>NC_132910.1:88314922-88939922 GCF_047675955.1 Chlorocebus sabaeus
TGGATAGCTAGAATCCCTGCTTCTATCACTGGCACTGCTAATGCCTATTCTCAACTATTCTCAATACAATTACATTGAGATCCCTTTAAGACAAGTCAAATCATGTCACTCTTCTGCTAAAAATCCTGCAATGTCTTCTTCTTTTACCCAGAGGAAAATGTAAAATTATTTAAAGGGTTTATAAAGCCTCTTATGATCTAGCCCCTCATTATCATTCTGAAGTCATCTCTTACCACACTCCAATCTTCCAAACAAGACCGCCTCCAGTTACACTGGCCTCCATCCCATTGCTCTGATTTGCTTGCCTTAATCCTGCTTTGAGATTAGGGCATTCATTGCACTGGCTGTCTCCTCTGCCTGGAACACACTTTCTAATTTCCCCAACCCCAGAAATCCATAAAGCTAACTCTAATCATCGAGTCTTTACTTTCTCAACGTATCCTATCCAGGTCATTGTATTTTACTCTGCAACCTCAACCCCCGTCACTGCCATTTTTCTCACACTGTTTTACTTTTGCTTGTCTATATCAATTAGAATATAAACTCCACAAAGTAAAATATTGTGTTCATTTTGTTCAAGAATGTATTTAAATAACCTAAAACAGGTCCCTAGTAAGCATTCAGCAAATATTCTAAGGGAATAAATTATCTGGATTTATTGCTAGTGATAAAGCATACACACACAATTTTAATTCTAGAAACAACAAGATAAGCAGTACAAGAAACATAAAATGCTATTGGTTGCAGAGGGAAAATAATGTTTTGATTGAGATGCAAAGTAAAAATGAATACTTTACAGAAGACTGTATTTGAGATAAGAATTTAAGGATTGGTAACATTTTGACAAGTGGATAATAAAGATATGGGTGCTACGAGAGTCAATCAAAAGAGGGATTAAGAACAAAACTGACCATTGTTTGCTTTTTATGTTTCATCATTCTACTCCACACCGGGATAACATAGATGAATAACCTGATCACTAATTTCAAATTGCTTACTGCTAGTGAAATGTGCGTGTGTGTGTGTGTGTGTATGTGTGTATCGTGATTCTAACAATCAATCAATAGCAAAATAATGTACTAAAATAAAGAACATATAGAAGACTCCTCTGAGAAGGTTTCTCAAAGTTGAAAAAGGACAAAAACTTTAAAAAATCAATTTCATTCAATAGTCCATAAATAGACTTAAATTATATAAAACATTTGATGATGCTGTCAATATGAAAGCTCAGTTGCAGCTGATTTTATAAAACATATTTACTTCACAGTTTAGTTTGGATATACTGTTGGCAAGGTTCTGGATTCCAAACCTACCTTGTCTAGCCACAGGAGTGGCCTCCAGGAAGATGAATAAAAGGGAAGCTTCAGACAAATCCATGACATTCCTGGACAGAAAAGTTCTGCCACTTTATTCCTATTTGTCCTACTCCAATAAAAGTGGTTGGACAATTTAGAAAAAGATAAAAAGCCCCTTTTCATTACTTTTATTATTTCATTACTCTTCTCATTACTCACAACTAAACTTCAGACCAATTCTAAACTTTTCTTCTTCTACCATCAGCCCCACTTACTTTCTTCTACCATTTCAAAACACAAAATCGCCTACAAACATTTTCAACAGGTGAGAGAGGAAAAAATGAAGAACTGAGAATAACAAATAATGCCTCAAGAACCCACTAACAACACAACTGTATCACACACCTCACACTCTACAACAACAAAATAATAATCTCCCCAAACCTACATAGGAAAAGGAATGTTCATACACTCTACTCTTTCGTCTGCAGTAGTTTTGAGTTTCATTTTTATTCACTTGTCCTTTCTACCAAAGCTAGATCTTTCTCTTTGTGTTTGTATTTCCCAGAAGGATTAAGGGAAAAGAAAATAGGGCAACTACTTCCCCTTCATTTTTGTTGTTGTTGTTAACTCATTTTCACCCAATCTTGCATTCAATACATTCTAAAAGAATAAATATAATCTCTGCAATGGAAAGCAGATGTTTTTCTTCAAAATATCTTCTCATAATGGCCCAAATTCTCTTAAACAATAGTGGCTACAATTTATCTGAACAACTTTTAACATGACTATTATATAATTATAGCTGTTTTTAATGTTGATGTCTTTGTAAATACCATATATTAATTATTATTGTGGCTGCAATAATGCTACAATATAAATTAATGAGTCAGTGCATAATCAACAAGGTGAACATCAGTAAAATGTTTTACTGGAGGCATTTGCTCTTAACCTCTGTGTCTTTTTGTATTAGGTGATAGACACCATTATCTTTTTTTTTTTCTTTTTTTTTGTTTTTTTTTTTTTTTCGAGATGGAGTCTCACTCTGTCACCTAGGCTGGAGTGCAATGGCACGATCTCCACTCACTGCAACCTCCATCTCCTGGGTTCAAGCGATTCTCCTGCCTCAGCCTCTGGAGTAGCTGAGATTACAGGCTCATGCCACCACGCCTGGCTAATTTTTGTATTTTTAGTAGAGATGGGGTTTCACCATGTTATCCAAGCTGGTCTCGAACTCCTGACCTCAGGTGATCCACCTGCCTCGGCCTCCCAAAGTGCTGGGATTATAGGCGAACACAATTATCTTTTGATAGCAGTCTGTTTCATCATCCTTGGACCATATTTTTTATCAAATAAAAATAAAATATACACAGATACTGTCTAAATATTTTTAAAATATGTAAACTTAGATTAAAATAATCTTGGAGAAAGGAAGAAAAATTCATCTTGTTTCAGTATTACTATTTTTTACTGGAGAAACGGATGACTGGAACTATTAAATTACTTCCAAAAGAACCAAGATTAGAACTCGGGTTTCCTACACTAGTTTCTGTGTTATCTTTTCATTTTAACACATGGCCTATTACCTCTTTATATTTTATGGATACTAAAATCATCACAATAGACTGCTCTATAAAATTATAAATATGCCTTAACATTTTTACATAGCAATATAATCTTTTTGTTGTTGTTCAATACGCAGTCCATCCTTTTAGCTATTTTAGTTGTTGGGGTGCTATATAAAATTTTAATTGTGCAATATTGAACATTTCACATAAAAGAATGATGTATCTCATGAGCTTTCAGGGAGACAAGAAAATTTAGTCTAAGGAAGAACAAAAGCAAACAAAAAGCAAATATGAAACTTCTCTCATGAGAAGTAAACAATAGTCCCCCATTATAGGGGGTGTGATGGTTAATACTGAGTATCAACTTGATCCAATTGAAGGCTGCAAAGTATTGTTTCTGGGTGTGTTTGTGAGGGTGTTGCCAAAGGAGAATAACATTTGAGTTTGTGGACTGGGAGAGGCAGACACACCCTCAATCTGGGTGGGCACCATCTAATCAGCTGCCAGCATAGTTAGGAGAAAAGCAGGCAGAGGAACCTGGCAGGACTAGGCTGGCTGAATCTTCTGGCCTCTATCTTTCTCCCATGCTGGATGCTTCCTGCTCTCGAACATCAGACTCCAAGTTCTTCAGCTTTTGGACTCTTGGACTTAAAGCAATGATTTGCCAGGGGCTCTCAGGCTTCAGTCATGGACTGAAGGCTACACTATCAGCTTCCCTTCTTTTGAGGTTTTGGGACTTGGACTGGCTTCCTGGCTCCCCAGCTTGCACAAGGCCTGTTGTGGGACTTCACTTTGTCATTGTGTGAGTCATTTCTCCTAATAAACCCCCATTTATACATACATCTATCCTATTAGTTCTGTCCCTTTAGAGAACCCTGACTAATTACAGGGGAAATGGAAGGATCTTCGTTCCAAGACTCTTGGTAGATGCCTAATACTGTGCTAGTGCCAAACCTTATATATACTATGTGTTTTCCTATATATTGATACTTATGATAAAGTTTAATTTCTACATTAGACACAGTAAAAGATTAACAATGACTAAAAATAAAGTAGAACATTTGTAACAATATGCCAGCATCACTAGTCTTGCACTTTGGGGCCATAATTTAAAAAAGAGTTAATTGTACAAAAACACTGTGATGCTTCAACAGTTAATATCATATCCCAGAGGGATACTAAGTGGGTAGTGTGTGCAGCTTGGATACACTGGACAAAGCGATGATTCATGTTATGGGTGGAACCGAGTGAGCTCGTGTGAGATTTTATCATATTACTCATAATGGCACACTATTTAAAGCTTATGAATTATTTCTGGAATTTTCCATGTAATATTTTTGGACCCTGGTTGACTGTGGGTAACTGAAATAACAGAAAGTGAAGCAATGGATAAGGGAGGACTAGTGTAATACTTTAGACTACAATCTTAAGTATTATAAACCTACAGTTTCACATGCTGCTGCTTTCACATTTTGAGCCTTGTGGGGCACAAAAGGCCTAAAGGTGAGTCTCCTTGCTCTCAACAGACATACTCTGACCCAGCTAGTTGGATCAGGTGAGGCAGCTACTCCCCATCTGGTTCTCAACCTAACAGGATTTTTATGCTTGCCACCTCAAACAAGTTATAAGAACAAGCTCATGTCTTTCCCAGGTACCTTACCCTCTCATTACTACGAAGCCTGCCTCTCACAGCCCTTGCTTGTTCCGCTTTGTCCCTCGTGCACCCTCTGCATGGCCTTGTGTCATGCCTGGTACTACTCTGAGCTATGGGTATGTTTTAACAATAAACTTGTTTGATTACATTTGTGCAATATTGGTCATCATATATTTGGTGTTTTGTTTTTGTTTTTGTTTTTTCGTATTAGGTAAAGGAGATGATATCTTCCTCACCGGCAGGATAAATAAGAGGTGATTAAAACACCCCAGAGCATGGTGTAAAAAAAATATGAAACAAACTAATTTTCCTAGATCCACATTTTGGAAAACTGCTGTTTTATTTTTCATCTCCCAGTGGGGGTTTTTAATGCCCTTTTCAGCAACAAAACAAAACAAAACAAGACAAAAACAAATATTGCATTACATACCATAGGAGAGTAATGGAAAAGAGAAACAAAAATTCAGGATTAATTCTAAACTCTTATACTCCTATACACTATGGATATAGATAATAGGTCCTGATTTAAAGCTTTCCATATTAATTTAATCCCTTGTAAACTCTGCTGTTTCATAGAAATTATATTTTAAGATGAAGATTAAAAACAGAAAAATAATATTTTGTGTCTGTTCACTCATGTTGTTCCTTGATTCATTGAAGCATAATGAACAGAATTTTAGTTTAAGATTAAAAACTTGCAATTATGATGACAGTGAAATACATATTATAGAAACATGAAAAAATCACAACTCTTTATGACATTCAGAGACCATGAAAACACACTATTAAGAGATTTTCAATATAATAACTTGGAAAAATATAAGCTAATAATTTAAAAACTTTGTGAAAGTCAATAGATAATATTTTATAATGTAAACTTAACATTACTTTTTTAAAAAATTCAACTCCTAGAAGATTTGATGAAAGGGAAACTTTTTTATTCACTTTACTGATAATGTTCAATTGTAACATTTCTGCTGCATTTAAGATAGCACAATCTCACTTTACAAGCAAATTACTCATATCTGTTTCCTATCTCAATAAGCACAACTAAGAGTATACAATTTTGTTTCTATTCACAGAGGTACCATAGATATTTATGAGGAACATTTCCACATATTGCATGCCTGCTTTACTTTCGTTAGTTTGTCCTTTAGATCAACTTTATGGGTTTATCTTGATCTATCACATTTATTTATAACATGATAATTTGAGCAAGAAGGCAAATGCACTTCCATTTTGACTCTGAACCTGGATGTACATATTTCCCTGACAATGTGCAGCCTCCATTGTTTAGACTGAACTTGAGTATGTGTCTTAGAAAGACTCACCAGAACATTAATCAGATGTTAACAATGTACATTACTGCAGGTGTAATTTGTTTTTTTCTGAAAATCTATTTTTATGAACTTGACCAAGTCATTATGCCTCAGTATGTTCTTTCGTCTTGTTAAAAAAAAAGGGGTTTGGGACTATTTTGGCAACAAAAATGCTATGAATATAATATTTTGACTAACTACCTTTTGAATTTTTATATCTTTATTTTACATTTGCATTCATTTAGGATATACAATACATTCAAAATCCAAGAGACATACAATTGTAAACAAGATGTTGAAGGCTTACCCATCACTGTCAGCCTAATTTAGCCCACCTCAATGCATTTGAGGTAACCACTGTCATTACTTTTGGATGCATCACCCCAAGGTGGCTTTATGCAAATGTAATTATATATAATTTTTTTCCTCTTTCTTCCAAAAAAGAAAACTTGCTCTATACAATATTCTGAAGATTGGCTTTTTCATCATATGTGTCTTGAGCTCTTTAGTATTAGAATATAGAAAGTTAACTTATTATCTTTTTCTGCTTTGTGATAATGGTATTATAGTTTATTTTACTAGCCCCTTATTAATAAATACTTGGGTTGTTTCCACTCTCTTGGTGTTACAGATAATATTTCAGTGAATTACTTTATACAATAATTTATCCAATTTATGCAGAAACATATGTAAGATAAATTCCCAGTGAGATTTGTTGTTCCTAGGCTAGAAGTATTTATTTTGATATATTGCTAAAACTAGTTTTATTAGAAGTAAACCATTTTTTTCTCCCACCACCTATGTATGAAATAACCTGTTTCTCCTTAGTTTGGGAAAGAGAATATTTTCTCATCATTTTGCATTCTTGTTAATCATAGAAATAAAAATAAATCTTGCTTTATTTCTAATTTGCATGTCTCATGAGTGAGTTTGAAGACTCTCAAAAATTATTTTAAGAAAACATTTAAATTTATTTTTCTGTGATTTATCTCTTCAATATCTCATGGTTTATGTATCTTTGAAGTATTTGCATGTCTTAGTCCATTTATGCTTCTATAACAAAACACCTGAGACTGAATAATTTACATAAAACAGAAATTTATTTTCTCACATTTCTGGAAGTATGGAAGTCTAAGATTAAGGTGCCAACATATTCAGTGTCTGGAAAGGACTGCTCTCTCCTTCCAAAATGATGCTTTGCATGCTGTGTTTGTGAGAGGGCAGGAATGTTGTGTCCTTCCATGACAGAAGATAGAGAACAGAAAGGGGTGAACTTCTCTGTCAAGCCCTTTTATAATGGCATTAATTCATTCACAATGGAAGGGCTCTCATGACATAAACACTTCCCAAAAGGCCTCACCTTTCAACATTAGTACATCAGGGATTTAGTTTCCAATATATAAAATTTGGGGGACATATTTAGGCCATAGCATTCTGCTTCTGGCCCCAAACTTCACATCCTTCTCACAAACAAAATACATACATTCCATCCCAATAGTACCAAAAAGTCTTCACTCATTCCAGCACCAACTGTAAAGTCTAAGACTTGAGTCTTACCTAAACAACCTATAGGTGAAACTTTAGGTACAATTCATCCTGAAACAAATTCTCCCACTGTAATCTTGTGAAATCAAACAAGTTATGTGCTTCCACAATATAACCGTAGGGCAGATAGAGATCAGACATTGTCATTCCAAAAAGGGGAAATAAAAACGAATAAAGGGACAACAAGTACCAAGTAAGTTGAGAACCCAACAGGGACAACATTAAATCTTAAGGCTTCAAAGTAATCTTTTACTCCATGTCCTACTGTCCACAGGCACTGAAGTGAGGGGTGAGCCCTCAATGCTCCTGGTGCGCCTTACTCCTACAGCTTTGATGGGTATTGATCATGCTACTCTCACAGGTTACAATTAGGAGATTGTGGCCCTCCCAAGCTGGTGTTACATGCTGTGGTTCTACAGTTATGGGCTCTTGAAGCAGCCCATCCCCCATGGTTACTATACAACCTTGCCTTACCAGGGACTGTCTGTGGTGGTTCTGCTCTTGCAGAAGTTCTCTCTCCCTGGGAGGCTTTTGGAGACATCCTTTGAAATCTAGGGGAAGAAGGCCAGGCCTCCAGAACTTCTTTATCCTGTGCCTGCAGAATTTGCACCATGTGGATGCTGCCAAGGCTCACTGCTTGTGCCCTCTGGTATATTCGAGCATTCACTTTAAAACTGTTACAGCATCTGCAAACAGTCTCATTTATAATAGCATCAAAAAAAAAATACTCAGGAATAAATTTAACCAAGGAAGTGAAAGGTATCTATACTACAATGATAAAACATTGATGAAAGAAATTAAAGATAATATAAATTAATGAAAAAATATTCCATGTTAATGGATTGGAACAACTAACATTATTAAAATGTCCATATCACACAGCATGGTCTATAGATTTAATGCAATCCCTATCAAAATTCCAGTGTCATTTTTCACAAAAATAGAAAAAAAAACTATAATTTTTATGAAACCACAAAACATCCTGAATAGCCATAACAATCCTGACCAAAGATTGAAAAAGAACAAAGCTGGAGACAACACACAAACAGATTTCAAAGTATATTACAAAGGTATGGTAATCAAAACCGCATGCTACTGGCATAAAAAGATACACCTCAACCCATGGAATAGGATAAAGAGTCCAGAAATAAACCACACATCTATGGTCAATTGAATTTTGAGAATGGTGCATGAACACTCAATTCAGAAAGAATAGTCTCTTCAATAAACGGTGATGGGAAAACTGGATATCCACATGCAGAAGAATAAAAGTTGACCTTTATCTTACACTATGTACAAAAATCAACCAGAAATTAATCAAATACTTAAATGTAAAACCTGAAACTGTAAAACTAATAGAAGAAGACATAGAGGAAAATCTCCATGAGATTGTGCCTTATTGGATAAGACACCAAAAGCACAAGCAATAAAATCAAAAATAGACAAATGGGATTGCATCAAACTGAAAAACTTCTGCATATTAAAAAAAGATTAATGAAGTGAGGAGACAAGTCATAGATTGAAAAAATATTTGGGAATCATACATCAGGTAAGAGACAAATATCTAAAATATTCAAGGAACTCATACTACAAAATAACCGTATTTACAAAATGAGCAAAGGACTGAATAGATATTTCTCAAAAAAGACATACAAATTGCCAACACATATATTTTTAAATCATCAACATCTCTAATCACCAGAGAGATGTAAATTAAAACCACACTGAGATATTACCTCACACCTATTAGCAGAGCTATTATTAAAAAGACAAAAGATAATAAGTGTTGATGAGATGTGGAGAACACGAAACCCTTGTACACTCCTGGGAATATTATAAATTAGTACAGCCAATTTGGAAAGCAGTACAGAGGTTCCTTAAAAAGCTAAAAATAGAATTAACATATGATCCAGCAATCCTACTTCTAGGTATATACCCAAAGAAATTGAAGTCAGTATCTTGAAAGGATGTCTACACTTTGATGTTCATTGCAACACTATTCACAGGAGCCAAGATATGAAAATAAACAAAGTGTCCATCAAAGAATGAATGGATTTTTTAAAATGTGTTATATATCCACAATGAAATATTATCCTTAAAAACAGAAAATTCTGTTGTTTGCAACAACATAAATGAACCCAGAGAACATTATACTAAGTAGAATAAGCCAGGTACAGAAAAACAAATACCATATGATAACACTTATATATGAAGTCTAAAATTGTCATATTTGTGGAATTAGAGAGTAAATGGTGATTTAGAGGTGAGGAATGTGGACAGGGAAAGGGGAGATGTTGGTCAAAAGGTATAAAGATTTAGTTAGACAGGAGGAATAGGTTTTGGGGATCTACTGCACAGTATGTTGACTATAGTTAATAATAACGTATTATATTTGTAAAAACAGCTAAAAAGGAAGATTTTATTCTCACTCCAAAAAAAGATATATATTTGAAGTGATGGATATGCTAATTAGCCTGATTTGATCATTATATATATGTATGTACTGAAACACTGTCTTGTACCCCATAAACACACAATTATTATTTATTAGTTAAAAAAATACTCTAACCTTTACCGAGTACTAAGGTTCAAAGCTGGTTCCACAGTTTTAGGGATTTTTATAGCCACATACCACTCTTCTAGTATCAATTTCTGTCTCAGTCAATTTGTGCTGCCATAACAAAATACCTAAGACTGGGTAACTTATGAAGAACAGAAATTTATTTTCTCCACGTTCTGGAGGCTGGAACTCCCAATATCTAGGTTCCATCAAATCTGGTGTCTTACAAGAGCTGCTCTTGGCTTTCAAGATGGTGCCCTTTAAACTGTGCACTTCAGAGGAGAAAATACTGTGTTCTCACATAGCAGAAGGTGAAAGGCAAAAAGAGGAAAACTCTCTCTACCAAGCCCTTGTATAAAGGTGTTAATTCATTCATGATGACAGAGCTCTCATGACCTAAACACCCCCAAACAGGCCCCACCTTCTAAAACTGTTGCATTGGGGATTAAGTTTCCAACACATGAATTTTAGCAAACACAAAGCAATATATAATTAGGAAGATTAGCACTTCTAATTTAGGTAGATGAGTTGAAAATACATTTTTCCTAATTTGTCAATTGCTTCCTGATTTTGCTTATAATGGGCTTTTTTTTCTATATTTTTTACCCAGAAGTTGACATCTGTATAAGAAAACTTTAACATCTGTTGACATTTTGACTTTTGTATAAGAAAATTTATCAATATTTTTCTTTATGGATTCCAAATATCAAATCATAATTCGAAAAACTTTCTCCAATCCAAGTTTATAAATGAATTTATACATATTCTCTATATGTAAGGAAATTAAACATATTTCTGTCTACTACATTTATTATTTCATTTGTTTACATTGAACTCTATCTCTTCTAGAAAATTTATGTTTTTAATATTGAAATATTGATATATATCCTGATATATATCAATATATCCTGATGAGTATATGTAAAGAGACATTCAAACTTCACATTTATCTGAATGATTCAGTTTTTCCATTAGTATTTTTTTAACAGTACACCTTTATTATAATTTGAGGGACCATATTTATTATATATTACATTCTTATGTCTATTTGGGTTTATATGTGAACTTTTTGCTCAACTTCTCTATGTCCTGTCTATGAATCAATACAATGCTATATTCATTTTGAAGCTTTAAGATATATTTTAAATTGATAAATCTGTTTCAATTTGCCCTCTGGAGTCTGCCACTGTGTTTTTTTAAGTGTGTTCGTTTTATTTTGTTGTTGTTGTTGTTTTAACTCTAGGTTCCTCTTGCTGCTTATGGACAACAATCCTGATGTCAGAGTTCCTAACAGCTTGTTATTTTGATAACTATACAGAATAAGTTTCTCTCTAATATAATAATTTTTTCTTATATTCATTTTTTTTTCAATATAATCTTACCTCATATACACTTTTTACTAAGGACATTTTTAAAAAGTAGTGGGAGCAAGGACAATTGTTGGAAACAAACATTCTACTCCTTGTCAGATGCTTGCCCTTCCTAAGAAAGCTTAGTAAGATCCATGATTAGTAAAACACCTCAAGGGAATAAGAAAATAAAATAGTTATTTTCCCAAAGATCTTAGGATTAGAGAAGCTGGGCATATTTCCAGCTTTCTCCACTTATCTCTTTTGGCTCCACTGCAGCAAAATATCTTCCCTTAAACACAACCATGCCTGAAGGAGAAAAGTTAGTTAACCCTTTGATCTTCATATCTTTGAACCAATTTAGCATACTCTGGAATCAGGGATAACTCTGGTAATAGTCAAACTGCTTTGACATGTTAGCCAAACATTTACCCACAGAATCTCTCTCACTGGCCAGGGATCATTCACATTATTCAGAGACATTTTGGCAAAAAGTCTTATTATACAACATGTTAGCACTGAAAATTCTATGTGTCACCTAAATTCTTCTGTCTCTATACTCACAAGGAATATTGTCCAAGTGTGAAATCCATTCTAAAATTCTGTACTCTGAAAACAAATTTTAAAAAGAAATATATATATACACACACGTGTGTGTGTGCATGTGTGTGTGTGTTTCACTAGTCTTCAGTCTGCCTGTTTGGGTCAAAGAAATCCTCAGCCCTTGTAAATTTTAGGTATCACAAACTTCCACTTCAGAGAGAATGGGGTTGAATCAGTCTTCTGACCCATTAACATTTCTAACACTAACACCTCATGTACTTATGTCTGAAAACAAGGATCTACACTTTTAGCTCCTGTTTTGCTTATCCACTAGATTCCTTATTGAGTGCTTATTGCTTTCAGCCTGTTGGAAACTCAGGCATCTCTACTTCTTTTGTTAAAACTAATGGAATTCCAGAATCGAATAGGGAAATATCCACTTCACCATTTCGAACTGTATATTTTTAAAATGCAGTCTGCTAAGCTATCCCAAATAGAAATAATAGTCATATTCTATTGAAAATCCATCCTCACTAGTAAATATTTACAAGATCTTTGCTTAAACAGCCTGAGTAAATTCCTAGCATTCTAGTATCATTTCCTTTTCCAAGTTTTGTTGTCGTGTTGTTCTTAATTCCCCCAAATCAATCTAATATTTAGGTTTTAAGTCTTTGTGCTAGTCCATATTCTGACCCCAACCTTTGAGAAAGATGGAAAGATTGATGGAAAGATGTCCACAGAGAAATATAAGTGATATAATTTTCTTACATGGAAGCTACCAAAACAACCATATAAATTGGGAACAATACAACATCTTCCCACATGAAGTTTCAGGCTTTACTACAAGTCCCCGGTTCCCTGTGAGGACTGATTATTTCTGCAGAAAATTCTTCTGGCCATAAGAAATGTGCCTTGCTATTCTGAAAATAAATTTATTCCTGTGACTCTTCAAAAATCTTTACTACTAACATGATATAAATAGCTAATAAAAATAATCTCAGTGCATTTAAAATTTTTCTTTGAGATTGAATGAATTTGTATTATTAGTCTCCTAGGCTGTCCAAGGGTCTATGTTTGTTTAAGATAAGTAATTTGCCTAAAAATTTACAGGTAAGATCAAATCCAGATTTATAAGTCAGTTTCTATCTTTACACATGCTGCCATTCTGCCTGTATATTGTCCTTGACTCCTACAGAACTGCATTTACCTCATTAAGCTTTGAAATTTCACCTCAAATTATATTGATAGAGGTACAGAAGTAGGTACAGAGCTTCCTGTTCATCTATTAAAAGGTCACGAAAGAAATTACTTTAATATATCAGTATTTAGAATTCTTATTTCTCCTTCAGACACAATACTTCCTCATGGACACAGTAGATTGTGTAAGTAGATAAATTTTCTTATTTTGTTTTGGCTTCAGGAGATTCAGAGTGAAATTCAAGAATGCACTTAATACTGGATATAGAATTCTGGCCTCATTCTAATAACATTTTCCTTGGAGTTGCCAATTTATAATTTTTATTTTACAGTATTTTATAAGAACAAAAATCAATAACTAATATATAATTGATAATAATGTAATTAATAATATCTAATATTATTATGTTTTACATGAATTATCTTATTTAACTCTCATTTTTTAAATGAGGTATTAACCATTTTTTTTCCTAGTCAGTGGAACTGAAGATACTCAACCTTCTTTAAGACTGTGACTTGGAAGCTCTGTATAACTTCTGCTAGCATCCTGCTGGAATCAATGTAGCTCTGCAAAGATAAGCTAGGGATATAGATTATAGATAAGTAGCTTTCTATGTGTATGGCTAAAAATAAGGAGGAGAAATCAAACTTCAAGGGATAGCAGACTCTATCAGCACTTCTTAGGACAAAATTGAGAGGAAGGAACAGAGCATCTAAGTTGCTGTTTGTTTAAACATGAGGCAATTTGGCCTGAATTATCTAACTAGATAATTTAGATTGCTTATATGCACTGATAAGTTATCTATTTTTCTCAAATTTTTCCATATATAAAGATTAAATTATGCTTTATCAATCTTTATATAAGGCTATGCTATGGCAAAAAAGGACTGAAAATTGCTTAGACATAATACGATTTATTTGGAGAATATTCTACACTTAACTAAAAATGACCTCATCACCAACCATGCCCTTTGACAGTGATTTTAGCTTCCTTTCCCATCAAAACATACATAGTTGCTATTTATTGATTGATACTGAATAGTATTTATTACTTCCTGTTTTAGTGGGGAGATAAACACTTTGGATTTTACTGGATTGGCTATCCTAGCCCATAGCACATAATTTAGTTTTTATTCATCTAGTAATAAATTTGGTGAATAATTTGTGTCATGAAAATGTTTTCAATAAATACATTGAAATTAATCTGTATTAATCTCAGTAGTTGAGTAATTCTGAAATATCTTACAACTATAGTTCACTAACTATTAAAATTTAAAATCACTCTGTATTGATATGATTTTTTTTGTAATATTATCCCAATCAACCAAATATTTATTAGGTACTAGGGTATTGTCTTTTTTATGTGTCTAAGATTAATTTCTAAATAAATATAAAAACAGCAGGAACCATGACCTCCTCCCACAAGATACCTAGAAACTGAAGCTTCCTGGAAGATACAAACATGATTTGATGCATTTGTCCATGTTGGGGATGGGGATAAGGCAATTTATAAAGGGAAAAAATATTTATCACTTAGCAAGTCCCTATAACTGAAAGTCTGAAGTCTTATAATTGATCTAAATCAATTTTCTGTTTATAAATAAGTAAATAGAACTTTAAGAAGATTAACTTACATCATTTCAAACATGTATTAATTAATTAAGAATACATCTATATATTTAACAATATGTATTGAGCTCCTATATGTCAGAACTTGCAGTAGGCATTGGAGATAGTGTAGTAATTAAAGTAGGTAAAGTCTTTGTTTTCATGGAGTGTAGTCTAGTGAGAAGAGTGAAACTAATCAATTAAATGCACATGGATATAATTAATGGTATTATTAGTACTATGGAGAAAATGAACAGAGAGTTACTACAATATGTAAGTAGATGATCTCATCAAGACTGTAGGATCAAGCAAAGCTACTATGAGAAAGTAGCCTATTATCTGATATATGAAGGAGGAACAGATATTAGCTACTTATTATTGACTCTATGGTGCACGTTTTTTGTCATTTTTTAACATTTTAAATTCAATAAACAACAATCAATGAAGCATCCTTAATTGGTAACAAGCCTGTCTGCCTGCTTTCTTTCCTTCTTTCCTGCCTTCCTTCCTTCCTTCCTCCTTTCCATGCAGTACATCAAACATTATTGTAAAACTACAGTAAAATATTATTGCACATCTAATAAAATATATTAAAATAATAATAATAATAATGATAGCAAATGCTGGCAAGGATACAGAGAAACATGATCAATAATAGGTTGCTGGTGGGACGGGAAGGTAAATGATACATCCACTCTGGAAAACGTCTTTCCAGTTTCTTATAAAGCTAAACATGTCTCAACCATATGACCCAGTCATTGTACTCTCAGAAATCATAAACGTTCATAGTTCAAATGTTATTTGTACTATTCTAAAAATAGAGACATTTCAGATGTCCTTCAGTAGGTGAATGGTTAAACTCTGATACAACTATACAACGAAATACTACTCAACAATAAAATGGAACAAACTATTGAAACACACAGGAATTTGAATGAATCTCAAGGGATTCAAAGTGAGTTAAAAAAAAAAAAAAAAAAAAAAAAGCCAGCCTCATAAGGTAACGTACTGAGCACATGTAGTAACCAGATTTTAGTTTCTAACACCACTCTCCAAAAAGAGGAAAATCCTTAGATAAATGGCTAATTCTAGGACTGAGGAAGTAAATATATAAGGTGAGCCTGGAGCATCTTGTTTGGACAGAAAATGAGGACGCCTCAACAACAAAAACAAACAATTCCACATTCACTTGAAAGTGACACAAGAGCTAACCAAAGAGCCACCAGGGGACAAAGCTGGAAGAATTGGAGCAACAAAATAAAATAGGATTGAATTATAACAAAAATATAAAATAAGTATTCACAAATTTATGCTGATATAAAGTGACAAAATTAATGAATAAATGGAGGAGAAGAAGGAAACCATTTGGTCAGAAGAATTCCAAATAATTTATGTAGGCACTCCACCTTCAAGGAGGTAAAGCATAGCTCCACACTTCTTAGATATGGACTACTCATGGTGGCTTCCTTCCGAAGAGTACAATTTCAAAAAGGAAACAAAAAACTTCATAGTGGAAAAATCTGACAAACATTATCTCAGCTAGAAGATCAAAGAAATAGCAACAGTGTCATATTCATAGCATATCTCTTGACAAGATGTGATAAAACTAAAAATGACGCTTTACCTTTGTGGTCTTTCTCCCCAAAACTGGTAATCTCAGTCTAATCGTGGGGAAAACATCAGACAATCCAGTTGAGAGACATTCTTCACAATATCCAACGATACCTTCAAGACCATCAAAACAAATACATCTTGAGACTATCATAGCCAAGACAAACCTAAGGAGACTTGACAACTAAATATAATATATTATGGTATTCTAGATGGGATCCTGGAAAAGAAAAAAAATTATGCAAATACTAAGATAATATGAATAAAACATCTAATTTAATGCTAATGTATCAATATTTCTTTCATTCATTACAGCAATTGTGCCATACTAATATAAGATGCTAACTATCAGGAAACTGAATATATTGGAACTCTCTGATTCATTTTCATGGTTTTCCTGTATATGTAAAACTGTCCTAAAAAGTAAAAAGACTGTCACCGAAGAAAGAAAAAAAGAGAAAAAAATTAAAGAGTTTACACAAATTCCATTTATATAAAATTATTTAAAAAATGACAATATCATAGAGATAGAGAACAATTTGTTGTTACCTGGAATTATGAAGGAAGGAGGAAGAAAGGTGGCTTTAGCTATAAAAGGGTTCACAAAGGATCCTTATGATGGAATTTTTCTGTATGTTTGCTGTGATGATAATCACACAACCCTACAAATATGATCAAATTGTATAGGAGTAAATACACACACATAAATTAATTCAAATAAAACATAAAAGCTAAATAATAGTAGATTATATCAATGCTAATTTTTGGTTATTATAAAGTGCTATAATCATTCACAATTTTAACACTGGAGGGAGCTGAGTGAAGGGTTGACTAGATATATCCATATTATTTGTTACAAATTCATAGGTATCTACAATTCTATCACAATAAAAAATTAACTAAAACATTATTGTATTTGCAATCACAGTGATTTAATGCTGTACAGTAGTTGAAGTGGGGTAGGTATGTGTGGTTGTGAAGATCTTCACAGACAGGAAGAATATCACATGCAAAAGATGTGACATACAAGAGATTATGTAGTATTCACTGCACAAACATAGCAAACAGCCCATAAGGCTTGAGCTTCAGAGACTAAAAAAATAGTGGTTCAATATGAAGGTGGTAAGGATAGACACTGACCACATCCTGTGGAACCTCTGAGGACACATCACAGGTTTAGTTCTTAATTTTAAGTATCTTTGTAAGCCAGAAATTGGGAGCAGTTGATAAACATCAGTTCTTTAGTAGATGCAACCAAGGATTCATTGATATTTTCGAAATGCCTGTGCTACTTAGAAATTCCTGTTGTAAGATGAATTGCATGCACTCCTTGGATAGATTTGCCTAGATTTACATCACAGGTCTATCTCTTTAATGGATATTTGACCTTGATCCAATTGGTTAACACTTTAAATCTCACCTTCGCATTTTATATTTAGACAGACTTGCCTACCAAACTCTCAGTATGTGGCAAGGATTAAAAAAAAAATTCCATGTTTATAGTTTAGCATAATATTTGGTACTCATTAAGCTTCATACAGCTTTGTCATTGATTTCTGTTTTATACAGACTCTAAAAAAATTACACAACTAATATAGATTAATTAGGTAAAATATCAGAAAGTAGAGATGAAATAAAATTTAAAATACCAGGTACAGCACCCTGCATCCATAATCACTGTTAAATTCTATGTTCCAGTTAAACCCAATTATGAGAAAAGAGGCTAGTGAGGGAACAACTGAATCTGCCACATCAATCTTCCTCATGAAATATAAAGGCCCAGGATAACACTTTTCCACTGCTGTATACCCAAAACAACGAAGAGCATGATAAATATTGGCTAAAGAGATGGATAAATTAAATTTGATACATCATGGCCTCCATTTACCAAATAAAGTAGTCGGCAAAGTTATCAACAAAAGTGATTAAGAGTCAAAGAGAAAGACATAGGGTTTGAGGAAAGTGGTGAATCTTTAATATATAGTTACAGAGATTAAATGCATAAAATATACATTAAAAGGATTAATGCTGAAAAAAATGTTGAAGTTTCAACAGAAAGTGAAGACCATACAGGTGAAGTACCACAGAGTAAAATTTTTCTGTAACTTTCTCTCTAGTTATAACCTAGGATTAAAAGAAGAGAAGAGAAAAGCATAGCCACATTGAGCTTGTTGTAAGAGTTGGCCAATCAGGGATGGTGAGAGGAAAAGGACAGATATGCAGGAGTTGATTAAGGAGTGGATTTCACATAGAAATAGAGCAGAGAGTTGGGGTAGAATAGATTGCATGGTTGAAAAAAATTGGAATCATTGATAATATTGATGTATATAAAGAGTCATTACAATAGGATGAAGGTAGTGAAAGAATAAAAAGTTAGAATGCTATCATTAGAAAATCGTATATTCAAATTGTTCTATACATCATCTTTCAGCAGAACAATGGTCAGGTTAAGGTCAAAATTAGATGCACTTTGTTCACTTTATTATCTTCACATCTTATCAGTTTGTTTGTCCTGTTTCACATATTATTAAATGAACTATTTGTGTCTAGGCCAAATTGTAAATATAGAAATAGTTGGGATGGACACAATAATCCTCTTATACATTTTCAATGTTTATTTTATCATTTGAAATGTTGACTGAATGCTCCATAATATATAAAAGTGTGTGTATAGTACTATTTCGTCAAATGTATAAAAATATAAATATAAATATATTGGGAGTACAAACCATGAAATCTTTAAGTATTGACTGCATGGTAAGAAGAGATTTGAGATTACTATTCAAAAGGAGGAAAATACTGATGTCAGTAGGTAATAATCAGAAATTAATAAGATAATATATATACTAAAGAAGAATGAAGTTGGAGATATAGAATAGTTTTCGGAAATTAACATCGATTTCCAAGTTATTCTTACATAATTATTCAGGGAACATCTAAGATTTATTTAATTAACAGAGAACATAATTTTTTTAAATGTTTAAAAGGCAAAAAGCAAGCCTGAGCAATATATTAAATGAAACAAAAACAAGAAAATAAACAACAAAAAAACAAGTAAAAAACAATCCTTGGGGAAATCATTTACTCTCTCTGAATCTCAATTTCTTCATGTGTAAGTGAAAATAATTGGTTTCTATTTCTAGTCAGAATACATTTTTTCCAAAAATGTTTTGAAACAACATAGGAAATAAGTTTAATAAAATGATTCTATTTTAACTTGAGGATAATTTGAGTGAAGGGAAGAAGAATGAAAAAATATTAGATGAAGCCGGGAAAAATAATCTTCCTTATCTGTAGGAATATTAACATCAATTTTTTGAAATGTGAAATTATTTATTAGTCACATGGCATAGAGGTACAAAAAAAATGTGTTTTCTATGGAACGTGTGAAAAAGAAAAGGGACATGAGGCCTCGATAGGTAAAGAATTGATGTTCCCTAAATGAACCCTGTATGACTGAAGCTGACATTAATGCAAGAAAAAACTGAAGGTCTTGGGAAGATGCCTTTGGTACTCCTTACTCTCATACACAAAAATGTCACAATTCTTTAAAACCAAATAAAGGTCACTGATATAGTAACTCACCTGCCGAGGAAAGGAATCAAATGTGCAATACAGCAATAGTGCCAACAGGAGAAAGATTCAGATCGAATGGCCAGATAAGCCACTAGTTTTAACCTAAAGAAGTTTGCTATAAGAGATTGAGTTCAGTCTTCTATGTTTAGCAAAGTTGATCAAAGGAATAAACCACTTCTAAACATACAATCATTGACTATTGTACATAACTCATATAAAAAGAGAAAGACGTTTCAAGTGGCTAAAATCTTTTTCCAGTGTTCAATCTCATGTATGAGACATTACTTTTTTTCAATGGCTTTAATTCTTTGTTTTATTTGTGGAAGTTTAATTTTCTTTTTATATAGATTTTTAAAGCAATGTATGAATAAGGCAGTGTGTGGCAAACAGGCAAAATTATTTAAATTATGTCCCCTTCTCCGGGGTGTCTTTGGAAATGGTGATTGTAGAAAAAAATCTGCATAATAATATTTATGAGCATTTTGGGTATCATTTACATTAATAAATAAATAGAGTTGAAAAAAGGAAAGGTCTTAGGATGCCAACATGTATTTAAAGGTGTGACAGTTGTAAAACTTTATGGGTTAATATCTGAGGATAACATTTTATGTTTTCTGTTATTTGTCACTCTTTTTTCAGATTTTGACTTGCAATAATGATTTTGCCCAGCTAAATACTACATTAGTTTCAGAATCATTTATTTACTATTACTTTAGGTATATGATATATGGCTATAATATCTACTTATTTAAAAGAAGTACCTTCATTATCAATGTGCACATCTACAGCATATTTCTAAAGTGCCTCTTCTTGTTTAATTGTGAACTTGTAGTTATAATCTAATTATCAACTTCATTTGAATAAACTAAATTCTGTAAGTGTTCTCAATTATTTTACTCAATTTTTTTCTTTTTCCTAATTATATATTTAAAAATAGGACTACTGATGTATCAGAGTAGCTATTCAAATGTAGCCAGCAGATATCTCTCTTAGACTCATCCAATCAATAGGATGTGCTCCTCTCTTTGGGCTACTACAGTTATAAAGTTACTTGTCAGGTACCTGTTCCTCAAGGTACTTTCAGTACAATTTAAGCAGACTACTAAATGTTCAGATGATCTAATTCCAAAGCAAGAGGAAAAAAGTTGTTTGTTTGTATGTTTTTGTATTTAGAGATAAAACTGCTTGGTTCAAGAAGAAAATTATGAGACATCATGAGGCTGAATGTTTAAAATTAATGTTGCTTAAGGCACAATAATCTTAAAATTGACATTTGGGGAGAAATGAACATTAGGTCTATCAAGGAAGTATATAATAAATGCCAACAATATATGTAGCACTGTACTGTATTTGCATATATACGTTTAGTATATTTCTAATTTATGAAATTCTGATTTATTGAAGAATTTTAAAATGTAAAGACTGAAATTATATATTTAATCAGTTATGTGTATGTATGACATAAGTTAGAATTTAAAGGCACCCAAATGATGGTCAATTTTTCCCCTTTATATATGTCTCTACCACTTCATGTAGGCAAAGTGATTTACCCCACATGCTCTCTTTGCACTTATACCATGTCATGAATTGTGATACAACTCAACAAATGATAATTACTATTCATAAAATTATTGAAACTATAAAGCTCAGTTTGCAAATTTTATAACCTTCTTATACATCATTTTCTTTAAGGTTTATTCACTCTTGTTTTTAGTCACTGGCTATATATCCCTTGAACAAGCTTTTGTACACATGATCTTAACATCTGACAGCTAAATATGCATGCACATTTCCAAAAATGGAAAATAGCAATTTTTCTTGATATAAACACTATAGTTATCTTAAAATTGACCCTGATATTTATATTTGAGTTGGATTGTTCTATTTGTTGGCTTTAGTAGCCATTTTTAATCATTTGCCCAAACTTAGCTTATTGTCGTCTATTACTCCTGTGTTTTTTAGTAAAATTTCATATTAATGTTACAGCTAAAATTTGTTCATTAAACTTTGTCATTTCATATTCAAATTATTTATAAACACACTTATGACACTTTATAAATCACACAGGTAATCTATACTTATGGAAAATATTAAAGCACCGTTTGCCTTTTCTCCCATTGCTATCTGCCATTTCCCCAGTTCCTTCATGCACAGCAAACCTCAGAGATCAGTTTTTATTAAGATATTAGATAAATTGAAACATATGCAATCTTCTGTTTGATATAAATAATAGAATACCACATCGTGGAAAACCAAAATTAACAATCACACCAATTTGGTTAAGTCTAAATCTTTACCTACTCTGTGCACACAGATTAGCGTCTGGACATGACCGGGATGAAACATACAATCATGCTCATGAGTCTCACCTCACCACACTCAAGTGAGCCCTTCATTATCCCTGGCAAACTTACAACTTTTCCTAAGCTACTCACTTTCCTAACCCCAAGGGTGATTATTTCATTCGTCTTTCTGCTCTTTACATCTTCAAAACCTCCTTCACTCAGCTAATCATTTCACTTCCTGTTTCACTGATAAGACAAAAACAATCAGAAGAGAATATCAGCAACCTTTAATAACCACATCTATTCCTGTCACATATACTCTGCCTTCATTCCCATTATTCTGCACTCTTAGTAATGACCAACTGCTCATTCTTATACTCGATGACATTCTCTCTTGTTTTGTCTACTCATGGGCTAAACTTGGGTAAGCCTCCTCCTTTTCCACTATATTGCTAATTGATTTCTGTCTATTAGATTATTCTCATGGTGTTATTTCTATTATTTAAAGCACAATTGTTTAAGTAAATAACATCTCTTGTTGCTATTTTCCTTTCCAACTATTAACATATTCATCTCCTTCATTTATAATGAAGCTATTTCTGCTGAAGTCCACCCTCCCCTTCTCTTCTGAGTCCAATTATATATGGTTAATATTTGTGATTGTTCAGTAGACATTAGAAAAAATCTACAATCAAGATTATTTGTCAAATTAATTATGCTATTTAAGTAATAAATATCCTTGTTCATTATTTTTATTTGATATTTCTTCAGTAAAGAGCTAAAATAATATTTGTTATAACTATCCTCATATTTTCTGTAAGTTTTGCTTCATGGTCTTTGATTCCATGTTCTTTTCTGCATAGTTATTCATGAATGATGTCCATAATTATCTATCATATGGTATTAGTTTGCTAGGGCTACTATAACAAAGTACCACAAACTGGTTGGTTTAAATGATAGAATTTTACTTTTCCACAGTTTTGGAGGCTGAAAGTCCAAGATCAAGGTGTCAGCAGAATTAATGTACTCTGAGGCTTCTTTCTCTTCTCTCTTTGGCTTGTAGTTGCTAAGCAGCTAGGCAGTGAACTACGAGCTAGAGAGAAGAGAAAGTCTCTGTGACTTCATGGGGTCTTTTCTCTGTGTGTGCCTGTGTCATCATCTCCTATTCTTATAAGGAAAACATTCGTTTTTGATTAGGACCCTCTGTAGAGACTTCATTTAAACTTAATTACCTATTTTAAGGTCCTACTGTCAAATAACAGTCACATTTTGAAATACTGTGGGTTAGAACTAAAACATATGAATTTTGAGGGGACACAATTCCACCTCTATACAACCCCTTTATAAACTTTCCCCTCTGCCTGCTTAGTTTAGTCATAAAATTCTCTTTGGGTGAATGTACTCTTTTCTGCCAAGTTGCTTTCTCCCTACTAGTAATCTAGCTTTTCACCCCCAGTCTCTCCTCTGCCAAAGCTTATTTGCTGTTATTTGCTCCTCTTGATGGTTCAGTGGGATAAAATTAAAGGCAATAACTTCCCACACTTTTCATATGGTCCACAGAAAACTTTTGGATTATTTGTCTGAACACTTTCAGAGAGTACAAGCTGATTCCAAAGCATCAGTAAGACTTTGTTGCAGAATTATCAAAGCGTTTAGTCAATCTGTCTCTTTTGTCCTGTACATTTCCAGAAGAACAGAAAACTCAAATCAAACCATTACTTCTAAAGAATCTTGAGGAAGTTCTACTCACTTTGCTTAAGTTTAGAGGTAACCCACCTCTCCTGGAAGGTAGGATGGAATTTTTAGAATTCCATTTACAGTCCACTTCCCTCTAAAATAAAGTTATTTTCATTAATCAGATCTCTGTCTCATCCATGTGTCCAACTTTTGCAACTCTTATTGCAGTGATAACAGTGATTGTGGGCATAGCTGTGGACAGAAAAAAAAAGATAGTAAATAAAACAAATTTTAGACATGTATGTAATATTTTATTATTTAGGAAATAAACATAAATTAAATGTGATAAAATCTTAATGGACAGTAATCCTGGAGATGAAATATATATGTTTGTATCTCAGTATTTGTTCTTTATTTTAAATTTTTCCCAACAAAAATAGAAATAAAATATCGTTACTAGGTTGGTGCAAATATTACTGTATTTTTGCATTGTTGAAATATGCCATTTGATAATGGAATATATTCTTAAATAAATGTGGTTATCTTATACATTATTTTAATGGTCACTTCTCACTTTATTTTTTTGCTAATGACATTACTTGCTATTTATGTTTATTTTAGACTGTAGAAATGATGTTTGAAAAAAGCAAATTTGAGCAATTTTCTTATTTGAGTTCAAAATGGGTTGTAAAACAAAGGAGACAACTGACAACATCAACAATTCATTTAACCCAGGAACTGCTAAGGAATGTACAGAGCAGTGGTATACAAGAAGTTTTGTAAAGGAGATGAGAGCTTTGAAGATGGAGTGTACTTCCATTGTCAGCTTCCGATGGCCAATTGAGAGCAGTCATCAAAGTTGATCCTCTTAAAACTATACAAGAAGTTGCCGAAGAACTCAACTTTGGCCATTGTATGGTTGTTCGGTATTTGAGGCAAATTAGAAAGGTGAGAAAGCTTGATTAGTGGGTGCGCCATGAGCTTAGCAAAAATCAAAATCATTGTTGTTCTGAAGTGTCATCTTCTCTTATTCTATATCACAGAAACGAACGATTTCTCGATCAGAATATGACATGTGATGAAAAGTAAATTTTATATGACAACCAGTGAAGACCAGCTGAGTGGTTGGACTCCAGAGGAAGGTCCAAAGCACTTCCCAAAGCCAAACTTGCACCTAAAAAAAGGTCATGGTCACTGTTTGGTGGTCTGCTGCCAGTCTGATCCACTACAGCTTTCTGAATCCAGGCAAACAAAACCATTACATCTTAGAAACCAATGAGATGCACCAAAAACTGCAACACTCTCAGCCATCATTGGTTAATAGAAATGGGCCAATTCTTCATGACAATGCCCAACTACACGTAGTACAACCAATGCTTCAGAAGTTGAATGAATTGAGCTACAAAGTTTTACCTTATCTGCCATATTCACCTGACCTCTTGCCAACTGACTGCCACTTCTTCAAGCATCTTAACAACTTTTTGCAAGGGAAACGTTTCCACAACCAACAGGATACAGAAAAGGCTTTCCAAGAGTTCGTAGAATCTCGAAGCATGGATTTTTATGCTACAGGAATAAACAAACTAATTTCTCATTGGCAAAAATGTGTTGATTGTAATGGTTCCTATTTTGATTAATAAAGATGTGCTTGAGCCTCGTTATGATTTAAAATTCGTGGTCCAAAACTGCAATTACTTTTGCACCAACCTAATAGTTCAGGTCAGCATTTCTTTTGCCAACTTACGTGCTCTTAACAAATGGTTTAGTAAACCTGTATCTCTATATGAAACCCACTACCTTATAATACAAAGTAGCATTCATAGTAGTAAATTTTGTTATTAAAATTATGTAGATAGGTTTTATTTTTTCTTTCTTGTTTCTTTTCTCAAACCATCAACCAAAAGAGAAAACAAAATGATTTCTCCACCTTCTACTCCTTACCCAGTACAAATACTCTGGGGTACTAAAGATGCATATGCATTTGTCATGATTCTCCTGAGAAACGTAACCAATAGTACAAATAAGGATGTAATCAGATTTATTATAAGAATTTGGCTCACATGATTATAGAGGCTAAGTCTCATGAACTGCTGTCTAAAAGACAGAGGCCCAGGAAAGCTACTGTAATTCTGTCTGAGTCTCAAGGCCTGTAAACAACTGGAGCTGATTATGTAAGACCCATCCCAAGTTCAATCCTAAAAACCAAGAGCACTGATTTCCAAGGACAGAAAAAGATGGCTGCCCCAGCTCAGTTAGAGAGCACATTCATCTACCTCTCTACTGCACTGAGGCTCTCAATAAATCAGATGATGCCTGCCTACATGGGGGTGAGGGTGATATTCTTTACTCAGTTTACCAATTTGAATGCCAGCTTTTTCCAGACACACCCTTATAGACACACCCAGAAATAATGTTGTATCAGCCATCTGGGAATTCCTTAGACCAGTTAAGTTAGCACATAAAATTAACTACCACGTAATATAAACTCCTTTGACATGTCATTCTTTGTCACTTTAAATCATAAGACTAAAATTAGTACCTTTTCAAAACAACAGAAAGTTTTTCACCATCCCTCAGGACAAACTGTTCCAGTCTATGTTGTGTTATATTATGCTATTCTAATATTTATTTATTCAATCAAAAATTATAATTGAGTACTTATGTTGTACCTAACACTATTCTACACACAAAAATAATAGCAGTAAATCAAAGACCATATTCCTTTTCTCAGAGAGCTTCTCTTTCAATTAGTCAGTTCAGTCTGTCTTTATATATTTTGTCCTATAGTTTCTGCCAATTCTAGGTCTCAATTCTAGGTCTCAAAAGCAGACAGGTTCATTAAAACTAAAAATCATGCAATCTAACAGGTGATTTGAGTTGCTCCTTCCAGTTGGGTAATTAGGTTCCTGAGATATTTGACATTAATGTTAAGACAGTGAGCATGGTGGCTTATGCCTGGAATCCCAGAACTTTGGGAGGTTAAGGTAGGTGAATAGCTTGAGTCCAGGAGATTGAGCCCAGCCTGAGCAACATGGTGAAACTCCATCTCTACTAAAAAGACAAAAAAGTTAAATCAGCCGGGCGTAGTGGTGCAAGCCTATAGTCCCAGCTATTCAGGAAAATGAGGTGGGAGAATCACCTGAGCCCAGGAGGTCGAGACTGCAGTGAGCCAAGATCATGCAACTGCACTCAAGCCTGGGCGATAGGAGTGAGATCCTGCCTCAAAAAAATATATATATATAAATATATATATATGTGAGTGTGTGTGTGTGTATAAAGACAACTGCTTGTAAAAACTGTGATAGGAGTGAGACCCTGCCTCAAAATATATACATGTGTGTTCATATATGTGTGTGTGTGTGTGTGTGTGTTTGTATAGATAGCTGTTTGTAAAAATTTTACTTCAAGACTAGTATTTAACTTCCTGGGAGAGTGGAAGTGAGACCTGGCAGAACCATATCTCTAGAAAAAATAGTACATTGAAATGAAAGGATAAGAACTGGATATCAGAGAACATTCAGGCATTCAGGGACTGTATTATGGATATGCAGATATACTGTATGTCTGTGTGGTCCCAAGGGCAGAATGCAAGGTCTCACGAAACAAGACTAACAACTTGGTTGATTCAATGCTGAAAGATAAGCTTTCAATGATGCAAAATGAATTTCTTAAGCTGAAGTTTTCAAGCACATAAAATTCAAGTCCAGCCCAAAGCTGAAGCCTGATAAAGTCACAGTGAACCACTTTGAGATTCAAACACTTTATTATTTACTTTATGACTTTATCAAGAGAAAAAGATTAGCCAGAGGTGCTAGCTTCCTATGCTTTGTCCCAAAACAAAAAACTGCACTAAAACAAAACAGTACACCTTGGTGTAAGTAGCGGAATGCCCTGTTGCTGTTTCTAACTCTAGACTGCAACTAAGTGAACTTATGTTTCTGAAGTTCTTTTCTGAGTGTGGCACTCCAGAAGCTTCATCAGAATTCAGGAGGTGATGAGAAATTGTTTTATAATAACAAGGAGATCACGCGAGGTGAGCGGGAAATGGCCTTGTAGAAGCTCCCTGCATGCATTACATCCCCTTATGTTCCAGGAGCCGCATAAGGCATTCTGATAAGACTCAGGTTAGCTGTGGTTCAAATCTTTGTTTGTGTGACCTTTATGGATATGCGCAAGGTCGCCAGGGTGCCATGGTGGAATCATTCTCCTATAGGGCCATGACCAAAAACACTGTAAGGCATCGAACTTGCTTAATGTGTTTCTTTTCTATTTTTATCTCTATAGATATCTTTAACATACTACAAGAAAAATCAGATCAGCTTTCATTAGTTGTGCTATGTCAGTTTTAATCTAAAAGATAATGCATAAAATAGCATTTCTCACACTCCACTCTATTAAATTTCATTGGTAATAGACCCCCTCACCGCACTATTCAGAATGAAATGCTTTATCCCTGTGTAACTGAATATGAGCTCCACTTCATGGAACACTTTTTCACTTATTCCAGGTGAGTAACAGATATTCATTGTCCACCATATTATTTGGGTTGCTATTGCCGTGCCTCAAACACAATTCCTAAAAATAACTACAGAAATTCCAGATAGCTAGATTTTTCCATCTATGAAACATTTTTAGCTAGGCTTATTACCTAATATTGCATTCTCTGCCTCCTTTTAAGGAATCAAATAGCTTTGCAGTATTTAAAGTATTATCCAAAACTGATTATTCATCATGGGTTTTAGTGCCTGGTGGTCTGGTAATTACCGATATATTTTAAAAGACTTTAAAACTAAATTAAAACTTGAACCATGCAACTATGCACAATGCATATTGTAAGGACATCTAATGAACTCTATCATTTTGCTGCTAACAGCTGTTTTTTCCTCATAAATTCTGTTCATAGATTCCATTCACACTACCACACAAAATAAAAACAGGAAGTTAGAGGAGAGCAATAGAACAATATAAACATTTTCTTTTTCTTGTAAAATCTGGATCACTCTCTAATGACAAATCAAAAACAACCAAATAATTTAAATATATTTGAAAAATAATGCACAGTTCCTGACAACAGAGAGAGGAAAAAATAAGAAAAGGAGAGAAGGAGGAGAAGGAACAATGAAAGGAGGGATAAAGAAAGGACGGGGAGGCAGAGGAGAAGGTAAAAAAGAAGGAAGAGAATCATAAATTTTAACATATTAAGAATAATGATTCAGATTTAATGATTTAGACATTTGTCCATTTTTACTTCCCATATTTGTTAAAGAACTAACATATTAACAAATGAAGTTGCAGTCTCTTCTGCGTATTTTTACAATCACATTTCTCATCTTTGCTTCACGTAAATAAACATTCTCAGTTTATATATATCCTTGCCCTCACTTGAATAAGTTTACCATGTATGTATCCATAAATTTGCTTTTGTATATTACTATTATTGTAAACATACAAATGTTATTGTTACAATAAATATTGACAAGTTCTCTTTTTTTCTTCTTTAATAATATTTTGGCAATGTTTTTAACTTTAGTATATATTTAACAAAGATTTTGATCAAATTCTATGATAAATGAATGAATAAAATTGCTTGGCCAAAACTGGCATCTTTATAATGCTAAGTTTTGTCACCCTCAAGCACAGTTATGTCTTTAATTATTTAGCATACTTTTATTTCCTTCAATAGGTTTATCAACTTTATCCATAAATATGGATAATGTCTTTAATTATTT
Source organism: Chlorocebus sabaeus (assembly GCF_047675955.1). Lineage (NCBI taxonomy): Eukaryota > Metazoa > Chordata > Mammalia > Primates > Cercopithecidae > Chlorocebus > Chlorocebus sabaeus. Next base: position 88,344,439 of record NC_132910.1, read on the forward strand.
AGCATACTTTTATTTCCTTCAATAGGTTTATCAACTTTATCCATAAATATGGATAAAGGTTTCCTTTGTTAGATTTATCCTTGTATAGTATTTCTTGCTATAATTATTAATATATTTTCATTAAATTCTCTTTTTCTCTTTTAAGTTTTGTTTTATTTTGTCAAAATTATATACATAGTAAAATTTAGTATATTAAAATTGTCTCCACACTTTTTCTAAAAATTAAACAAGTCAACACTTGTTAACATCTGATTATATCTTTTTAAAAATAGGTAACAGAAGCCTGATGAAACTGAAAATAACAATGAGGTTGGTCAAACCACCAAAGCAGCAACTGGGACTGACAGCATGAAAATGAAATGCAAAAATATCCACAATTTCATGGAAATACCCTCCCTCCCCAAAAAGCCAACTTGTTCTTATCACTTCAAGCAGCATGTTTTACACTGAGTGGCAACTTGAATAAATGCAGCTGGGAATGACCAGTGAAACTAGGAAAATTTCTCACAGGAGCTGAATTAAGAGCAATGAAAAAAACTTGCGAGCAGGCCTAAAAGATCTAATATTGCTATCTTGGTATCTTCCCCTGAAAATTTTAGAAATGTCAAGCTAAGTCTCTCTTAGAAAAGAGTTCACATAGAGATCAAATACTGAGCACAAAATTGAAATTGAGCAGGGCCAAAATATTAGACATTAGATTTTGTGGGAGTAGATCACAGATAGCTAGTGATTAAAAAAAAAAAAAAAAAAAAAAAAAGTTTGAAAATGTGCCCAGGCTAATCTTCCCAGAAAGCCCACATCATTTAAACATCAGATACTGAAAAAAAAAAAAAAAAAAAAAAAAAAAAATTAAATTAAATCTAATTCCATGCAAGTGTATTCCAAGACAATGAAAAAGATAAAAAGAAACTAGATAGTGTTTTAATAAATAATGGAAAAACACCAGAAACACACAACAACAAAGAAGATGAAAACATTGATTTAATACATATAAGTGGGGGAAAAATAAATTATAAAAAGTTATGCAAACATTGAAACATCAACTCAAATTAGAAATAAAAAAGCTCAGAACTATTTGCCTAGACGAATGGAAGATATAAAACAAAACCTCTCAGATAACAGTAGTTACTGGGGGTGAAATTGGAGGGTAGAATACAAAGCAAAAACAACAAAAAAAATAGATACCACAGTTAAAAAAAACAGAGGAAAAGCAAAACATGGAAAGGGGAAATGCATAAAGATATTGGAGAAATGAAAAAGCAGAAGAAAGAAACACGAAAAGTGAAAAGTGTTTATAAAATCGAATACGATTAAAGAGTACATATATTTGAAAGTGATAGGTAACAAAACACAAGCTCCGATCAAGGTGTAATAATCCCATCTGGAACAACCAGAAGACAAGACAAAAAGAGAGAAAAAAAAAAAAAGCAATAGTTTTTAAGACACTTAATACCAGACAGAAGTGATACCCAAAGGAAGGAAAGAAAACCGGAGGAATCTTACATTTATTTCAGCTTATTGCCTTAAGAAAGGTTCCAGCCTTGGCACAGAGTCCTGAAGACTCCCTGAGTTGAGAAAGCTTAGTAGAGGCCCTGGGGAGGACTAACTGGCTATAATATGCAGGAGAACGTACCAGAGAGGAGAAAACTGCACAGGAAGAAAATTCTGACTGTCTACAGAGTCTCCTCTGAGTACTCAGCAAAGTATTGAGCATCACATGCATGTGAGGAAACAACTTTAGAATTGTGGGAAAGGTAATTCAATAAAATTAGAGGAAACAGTGCCTGGTACTCACACAGGGCAGTAAATAGCCAGACTGGACAATTTCAGGATATACAGGGCATTCAATGGAATATTCAGGAGACTCTTACCTCAGTAATGGGTAATATTAGCATTATAGTAAACACTGCTATGGAGTCACCTAACAAATCAAAAATAAAAAATAGACCAAAGTGGATTCAACTGTTTCAAAGTAAATTAACTGTATTCTCAAACAAAAATCAAAAATATATATAGGAAATCAAATATATATAGCACCATTTGAATGTAGAATTCAAATTATCTGGCATCCAGTCTAAGAAACAGATGTAGTAAGAAAAAGAAAACTGACATATAATGAGGACAAAAAACAATTAATGAAAACTCACAGAGAAGTGACAGAGGCCAGAATTTTTAAAAAATAAAATTAAATCTATTACTCTATTTCGTATATCTAAAATTATGAAAAAATAGAGAAATGAAGGATATTTTTAAAATCAAGCAACTTTTTTATTATTATTATACTTTAAGTTCTAGGGTACATCTGCACAACGTGCAGGTTTGTTACATATGTATACTTGTGCCATGTTGGTGTGCTGCACCCATTAACTCGTCATTTACATTAGATATATTTCCTAATGCTATCCCACCCCGCTCCCCCCTCCCCACAACAGACCCCAGTGTGTGATGTTCCCCTTCCTGTGTCCAAGTGACCTCATTGTTCAATTCCCACCTATGAGTGAGAACATGCAGTGTTTGGTTTTCTGTTCTTGTGATAGTTTGCTGAGAATGAGTTTCCAGCTTCATCCATGTCCCTACAAAGGACATGAACTCATCCTTTTTTATGCTGCATGGTATTCCATGGTGTATATGTGCCCCATTTTCTTAATCCAGTCTATCATTGATGGATATTTGGGTTGGTTCCAAGTCTTTGCTATTGTGAATAGTGCCACAATAAACATACGTATGCATGTGTCTTTATAGCAGCATGATTTATAATCCTTTGGGTATATACCCAGTAATGCGATGGCTGGGTCAAATGGTATTTCTAGTTCTAGATCCTTGAGGAATCGCCAACTGTCTTCCACAATGGATGAACTAGTATACAGTCCCACCAACAGTTTAAAAGTGTTCCTATTTCTCCACATCCTCTCCAGCACCTGTTGTTTCCTGACTTTTTAATGATTGCCATTCTAACTGGTGTGAAATGGTATGTCATTGTGGTTTTGACTTGCATTTCTCTGATGGTTAGGGATGATGAGCATTTTTTCATGTGTCTGTTGGCTGTATAAATGTCTTCTTTTGAGATGTGTCTATTCATTTCCTTCATCCACTTTTTGATTGGGTTATTTGTTTTTATCTTGTAAATTTGTTTGAGTTCTTCATAGATTCTGGATATTAGCCGTTTGTCAGATGGGTAGATTGCAAAAATTTTCTCTCATTCTGTAGGTTTCCTGTTCACTCTAACGGTAGTTTCTTTTGCTGTGCAGAAGCTCTTTAGTTTAATTAGATCCCATTTGTCAATGTTGGCTTTTGTTGCCATTGCTTTTGGTGTTTTAGACACGAAGTCCTTATCCATGCCTATGTCCTGAATGGTATTTCCCAGGTTTTTTTCTAGGGTTTTTATGGTATTAGGTCTAACATTTAAGTCTCTAATCCATCTTGAATTAATTTTTGTATAAGGAGTAATGAAGGGACCCAGTTTCGGCTTTCTACATAAGGCTAGCCAGTTTTCCCAGCACCATTTATTAAATAGGAAATCCTTTCCCCATTTCTTGTTTTTGTCAGGTTTGTCAAGGATCAGATGGTTGTACATATGTGGTATTATTTCTGAGAGCTCTATTCTGTCCCATTGGTCTATATCTCTGTTTTGGTACTGGTACCAAGCTGTTTTGGTTACTGTAGCCTTGTAGTATAGCTTGAAGTCAGGTAGTGTGATGCCACCAGCTTTGTTTTTTTGACTTAGGATTATCTTGGCAATGTGGGCTCTTTTTTGGTTCCATATGATCTTTAAAGTAGTTTTTTCCAATTCTGTGAAGAAAGTCATTGGTAGCTTGATGGGGATGGCATTGAATCTGTGAATTACCTCGGGCAGTATGGCTATTTTCACGGTATTGATTCTTCCTATCCATGAGCATGGAATGGCCTTCCATTTGTTTGTGTCCTCTTTTATTTCATTGAGCACTGCTTTGTAGTTCTCCTTGAAGAGATCCTTCACATCCCTTGTAAGTTGGATTCCTAGGTATTTTATTCTCTTTGAAGCAATTGTGAATGGAAGTTCATTCATGATTTGGCTCTCTGTCTGTCTGTTACTGGTGTATAAGAATGCTTGTGATTTTTGCACATTGATTTTGTGCCCTGAGACTTTGCTGAAGTTGCCTATCACCTTAAGGAGATGCTGGGTTGAGAAAATGGGGTTTTCTAGGTATATAATCATGTCATCTGAAAACAGGGACAATTTGACTTCTTCTTTTCCTAATTGAATACCGTTTATTTCTTCCTCTTACCTGATTGCCCTGGCCAGAACTTCCAACACTGTGTTGAATAGGAGTGGTGAGAGAGGGCATCCTTGTCTTATCCTAGTTTTTAAGGGGAATGCTTCCAGCTTGGGCCCATTCAGTATGATATTGGCTGTGAGTTTGTCATAAATAGCTCTTATTATTTTGAGATACATTCCATCAATATTAAATTTATTGAGAGGTTTTGGGGGGCGGAGCAAGATGGCCGAATAGGAACAGCTCCAGTCTCCAACTCCCAGCGCGAGCGACACAGAAGACCGGCGATTTCTGCATTTTCAACTGAGGTACTGGGTTCATCTCACTGGGGAGTGCCAGACGATCGGTGCTGGTCAGCTGCTGCAGCCCGACCAGCGAGAGCTGAAGCAGGGCGAGGCATTGCCTCACCTGGAAAGCGCAAGGGGGAAGGGAATCCCTTTTCCTAGCCAGGGGAACTGAGACACACAACACCTGGAAAATTGGGTAACTCCCACCCCAATACTGCGCTTTAAGCAGACAGGCACACCAGGAGATCATATCCCACACCTGGCCGGGAGTGTCCCACACCCACGGAGCCTCCCTCATTGCTAGCACAGCAGTCTGTGATCTACCGGCAAGGCAGCAGCGAGGCTGTGGGAGGGGCGCCCGCCATTGCTGAGGCTTAAGTAGGTAAACAAAGCTGCTGGGAAGCTCGAACTGGGTGGAGCTCACAGCAGCTCAAGGAAACCTGCCTGTCTCTGTAGACTCCACCACTGGGGACAGGGCACAGTAAATAATAACAAACGCAGCAGCTCTGCAGACGCAAACGACTCTGTCTGACAGCTTTGAAGAGAGCAGTGGATCTCCCAACACGGAGGTTGAGATCTGAGAAGGGACAGACTCCCTGCTCAAGTGGGTCCCTGACCCCTGAGTAGCCTAACTGGGAGACATCCCCCACTAGGGGCAGTCTGACACACCACACCTCACAGGGTGGAGTACACCCCTGAGAGGAAGATTCCAAAGCAAGAATCAGACAGGTACACTCGTTGTTCAGAAATATTCTATCTTCTGCAGCCTCTGCTGCTGCTACCCAGGCAAACAGGGTCTGGAGTGGACCTCAAGCAATCTCCTACAGCTACAACCTACAGCTGAGGATCCTGACTGTTAGAAGGAAAGCTATCAAACAGGAAGGACACCTACACCAAAACCCCATCAGTACATCACCATCATCAAAGACCAGAGGCAGATAAAACCACAAAGATGGGGAAAAAGCAGGGCAGAAAAGCTGGAAATTCAAAAAATAAGAGCGCATCTCCCCCGGCAAAGGAGCGCAGCTCATCGCCAGCAACGGATCAAAGCTGGACGGAGAATGACTTTGACGAGATGAGAGAAGAAGGCTTCAGTCCATCAAATTTCTCAGAGCTAAAGGAGGAATTACGTACCCAGCGCAAAGAAACTAAAAATCTTGAAAAAAAAGTGGAAGAATTGATGGCTAGAGTAATTAATGCAGAGAAGCTCACAAACGAAATGAAAGAGACGAAAACCATGGCACAAGAAATACGTGACAAATGCACAAGCTTCAGTAACCGTCTCGATCAACTGGAAGAAAGAATGTCAGCGATGGAGGATCAAATGAATGAAATGAAGCGAGAAGAGAAACCAAAAGAAAAAAGAAGAAAAAGAAATGAACAAAGCCTGCAAGAAGTATGGGATTATGTAAAAAGACCAAATCTACGTCTGATTGGGGTGCCTGAAAGTGAGGGGGAAAATGGAACCAAGTTGGAAAACACTCTTCAGGATATCATCCAGGAGAACTTCCCCAACCTAGTAGGGCAGGCCAACATTCAAATCCAGGAAATACAGAGAACGCCACAAAGATACTCCTCGAGAAGAGTAACTCCAAGACACATAATTGCCAGATTCACCAAAGTTGAAATGAAGGAAAAAATCTTAAGGGCAGCCAGAGAGAAAGGTCGGGTTACCCACAAAGGGAAGCCCATCAGACTAACAGCAGATCTCTCGGCAGAAACTCTTCAAGCCAGAAGAGAGTGGGGGCCAATATTCAACATTCTTAAAGAAAAGAATTTTAAACCCAGAATTTTATATCCAGCCAAACTAAGTTTCATAAGTGAAGGAGAAATAAAATCCTTTACAGATAAGCAAATGCTTAGAGATTTTGTCACCACTAGGCCTGCCTTACAAGAGACCCTGAAGGAAGCACTGAACATGGAAAGGAACAACCGGTACCAGCCATTGCAAAAACATGCCAAAATGTAAAGACCATCAAGGCTAGGAAGAAACTGCATCAACTAACCAGCAAAATAACCAGTTAATATCATCATGGCAGGATCAAGTTCACACATAACAATCTTAACCTTAAATGTAAATGGACTAAATGCTCCAATTAAAAGACACAGACTGGCAAACTGGATAAAGAGTCAAGATCCATCAGTCTGCTGTATTCAGGAGACCCATCTCACACACAGAGACATACATAGGCTCAAAATAAAGGGATGGAGGAAGATTTACCAAGCAAATGGAGAACACAAAAAAGCGGGGGTTGCAATACTAGTCTCTGATAAAACAGACTTTAAACCATCAAAGATCAAAAGAGACAAAGAAGGCCATTACATAATGGTAAAGGGATCAATTCAACAGGAAGAGATAACTATCCTAAATATATATGCACCCAATACAGGAGCACCCAGATTCATAAAGCAAGTCCTTAGAGACTTACAAAGAGACTTAGACTCCCATACAATAATAATGGGAGACTTCAACACTCCACTGTCAACATTAGACAGATCAACGAGACAGAAAGTTAACAAGGATATCCAGGAATTGAACTCATCTCTGCAGCAAGCAGACCTAATAGACATCTATAGAACTCTCCACCCCAAATCAACAGAATATACATTCTTCTCAGCACCACATCGTACTTACTCCAAAATTGACCACGTAATTGGAAGTAAAGCACTCCTCAGCAAATGTACAAGAACAGAAATTATAACAAACTGTCTCTCAGACCACAGTGCAATCAAATTAGAACTCAGGACTAAGAAACTCAATCAAAACCGCTCAACTACATGGAAACTGAACAACCTGCTCCTGAATGACTACTGGGTACATAACGAAATGAAGGCAGAAATAAAGATGTTCTTTGAAACCAATGAGAACAAAGATACAACATACCAGAATCTCTGGGACACATTTATAGCAGTGTGTAGAGGGAAATTTATAGCACTAAATGCCCACAAGAGAAAGCAGGAAAGATCTAAAATTGACACTCTAACATCACAATTAAAAGAACTAGAGAAACAAGAGCAAACACATTCGAAAGCTAGCAGAAGGCAAGAAATAACTAAGATCAGAGCAGAACTGAAGGAGATAGAGACACAAAAAACCCTCCAAAAAATCAATGAATCCAGGAGTTGGTTTTTTGAAAAGATCAACAAAAATTGACAGACCACTAGCAAGACTAATAAAGAAGAAAAGAGAGAAGAATCAAATCGACGCAATTAAAAATGATAAAGGGGATATCACCACCGACCCCACAGAAATACAAACTACCATCAGAGAATACTATAAACACCTCTACACAAATAAACTGGAAAATCTAGAAGAAATGGATAATTTCCTGGACACTTACACTCTTCCAAGACTAAACCAGGAAGAAGTTGAATCCCTGAATAGACCAATAGTAGGCTCTGAAATTGAGGCAATAATTAATAGCCTACCAACCAAAAAAAGTCCAGGACCAGATGGATTCACAGCTGAATTCTACCAGAGGTACAAAGAGGAGCTGGTACCATTCCTTCTGAAACTATTCCAATCAATAGAAAAAGAGGGAAACCTCCCTAACTCATTTTATGAGGCCAACATCATCCTGATACCAAAGCCTGGCAGAGACACAACAAAAAAAGAGAATTTTAGACCAATATCCCTGATGAACATCGATGCAAAAATCCTCAATAAAATACTGGCAAACCGGATTCAGCAGCACATCAAAAAGCTTATCCACCATGATCAAGTGGGCTTCATCCCTGGGATGCAAGGCTGGTTCAACATTCGCAAATCAATAAACATAATCCAGCATATAAACAGAACCAAAGACAAGAACCACATCATTATCTCAATAGATGCAGAAAAGCCTTTTGACAAAATTCAACAGCCCTTCATGCTAAAAACGCTCAATAAATTCGGTATTGATGGAACGTACCTCAAAATAATAAGAGCTATTTATGACAAACCCACAGCCAATATCATACTGAATGGGCAAAAACTGGAAAAATTCCCTTTGAAAACTGGCACAAGACAGGGATGCCCTCTCTCACCACTCCTATTCAACATAGTGTTGGAAGTTCTGGCTAGGGCAATCAGGCAAGAGAAAGAAATCAAGGGGATTCAGTTAGGAAAAGAAGAAGTCAAATTGTCCCTGTTTGCAGACGACATGATTGTATATTTAGAAAACCCCATTGTCTCAGCCCAAAATCTCCTTAAGCTGATCAGCAACTTCAGCAAAGTCTCAGGATACAAAATTAATGTGCAAAAATCACAAGCATTCTTATACACCAGTGACAGTCAAACAGAGAGCCAAATCAGGAATGAACTTCCATTCACAATTGCTTCAAAGAGAATAAAATACCTAGGAATCCAACTTACAAGGGATGTAAAGGACCTCTTCAAGGAGAACTACAAACCACTGCTCAGTGAAATCAAAGAGGACACAAACAAATGGAAGAACATACCATGCTCATGGATAGGAAGAATCAATATCGTGAAAATGGCCGTACTGCCCAAGGTAATTTATAGATTCAATGCCATCCCCATCAAGCTACCAATGAGCTTCTTCACAGAATTGGAAAAAACTGCTTTAAAGTTCATATGGAACCAAAAAAGAGCCCGCATCTCCAAGACAATCCTAAGTCAAAAGAACAAAGCTGGAGGCATCACGCTACCTGACTTCAAACTCTACTACAAGGCTACAGTAACCAAAACAGCATGGTACTGGTACCAAAACAGAGATATAGACCAATGGAACAGAACAGAGTCCTCAGAAATAATACCACACATCTACAGCCATCTGATCTTTGACAAACCTGAGAGAAACAAGAAATGGGGAAAGGATTCCCTATTTAATAAATGGTGCTGGGAAAACTGGCTAGCCATAAGTAGAAAGCTGAAACTGGATCCTTTCCTTACTCCTTATACGAAAATTAATTCAAGATGGATTAGAGACTTAAATGTTAGACCTAATACCATAAAAATCCTAGAGGAAAACCTAGGTAGAACCATTCAGGACATAGGCATGGGCAAAGACTTCATGTCTAAAACACCAAAAGCAACAGCAGCAAAAGCCAAAATTGACAAATGGGATCTCATCAAACTAAAGAGCTTCTGCACAGCAAAAGAAACTACCATCAGAGTGAACAGGCAACCTACAGAATGGGAGAAAATTTTTGCAATCTACTCATCTGACAAAGGGCTAATATCCAGAACCTACAAAGAACTCAAACAAATTTACAAGAAAAAAACAAACAACCCCATCCAAAAGTGGGCAAAGGATATGAACAGACATTTCTCAAAAGAAGACATTCATACAGCCAACAGACACATGAAAAAATGCTCATCATCACTGGCCATCAGAGAAATGCAAATCAAAACCACAATGCGATACCATCTCACACCAGTTAGAATGGCGATCATTCAAAAGTCAGGAAACAACAGGTGCTGGAGAGGATGTGGAGAAATAGGAACACTTTTACACTGTTGGTGGGATTGTAAACTAGTTCAACCATTATGGAAAACAGTATGGCAATTCCTCAAGGATCTAGAACTAGATGTACCATATGACCCAGCCATCCCATTACTGGGTATATACCCAAAGGATTATAAATTATGCTGCTATAAGGACACATGCACACGTATGTTTATTGCAGCACTATTCACAATAGCAAAGACTTGGAATCAACCCAAATGTCCATCAGTGACAGATTGGATTAAGAAAATGTGGCACATATACACCATGGAATACTATGCAGCCATAAAAAAGCATGAGTTTGTGTCCTTTGTAGGGACATGGATGCAGCTGGAAACCATCATTCTTAGCAAACTATCACAAGAACAGAAAACCAAACACCGCATGTTCTCACTCGTAGGTGGGAACTGAACAATGAGATCAGTTGGACTCGGGAAGGGGAACATCACACACCGGGGCCTATCATGGGGAGGGGGGAGGGGGGAGGGATTGCATTGGGAGTTATACCTGATGTAAATGATGAGTTGATGGGTGCAGCACACCAACATGGCACAAGTATGCATATGTAGCAAACCTGCACGTTGTGCTCATGTACCCTACAACTTGAAGTTTAATAATAATAAATAAATTAAAAAAAAAAGAAATATAGATCACGAAAAAAAAAAAGAAAAGTATGCAAAAAAAAAAAAATAAATTTATTGAGAGGTTTTTAGCATAAAGGGCTGTTGAATTTTGTCAAAGGCCTTTTCTGCATCTATTGAGATAATCAGGTGTTTTTTGTCTTTGGTTCTGTTTATATGCTGGATTAAGTTTATTGATTTGTGTATGTTGAACCAGCCTTGCATCCCAGGGATGAAGCCCACTTGATCATAGTGAATAAGCTTTTTGATGTGCTGCTGGATTCGGTTTGCCAGTATTTTATTGAGGACTTTTGCATTGATGTTCATCAGGGATATTGGTCTAAATTCTCTTTTTTGTTGTGTCTCCGCCAGGCTTTGGTATCAGGATGATGTTGGCATCATAAAATGAATAGGGAGGATTCCTTATTTTTCTATTGATTGGAATAGTTTCAGAAGGAATGGTACCAGCTCCTCCTTGTACCTCTGATAGAATTTGGCTGTGAATCCGTCTGGTCCTGGACTTTTTTTCGTTGGTAGGCTATTAACTATTGCTTCAATTTCAGAGCCTGCTATTGGTCTATTCAGGGATTCAACTTCTTCCTGGTTTAGTCTTGGGAGGGGGTATGTGTCCAGGAATTTATCCATTTCTTCTAGGTTTTCTAGTTTATTTGCATAGAGGTGTTTATAGTATTCTCTGATGGTAGTTTGTATTTTTGTGGGGTCGGTGATGATATCCCCTTTATCATTTTTTATTGCGTCTATTTGATTCTTCTCTCCTTACTTCTTTATTAGTCTTGCTAGTCGTCTATCAATTTTTTTGATCTTTTCAAAAAACCAGCTCCTGGAGTCATTGATTTTTTGAAGGGTTTTTGTTTCTCTATCTTCTTCAGTTAGGCTCTGATCTTAGTTATTTCTTGCCTTCTGCTAACTTTTGAATGTGTTTGCTCTAGTTCTTTTAATTGTGATGTTAGAGTGTCAATTTTAGATCTTTCTTGCTCTCTCTTGTGGATATTTAGTGCTATAAATTTCCCTCTACACACTGCTTTAAATGTGTCCCAGAGATTCTGGTATGTTGTATCTTTGTTCTCATTGGTTTCAAAGAACATCTTTATTTCTGCCTTCATTTTGCTATGTACCCAGTAGTCATTCAGGAGCAGGTTGTTCAGTTTCCATGTAGTTGAGTGGTTTTGATTGAATTTCTTAGTTCTGAGTTCTAGTTTTATTGCACTGTGGTCTGAGAGACAGTTTGTTATAATTTCCATTCGTTTACATTTCCTGAGGAGTGCTTTACTTCCAACTATGTGGTCAGTTTTGGAATGAGTACTATGTGGTGCTGTGAAGAATGTATATTCTGCTGATTGGGGGTGGAGAGTTCTGTAGATGTCTATTAAGCCTGCTTGGTGCAGAGTTGAGTTCAATTCCTGGATATCCTTGTTAAGTTTCTGTCTTGTTGATCTGTCTAATGTTGACAGTGGGGTTTTAAAGTCTCCCGTTATTATTGTGTGGGAGTCTAAGTCTCTTTGTAATTCTCTAAGGACTTGCTTTATGAATCTGGGTGCTCCTGTAATGGGTGGATATATATTTAGGACAGCTAGCTCTTCTTGTTGAATTGATCCCTTTACCATTATGTAATGGCCTTCTTTGTCTCTTTTGATCTTTGATGGTTTAAAGTCTGTTTTATCAGAGACTAGGATTGCAATCCCTTCCCTTTTTTTTTTTTTTTTTTGTTTTCCATTTGCTTGGTAGATCTTCCTCCACCCCTTTATTTTAAGTGCATGTGTGCCTCTGCACATGAGATGGGTCTCCTGAATACAGCACACTGATGGGTCTTGACTCTTTATCTAATTTGCCAGTCTGTGTCTTTTAATTAGACCATTTAGCCCATTTACATTTAAGGTTAATATTGTTATGTGTGAACTTGATCCTGTCATTATGGTGTTAGCTGGTTATTTTGCTCATTAGTTGATGCAGTTTCTTCCTAGGATTGATGGTCTTTATATTTTGGCATGTTTTTGCAGTGGCTGGTACTGGTTGTTCCTTTCCATGTTTAGTGCTTCCTTCAGGAGTTCTTGTAGGGCAGGCCTGGTGGTGACAAAATCTCTCCGCATTTGCTTGTCTGTGAAGGATTTTATTTCTCCTTCACTTATGAAACTTAGTTTGGCTGGATATGAGATTCTGGTTTGAAAATTCTTTTCTTTAGGAATGTTGAATATTGGCCCCCACTCTCTTCTGGCTTGTAGAGTTTCTGCCAAGAGATCCGCTGTTAGTCTGATGGGCTTCCCTTTGTGTGTAGCTCGACCTTTCTCTCTGGCTGCCCTTAACATTTTTTCCTTCATTTCAACTTTGGTGAATCTGACTATTATGTGTCTTGGAGTTGCTCTTCTCAAGGAGTATCTTTGTGGTGTTCTCTGTATTTCCTGAATTTGAATGTTGTCCTGCCTTGCTAGATTGTGGAAGTTCTCCTGGATAATATCCTGCAGAGTGTTTTCCAACTGGGTTCCATTCTGTCCGCCACCTTCCGGTACAATAAACAGATGTAGATGTAGTCTTTTCACATAATCCCATATTTGTTGGAGGTTTTGTTCATTTTTTACTCTTTTTTCTCTAAACTTCTCTTCTTGCTTCATTTCATTCATTTGATCTTCAATCACTGATTCTCTTTCTTCCAGTTGATTGAGTCAGTTACTGAAGTTTGTGCATTTGTCACGTAGTTCTCGTGTCATGGTTTTCATCTCTATCAGGTCGTTTATGGACTTCTCTGCATTGGTTATTCTAGTTATCCATTCATCAAATATTTTCAAGGTTTTTAGTTTCTGTGCGCTGGGTTCTTATTTCTTCCTTTAGCTCTGAGAAATTTGATCGACTGAAGCCTTCTTCTCTCAACTTGTCAAAGTCATTCTCTGTCCAGCTTTGTTCTATTGCTGGCAAGGAACTGTGTTCCTTTGAAGTGGGAGACGCGCTCTGATTTTTTTAATTTTCTGCTTTTCTGCACTGCTTTTTCTCCATCTTTGTGGTTTTATCTACCTTTGGTCTTTGATGATGGTGACGTACAGATGGGGTTTTGGTGTGGATGTCCTTTCTGTTTGTTAGTTTTCCTTCTAACAGTCAGGACCCTCAGCTGCAGGGACAGTCGGTGCAGGACAGTGGGTGCAGCCCAAAGAGCTAGAACCGAAGCAGGGCGAGGCATCGCCTCACCCAGGAAGCACAAGGGGGAAGGGAATTCCTTTTCCTAGCCAAGGGAAACCATGACACACAACACCGGGAAAATCGGGTCACTCCCACCCTAATACTGCACTTTACCAAGGGTCTTAGCAAATAGCACACCAGGAGATTACATCCTGCGCTTGGCTCAGAGGGTCCCACACCCACCAAACCTCCCTCATTACTAGCACAGCAGTCTGAGATCTAACTGCAAGGTGACAGCGAGGCTGGGGGAGGGGCGCCTGTCATTGGGGATGCTTAATTAGGTAAACAAAGTGGCCTGGAAGCTCAAACAGGGTGGAGTCCACGGCATCTCAAGGAGGCCTGTCTACCTCTGTAGACTCCATCTCTGGGGAGAGGACATAGCTAAATAAAAAGCAGCAGAAACCTCTGCAGAGGCAAATGTCCCTGTCTGACAGCTCTGAAGAGAGTAGTGATTCTCCCAGCACGGAGGTTGAGATCTGAGAACGGACAGACTGCCTGCTCAGTTAGGTCCCTGACTCCCTAGTAGCCTAGCTGGGAGATATCTCCCACTAGAGGCAGAGTGACACCTCACACCTCACATGGCCGGGTACACCTCTGAGATGAAACTTCCAGAGGAACAATCAGACAGCAACACTTGCTGTTCAGCAATATTCTCTCTTCTGCAGCCTCTGCTGCTGATACCCAGGCAAACAGGGTCTGGAGTGGACCTCAAGCAAACTCCAACAGATTAAAATCAAGCAACTTTTTAAATACATACATGGAATTTTTAAAATAGTGCTGAAGAAGACAACATAGCATAATAGAATTTTTTCCAACTGATTAGTATGTCATTACCTTCATATAAAATTAATTTTATGACATACAAAAAAGTACAAATAATATAACAAATACTCACATATTCTTCACTAAACTAATGAAATAAGTTCAAATATTTTGAATCTCCTTGTGTACTCCTCAGATTGCTTCTTTCCTGTATTAGCAATTATTCCTCTTAGGTGGACAACTAAGAGATGAATCTCCCCAATTTGGTGTTTACTTTTTCCATGCACAGATCTTCATGTTTGCTATATATGTATATATCCATAGTACACACATTCAGACACACACATATTTTTCATCTATTCAATCAACAAATATTAAGTGGTATATACTATTACATTAAGTGCATGTGTTATTCTAGCTACTAGAAATAGGGCAAAGGACAAAACACAGACCAAAATCTTTCTTCTCATAAAGATAGTATTTTAGTAAATTTGGCAGACAGTGAAAAAAATAAATTTCTAAAATATATAATATGTTAGATGAGGGTAAGAGAAAACATAAAGTGTGATCAGTGTCAATGTATTGTTTCTTGATGTATTGTTTCTTGAGTAAGTAGTTAAAAGAAATGACGGATTGAGAATATACTGGATATATATAAAGAACAGTAAAGAAATATAGAAAGATAGGAGGAGAGGAGCAGAAAGTGAAATCAGAGAGATAAAAGAGTGTAGAGGAGTGTAAAGATTTGGACTGGCTGTAGGCATTCATAATAACTTATTAATAACTCTTTGTCAGATGGTAACCAGTTAGCAGAATTTTATGCAGAGAATAGGCATGATATGATTGATATTTTAATAAAAAAAATCCTAGTATGTTGAAAATAGACTAGATTTATTTTATTTTTGTTTTGTTTTTCAGTGGTGGGCTTGATAGAAGGCAGAAAGTTCACTTGTGAGGCTGTTGCAATAATCCAGGTGAAAGATAATGATCGCACAGGTCAAGATTTTAGTTCTGAGCTGTTGGAAAGAGAGCTACCATTAGCAGAAACAAACAAGTAAACAAATCTATTAAAAGAGCATGTTTGGAGGCAATGGCAGTAGAATGATCAGGAGCTCACTTTCAAACATAGTAAATTATATATGTATATTTTAATATCAGCAAAGATGCCAAGGGTACAGTTGTATATATGAGGCTGGACTGCAGGGAAAGGAAGATTGTAAATATAAGATTTGGAAGTATTACCATATAAATGACACTGAATGGGCTTCAAGAGAATTAGCATAATAGTAAGGAGAAAAGGCCCAAATACAGTCATGCATCATTAAACAAGGATACACTCTGAGAAATGCATCCTTAGGCAATTTTGTTGTTGTGTGAACATCACGCGGGGTTCTTACACAATGTTAGATTGTATAGCCTACTGCTCACCTAGGTTGTATGGTATACCCTGTTGCACCTAGGCTAAAAACCTATGCAGCATGTTTCTGCACTGAATATTTAGGCAATTGTATTCCAATGGTAAGTATTTGTGTATCTAAACATAGCAAAGATAATGGGATGCACAATGACATGATGGTGGTTATGATGTCACTAGATGATAGAAATTATTCACCTCCATTATAATTTTATGCATCCATCATTTTATATACAGCCCATTATTGATCAAAATGTCATTATAAGGTGCATTAACTCCCAGTGAGTAACAAAAATTGGATTGTGAGATGAGGAGAAACCAGTTATGGGATTGAGATTATCTTTTGAGAAAGAAGGAAAACCAGGGGAGTGTGATGTCCTCAGAGTAACAAATATGACAAATGCTAACAGATCAAGTAAATGAGGACTGAGAAATAACCATGGAATTATCTTACTGGAAGTCACTGATGACCTCGATAAAAACCATTTTGGTTAGGTAGTAACAACGAAGTCTTGCTGGTAGGAGTTCAGTAGAGAATAGTGGAAGAAAAACTGGGAATCATGGGTATAGACAAGGAGATAAGTGGATCAGTATTTGAGAAAGTCAAGGTTAAGAGGCCATTTAAAAATGTGAGAAACAACAGCATGTTTATACATTTATAGGAAAGTTCTAGTAGAAAGGGAATGGTTGAGAGAAAAAGAAAAATCACTAAAACAAAGACTTTGTAAGATAGGGAAAAGATCTAGTTCGTAGGTAGGAAGGTGAAAGATGTGCATAGGAAAAAGTTGAAAATGTGAGTTCAAGTGCAAGTGGGTTATTAGAAATTGTAGTGGGGGTTGTAGAAAGTCTTTTCTGACTTCCTCCTCCTTCTCAGTGAACTAGGCAGTAAAGTGCTTTATTAAGACAGCCCTAGAAAATTAATACAGTAAATCATAGTAAGAGCAAAGTTGTGGCAGTACTGGAACATTAGTCAAAAGACAGGAAGTAATGGCTGGAGAGCCCAAAGACTGAGTGTTGGACTTGCAAGTGGTGATGTTGATGAAGATCATTAGATGAAAGAACTTACAGGAACTGAGATGCCAGAAAATGGCAGATAATGGATTGTCTTTTAAATCATCAAGAACTGTGACAGCACCAATGTTGGAGAAAGTGATGGGAAATCAGAAAGTAAAAGATTAAGTTGATACTGGGAACTGATCAGAGAGCTTTTATATGGCAAGTAGGAGCAAAAATAGAGGAATGGCTAGCATGATCTGATGATATAAGATTTAAAGCTGATATCATAATGTATGTTTAAACCTTTATTCAACTGATGTCATACTATATGCATTCTTCTTAGAAATGGATTTTTATGTAGCCTTACAGTTGACATTTATCCACATAAGTATATGTTCATTAATTTCTACTGCATAGTATTCCATTATATAACTATGGAAAATGTATCCATTCCCCTGTTAGTAAATGTTTAGTTTTTTCCAATTCTTGATATTACAAAACAAGTTGGTTTCCATTGACTTTTGTTTTTATCTTGCTATACTTATAGTTGTGTCTCAATTATTTAAAAATTAAACCTACTATCTTTTTGTGATAAGTCCTTTTGGAAATTTTATATTATTAACACTTATAAACAGCATTTTGTAAATTTTTTAATATTAATCTAACATTTTTTCATAATTATCTCCATATTTTTACATTTTTACAAGTACTATTATTGTTATTATTTTACTATTTGAATTTAATACATAT
The DNA here is from genome assembly GCF_047675955.1 of Chlorocebus sabaeus. Taxonomy (NCBI): domain Eukaryota; kingdom Metazoa; phylum Chordata; class Mammalia; order Primates; family Cercopithecidae; genus Chlorocebus; species Chlorocebus sabaeus. The sequence continues at coordinate 88,362,157 of NC_132910.1, forward strand.
TCTTGTTTTCTTTTTAAAAAATGTACTTGAAATTGCAAATTTCTTTGGCTTTTGCTGCATTTCACAAGTATTGATAAGTATACATATCATACATTTTTTTCCATTCAGTTCTTCATATTTTTTTAATATCAGTGACCTCTACTTTGAATTCTACTTAAACTCGTAACTTGAAGAATGTTATGTAAGTTCAATGTAATGCTTTCTTTCGCCCCTTATATCCCGCTTCTTCCTCTGAGCTTTATTTCTCCATTGTTAAATTCATCTTCTCTTAATTATTTTAGCAATGTTAAAGCCTCTCTTAAAAAATAATTTTAAGTAATTACTGAATTACAGATATTTAGATATAAGATTACAAGGTCTGACTAATGATTTTTAGTATTAATGACTTTTATCTGTAATAAATATATAATACAGTCTAATTATACATTAATATTTTTATGCAATTAATACTTGGTCAACCTTTTTTATTTCTTGAATTTCAAAATTTCTTAGTCATTGAGTTTTAGGTATGATTATTTTAAATAAAATTTTGTTATTTTATCAAAGCTGATATTTCCTGTATTTAAACAGGTAGATTTATATTTAGATTTAGTTCAACCATCTTATTCTGTATCTTGTATTTCTGGTCCTCATGGTTTCTTTTCTTTGTTTGCAATTCCACTTTTGCTTCTCTAAAATTACTATAAATTTTTATATAATTTTTTTTCACTTACAATTTCAAATGTTACATTTCACATTTTTTGTACTTATAAACTTTTTTTAACCTTTTTATAGAAGTATATCACTCTTCCATGTACCACTTCACAAATTTTCAGAATGTGACCACGCTCATGGAACCTGTCCCAATATAAAGAAGCAGAATATCATGAATATCCCAGGAAACCCTTAGTGTGCCCTACAGTTACTATCACCATCTGCTTAAATTTCTCTGTAGTATGTCAGGTAGTTTTCTTAGATCCACCTGTCAGGTCAATAATTCTCTGGTTGGCTCTTCCTAATCTTCTTAGTCTGTTCATTGAGTATGATAGACAAAGGTATGCATCCAGGTGAATGGGCCAAGGGGTGCCTAGATTAAACATTTTTCCTGGCTATGTCTGTGAGGGTGTTTGCAAATGAAATTAGAATTTAAGTTGGTGGATTGAGTAAAATAGATTACCTTTCCCAACATTGTTGGATATCATTTAATCCTCTGAAGGCCTGAATAAAACAGAAGGTAAAGAAAGGAATCTACCCCTTTTGTTTTTCTGCCGCACTACTTGAACTGGGACATCTAATATCATATTCTGCCCTTGAACTGGGATTTATATCATTGACTTCCCCAGTGCTAAGGCCTTCAGACTCAGACTACATTACACAACTAGCTTTCCTAGGTCTCCAGCTTGTAGATAGCAGATCATGAGACTTCTCAGTTTCTATAATTACATGAGCCAATTCCTCATAGTAAATATAAATAATATACAACAATATGTATATTATAAAATATATATAATTCTATTTTGTTATCCCATCAATAAGCTTCAGCATATTTAGTTAGAAGTTTTTCTGTTTTCATATTTATAATGCTTTAATGCCTAATTCTGTTTATTTCCATCTACTAACATTCTAATCATATCATGTAACCCAGTTGTGTGAGTTTATCTTCAGCATTAACTTTTTTATTTTTCTCTGATTTTATTATTTCAGTTTCGTTATTACTGATAAGGATATATGGATTACAACAGTCCTGGAATGATTTTAGACAGAAAAGAAAATTAAATGTAGACATGTTTGGGCCCTAAGGCATTTTTTTTTTATACTTGCCTTCCCTTCTTCCCTCCTTTATACCTAAGACCCTAAACAGAGCAAAAAATTTAAGGCCAAATCTCTTTGTATGTATGTAGAGTTTTTCTAGGTCACTTTTCATAAATGGAGAATAACTATGAAAAGATTTTCATGCATATTTTAATGCAGGATTAGAAAATTCACTTTACCCACCTGCAACAGCCTGAGGCTGTCTCTCTGGTTTTCCTGGGTGAATGACAAGCCTACACCCAGCCTTTCATGCCAAAATACAGGGTAAAATTTACTGTGGGCTGCAGTGCCATCGGCTCTCACCATGTTGACTTTTATTATATTTTGTGCTTTTTGAATCTTTCCTTTATTATTTGGTGTTTAGTTAGAGCTTACTTTGAAGGTTTTGTTTCATCTATGATCTCATGTTCATAGCAAAAGGGAAACTATCTGAATCAGGTCGTCATGGTTTTACATAAAAAAAGCAGTGTAAATGCTTAACCAAGTTCTCCTATTAAAAACAAACAGCGGCTGGACTCCCCACATCTGTGCCTCCACTCTTATTCTCAATCTTCATATTTCAGCTTTTTCTTTTGCATGGTTAGTGTTTTACTCTTTGAAAAATGCTTCTAAAACATCACACTAAGTCAAGCTGAAAGGTAAAATTTAAAATAGTTTTTAAAGCATAAGCCATAACATACGTAATCACTGTTCAGTCTACAGAATCTTGACCTTAGAGCTTATGACACACCCAGTTGGCAGTAGCACCCAGGTTTTCCAAATAGCCAGTCATCATTTTTCTTTTGTTTGCATAGACTTCTCATTAGCTGCCTTCTGCTTTTGTTGTATGATCTCAGAGTTCCTCTGCTTTCACTGAGAGGTAGTCAAGCTATTCTCTTTTCTTTTCCCCTTACTATTTTCCTGGGTTTTCTCCATATTTTTTACTGGTGTGCAAGTTCTCATTGATTTCCACGGATGCCGACCACTAACGGAGCCTGGATGAAAGCAATTAGGGAAAAGCAACAGCTCCCTGGCATGCTAGGCTACCGTCACCACCATCTTCTTTTCTGTTTCTACACTTATCAGCTAGCTTTTGTTTTCTCCCCTAAGACAGCCGTGTGGGGAAAACTTTCTCAAACCATGGGCTTCCTCTGCTCTCATGTCACAACAATCAACACAGAAGACATCCGTGACAAAATGTAGAGGGGAGTTTCCCCACACACCAAGCAGTGGACACCAGATGAGTGTCCTCCTATTCAATTCCAACACTGTCTATCTGGAGACAGCATCATATCCCACAGGGTGGGGCTCAGTCCCCAAAACTGCCCCTCGCTCACCAGTCACAAATCTAAGCCTCTGAAATTCTACCAACTGGCATCAGACATTGGGGTTCCCATGACTCCCTGTTTTGGTTCAATTAATTTGCTAGAACAGCTCACAGAACTGAGGGAAACAATTGCTCACATTTGCTGGTTTTGCAAAGGGTATCGATGGAGAGTTGCATAGGGCAGGCATGTCAAAAATGGTGTGGAGCTTCCATGCCCTCCCTGGCTATACCACCCTCCAGGAATCTCCATGTGTTCACCTATCTGGAAGCCAATTTAACCCAATCCTCTTGGGATTTTATGGAAGCTTCAGGACAGCAGTATTCCTTCCCCCCTAGAATATAGGGCAGGACCCTCTCTGGGAAAATTCTTAAGACCCATGATCAGAAAGGCCAGGGAAGAGTAGAGTCCTGCCTGGGGCAGGTGAGAGAAAGGTAGGAGAAAAGAGGGCAGGAGAAGGTCAGAGACCTGCCCCTAAGGTCTAACACACCCAACATTATAACAAAAGACTGTAATAAGGGCTATGAAAGTTGTGAGTCAGGAACCTAGGATGAAAGCCAATATTTATCATGACACCACAAAACCAAATCTATCTAATCTCATCATTTGTACGTGACAGTTCTTCCATTTCATTCAATATCCTCCTAACACTAAAATTCTTTCCTGAGCTTATAATTCCCAGAAATACTTTCACTAATTGCAGGTATAGGAAAATCATTTTATAACTCTATTTTTAAAATATTTTATATTTAAATGATGATTTAAAATAGCCTGTTCTGCAAGACATAATTGCTCTGTTAAAAAAAAAAAAAGTAGAAGAAAAAAAAGACCTAACATGCCATAAAATTTTAATAACACCAAATAAGATGGTACTTGTTGGAAAATAAAGTACGCACAACTGTAAGGGGACATAAAGCTATCAAGAAAACTGCAGCTTTGCCACAATCCTTGATTAGCTCAGGTAGCACTGTGGAGTTTCCTTCAAAGTCAATTCTTTGCTACCAGATGGAGACGTTCTTGTTTCTTGTTAGATATCCTAAACCATAATTTAATCCATTAGTCAGTAAAGAGTGGAATCATTCCCATACGTACTCCAAATATTCTCTTTCATTTCTTTTGGGTCTATGCTACAAGTCAATACTTTCTCTAGATGATTTCTTCAGACTTTTTCATTTTATGTTTCAAGACAAACTACGCTTATTGAAAGTGAGGCTTTGGGAATGTACAACATTGCGAATGTACAAAATGCCACTTAATTGTACACTTTACAATGACTGATTTTATGCTGTGTGAATTTCTCCACAATAAAAACATGAGATTTTCTCACCAGCAGTGTTGATAAAGCAGTACCAATTTCTATTTATGAATGAAGTACACTGGTCATCTCGTCCTTGCTTTGGTTCAAACACAGAAATAACAACATCTGAGAGACTTTTCCTGACATCCCTAACATTTGTACCCAGACTTCCTTAAGCTTTCTGGAGCATTGAAAATGAAAATGACAGTCTTCCTCTTTAACGTTTCTTTTGCAATTTTGTTTCTGTTAATGTTCTTCTGATCTAATTTTCTTCCTATCTTTCTGATTCAAGTTTTGTTTGCTGGTTTAAATTTTTCCACCTACCCTTTTGATGTTAAAATTTCATGTAGTCAATAGACTTTTTCTCTTGCAGTTCTACATTAAGTTTTTGTGCAACTGAAGCTCACACAACACTTCAATGTACATCTACCGCTCTGCTACACCTCAGACTAATGCAGTAAATTGCATGCATTCTTTCTTGCTATCAACAGGCTGCTGAATGCTTCTAGATTACATCATTTTGTTTTGAAGAGTACCATGTTCATTTTCTCCAATCTCAACTGTGCTCTCAGTTATTTCTATGTCTTCAGTCAACTGCACCTAAACTTCTAAATATTTTCTCCAGGAAAACTGAATTAATATAAATTCTACAAAAAAGGCCATATTAGTCATTCTATAAATACATTGTCAGGATTAATGAATGAACACCTAGATCTTACTTCATATTTGGCATCTATATTTTAATTCATTCTTCCCTGCTCTAATTTCTTACAAAGATGTATTTGTTCAATGATTCATGGATGCAGTAGGTACATTTTGTATTACAAAATAGTCTGTTCATTTTTCCCTGCTTCCTTCAGTAAGCTTTAACTGTGAAACAGCTTAATTGCTACTGACAGTTATTTGTTAGCTGTATAAAAGCCCCCTTTAGACCAATGTCAATGTTTGTTAATCTAACATTACTTTTTTGAAGGAAAATTACTGGTATTAAATGTACACTCATGGAAGGAAGTAATGTTGTAATCAGTTCTGTGGATTCAATTAACTAGGGTGTTAATTAATAATATTGTTTGTTTGAAAGAAAACAATTTGTACCCGAATATTTCCATTTGGCTACCTAAAGATCTTTTAAGGGATTATCTGACCATTAGGATTCTTATTATCTTGATAAAATACCCTAGTTCGGTGATTACAAAATAATGTAATGAGATCTTTCTTAAACTCAAGTATTTTATACAATATCACAAATAAAATTCTTCCTTACTGATGAATCAATACTATGTGATATCAAAATGATAAAGTTATAGCCCTATTCAATGTCTCTTTTTTCACATAATTTTAAATTAATATCTCTCTGGTCCTATCATTTTTGTAAAAATATACCTTTATAATTAACTTATTTAAAATGATTTACCACTTCTATTATTGAAATATAGTACATTTGCTACTTTATTAACATCATTGTCATTTTATCCAAACTTCTGCCAGTTTGATGCTGTTTCTAAAATGACTCAAATATTCTGCATTGAAGCCATCCTATTTTCTTGACGACTTTGCTGAATAAATTATCTTTATCTACATGTTTCTTATCTTTTTTCTTTTCACAGGCAACTGAAATTAATTAAAAGAAAAATAGACATGCTTTATACTTTCTATCTTTAATTCAAACTATACTTGCTAGAGGCTGATGATTTAGTTCAGTGCTTCTACAAGACAATAAGTAAAACTGAGCCCAAACACCATAGTAATGCCAAGAGAGAAGCTTTCTCTCACTAACTGCCTTAGTCCATTCACACACTGCTATAAAGAAATAAGTAAAACTGGGTAATTTATAAAGAAAAGAGGTTTAATCCACTCAGTTACATAGGCTGTACAGGAAGTATGACTGGGGAAGACTCAGGAAACTTACAATCATGGCGGAAGGCAAAGGGGAAGCAGGCACATCTTAAGTGGCCAGAGGAGGACGAAAAGCACCAAGGGGAGGTGCTACACACTTTTAAACAACCAGATCTCAAGGGATCTCACTATCATGAGTACAGCAAGGGAGAAATCTGCCCCCATGATCCAATCATCTACTACCAGGTCCCTCCACATCAATGGGGATCACAATTCAACATGAGATTTGGATGGGGATACAGAGCCAAACCTTACTAGTAATCACCACTCTAGGTTTTTTGTTTTGTCTTGTTTTGCTTTGTTCTGTTTTTGTTTTTTTGCAAGAAGTTGGTTTATTCTCATACCTTCAGCTGCCTTGGCCAAGTCTTTGAAATAACTCCTTTTATCATTGATAAGTTAAGTAGTGAATTCAGTAAAGCAACTATTTAGCAGAAAACAAATGCACATATTATTTCACAATTTGGAACAAGAAGAAAAAAATACATGAGAAAAAGAAAAACATCATAAAAGTCAATATCTTTTGCTCTATGCTAGGGAATCTTTATTTCTTCTTATTTCACAGCCATTCACTATACTGACCATTCACTGAGTTATCTCACCCTGGATTTCTTAGTCTCGTATAAATTCACAAAACGATGCACTATTTTCTTGATCGCTTTTGCATTTCAACTAAGTAGGATGTTTCTATAATATACCAATATATTTGTATTATAAAGATCTATAGCTATACCCACCCCTACCTCGTTTCAATAGCATTTACTTTCTATGCAGTCTTTTATAAAATTCCACTTTGGGAAATCATTTCTATTAACATATTTTTATCAACAAGAGGAGGTTGTTCACACATATAAATAACCTTGAATTCATTAATATAAACTTGTAATAAGGCAATATAATTAAAAGAATAGGACGAGTTCAAATTCTAGCTTCAGTATTCAGCATCTGAATGAGATTTTCAAGTTATTTGACTTCCCTAAACTGAAAATTCCACAAACTCCATGGGATATCATCTGTAAAACATTTTAAAGAAGTTGTGCAGTTCACAGCCTTGGAAGTACTACCTTGCATACAGCAACCTTTCAATGATAGAGAGATACTGGTATTATTAGCTTTATGCTCATCTACCTTAGTTGAACAACTTTAAAATCTTGTAAACTATAAGATTTCATAAGTCACAACAACTTCAGTTAATCCATTTTCCGCTCCCATTCATTTTAAGTACTCTGTGTAAGAAGTAGCATCAAAATTTGACACACAACTCATTTTAACATCAAAATTTTTTTTTAAATTACAAATCTGAGACATACCTTTTATATAATACCATGTGAAAAATGAGGAATAATTAACTATCTAATTCATGGGTATGGATCTATGAAGCTATGATTAACAATTTTAACTTCATATGGTAATATTCTTCTCCAATAATACTTTATAGCTTCAAAACCATTTAGAACAGAAAACGTAAAGGTAAAACAGAAATCTGTTAAGGATAACTTTATTACTCTAATTCATCATAATTAACACACAATTTTAAATAATTAACTTACCCTTGCTCAGCCTCAGTTTTTTTTTTCTTGAGCATTTTACATTAGAGACAATATGATATGCACCACAGAGAAACTGAGAAAAGTTTTTACTGAAGACACATTTAATTCCAGCTCAACAGAAGAAAGTCAAAAGTAAAGGCACGATGTTAACTATTAGCGTGGAGTTGCTCACTGTCCTTTGTACTTCTAAGTTGTCTTTCAAAAGTGTAAGATTGAAAGGAGGTTAGAGTATGGTCTCTGATTTGTAGTATTTGTTCTGAATTGTCTGGAATTCTATTTGTTTTCTTGCCTAGTGCTGACATGGGTTTGATGGCTTTAAGTTTTTTGTCATTGTCCCCACAGGATTCTTTCCTTATCAGCTCTTGGCAGATTGCAACCGTTTAAGGAAAAACTTCTTTACTGGCTATCAACCTTATTTTCATAGCTTGTTATTTCTCAGTGTCAAATGTATTATGTACATTAAAAAAAGTTCAATCATCCATGCCAGGCAATTGTAAGTAGAATTGTATTTTAAGTTATACAGCAAATGAAATTGACCTTGGTAAGCCTCATGACTTGTCAGAAATATGGCCATTCCTTCGAGTTTTATTCACAGAATGCAAGAGCTAAGCTTAAAGAAGGTATACTGTTTTAAGACGAGAAAGTCACAGCTATTTCTTAAGAATAATGGCATTTGTGCCATTTTCGGTAGATGACAGTGTGCTATTTTATTTGAACAACATGACAAGTGTCTAGTATTCTTTCATGTTCTGCAGAGGTAATTTCCAAACTCTGTCCTTTTGCCAAGCAGCAGTGGCACTGGCAGGGTAGTCATTGAAAATTCAAAATTTCAGACCCCACCCCTCAGAAGTACTGAATTCTGGGGTGGGACTCAGCTGTCTGGTTGGTTTTAAACAGCTCTCCAGGTGGTTCTGGTGCACACTAAAGTTTGGGAATCACTAGGATAAGCTATAAACCAAAATTACATGCAAGATGAATTTACGTACTTTAGTTACCATTTATTTTTGCAACTACCCTGGTTATAAAACTAGTTCTGTGAAAATAAATAAATAATCACAGAACATTGTGATTGGGAGAAAACTAGTAAATTATATCTTGAAAATTCGAAGCCCATCAGCTCCTCGTAGGCTGTAAAAAGTCCACCAAGGAAAAAAAAAAAAACTGAAATGAAATAATACATAGAGTAAGCAGCAAAATGAAACCTTAAAAGGAGGACATCAAAAGTCAGAAAGAAAATAACTCCAGTCCCAAACCTTGCAATGTGCCCTTTGCCTCACTGATTGCCATAAACAATTCAGTAATTTAATACTGAACAAGACAAGCATTTGCTACATGTACATTGGATATATTTTCTACAACACAGTATATGAAAATAGTGAATCCATTCACCATTATAAAAAAAAAAAGGTATTCACTGCCTAGCAATTTCTTGAGAAAATATTGCTAGATTTAATAATATCTTAATAAATAAGACTGAAAAGTGGAGAGCTCCTTGGAACTTAATAGTTGAGACAGAATCAGGGAATTGGAAAAAAAATGCATTTTGTCTTCAGTCACTTGCATGACAGCAGTTTTATTTTAAAAATTTTCTTGCTGAAACTAGAAAAGGTTTGAAGAAAAACAATAAGAATCTTCATTTTGAAATCAGCTAAGCAAGAGTGAAAATTCTGCCAAGTGGACTGGCTGCATGTCAGGATCATTGTAAAAATAAGTTGTGATGAACTCAGGCCTGAGTCAAAGGCGATGGCCACAAAGGGCAGGATAATGGCTGAATGATGGAGATCGCATTCCATTCCCATCACTATGAAAATAGAAAGCAAATACGAAGAATGAAATTTTAATGTGCCTTGAAAATTAAAAGCAGTTCAGTACGAGAATGGAAGGTTTGGTCTTTCTTCACCAAGAAAGGATATACAAAATAGTGTATCATTTTTCTTCAAATTCATGAATCATCAACTACGCATGCTACCAATTGCATCGTGATCATTTTATTGACCTGCATAATTTTTAAAATGAAAATTAATACAAAGAATTAGAGTACATCACCTCATTCAAATATTTTAAAAACCTTACATCCTTATAATATCTATTTGACAATGAAGGGTCCTCTTTATTTTCAGATGGCCAAATTTTGAAAACAAGATTTCATTTGGAGACAAACATAACATGACTTTCAAAGAACAATCTTCAACACATAAAGCTTTTCAAATCCTCAAGTCTCACATGATAGTTTTTCCTATGTATAATTAATAACAAACTGTCTCAAAATGGTTTTGTTCATCTAATGCTTATGCAAACTTAAAGAACATATTCTGCTATTGGCCACTGCATTTCCTACTTATTGGTAATTTATCAGATTAATTTGTATTGTTTTATGAAAGCAATTTAGATATTAATCTAAATATGAGAAAATATATCTGGAGCTCACTACTTAAACACATGGTATCAATTGCTATTTTTCTACTTGAAACCAAATTAATACAAATAATGCATCTATTCTACCCACTAAAGAATGACTTTCTATACAAACAGTCTTGAAAATGATAATGTTTTAGAATCATAAAAAAAAAAATACTGAAATGCTATTTAGTCCAATTCCCATTGCACAGATAAGAAAACTGAATATCAAATTACAGTAATATGTCCTATATCACTTAGTGGCTGAAATAAGAGCTGAATCAATTCCCAGTATATTTTAAACTCTTTAGGGAATGACACTTTATTTTTTTTAACCGTTAAATTATACTGGGCACATAGTCTAGTGCCTTGCACATATAGTTACCAGATAATTTTTAATAACTGATCTCTAATTTAGGCCTTTTTTTTTCAAATAGAAAACTAGGAATGCTATAATAATATTCATAAAATCTTGACTTACATTTCATCTCAATGAAATTTGAACTTCTCCAATATATAAGAATAATACCCTATTTGTTGTTTGGGTCTCAGAACACAGTATAGAAAATGTTTAATAAATGAAGTTGAATTAATGAAGGCGGAGCTTGCAGTGAGCTGAGATCCGGCCACTGCACTCCAGCCTGGGTGACAGAGCAAGACTCCGTCTCAAAAAAAAAAAAAAAAAAAAAAAAAAACATAATATATCAATTAAAATAATATTGATGAATACATATTAGTAGTAATTAATGGATATTATATTAATCAATTAACTAATAGTTGAATGAATATGTAGAAATATATGTTATTTGTATATTATGTAATTTGTGTAATATATGTATATATATTTAAAAGAAAGCAAACTATGAAACCAGATGTGATTATTAGTTTCTCTGTCATCTTAGCAATACTATAGTACAGTTATTTAATCAAATAATCTAAGTGTTGCTATGAAGGTATTTTGTAGATGTAGTTAACATTTATAATCAATTCACTTTAAGTAAAGAAGGGTACCCTAGATAATGTGGGTGGGCCTTGTCCAATCAGTTGAAGACCATAAGAGCAAAAGCTGAGGTTTCCCAGAGAACAAGAATTTCTGCCTCTAAACTATAACACAGATATTCTGCCTGCATTTCCAGACTACTGGCCTGCCTGACAGATTTTCAACTTGTCAGCCCCATGATCATATGAGCCTAGTCTTTAAAATAATGCATTTTTAAAATAATGCACACATTCCTTGAAAAAATACAAAAGAATATGTATATTCTATCGGTTCTGTTTCTCTGGAGAACCCTAAATATTATACCAGAATCATAAAATCAACTTGAGAAATATCTGATACCTCCTTCTACTAGTTTTATGAGAATATCATTGCCTTCTTCACATTAGGCATTCTAAACTATTTAGCAATACACAATTAGAAAACATAAAATATATAATATTTTGCTGATTAGTTAGTATATTTGTCCATTTCACACTGCTGTAAATAACTTCCTGAGACCCAGTGATTTACAAAGGAAAGAGATTTAACTGACTCACAGTTCCGCACGGCTGGGGAAGCCTCAGGAAACTTACAATCAAGGTATAAGGCACTTCTTACATGTTGGCAGGTGAGAGAGAGAGCATGCACAAGAAAAAACTGCCACTTTTAAAACTATCAGATCTCCTGAGACTCACTCACTATTAGTAGAACATAATGGGGTAAACCACTCCCATAATTCAATCACCTCGCACCAGGATCCTCCCTTGAGACACAGGGATTACAATTCAAAATGAATTTGGGTGGGGACACAGAGCCAAACCATATCAGTTGGCCAAAAATGTGTGTAACCTCATCTCTTTCTTTTCTCTCTTTTGAACAAAACATTCATAGTCATAGCCAGGATTTTTATTAGGTCATGATTTGTATGAAAATATTAGGATCCTTCAATATGCAAACATGATTTTACACATTCCCACTTTTTGACCTGCTCTGAATATTTAATACCTTGAATATAATCACCTACTTTTCTGTGGTGTGGCTATAACATGTGACAGAGATAAAACAATGTTTTATGACATATTCCATTCCAAATTAAAACATTTATATTTACCTGAGTTATATTTTAAAAAACAAACAAAAAGACAAATTTGTTTAAACCAGACATCTGCACTAGTTATTTTACTCCCTGGTAAGTATGTGTTTTGAGAAAAGCTTTAACTGAAACCATCTGTTGATGACTCATTCACTCTTGAATCATCAAAAATATTTTTTCTCCAATTTACACCAATGCATAACAAAATGTCTTTCAAAATTTCTGAACTATATTTTTTTCATTAAAAACAGAAAGCCAAGCAAATAAGTAACAAAAAAAAAAAAAAAAAAAAAAAAAAAACAACAACAACAACAACAACAAAACCCAGAATGAACTGGGTACAAGTCAGAGTTCCAAACACTAATTTTCATTTGTTTTTAAGTGAGATTCATATTAACCCACTTTTGCTTAAATGTTGAGGCTTTCTGTTGATTTCACTGTGATGAAAGCCTGGCTGATGCAGTAGACCATTATACTTGAAAAACTCCTCACATATATTTTAAAAGCCCATGCCTTGCAGTGTATACCTAAAATCCCACAGTAAGTAGAGGATAGATAGATCTGCGAAACCAAAGCCCACTGTATTAATTTTCTTTTGCTGCAAAACAAACTACCACAGGTTTAGCAGCTTAAAACAACACACATTTTATTATCTTGCAGTTTCTGTGGTCAGGAACATGGCTTAGCTGAATACTTTTACTCACGGTCTCATAAGGCTACTGTGGAGGTGTTAGGTGGACTGTTCTTCATTTGGAATCTTGACTGGGGAAGAATCTACTTCCAAGCTCTTTCTTTTAGCAGAATTCATTTCCTTATGGCTTCATGACTGAGAGTCCCAGCATTTTTGCTGGCTATCAACTTGAGGGGGTTTTCCTGTCCTAGAGACCACTCACAGTTCCTAAAAACCAACAGTAGTTCCTTGCCACGTAGGCTCCCCCAAACTAATTGCTGACTTCATCAGGCAGATAGGTGAATCTCTATTTCATTTTGCCATGATACATCATACCTTACCCTTACATAAGGTAAAGTAATCACAGAACCGACCTTCTATCACCTTATCATTTTTGCCATGTATATACATATTATATAATATATGTATTATATATTATATATAAATGAACATGTGTATATATATTATATACATGATAATATATAATATATATATTGTTAATTTCTATTGGTTAGAAATAAATTTTAAAAGTTTTAAGTCTCACACCCACTCAAGGGAGAAGGATTACACAGAGGCATAGACACCAGGAGAGGGGAACCAATGAGATTTGCCTGAAGGTCTGTCTATCACACCCAAACTCAGCATACACTTTTCCTGAGAGATTTAAAACATTCTCAGAGGCTTCAAGCATTCATATATTGACAATTTATTTTTACCAAATGCACAAATAAAAACACATGGAAAAAAAATGTAGCTGATAATCTCATTGGTTCAAAGTGAAATTCCAAATACCCGATTCTGCAATGGCTCTTTCTATTTGAGTCTCATTTGTGTATTTTTAATTTTGAGAAAATCATTATTATTATTTATACCACCAAAGTGTTATCCTCACTATGCATCATGACCTAAATCAACTAATAGTTTATAATTTAATTTATTTATTAATTAAAACACGTATTAAATCTTACATCATTATCCCTGCTCTCTTGTGGTCTTTAGCTTTTCGTTGGAAAAATAATTGTGTATAAATTTACATTTTAACATATACAAGTTAAAAACAAGTTATTCTTATTTTTTAAGAAATACAATTTAGGGTTCCTCCATTTATTAAAATTTGCAATATCCTTAGGTACACATAAAGCTTCATAGTAGCATGCTATATTCTTAAATTCAAAATAATTATTATGAAGCCTGGTATTTGTAAAGCAATCAATAGCCAAATCTCTGTGTTAGTCAGGAATTAAGTCATGTATGTATGTGCTCATTACATTCCCTGAGATATACAGACAAAAATGTCTCCAAATGTTGCCAAATATCCCTGGATGGACAGAGGGAGTAAAATGACCATAATAGAGAAATAATGTTTTATAGAAAATTTAAATAATATTTAAGTTGTCAAAACCTTTCATGTACAATCAAAGGACAGTGGGTCAGAAAGAGACTCGGAAGAACAACTAATGTATTCACTGTTACCAGACAGGTTAATACTCTAATCTATCAAAATGAACAAACTGATACACTGTTGCAAATAATATTAGCACAAATTACCATTGGGTCTAAATTCTGTGTAATCAAAAGAATCTGGTTGGAGGATTACTATTTCTTTCCAGGAAACAGCATAAGATGGAATAAGATTATTATATCCAACAATGGTTCACTTACTTTGATTCCTCAGTCTCTTTTCCTAAACAGTAGTGAAAAATGTCAAAGTATCATTCTCTGCAGTATTCCACAACTTTTATTTTCCTTTCCAATAGTGAATGTTTGTTATTCATTTTCTTATTGATTACTAGGTTCTAGGCACTCCTCCAAGCACTTTAGAGGAACTGTCTCTTTTCATGATCACAGTGAGCCTATGAGGTAGTTATTATTATTAAACTCATTTTTCAGATTATGAAACTGAAGCTCAGAAAGTTAATGGGAGTTGCCAAGGTCAGAGAGTACTCAGGTAGTCTGACTTTCCTTCCACTGCCTTTGTCCTTTATTCTATTCTACATGTCCACTTCATACTGAAATAAAATAACTCAATACATTACATTGTAATTATCTAACTCAAGTTTAGAAAAATTACTTTTGTGATCCAGCGCCAGGTAACAAAAAGTGGAAGACATTTAAGAGATTATTTCAACAATCAAAGTATAATAAAATTAATGCATTTAACTACAATAATCACAACGGATTAAGTACTAGAAGACTAATAAAAGGTAAAGAAAAAATTTCAGAACATGATAAATTCTGGAAGAAAGGTATCTTGAAAAAGTAATATCATTAATTGCAGATGCAGATAAACAAATAAATAATATATGCAAAGAACTCAGCTAAGTAATTTACAAAGGTGATTCTTTTCTATTAAAAAACACACCCAGCATTTTTCTAATGGGGAAATTGAAAACTGAAGAGACTAAAGACACCTTATCAAAGTAAAAACTAGTAAATAGCAGAATCAGCACTCAACGCCAGATTTGTTGGCTCCAAGTCATGCCATGATGTAACCACTAAAATGTACTGAGATACTATACCAGAAGGGCAAGCAATTTGGGGAGAGATAATGAACTTGGATTGGGACATCCTCCTTCAATATATGTGAACACACATACATAGACACAAACCCACTCCTGCATACACATACTCAGAAACAATATTTTAATTCAAATTTTTTAGAGATAATTAGATTCACATAGTTTCAAGATATAATAGAATCTATGTACAGCATTACCAGTTACCCCAAACTATAACATGTTTCAAAACTGTAGTATATGATAACCAAGATATTGATAAAACCCACCAATTCACCAAATTTTCCAGTTTTACCTGTGTTTGTCTCTTCTGTGTGTATTTAGCTATATACAGTGTTAGACTTTCATAGATTTATGTGTCCGCCAGCACAGAAGAGTTGTATCACTTCATGTATCCCTCATGTTGCTCTTTTGTAACCAAAACAGTTTCCTCAGATCCTCTAACCAGTCCTTCACCCCAAGCAACCACTAATCATTTTTCTACTTCTAAAATTCTAAAATAACATTTTTAAAATGTCACATACACAAAATCATATGATATTATTATTTTAAGATGTTTTTCCTCAGTATAACATCCTAGAGATTAATCAAAATGGTAGAATGAATAACACTTTCCTCCTTTTCATTGATGAGTAGTACATGGAATATAGTTACTACAATGTTTCAAACATTCATCTATTGAAGGACACCTGGACACCATCTTCATTCAGTATAAACAAAGGCTGTAAAGAGCCCATTTTGGTCTATATTGAATAGAGCTCCTATAAACATTTGTGCACAGGTTTTTATGTGGACATATCTTTCAATTTCTCAGGAATAAATTCCGGAGAGTGCAATTGCTGGGTCATATGGTAATTGTATACTTTTCTAAGAAACTGTCAAACTGTTTTCCATTGAATCTGTACTGGTTTGCAGTCAAATGATCAATCTATGAGTGCTCCAGTTTATCTACAACATCTCCAGTATTAGGTGTTACCATTTTTTCTTTCCATTGGCCATTCTGATATGTGTGTAGTAATATTTCATTGTGAGTTTAATTGGAATTTCTCTATTGGCTAGTGACATTGAATATATTTCCAAACTCTTATTCATCATCTGTGTATTCCCTTTGGTGTAACGTCCATGTTTTTTGTTCATAAAATATCTAAATAGATAATAATAGTTCAAAAAGTATCTAAATAGATATTTTTCATTTTGTTTTGTTTTTGACATGGAGTCTTGCTCTGTCACCCAGGCTGGAGTGCACTGGTGCGATCTCGACTCACTGCAACCTCTACCTCCCGGGTTCAAGCGATTCTCCTGCCTCAGCCTCCCTAGTAGCTGGGACTACAGGCATGTGCTACCATACCTGGTTAATTTTGTTGTTGTTGTTCAGTAGAGACGGGGTTTCGCCGTGTTAGCCAGGATGGTCTCAATCTCCAGACCTCGTGATCCGTCCACCTTGGCCTCCCAAAGTGATGGGATTACAGGAATGAGTCACCACACCCTGCTATAGTTTTAAGTGTTCTTTACATGTTTCAGATAATATTCCTTTTCTTATGTCATTTGCAAATAGTCTTCCCACTCTGTAGTCTTTACATTTTCTTCACATGACTTTTGCAGAGCAAACAATTTAGTTTCTAGAGCAAAATTTTACTTTTCATGACATTTAATTTATCAATTATTTTTAATGAATTGTACTTTGGTGTAAAATCTAAGAATTTTTTGAGTAGTACCATATTGCAAATTTTTTTCTCTCAATTCTTTAAAAAAGTATTATACTTTAAAAATTTTAAACTTAATTGTATGGCATCTATTTTGAGCTACATTTCCCATAAGTGGTCCTCCCTTCTTGGCCTCCCAAAGTACTAGGTTAATAGGCATGAGCTACCACACCTAGCCTGTTGGTTGGTTGGTTGGTTGGTTTGTCTGTGAGATAGATATCCATAGATATCCAATTTATCCAGTAGCATTTGTAGAAAAGGTTATTCTCCATTAAATTGCTTTTGCATCTTTTTCAGAATCAACTGAGCATGTGTGGGTCTACTTGCAGGTGCTGTGTTCTGTTTCACTGATCTGTCTTGATTACCGTAGCTATATGGTAATCTTGAATATCAAGTAGATTGATGTCTCACTTTAATCTTCCTTCTTGGGACTGTTTTAGCTTTTCTAGAGCCTAGGCCTTTCTATGAAAATTTCAGAGTGAGCTTGGCAATCTCTATAGAATCACTTACTGGAAATTTGATAGGAAGTGCATTAAACATATATAAATGTGATGAGAGTTGATACCTTTACTATATTGAGTTTTCCAGTTCAATGAGCATGGTATATTTCCCCAGGTATTTAGGTCATCTTTGACTGATTTCATCAGCATTTTTAATTTTCAGCATACAGATACTGTAAGTATTTAATTAAATATATAACTATTTTATTTTTTTGGAGAAATTTTAAATATCATTGTTTTAAATTTTGGTTTTCATATTCTCATTGTTAGTATACAGAAATGTGATTGGCTTTTATACATTTATATTATGTCCTGTCACCTTCCTCCACATACTTATTGGTTCCAGGAGTTTGTTATAGATTCCTTAGGATTTTTTATGTAGATAATTATGCCATTCGTCAGTTTTTATTCTCTTATTTTGTTTTCACTTTCCAATCTTCATGTCTTGTATTTATTATTTTCTTTTCTTATTGCAGTGATTGTAATTTTCAATACTCTGTTTTATAAATGGTATAAAAGCAGAGGCATTTTGTTATTTTGCCAGTATTGGGGGAAAATATTCAGTCATTTACTCTTAAGTATGGTGTTGTCTATCAGATCCCTTAGATGCTCTTTATTCAAGCCTAGGCAATTCTCCTCTATTCCTTGTTTTCTGAGGGATTTTTATGAAAATGAATTAGGGTAGAATGGAAATAGGTTCATAAAAAGCTTTTCCTACAACAATTGATATAATCATTATGCTTTTCTTCATTAGTCTGTTAATAAGGTAAACTACATCGATTGATTTTTAAAATATTTAAACCAGGCTTGAATAACAAGAATATATCCCATGTAGTCAAGTCATGTAATTATTTGTATACATTTTTGTATTTAGTGTGTTATTATTTTGTTACTTTTTTAGGTCTAAATTAATGAGGAATATTGGTCGGTAATTTTCAATTTTTGTAACGTCTTTATCTAATTTTGGAATCAAAGTATATCACTGACTTCATAAAATGAGTTGGAAGGCATTTCCACCTCTTGTATCTTCTTAAAGACAATTTGTAAAATTGGTGCTCCTTATTATTTTAAATATTTTGTAGAATTCTTCAATGAAATTAACTGAGCCAAGGTATTTCTTTTTGGGGAATTTTAAACTACAAATCAAATTAAATAATGGTTATGAGGCTACTATATCTATTTTATCAAGGGTTTCTATGCAGTTTTCAGATTTTGAGGAGTTGACCCATTCTGTTTAAATAGTTAAATTTATGAGTGTAGAGTTGTTTTTAGTATTCCCGGATTATTCTTTTAATGACAGAAGGGTCTGTAGTTGCATTGCTTGTTTTATACCTAATTTTGAGAATTTGTGTCTTTTTTTCTTTTTCTTTTGTCAATATTGTTGGAATTTCATCCATTTGATTTCTTACTTCTAAGAATAAGCTTTTTGTCTTATTTATTTTATTATTTTTCTATTATCACTATGGACTTCTGCATTAATCTTTATTATTCCCTTCCTTATAGTTGTTTTAAGTTTATTTTTCTCTTTTTCTTATTTATTGACAGAGGAACTTATATTTTTGACTTCAGATTTTTCTTTGGTTTAAATGTAAGCATTACGTGCCATAAATTTTCCTTCCACTTCTGTTTAACAGAACCCCACACATTTTTATAAGTTGCATTTTCATTTCATTTAGTTACCTATATTTTTCAAAATTGCTTTGAAATCTCATCTTTGACCATGAATTATATAGAAATTTATTGTTAGGCCGGGCGCGGTGGCTCAAGCCTGTAATCCCAGCACTTTGGGAGGCGGAGACGGGTGGATCACGAGGTCAGGAGATCGAGACCATCCTGGCTAACACGGTGAAACCCCGTCTCTACTAAAAAAAAATACAAAAAACTAGCCGGGCGAGGTGGCGGGCGACTGTAGTCCCAGCTACTCGGGAGGCTGAGGCAGGAGAATGGTGTAAACCCGGGAGGTGGAGCTTGCAGTGAGCTGAGATCTGGCCACTGCACGCCAGCCTGGGCGACAGAGCGAGACTCTGTCTCAAAAACAAAAAAAAGAAAAGAAATTTATTGTTTAATTTACATTTTTGTAGATATTTTCTTATTGTAGTTCTGCTTAACTTCTTGTTGGATTCCATTATACTATTTTATTATTATATGATATCCTTATTTCTCTTAAGTAATTTTCTTTGCTCCAAAGTCTACATTATTGAATTTAATACAGGCACTCTAATTTTTAGCTAATATTTGTAAGGTATATCTTGTTCTACTCCTTTACTTTCAACCTACCCATGTCCCTAAAAGTGAGATTCTTGTAATCTACATATAGTTGAATTGTAATTTTTTTAAATTCACTCTATCAATCTGTCTTTTGGCTGGTATGTATAGACCACTTCCATTTAAAGTAATTATTGATACATTAGAGCTTAGATCTACCATTTTATAATTATCTTTCTGTATTATTTTGCTCTCATTTCTTTGTTATACTTATCTTTCTGTACATTACTTGAACTTATATTTAGGATTGTGGCATCATTAAATTACAGTCTTTTTCACTCTTTTTGTATAGTTCTTGTACTGATTGAGTGGCATATTAAAATATACAAATATGACTTTCACAGTCTACTTGTATTAACATTTTACAACTTCAAATGGACTATGACCACATTATTTCCATTTTTGTCTCTTTACTTTCCCAACTTTTAAATATTATTGTCTTATTTTCCATATAATATTATAATTTTAGCTTTAATGATGAAAATGTTTTATAAAGCTTCTGAAGAAAAGAATATTCTATATTTTCTACCCATATTTCTTCTTTTTCTATTGTTCTTTTCCTTCTTAATGTTCTAGATTTTCTTATTATTGTTTTCTTTTGTTTTAAGAGCCTTACTTAGCTCATCTTTATGGGTAAATCTGTTAGTGTCAAATGTATTTATTTTTTCTTCAGCTAATAATGTCTTTATTTAAGCTTTACTCAAGAAAATAATTTTTCTCTATACAGGATGCACAATTTCCACATTTTTTTAGCATTTAAATATATTGTATCACTGCTTTCTCATCTCCACAGTTTCAGACAACAAATACACACTTTTTAAAGTTGAAGTTCTTCTATAGGTAGTGTTTTGTTTTTCTCAGAGTAGTTTCAAGGTTATTTTCTATGCTTTTAGTTTTCAGAAGTTTAATTAATATGTGTCTTAGGTTGAATTTGAGGGGTTTATCTTGTTCGCAATTTTCTGAGCTTCTTGAATCTATAGGTTTGTATCTTTCATCACTTTAGGGAGTTTTCAGCTATTATTTATTCAACAACCAAGAGAACAGTATGGAGGAAACCAGCGCTGTAATTCAATTATCTCCACCTGATCCCACCCTTGACATGTGGAGATTATTACAATTCAAGATGAGATTTGGGTGGGGACACAGCCAAACCATATCATTCCACCCCTGGCCCCTCCCAAATATGATGTCCTCACATTTGAAACCCAATCATGCCTTCCTGATAGTCCCTCAAAGTCTTAATTCATTCCAGCATTAACTCAAAAGTCCAAGTCCAAAGTTTCATCTGAGACAAGACAAGTCCTTTCCACCTATGAGCCTGTAAAATCAAAAGTAAATTAGTTATTACCTAGATACAATGTGAGTACAGGTATTGGGTGAATACACCCTTTCCAAATGGGAGAAACTAGTGAAAATGAAGAGGTTACAAGCCCCATGCAATTCTGAAATCCAGCAAGACAGTCAAATCTTAAAGCTCCAAAATGATCTCCTTTGACTCCATGTCTCACATACAGGTTATTTTATCTAGGTCATGATGTTGCTTTCATGGGCTGGCATTGAGTGTCTGAGGCTTTTCTAGGCACACGGTATAAACTGTCCATGATTCTGCCATTCTGGACTCTGAGGACCATGGCCCTCTTCTCACAGCTCCACTAGACAGTGTCCCAGTGGGGACTCTGTATTGGGTCTTCAATCCCACATTTCTCTTCCACACTGCCCTAGCAGGGCCCCACCCCTGCAGCAAACTTTTGCCTGGACACACAGGCATTTTCATACATCCTCTGATATCTAGGAGGGGGTTCCCCCACCTCAATTCTTGACTTTTGTGTACCCGCAGGCTCAACATCATGTGGAAGCTGCCAGGGTTTGGGCTTGCACCCTCTGGAACCGTAGCCTGAGCTATACCTTGGTCCCTTTTAGCTATGACTGAAGCAGCTGGGACATAGGCAGTAAGTCCCCAGGCTGCACACAGCAGGGAGCCGTGGGCTAGGCCCACAAAACCAATTTTTCCTCTTAGGCATCTGGCTTGTGATATGAGGGGCTGCTGTGCAGGTCTCTTACGTGCCCTGCAGACACTTTCCCCATTATCTTGGTGATTTGCATTCAGCTCCTCATTACTTACGTAAATTTCTGCAGCAGGCTTGAATTTCTCCCCAGAAAATAGTTTTGTTTGTTTGTTTGTTTGTGTGTGTGTGTGTGTGTGTGTTTCTTTTTTTTTCCTACTGCATCATCAGGTTGAAAATTTTTCAAACTTCTATGTTCTACTTCCTCTTGAACATGTTGCCACTTAGAAATTTCTTTCACAAGATACTTTAAATCATCTCTCTCAAGTTCAAAGTTTCACAGATCTCTAGGACAGGGGCAAAATGCCACCAGTCTGTGCTAAAACATAGCAAGAGTCACCTTGGCTCCAGTTCCCAACAAGTTCCTCATCTCCATCTGAGACCACCTCACCCTGGACCTTATTATTCATATCGCTATCAGCATTTTGTTCAGAGCCATTCAACATGTCTCTAGGAAGTCCCAAACTTTCCCACATTTTCCTATCTTCTTCGGAGCCCTCCGAACTCTTCTAACCTCTGCCTGTTACCCAGTTCCAAAATCACTTCCACATTCTCAGTCATCTTTACAGCAGTGCCTCACTACCTGATACCAATTTACTGGATTATTAGTGTAAATTGTATTACACTATTAGTCTGTTCTCACGCTGCTAATAAAGACCTACCCAAGACTGGGTAATTGATAAAGGAAAGAGGCTTAATTGACTCACAGTCTCACATGGCTGGGGAGGTATCACAACCATGGCAGAAGGCAACTGAGGAGCAAAGTCACCCATTACATGGTGGCAGGCAAGAGAGTTTGTGAAGGGAAACTCCCATTTATAAAACCATCAGGTCTCATTAGACTTACTCACTACCATGAGAACAATATGGGGAAAACCACCCCCATGATTCAATTATCTCCACCTGGTCCTGCCTTTGACAAATGGGGATTACTATAATTCAAGGTGAGATTTGGGTGGAGACACAGTCAAACCACATCACTTTTCAGATGTGCATGGAATGTTCACCAAGGCAGGCTCTTTTGCGGGGGAGAGTGGAGGCCGTAATAAAACACACTCAAATAAATTTTTTAAAATGTAAATGATAGGCCGGGCGCGGTGACTCAAGCCTGTAATCCCAGCACTTTGGGAGGCTGAGGCAGGAGGATCACGAGGTCAGGTGATCAAGACCATCCTGGCGAACACGGTGAAACCCCGTCTCTACTAAAAATACAAAAAAATTAGCCGGGTGTGGTGGCTGGCGCCTATAGTCCCAGCTTCTAGGGAGGCTGAGGCAGGAGAATGGCTTGAACCCGGGAGGCGGCGGAACTTGCAGGGAGCCAGGATCGCGCCACTGCACTCCAGCCTGGGCGACAGAGCGAGACTCCGTCTCAAAAAAAAAAAAAAAAAAAAAAAAAAAAAAAAAAAAAAAAAAAAAATTATGATACTAATTGTTTTCTTTGAGCATAATGGAATTAAAGAAGACAAACACAGAAAGAGGACAGGAAAATCTTCAAGTGTTTGGAAATTAAACAGCACATTTCTAAATAATTTGTGGGACAGAAAAGAAGTCTCAAGAGAAGGTAGAAAATACACAGAACTGAATGAAAGCAATATCAAAATATGTGGCTATAGCCAGTCTTAGAGAAAAAGCACTAAAACAGTGCTAAAGCAACAAAGTAGCTAAAGCAATGCTCAGAGGGAAATTTATAGATGCTTGGAACAGCAGAAAACTCTCAAAGCTAAATTTCTACCACAAGAAACCAAAGAAGAAGAAATAGAAAAAAATAAAAATGATCCCAAACAAACAGAAGGAAGGAAATACTAAAGACAGGAGCAGAAAATCAATGAATCTGAAAACAGGACATTAGCCTGTGCCTATAGTAAGATAACACGAGAAGATGGTGAATCAGTGAAAGGACGAAAAAGAGTCATCAGAGAGAAAAAGCAAAATAAACTATCTCATTTGAATTTTATGGATAAATATCAACAGGAATGTGCTAGACAGTAATATCAACACCACAAAGATCAAGCAGGAGAATTAGGAGCACTGGTTAAACTGTGACAATGGGAGAGTTTGTTCCTGACTTTTAAGCTAATGATAAAATCAAGGTAGTATAGAAGTGAAATTTCAGTTATCTCCCTGCTAAGACATAAAGATATGGAAATAATTTTGTAACCACTCTTAAAGAGAGTATGGGAGCTTGATCAGGTATCACAATTAAAGAAGAAAGCTTTAATATATTTTACAAATGCTTATGTTTGAAGATCTTACCAAAGAGCCACTGAGGAGTAAATAGAAAATGATCAATTTGAAGTGATATAGATATGTGAATTATCCCTATTTCATCACTATACATTGTATTCATGTGTCAAAATATCACACTGTATCCATAAATATGTATGTACAATTATATGTCAATTAAAATAATAAAAACAAAAAGTGTGAAGTTTTGAGGGCCAAGGAAAAAAAAAAGAAAATGAGTAATCATAAGATGAAAGAATGGAAGAAGTGATCAATGGAACAGTTCAGAAGGAATGCTGGATGAGATGAAGAATAGGCTGGAAGACGTGCCATCGTTGGGGTGGGGAGGAGGATGTTAAATTGGAAAAAGGGAATGACAGTGTATTGTTGGAAATTAGAACTCATGGACAAACCATGGAAAATGTTCAGAGAATTTTTGAAAGATATGGATCGTAACATTTTTAAAGCTTTAATTAACTTGTTTTCTTATTTGTAAATTTGGAGGCAGTTAAGTCACTCTAATAGTGAGACAGAATGGCTGTAGGGTCTTCAGAAAAGTGAAAAACCTGCAAAATTAAGAAATGTTTGGGAATGTATTTATTTACTGAGATTTGTTTACATATGAGTAAAAAGAGCACTGTTTAGCACAGTATATTCAAGTGAAATTAGGTACCATGATACTATGAATTTTACTGAAACAGGAAACATGACTAATGAATTTCTCCAATATCTAGTGACAAAACATCTCCACCGTTTTCATGCTGTAAGAGGGAAAGGATTGGGGCCTGACGAGGGGATGGACTTTAAATATCAATTAATGGGTACATCAACTGTAAACATTTTTAGAATACTAATTGAATTTTGGAAATCATAGTACATGTTTACTATTCTCAAGACCTAATCAATAACAAAAACATTTCTAATATTTCCCTCTATATTTTAATCTGCTTTCCCAGTTACTTTTATTTATCTGCTACTTTTTCCTAAACTTCTTTATTCATTCTTTTTGTGCTTTTGTTACTACCTCTCTCTTCATTCTACCACTTCACTTCTTTTTTATTAGAGTGCACATTCTTCCTCACATTGTTTCTCCATCTTTAGCTCCACTAAAAATCCATATTTTGACACTTATTTAAACAAATCAGTAAGTATTCATAATTTACAATATTGAAATCTCTAAGAAAAAACTACTTATAAGATTATAATTTTTAAAATTAAATTACACACCTTAATATAACAAATTAATCATACAATATTAATATAATTAGTTATATTAATATATTAAATATATCATATTAATAAATTACATATTTATACTCAAAATATATATTAATATGCAATAATAATTTAAAATCTATACAGATATTTTTACTATAAATTGATCCAAAAACTAAAAGCGTGTGAGTAAAACAAACAACCTAAATAATCAACAGAAATGATTATCTTTTTCTCCATATTTGTTGTTATTTTAGCTGTCATTTTTATTATAATTTTTATCCACATCCATTAAATTGTGGAACTTCACAAAGAAAAGATAAAAGCACTTTTCAGAAAGTTTTTCTTTCCAATTATAAATGTTTCCACCAATGCAGTTATCAAAAAAGACAAAGAAAATCGACCTCACATATGGCCAGAGAAAATTTCTTATGCCATAAAATTCTACTATACTTTCTGAATTTTACTATCATCTGAGGCATGATGTGTCTATGGCAATGAGCATCCATAGCAGAAAAGTGTTAATGCTTTGATTCACATTTTCAGTTTAATTAAAATTCTTCCTTGTCTTTAGACGGTTTTCCTTTATATCTGAAGTTAAATCCTTTTGTATTCTCTGCCTGTGGGCCCAAAGTGATTTATGTAGCTGCACTGGTAGACAGTTCAAAAACATGCTTAGAATCGTTTTTTCGACTTTTGCTATTTTGATTTAAATACATTCTTCCAACATCAAGAGCAATAACTTCCTGAGGCCTATGGGAAAATTGTACAAGTCTTCTTTCTAGTTTCCTCAGTAATTGTGCCAGTACCAGACCTAATAAAATGCATAGTATAACGACTGCATTAAATGGGCATATCTAAGCTTTCATAGAACCATTATAACTAGAAATGGCATCAAACAAAGCTGAAAAGCATACGTTGTGAAACACATTCTTCATAGAAATGGAAGTTCAGGCTTATAAAAACTTTCTGAAAGTCTTGCACTTGAGTTCAACTGAAATGAGGATATGAATATAAAATATTTTAGTTTATAATTTTTAGCCAATTATGTTGGTAATAGAGACAATTGCAAAAATATCTGCAATTACAAGGCAAAACATTGAATGGATAACAAGAGAACAGAATTAAATAGTATTATCTTCGTAATTCTATGTGCAAAGGAGATGTTTATCTTATCAAAGTCATTAATTTTGGAATCAAGTATTTCTCTGTGTTCAAAAAATTAACATTAAAAATTGTCAAAACATTGATTTAAATTGTTTAATGTTAAACATCTTATGTGTTAATTTTACCTACTATAAAATCTAAAACTTTTTTATTAAAAATGTATTTCTCAGTGATAAAAAATGTTGTAATTATAGGCTCTTCAACATACACAGGCAAACACAAACACACATAAATATTCCTGAAGAAACACCCTCTAAATTATATAGTAAGACTCCAATGTCAATTCCTATATTTATTCATTGAATGCATACAAGATTTTCCCTGTGCCAAGCTCCCTTCTAAGCAACTTATAAATACTGATTAAAAACTCATAACAATCTTGTATGTTATGCAGTATTAAGGTGAGAATTTTATATATGAGAAAGATGATGTACAAAGGGTGAAATAACTTGCCCTAGGTAGGAAGTGTTGGAGCCAGATTGTGAAAAGGGGCTGAGAAGGGAGGCAAATCTTAAACTTGCTGAGTTCATGTACTTTCTTTTTGCAGCAGCTGTTATCCACTACTAAAAAGAAAGCAAATTAAGGGTCACAATTCTCTCCATACTATCCACAGTTATCTATTTTGGATAATTAGACATTATCATCAAAGTTCCTAATAATCACTGCTATGTTTTTCCTTCCTCCCCTTTGTTTTTCCTTTCCCATCACCAGCTTCTTTCTTTTCTCTTTTATTTTTTTTCAATATTGAATGAGCACCAGGCATTTAACAAGACTTGAAGGATAAAAAGCACAAGTCCTCACAATGTTTAAAACAGATAAGATGCACAGATAGGTATATAGATCAATATGAGCTGTACATAGGTGCTCACATCATATCAAGGAGCACATAGGATAGAAAACCTTACCCAGTCTGGATGTAGGACCTTACTAGTGTTCCTCAAAGTGACAGCTAAACTGGGGTTAGGGAAAAGTGTTGGTAAGTGGATGCCACAGGGGTGGATAGAAAAGAGCAAATTATTTTAAAAAATAAAGGAATATGAACAGTTCTGGGAACTGCAAATTATGTGGTATAAAACCAGAAAGTTAAGCAGGAATTAGAAAATTAAGAGACAAATTAAGACAGTATTATTTTATGCCTAACATTACCACAAGACTGAAGGATTTTAATTATGGAAATATCTAAACTCTGTGTGGTAAAAAATATCATTTTATAAAATATATCAGGTGTTTTCTTGTTGAGTTGTTTGAATTATTTGTAGATTCTGGATATCAGCCCTTTGTCGGATGTATAGTTTGCAAATATTTTTTCCCATGTAGGTTGTCTGTTTGCTCTGTTGATTGTTGTTTTTACTGTGCCTTTTAGTTTAATTAAATCCAATTTTTCTATTTTTGTTTTTGTTGCATTTGCTTCTGAGCACTTGGTCATAAATTATTTGCTTAGGTCAATGTCCAGAAGAGATTTTCCTGGGTTTCCTTCAAGGATTTTTATAGTTTCAAGTCTTACATGTAAGTCTTCAAACTACCTTGTTAATTTTCGTATAAGGTGAGAGATGGGGTCCAGTTTCATTCTTCTGCATAAGGCTATCCAGTTTTTCCAGCACCATTTATTGAATAAGGTGTCCTTTCCCCAGTGTATACTTTCATTGACTTTGTCAAAGATTAGTTGGCTGTTGGTATGTGGCTTTTTCTAGGTTCTCTATTCTGTTCCATCAATCTGTGTGTCTATTATACCAATACCATACTGTTTTGACTACTATATCCTTTTAGTGTAATTTGAAGTCAGGTAGTGTGATACTTGCAGCTTTTTACTTTTTGCTTAGGATTGCTTTGGCTATTTGGGCTCTTTTTTGGTTCAACATAAATTTTAGCATTGCTCTTTTCTAATTCTGTAAAAAATGACATTGATTACATCATTGGGGTTGTTGAATCTGTAGATTTCTTTGGGCAGTATAATCATTTTAATGATATTGATTCTTTCATGAGGAAGGTATTTTTCCCTTTTTTTATGTTAGGTACAATATCTTTCATAAGCATTTTGTAGTTTTTCCTTATAGAGATCTTCACCTCTTGATTAAATGTATTCCTAGGTATTTTATATTTTTGTAGCTAATATAAATGGGATTGAGTTCTGATTTGGTTCTTACTTTGATCAATATTGGTGTATAGAAATGCTAGTAATTTTTTGGCCGGGCGCAGTGGCTCACGCCTGTAATCTGAGCACTTTGTGAGGCTGAGGCCGGTGGATCAAGAGGTCAGGAGATTGAGATCATCCTGGCTAACACGGTGAAACTCCGTCTCTACTAAACATACAAAAAATTAGCCCGGCGTCATGGAAAGCGCCTGTAGTCCCAGCTACTCGGGAGGCTGAAGCAGGAGAATGGCATGAACCTGGGAGGCGGAGCTTGCAGTGAGCCAAGATCGCACCGCTGCACTCCAGCCTGGGTGACACAGCAAGACTCCATCTCAAAAAAAAAAAAAAAAAAAAAAAAGAAAGAAAGAAAGAAAGAAAAAGAAAAAGAAAGAAATGCTAGCAATTTTTTTTTTTTTTTTGCATTTTTATTTAGTATCCTGAAACTTTGCCAAAGTCATTTATCAATTCTAGGAGTCTCTTGAGGGAAGCCTTTAAGGTTTTCTTAATATAAGACAATTTGACTTCCTGTTTTTCAATTTGGATGCCATTTATTTATTTCTCTTGCCTGATTGTTTTAGCTAGGACTACCAGAACTGTGTAGAATAGGAATGATGAAAGCAGGCTTCCTTGTCTTGTTCCAGTTCTTAGGAGGAATGGTTTTAATTTCATCCTGTGGATCTGTAATATATGGCTTGTATTATTTTCAGGTATGTTCTTTTGATGCATTGTTCGTTGAGGGTTTTTATCATGAAGGGGTGGTGAATTGTATTGAATGTTTTTTTCTGCATCTATTAAAATAACTATATGGTTTGTAATCCTCGTTATGTGGTGAATCACATTTATTGATTCGTGTATGTTGAACTATCCTTGCATCCCTGGAATAAAACCCACTTAATTGTGGTGTCTTATATGTTTGATATACTGTTGAATTGGATTTGTTAGTATTTGTAGAGGATTTTTGCATCTCTATTCATCAGATACATGGGCCTGCACCTTTATTTTTTGTTGTTGCATTCTTATGTGTCTTTGAAAACAGGGTGATACTGACTTTGTAGAATGAGTTAGGAGAGAAGGATTCTCTTCTTGATTTTTTGGAACAGTTTCAATGGGATTGGTAATGATTCTTCTTTGTATGTACAGCAGAATTCAGTTCTAAATTTGTCCATTCCTGCACATTTTTTTGGAGAGATTTTTTATGACAGATTAAATTTCACTGTTATTATTCTGTTCCTGATTTTTTATTTCCTCCTGGTCCAGTATTGGAAGGTTGTACCTTTCCAGGAATGTATCCATTTCCTTCAGGTTTTCTAGTTTTTGTACATCGAGATGCTTATAGCAATAGTCTCTGTATTTCTGTGATACCAGTTGTAATGTCACCTTTATCAATTCTGATTATGCTTATTTGAACTTTCTCAGTTTTTTCTTGGCTAACGTAGCTGGTAGTCTATCAATTTTATTTATCTTTTCAAAGAAACAATTTCTCATTTTGTTGATCTTTTATATATCTTTTTGGTCACAATTCCATTTAGTTCTGTATTGATATTTGTAATTTTTCTTTCTTCTGCTACCTTTGGATTTGGTTTCTTTTGCTTTTCTAGTTCCTTAAGGTACAATGTTAAGTTGTTAATTTGAGGTCTTTCTTTCTTTTTTTTTTTTTCTTCATGTGGTCACCCAGGCTGGAGTACAGCAGCACGATTTAGGCACACTGCCACCTCTGCCTTCTAGGTTCAAGCAATTCTCGTGCTTCAGCTCCCCAAGTACCTGAGACTACCAGTATGCACCACCATGCATGGCTAATTTTTGCATTTATAGTAGAGACGGGTTTTCAACATGTTGGCCAGGCTGCTCTCGAACTCCTGACCTCAAGTGATCTGCCTGCCCCAGCCTCCCAAAGTGCTGGGATTACAGACAAGAGCTGCACCTGCCCTGATCTTTCTATCTTTTTAATGTAGTCATTTATTGGTATAAGCCTCCCTCTCAGCACTGCTTTTGCTGTATCCCAGAGGTTTTGGTATGCTGTGCCTATATTTTCATTCTTTTAAAAAAACTTTTAAATTTCTGTCATAATTTAATCATTTATCCAAAGATCATTCAGAAGCAAGTTGTTTATTTGTAGAGTTTTGAGAACTTATCTTTGTATTGATTTCTAGTTTTATTCCACTGATGTCTGAGAAGATGCTTGATATTATTTCAATTTTTAAAAATTTACTGACTTGCCTTGTGACCTAGCATATGGTTAACCAGAATTATGTGAATTTCATTTGTTTCACATTGTCATCAACATCTGGCATCATAAGTCTTATTCATTCTAGCTATTCATATTGGTATGTAGTGTTATCTATTTGTGATTTTAGTTTTCATTTACCAAAACAAGATTAAACAGGTTTTTATAAACTTATGACTTTTTATATATTCTTCTTTCTTAAAATAAATATTCAGTTTATTTGTCCATATTTTCTACTGAGTTGTGTCTTTTGTACTGGTTTGCGGGATTTATTGACGTATATTTTAGATACAAGGTATTTTGGCCAACATGCACTACAGATATCTTTTTCCACTTTTTATTTGCTTGTTTATTTCCAGAGAAAGACTCTCGCTGTGTCACCCAGGCTGGAATGCAGTGACATGATCTTGGCTCAGTGCAATCTCCACCTCCCAGGTTCAAGCAATTCTTGGGCCTCAGCCTCCTGAGTAGCTGCGATTACAGGTGCACCCAACCACATCCAGCTAATTTTTGTATTTTCAGTAGAAACGGGGTTTTTCCATGTTGCCCAGGCTGTTCTCAAACTCCAAAGCACAAGTGATCTGCCCACCTCAGCCTGCCAAAGTGCTCGGATTACAAGTCTGAGCAACTATGCCTGGTCATCTTTTCCCACTTTCTTAATTTTGTTCTTTCCACTTTCTTAATACTGTCTACTGATGTAAAGAAAACCTTAATTTAATATGACTGAATTCATAGCCATTTTCTTGATTTTTAGTGCTTTATTTTGTTTTAGGAATTACTCTCAACCAAATTGAATGATGATATTATCATGTCTTATGTTCCAGAAGCATTTTGCTTTACCTTTTTAACTTAGATTTACAACATTCGTGGAATTGACTTTTGTTTATGGTGTGAGGTGAGGGATCAAGTTTCACTTTGTCCAAATGAATTTTGAACTGATCTAGTACTATTTACTAAAAATAGTGTCTTATTACTTTTGCATTGCTATTTTGGTAATAATTGAGTCTTCCCATTGACTTCTGACTTCCATTGTTTATTTAAAAACCAAGTATAGAAAATATAAATACCTCTATGCAAATAAACTAGAAAATCTAGAAGAAATGGATAAATTCCTGGACACATACACCCTCCCAACACTAAACCATGAAGAAGCTGAACCCCTGAATAGAACAATAACAGCCTCTGAAACTGAGGCAATAATTAAGACCATACCAACCAAAAAAAACCCAGGACCAGACAGATTCACAGCCAAATTCTACCAGAGGTACAAAGAGGAACTGCTACCATTCCTTCTGAAACTATTTCAATGAATAGAAAAAGAGGGAATCATCCGTAACTCATTTTATGAGGTCAGCATCATCCTGACACCAAATCCTGTCAGAGACATAACAAAAAAAGAGAATTTCAGACCAATATCCCTAATGAAAATTGATGCAAAAATTCTCAATAAAATACTGGCAAACTGAATCCAGCAGCCCATCAAAAACTTATCCACAATGATCAAGTGGGCTTCATCCCTCGGATGTAAGGCTGGTTCAACATATGCAAATCAATAAATGTAATCCATCATATAAACAGAACCAAGACAAAAACCACCTGATTATCTCAATAGATGCAGAAAAGGCGTTCAACAAAATTCTACAGCTCTTCATGCTAAAAACTCAATAAACCAGGTATTGATGGATGCATCTCAAAATTATAAGAGTGATATATGACAAACCCACAGCCAATATCATAGTGAATAGGCAAAAATTGGAAGCATTCCCTTTGAGACCTGGCACAAGACAGGGATGCCCTCTCTCATCACTCCTATTCAACATAGTGTTGGAAGTTCTGTCCAGGACAATCAGGCAAGAGAAATAAATAAAGGGTATTCAATTAAGAAAAGAGGAAGTCAAATTGCCCCTGTTTACAGACGACATTATTGTATATTTAGAAAACCCCATCGCCTCAGCCCAAAATCTCCTTAAGCTGATAAAAAACTTCAGCAAAGTCTCAGGATACAAAATCAATGTGCAAAAATCACAAGCATTCCTATACACCAAAAACAGACAAACAGGGAGCCAAATCATGAGTGAATTCCCATTCACAGTTGCTTCAAAGAAAACAAAATGCCTAGGAATCCAACTTACAAGGGATGTGAAGGACCTCTTCAAGGAGAACTACAAACCACGGCTCAATGAAATAAAAGAGCACACAAACAAATGGAAGAACATTCCATGCTCATGGATAGGAAGAATCAATATCGTGAAAATGGCCATACTGCCCAAGGCAATTTAGAGATTCAATGCCATCCCCATCAAGCTACCAATGATTTTCTTCACAGAATTGGAAACAACTACTTTAAAGTTCATATGGAACTGAAAAAGAGCCCGCATTGCCAAGACAATCCTAAGCAAAAAGAACAAAGCTGGAGGTATCATACTACCTGACTTCAAACTACACTACAAGGCTGCAGTAGCCAAAACAGCTTGGTACTGGTACCAAAACAGAGATATAGACCAATGGAACAGAACAGAGCCCTCAGAAATAATACCACACATCTACAACCACCTGATCTTTGAAAAACCTGACAAAAACAAGAAATGTGGAAAAGATTCCCTATTTAATAAAAGGTGCTGGGAAAACTGGCTAGCCATATGTAGAAAGCTGAAACTGGGTCCCTTCCTTACACCTTATACAAAAATTAATTCAAGATGGATTAAAGACTTAAACGTTAGACCTCAAAACCATGAAAACCCTAGAAGAAAACCTAGGCAATACCATTCAGGACATAGGCATAGGCAAGGACTTCATGACTAAAACACCAAAAGCAATGGCATCAAAAGCCAAAATTGACAAATGGGATCTAATTAAGCTGAAGAGCTTCTGCACAGTAAAAGAAAGTACCATCAGAGTGAACAGGAAACCTATAGAATGGGAGAAAATTTTTGCAATCTACTCATCTGACAAAGGGCTAATATCCAGAATCTACAAAGAACTTCAACAAATTTACAAGAAAAAATAAAAAACCCCATCAAAAAGTTGAAGGACATGAACAGACACTTCTCAAAAGAAGACATTCATACAGCCAACAGACACATGAAAAAATGCTCATCATCACTCGCCATCCGAGAAATGCAAATCAAAAGCACAATGAGATACCATCTCACACCAGTTAGAATGGCAATCATTAAAAAGTCAGGAAACAACATGTGCTGGAGAGGATGTGGAGAAATAGGAACACTTTTACACTGTTGGTGGGACTGTAAACTAGTCTAACCATTGTGGACAACAGTGTGGCGATTCCTCAAGGATCTAGAACTAGAAATACCATTTGACCCAGCCATCCCATTACTGGGTATATACCTAAAGGATTATAAATCATGCTGCTATAAAGACACATGCACATGTATGTTTATTGTGGCACTATTCACAATAGCAAAGACTTGGAACCAACCCAAACGTCCATCAGTGATAGACTGGATTAAGAAACTGTGACACATATACACCATGGAGTACTATGCAGCCATGAAAAAGGATGAGTTTGTGTCCTTTGTAGGGACATAGATGAAGCTAGAAACCATCATTCTGAGCAAGCTATCGCAAGGACAGAAAATCACACACCATATGTTCTCACTCATAGGTGGGAATTGAACAATGAGATCACTTGGACACAGGAAGGGGAACATCACACACCGGATCCTATTGTTTGTGGGGGGAAGGGACAGCATTAGGTGATATACCTAATGTAAATGACGAGTTAATGGGTGCAGCACAGCAACATGGCACATGTATACATATGTAACAAACCTGCGCGTTGTGCACGTGAAACCTAGAACTTAAAGTATAATAAAAAAAGAAAAATCATTTAAAAAAACAAACCAAATACTACTCTAATTTTTATTACTTGAAAAATATATTTTTGTCTGCCTGGCTTCAAAAATGTCTCTTTATCTTTGATTTTACCAGTATTATTATAATGTGTCTGCATAGGCTTTTTTGCATTGTCATGATATAATTTTGTCTTTCATTACTATTGAGGAATTTTTAGTGATTATTTCTTCAAATGTTGTTTCCGTCTCTTTCTATCTCTACTCTGGTTAAGGATAAATGTATATTTGAGCACCTCATTGTACTGTAGGTTTCTCACTTTCTTGTCTGTATTATTTACTGCTTTTTCTCTCTGTACTTCTTTCTGAATATTTTGTTTTGTCCTAAATTCTAGTGTATTAATGTTTGCCTCATTTGTTTCTCATTTTCCTGTTAAATACAACCATTTCATTTTAATGTATTATTTTAATTTTATTTCAAAATTTTGTTTTTATATAAATTGTCTATGTTGTGTTTTTTTGTAATTTCTATTTCCTTGCTAAATACTTAATCTTCTTTTTATGACGTTGAAAAATAAACACTTAGCAGTTGTAAAGTCTAGTAGAAAGTCCTAATATTTCAGGCCCTTGTAGGTCTGTTGTTAATTTTTATTTTTATTTTATTTTATTTTTTGTTTTTTTTTTTTCTGGTTCTCTTGTATGTTGATATCTGTTTTCATGCATCTGGTTATTTTATATAGTATGCCAGAATTTCCATTTGAAAGTTAGTTAAAATATTCCAGTCATAAGATAATCCCATTTTTTTCCCAGAAGAGATTGCTTTTGGCTAGGAAGAGATAGTAGAAATCTTAGGTCATCTTTGCTCAACATCAGAGTGGAACTTTTAGTCATCTGAACTGAAAATTTGAAGAGTTTTCATATCAACTTCCTACCTTTGCTTCCTTGTATGTTCTAATCTTGTATCTTGATCACACTGGAACCGGGATACTTTCAAATTTGCTATGTAGGCCTTCAGGCTCCTGCCTGTCTCTTCTTATATTTGCTAACACCCCCAAGTGAAAAGTGTCCCCTGAAATCTAGTTACTTTTTCTGCATTTTTCTCTCCTGACATTTTCATCAAATCTTTCTTCATTGGTTTATTGTATCCGCAAGGCTTTGATAACAAATAAAGTAAATATTTTGAAATGTTTCTGCTTACCCAATAAGAAAAATCAACCTGACTTTCCACACCTGCCATTACTGAAAATGACAAAACTCTAGATATTTGGGTCATTGCTATCATTTGTCTATCTTCATTGGTATGTTCTATTCTTCATTGTGGAATAATAAATATAGACAGCCCTCGTGGTGGATTCTTTCCCTGAAAATACTCTTATTTTTCTCTGTCAGATGGCCAGGTTGTGCATTTTCCAAATTTCCATGCTCTTTCCTTTTAATTATAAGTTTCAACTTTGAGTCATTCCTTTGCTCTTTCATCTGAGCTCAGAATGTTAGAAGCAGCCAGGCCATATCTTGAAGAATGCTGCTTATTTTATTTTATTTTATTTTATTTTCCGTATTTCTTTCAGCATTTTGTTTATAAACACTTAACCAGTCTGTAAGAAATTTCAGACTTTCCCTTGTCTCCCTATCTTCTTCTGAGCCCTCCAAATTCTCCCAGTCTCTCTGTATTACCCAGTTCCAAAGCCATTTCCACAATTTAGGTATCTTTATAGCAACATCCTATTCCTTGTTACCAATTTTCTATATGAGTCTGATTTGCATTTCAATAAAGAAATATCTGAGACTGGGTAATTTTTAAAGAAAAAATGTTTATTTTGCTTATGGTTTTGCAGGTTGTATAAGCATAGCAGCAGCATCTAGCAAGCTTCTGGTAAGGCCTCAGGAAGCAAGAGAGATAGAGGGAAGTTGGTTCCGGAGTCTTTTTAACAACCAACTCTTACATAAACATATTACCATGAAAAGGAGCACCAAGCTATTCATGAGTGATCTACCCCCACGAATGAAACAACTCTTAGCAGGACCTGTTTTGAACATTAGGGATTATATTTCAACATGAGATCTGGAGAGGAGAAACATCCAAAGTATATCACAGGTATGCCTCAGAAATGCTGCTGGTTCAGTTTTCAGCCACCACAATGAAGCAAATATTGCAATAAAACAAGTCACACCAATTTTTTGGCTTTCTAATACATTTAAAATTACATTTGTACTATACTATGGTCAAGTATGCAATAGTATTATGTCTAAAAAATAACGTACATACTTTAAAAATATTTTATTGCTAAAAAATACTAGCAATCATTTGAGCCTTTAGTCATAGTCTTTTTGCTGGTGGAGGGTCTTGACTTGATGTTCATGGCTGCTGACTGATCAGGGTAGTGGTTGCTAAAAGTTGGGATGGCCATGGAAATTTCATAAACTAAGACAATGTAGTTTGCCACATCAATTGACTATTTCAGAAAAACTTTCTCTGTAACATGTGATACTGTTTGATAGAATTTTACCCATAGTAGAACTTCTTTCAAAATTGGAGTAAATACTTTCAAATCCTCCTGCTGCTTTATCAACTAAATTTATGTAATATTCTAAATCCTTTGTTGTTATTTCAATAATGTTCACAACATATTCATTATGAGTAGATTTCATTTCAAGAAACTACTTTTTATTCATTTGTAAGAAGTAATTTCTCATGCATTAAACTTTTATCATGAGATTGCAGCAATTCAGTCACATATTTAAGCTCCACTTCTAATTCTAATTCTCCTGCTATTTCTACCACATCTGTGATTACGTCTTCCACTAAAGTTATGAACACTAACGTCATGAATCCTTCATTCATCAGTCATTCATGAGCATTGGAATCAACTTCTAAACTACTGTTAATGTTGATATTCTGACCTCCTCCTACGAATCGTGATTTTTTTTTTTTTTTTTTTTTTTTTTTTTTTGAGACTGAGTCTTGCTCTGTTGCCCAGGCTGGAGTGCAGTGGCACAATCTCAGCTCATTGCAACCTCCACCTCTTAAGTACAAGCCACTCTCATGTCTCAGCCTCCCGAGTACCTAGAATTACAGGCATGCACCACCACACCTGGCTAATTTTGTGTGTGTGTTTAGCAGAAATGGTGTTTCACCATGTTGGCCAGGCTGGTCTCAAACTCCTGGGCTCAAACAATCCATCCACCTTGGCCTCCCAAAGTGCTGGGATTACAAGAGTGCACCACCATGCCTGGCCAATCATGAGTGCTCTTAATGGCATTTAGAAAGGTGAATTATTTTCAGAATACTTTTTCAAGATCCATCAGAGGAATCAGTAGGGCAGCTATAGCCTTACAAAATATATTTCTTTAATAATAAGTCTTGAAAGTCAAAATTACTTTTTGATCCTTGAGTTGCAAAATTAAAATTATATAGGAGGCATGAAGACAGCATTAATCTTTTCATACATCTCCCTCAGAGCTCTTGGGTGTTCAAGTACATTGTCAATGAGTGGTAATATTTTCAAAACAGTAATAATTTTTTAAATATCTTTTTTTCTGAGCTTAAATCTCAACAGTGGGCTTATAGTATTTAGTACATCATACTGTAAACAGATGTCTTTTAATCCAGGCTTTATTTTTCAGTTTACTGAGCAATAAAGAGAACAGATTTAGCATAATTCTTAAAGACTCTTGAGATTTTTCAGAATGATACACGAGCATTGGCTTGAAGTTAAAGTCAACAGCTGCATTAACTCACCAAAACGAGAACCAATCTGTCCTTTGAAGCTTTGAAGCTAAACATTGACTTCTCTTCTCTAGCTGTGAAAGTTCCTGATGGCATCTTCTTCCTCTAAAGGCTGTTTCATCTGCACTTAAAAATCCATTGTTTGGTGTAGTCATTTGCATCAGTGATCTCAGCTAGATCTTCAGGATAACTTTCTATTGCTCCTCAATCAGCCCTTGCTACTTCATCTTGCACTTTTCTGTTGTGGAGAGGGCTTCTTTCCTTAGCCCCCAAGAACCATCCTCTGGTAGCTTCAAACTTTTCTTCTGCAGCTTCTCTACTTCTCTCAGCCTTTATGGAATAGAAGAGAGTTAGAGCCTTGCTCTATATTAGGCTTTGGCTTAAGGGAATGTCATGACTGGTTTGATCTTCTATCCAGACCACTCAAACTTATGCCATATCAGCAGTAAGGCAGTTTCACTTTCTTATTATTTGTGTCTTCGTTGAAGTAACACTTTTAGTTTCCTTGTAGAACTTTTCCTTTGTATTCACAATTTGGTAAGCTGTTTGGCACAACAGACCTAGCTTTATGCCTGTCTCGGCTCTTGACATGCCTTCCTCACTAAGCTTAAACATTTCTACCTTTTGATTCAAAGTGAGACATGTGTAACTCTTCCTTTCACTTAAACACTTAGATGTCACTGTAGAGTTACTAATCGGTCTAATTTTAGTATTATTGTGCCTCAGGAGATAGGGAAGCCTGCAAAGAGGTAGAGTGACAGGGGAATGGCAGGTCATTGGAAAAGTCAGAACATACACAACATTTATCAATTAAATTTGTTATCTTATACGGGTGTAGTTCATGGCACCCTGAAACAATTACAATAGTAACATCAAAGATCACTGATCACAGATCACCATTAGAGACATCATAATGAACAATCTGAAATATTTGCAAGAATTACCCACTGGGACAAAGAGATATGAAGTGAGCACACATTGGAAAACGGCCCCAACACATTTGCTTGACTCAGGATTGCCACAGACCTGCAATTTATTTAAAATTCAGTATCTTCAGGCCCTGGGCGCTTTGGCTCACGCCTGTAATCCCAGAACTTTGGGATGCCGAGGCAGGCAGATACCCTGAGGTCAGGAGTTCAAAACGAGTCTGGCCAACATGGTAAAATCCTGTCTGTATAGAAATACAAAAAGTAGCTGGGCATGATGGTGGATGCCTGTAATCTCAGCTACTCGGGAGGCTGAGACAGGAGAACCGCTTGAACCCGGGAGGCAGAGGTTGCAGTGAGTTGAGATTGCGCCATTGCACTCCAGCCTGGGCAATTGAATGAGACACTGTCTCAAAAAAAGCAACACAAAACAAAACAAAAAATGTTCAAAGCTCAATAAGATGAAGCACGGTAAAACAAGGTATGCCTGCATCTGTAAAACTAAATATGCCTCCTAAGTAAACTTATCTTCTCTAAAAAAAAAAAAAAAAAAAAAAAAAAACTAATGGCAATCTTAATTAAAGAGTAATATGGACTCAGGGTCTCAGAATCATCACTTTCTTGCTTTTTTTTTTTTTTTTTTTTGAGTCGGAGTCTCCCTCTGTCGCCCAGGCTGGAGCGCAGTGGCCAATCTCGGCTCACGGCAAGTTCCACCTTCCGTGTTCACACCATTCCTCAGCCTCTGGAGTAGCTGGGACTACAGGCGCCCGCCACCACGCCCGGCTAATTTTTGTATATTTTTAGTAGAGACAGGGTTTCACCGTGTTAGCCAGGATGGTCTCCATCTCCTCACTTCATAATCTGCTCACCTCAGCCTCTCAAAGTGCTGGGAATACAGGCATGAGCCACCACGCCTGGCCAGAATTATGACTTTCTTATGATCCATTTATTTTCTTCACTGTTACAACATTGTTTTTGATCTGCATACATTCAACACGTATTTTATTGAGTACCTAATATTAGCCACTCTACTCAAAGTGATTTCTTGGAGATAGCTGGATTTCTATACCTAATTGGTAATTCAAAATCCATTGACAATACTAAACCCCTATAAAACTTTCCTTGGTTCTTATCCTTTGACTTACCTACAGTTTTGCCTTTTGGATAACTTTTCATTTTAGTGTACTGTAAGTGAATAATTACTTGTTCAACTTTCTTGTTTCCTTAATTTTGTTTCTCTTGCTGTGTTTCTAAAGTTTTTTGTTTGTTTTTAATATACATATACTTTTCTTTTTAGTTTTTCAGGCAAAATTATTATTAGTGGATTTTGGAAGAAGTCTTTGATTTTCTCCAAAATGCCCTGCAAAGTGTTGTTTTTCTATAATAATTATCAAGAAAACACCTGCATAGTACTTTGCATTTCTGCCTCTCTAGTAAGACTCATTCGTTTATATTCACTATCTGTAATAAATAAGACTCCAACTCTTCTGTTGCAATGGGAAAAAAATATATGTATTTTAGATTCCATTTTGGAGGTGGCAGTTACTTTCTGATTGGATTCTAAGCTGGAAATAAATTGTCCCATTTTCTAAATTACCTCTTCCCAGAAGGAGAAGGGAATGATCTAAGGACTATTATTATTTAATCATTTTATGCACAGTATTTTGCAAAGCCGTAATTCCAAACACGATTGATTTTTAGAAATTTTTAAAATTAAAAATTATATATGATGTTATCTAGACAGATTGAATGAGAATTCCTGAGGATAGAACCTAGAAATTTTTTGTAAGTTTGTTTAGTTTGGGTTTTAACCTCCTTTGGTAACTGTGATAATCAGCCAGGACTGATTTTCTGCAATAGATTGTTTATTTCTCTCAAATCAAATATTTTAGCTAAAAAACTTAACACTAGTTTTTACTTATCACTTATTGCATCCTGATATATCTCTATTTTAATTCATATGAGTACTAATTACCGTTTCCAGCCACCTAGGATTACAATACCAAGCCTAAGCATTTTTGTCTCTCTTGCCTTTGCTTCCTCAATTTCCACCCAGTCTCCAGGATATACTGATTTTATGCCCATCACATTTTTATCATATGCCTTCTCTTTACATTTTCAGTGTGACTATCCTAATTTAACATTTTTCTTGCTAAGACTTTTTTAAGAGCCTATTTTCCCTGACTCCAAGTTTAAGGCCATATAATCCATCCAATAACTTAATAACAAAACCACAGTTTGACCTTAGCATGACTTTTGTCATACTTTTTTAAAATTATTTTTTAGACAAGGTCTCACTCTGTTGCCAGGGCTGGAGTGCAGTGGTGCAATCATAGCTCACTGAAGCCCCAAACTCCTGGGCTCAAGTGATCCTCCCACCTCAGCCTCCAGAGTAGCTAGAACTACAGTCATGCAGCACCACACCTGGCTAATCAAACATTTTTAATAGCTCCTAAATTTCTACAATTCACGGTGGTTATTCATAGGATGGCATTCAAAACTTGCTATTATCTGGTAACAGTGTATCCTTTTTAGCTTTGTCTCTCTTCTTCCCCTTCATGTATTGCTCCTTAGTCTACCTATTTACCCAACATGTTCTGCATTTTTTAGCTTTTATGTATTTTTGTACGGCATCCCTTTCATCTGATTTGTCTTCCTCTGTCTTTATCTGTTCAAATATCATTTATGTTTTAAAGTAAAGTTTAAATGCCACTTTCTTCAAATTTTACTTGGTCTCACACATGGTTACAGTGATCTAGTTGTCTTCACAAACTTATTACTTTATGTTACAGATATTTTGCATGGAGCTTTTCCATACTTGCATTGCTTGTAAGCTCACCGAAAGTTGAAACTGTAAATTATTCAGCTTTCTGTGCTTCTGAATGCCTGGCATATTGCCTTG
This sequence comes from Chlorocebus sabaeus, assembly GCF_047675955.1. Taxonomy (NCBI): domain Eukaryota; kingdom Metazoa; phylum Chordata; class Mammalia; order Primates; family Cercopithecidae; genus Chlorocebus; species Chlorocebus sabaeus. The sequence continues at coordinate 88,404,505 of NC_132910.1, forward strand.
CCCACGATTAAGGCACAATAATTTATGGAATAAATTGGTGGGTCTATGAATAAATAGTTAGACTGAGAATCATAAAACAACAGCAATATGACTATCCAGGCATCAGTAAAATTTGCTTACAAGATTCTAATGGGAGAAATTGAGAATAGGAGAGCAACAAACACATTAATATCATCTAAGAATTATTTCACTCAGATGAGATGAATAAGTGATTATGTTTGCCTGAGTTTCTGCTTCAGTTGTCTTAAGGGCATAACCTCATAATGCACATACACTGACAGAATAAATAGAAAGCTCTTTTTAGTGATTATTTAAAATTAATTTATTTCAATCGCAATACTTAGGTGAATGAATTCAAATGTAAAAGATTGTATAGGAATGGGCATGACATATTGTTTTTGTTTTTAAATCAGTCTCATCTGGAAAAGAATAACTATTTTTAAAATTTGGAAACTAATCTTTATATATTTGTTGAATAATTTCTGAAAGCAAGTTGCCTAATACGTTTGTGGCTGTCTCAGAGAGAGAAAAAAAAAAAAAAAAAAAAAAAAAAAAAAAAAAGGCACTTAAATCTATATTCATTATCTAGACCACTAGGAATTTTCTCTTTAAGAGAGCTTTTTTTTACTGAAGAAAAATGCTCCCGGCCGGGCGCGGCGGCTCACGCCTGTAATCCCAGCACTTTGGGAGGCCGAGGCGGGCGGATCACAAGGTCAGGAGATCGAGACCACGGTGAAACCCCGTCTCTACTAAAAATACAAAAAATTAGCCGGGCGCGGTGGCGGGCGCCTGTAGTCCCAGCTACTCAGGAGGCTGAGGCAGGAGAATGGCGTGAACCCGGGAGGCGGAGCTTGCAGTGAGCCGAGATCGCGCCACTGCACTCCAGCCTGGGTGACAGAGCTAGACTCCGTCTCAAAAAAAAAAAAAAAAAAAAAAAAAGAAAAAGAAAAATGCTCCCAATAAGTCATTTGAATTATTTGCCTCTTGCGGTGTTTGTTTTCAACTAAAATTAAGTTATACCTTTGGCCTTTAAGTCATAACATACATATCTTGTTCAAATACAAAATTTGGGGCCCATGTATTTTCAAAATATCAATAGTTTGTGTTTAAAGTAGCTGGGCTGAAAATTTGGCAAAATTTGAAAATTTAATATTTCTGTTTCCAATAAAGAATAACAATTTCTATGAGATTATCCTCAGATAATATGGCATGTTTTTAACAATTTAACTTGTTTCCTCAGTATATGACTTCAAAAATATTTTCAAATGTTAGCTTAAATGAATGAATAACCTCTAAGGGTGTTCATAGAATTTATGTTCAGGTGATGACTAAATGAGCACCTGATTAAAATTGCAGAAATTTTACTCAATGTTCTTTCCGTCCTCCTCATGCTCCTCTTCATGTTGAGGCTCCTTGCACTTTATTTATGCTGACTTTCATTTGCCCTTAGGTAGGTAGAAACTGCTAATGGACTACGTTCAATCTCTTTTGATGATTGTTGTTTCTTCCCATGGTGTTATTAGTCTGTTTATATATTTGGTTTTGGAAATATTATAATGGCCCTTAAAAAAACATCTATTGATTTCTGTGAAAGATCTGGCCTCTTTATCATACTAAAGTTAGTTTCTTTCATGAAAAAAAAAATTAAGTCACTCTATGGTACTTCTTTTACCTCCATTTAAAAATGCTCCTGAAACTATTTTTTAAAAAAGGGCAGCGGGGGGGTGGGGTATGTAACAAAGACATCAGTCCTTAGCAAAAAGTAGAGTGTTGTGATTTTATTTGTATTTATTTCTGGCAATTTACCTGTAGTTATGTATATGCCTAGCATGACCCACATGATTATACAGAGTGATAGTTTCATGTGCCTAAAAACAAGTAAAAACTGAAACTGGAAAAATTGATAATTTTACTCCACTGAAACTGAAGAAATAGATAATTTTATTAATTTTCTGTAGGAGGGAAGTTAGCCCAAATTCTTTTATTGATGAGAAACAAAAGTTGCCTTGAAATGGATTAAACATTGTAAACGGAGATATGGGATTATGTAGCTACAGTCTAAGGTAGACATGGCTTTAAGAAGGGATGAATCCAGGGACATGGAGGATGTTATTAGAACTCCAGTTCTTTCCATTCTTCTCTTTCCTGTGATTCGGGCTATTTCAAAAAAGTCATTGCAGCTCTATGCTCACATCCTCCTTATGACTTGTGATCCTAGAGAAGATAGTGGGTGTTTCCTGGTAGCACCAGTAATGTAATGACAACTCTGACTGAGTCAGCCAACGCTCCAAGGTCTCCTGTAGCAATGTGGATGATGTGATTGACAGATTTATCAAGTGAGGAAGGGGTGGTTCTCAAAAGAATATCATGCAGGTATGGCCATAAGCACCTAATATTGACTGTAGTTAGATGTCGATCAGTAACTCTAAAGGGTGCATTGATAAACATCTGAGAAAAGAGTCACCAAAAATGGACCATCTGGTAAAACACTACAACATAACAAAAAGATGTATTGGAAAGAAGAATAAATATATAAGAATCAGATTTTGCCAGTAAGTGTTAAAATGCTTTCTTCTCTAAGACAGAACATCCACTTTCCTTGCAAAATAAGTCTTTTTGACCAGGATATCATTTATATTCTTTTCTCTCAACATTATCTTTGAGAAATAATGGACTTCATATATATATATATATATATATATATATATTCTCCTGCATCCATAGTAACATCTAACGGGAGGGGCTAAATATGTTTCTTCCACCTAGCTTTTTTTTTTTTCTTTTTTATTCAACTAATCTATCACTAATGTGTTTTGCTCCTATATTTTAAATATGTCTTGAATACATTAGCATCATCCTACCTGTCACCACTTTAATTTAGGCTCTCAACATAGGGTGCTATTGAAAATATCTCTAGAGTAGCTTCAGTGCCTACATTCTTTTTGTTGTTTCTTTCACATGGTCACAAGGATGGCAGTACTAAACAGCGTATCAAGTTAATGGCCTTCTTTAAGTCTGTAGTTATGTAGATGGCTCCCATCAACTACACTCATGATATGGCACAGCCTCCGTTGTAATAACTTCTCTGACCTTTTCTCATCATGCTCTGACAATGTAGAAGTACTTGTACTTCCCTTATTATGTTATGGTATTAGGTAACTTCATGTATTGACTAATTGAATACAAAGTTCCAAACTTTTCCTTCTGCTCTACTTTTCTATACACATTTCTATTATCACATTTACACAGGGTACTTTATCTTTATACATGCCTCACTCTCATTTCTCACATTAGACTCTGTTTTCTTAAAAGCCTAATCTGTGACCTTACTACTCAAAGTGGTGTTCCACACCAGGAATATTAAGATCACCTAGCATCTATTTAAAAATGAAGAATTTTGTGTGTTCCACAAGGCCTGATGAATCAGAATAAGAATTTTAACAAAACCTTTAGGTGATTCAAGTACAGTTTAAATTTTGAAGAGCACTAATGTATGAAATATTCTTTTTACTTTAATACCATGTGTCTAGCAAATAGGCTTTTATATCTAGTATACAGTACATGATTTACACATTTTGCATTTAATTGAGTTGAAAACAATTTATTCACATCATAATTTTTTTGACCCTCAAGTTAAAATAATTGTACTTTTTTTTTTTAGAAATATACCAGAGTCTTGCCTCCTGAGAAGATAAAGATCCTATAATAATGCTATATTCCCAGACTACATATTTAATACTAGGCTGTTTCTCTTCCTTCAAACTTCAGAAAATGTCTTCCTGTTTCCTCTAAGCTCGCCAGTGTAGTCATGAAAAGAGAAAATTGTGGTGAGTAAAATTTATTAGTGAAAGTTTAAGCTGAAGGGCAGACCATTGAAATGGATTGACTGCATTATTGGCCTTCAATTTTACAGCATTTGGTCAGACCCTTCCACACTGACCGTGGGTTTGGGTACATTATTGCTTTAGCTAGCAGAATAGACACACATTTGATGGGGGCAGAGGCTTATACATTTCTATTTCCTCTCTCTTGCCCTTTATCTACGTTATTAGAATTATGAGCAGAGCCCAGTAGGCCCATGTGTAGCAATGAAAGCCCAGACACTATAGAAGGCTTGGCCAAGATCAGCTAAAAGCCAACTTTTAGCTGAGGAGCAGCTGACTATAGACATGTACATAAGCCCAATCCATCCCTGCTAAAGTCAGCAGAATTATCAAACCAACACATTCAACCATGATCGAAATGACTTAATTTTAGGCTGGGTGCAATGGCTCACACCTGTAATACCAGCACTTTGGGAGGATGAGGTGGGTGGATCCCTTGAACCCAGGATTTTGAGACCAGCCTGGGCAACATGGAAGAACTCCATCTCTATTAAAAAAAAAAAAAAAAATTAAAAAATCAGCTGGGCTTGTGGCAAGCACCTGTAGTCTCAGCTACTCTTAAGGCTGAGGTGGGAGAATCTCTTGAACCTGTTAGCTTGAAGTTGCAGTGAGCTGAGATTGTGCTACTGCACTCCAGCCTGCTCAAGAGAGTGAGACCCTGTCTCAAGAAAAAAAACAAAAATAAAAAAAAGATTATGCAACATTACTGGGGCAACAGATAACAACTATAGTAATGGAATGTAGTTCAAGTATCTCCTCAGTTTCAGGTGTGGTTCATTCATAACTCAAATAATTTTTTATAGTTCTTAAGCTTAAAAATGAATAAAAAGTGTTCTCTACACTAAAGTACCTTAATAATTATAAATATTAAGATAAAAACATTGTTTACAGATATAATAAAACCACTTTTAAAAGTCTTTGAATCTCTGTAGGAACCTGATTAAGCAATCGTTACTTTCTTTGAGTTGTACTATCCTCATCTCTGGGTTCAGATGTTGAGATAAGATAGCTTACCTAAATATTAGGTAAGAGTTACTGAAGAGAATATATATTTCAACATGTATATACAACATAGATATAGTAGGAAATTTATTAAAATGCAAACAATGCAGTTATATAAATAGATAATTCTAAGGAAAGACAGAAAGATGTTTTGCAATGTAAATTTACCTCTTATTAGGTTATTATAATTCTTAATTAGGAAGGCTATTCTTTAGATTATATGTTTGCTAATTAATTCTATCTTTTGAAAGATTTGAATCATTTTTATTACAAAAAAAATAAAGAGTTTGTAAAATCTAGTGATCGTGCTTGTGTCATAATGACATCTAGGCAACAAATAGCTGAGGTATTTACACATGGATGAGGAAACAAAGAAAGTTACTTTTCCTAACATTATAGATTCGTTCAATCAAAATATTTCAATCACCCACTGGCCAAGGTCGGGATATGGGGTGGTAAAGTGGAGAAAGTAGCAGCTGAGAGTTGTCAGCCAACACTCACAGCAGCCGTGGAAGGGGTTCATTGCTGGGAAAGGAGATCCAGACAGATTGAGAGGTGGGGTCTCAATTTTCCTGATTATCAGAAATCTGCTTTTATTATTCCTGCGTATTTTTCCACTTATTCTGCTTTTATGTATTCAAGTCTTCCTTGCTGTGGTGCTTCAGCTGCTTGTGACTCTTTTTTCCCAGATATAAACCAAAATATCATTGTTTGTTGTCCAGTCTACATAAGTGGAATGCCAGTTGAATGCCATAAGAATGAACTAAATGAGTCACTTAGTAAATTTTAAGTAAATTCTATCACAATGCTTAAGAACAGTTGGTGGAGCCGGGCGTGGTGGCTTATGCCAGTAATCCCAGCACTTTGGGATGCCGAGGCGGACAGATCACGAGGTCAGGAGATCAAGACCATCTTGGCTAACAGAGTGAAACCCTGTCTCTACTAAAATTTCAAAAATATTAGCTGCAGGTGGTGGTGGGCACCTGTAGTCCCAGCTACTCAGGATGCTGAGGCAGGAGAATTGCTTGAACCCAGGAGATGGAGGCTACAGTGAGACGAGATCACGCCACCACACTCCAGTCTGGGTGACAGAGCAAGACTCCATCTCAAAAAAAAAAAAAAAAATTGGTAATGTTTTCTATCAATCCTCAGGTTATTCCATAGTATATGCTGTATGTTGTATGCATCTGTTAGTTTCAGCTCTGCCTGAGTCTACTGTTTACTCCAAATTTTTCCAAAATTCAATTACAGCAACTGTATCCTTAATCAGCAAGTGGACTTACATTTTTTTGTTTTTAATAATGAAAGTAAACTTTATTAATGTAGTTTATAGATTTTTAATTATAGAACTACGGAATATGTTTTATTTGTCTTCTAGATAGTGTAATTGCCACTTTTGTAAAATAAAAATAATTGCGCTTTGTGTTTTAATGCTTTTTCTAGTGCATCCATTACCCTTCAAAAAAGAAACATGAAAGTACTTTTTATGCTGTTTCTTTTCTCTATATCCCTATAAACTCAAATTTCCACGCTGCAAGAAGCTCGCTAATATTTTGAAGGAAAAATGTGTAGTGGGGTGTCTTAAGTGTAAGAGAGTAGAAGTCTCAATATTACATTAAGCAAAATCTAGAAGAAATCTAGTACTTATGAAAAGACAATGATACAAAAACAAAATGTCACTTATTATAATTATATGAAGTGATTACTTATAGATTAACCCATCTTCAATACAAATCACAGAGGCATACCATTAAAAAGATTCACTATTATATCAAATTCAGTATTTCACAAATGCTGTTTTTTCTCAATACAGTGGAAGACTTATGCTGTCCAGTTTCAATTTTGAGAAAATGTCTAAAAGAATCAATATTTTATTTGCTATTTTTAGGAATGTAATCCTATTTATTATTTTAATGTTTTTATGTAGTGTTCAGACATCCCTAATATTCTGCCTACTTTAATAGTTGAGGAAAACCGGGCCGGGCGCGGTGGCTCAAGCCTGTAATCCCAGCACTTTGGGAGGCCGAGACGGGCGGATCACGAGGTCAGGAGATCCAGACCATTCTGGCTAACACGGTGAAACCCCGTCTCCATTAAAAAAAAATACAAAAAACTAGCCGGGCGAGGTGGCGGGCGCCTGTAGTCCCAGCTACTAGGGAGGCTGAGGCGGGAGAATGGCGTAAACCCGGGAGGCGGAGCTTGCAGTGAGCTGAGATCCGGCCACTGCACTCCAGCCTGGGCGAGAGAGCGAGACTCCGTCTCAAAAAAAAAAAAAAAAAAAAAAAAATAGTTGAGGAAAACCAATAAATTTATTAACCTATCTACAGAAGTCACACAAAGTTGTAAGGAAGACCAAGTATTCTAAGAGCAGAAAGTGACAGAATTCTCAGATAATCGCTCTGCTTCTATTTAAGAATTTACCTACTTCATTACAGATTAGAAAATGCTATATCAGCCAGGTGAGTTGGATTGTATAATTATCTTCTGATAGCAAGAAAACTAACAATCTGGAGAAATTAAGAACAAATGCCAACCACCCAACAAAACAAAACACAAACAAAAGTTAAAATACCAAAAAAGTTTAAATATTAGAGTTTACTTCCCAGTGTCTTTCTTATTCATACTATCAATTTTCATGTACAAATTGAGCTATTTTTATGTGTAGCCTACGTAATATGCTGATAATATAAACCAGTTTAAAGCAGCACTGTTGCATCCCTGTTCCATAATGAAAAAAAGATAAATTGTATGTGACTCCTATTCTTTCCTTTAAATGTTTATGCAACTATTGAAACCATATAAGAAATTTTGTAGTATATTGGTAATTTGGGTTCCAAGTCAATAGCATATAGTTAAATGCAGAAAATATTAACAAAATTGTTTGTCATTAATAAGAATCTACTGACAGAAATCAACAGGGTAAATCTACAAAATAAAATGTTATCTTTTGATAGAAATTAAACAAGTTTGACCCCCTCAAGTAGGGCTTTTTTTAAAGGAAATGGCAAATGCAATTGTATGCTGAGAAAATATCAAGACCCAAAATAATGTTTTCAGACTTAAAACAAAATCTTTACAGAACTTTCTTCATAATAAGATGAACTGAATATAAAGTCTCATGGGACCTTTTGACTCATAATAAGCATCTTAAGAGAAGAAAAAGTTATTTTCATGTCACTATTTTTTGGTAAATTACATAATGTGTATATATTAGTGATCAAAATTGCTATGCATGTCTCAGGAATACAAATAACTTATACAAATAAATCCCAATACTTGATTAGGTCAAAATGAAAGGTGAAAAATATTGTCTTATATCTTCAAGATAACAATTAAGGGACTCATGGAACCAAGAGGGGATAAAAGCTTTTTAAAGCCAGCCATAGAAGTTTCCCTGCCAAGGATTCCCCATTATCCAAGCTTGGAGTCATGAGTTAGAGTAATGGTGCCAGTAGAGACAGATACAGAAGATAAATTGTAGTCCAATATTTCTATTCCAAGAAATATCCAGAGCAGAAATCAAAAACATCTCAAGAGGTTTAAAGAACACTTTCAAAAGTTTTTCAGCAGAGCATCTGGTATCATTAAGTGGTCAGAGATGTTTCAAGATGGATGGTTCCTACAACTTTACTGTTGGGTTCACCTGCTTCAGGATGGATGGAATCTCTGTCCTTAATGCTTCTTGTCTAAAATATGTAAGGAAGTATTCTGGCAATTCCAGTCAAAATCTTAGGGCTTCGAACAGATATATACAAAAACACTTCACCAGTTTGTCAAACATCATTCTGCCCTCATCCTTCATAAAGCAAAATGTTCCAGTTATTAAATTCCTTTATTTAAAAAGTCTTCATTCTTTGATGTTTACATCTTCCCAAAGAAGAAAGTCAACTTAAGAATTAATATTTCTGGCAGGGCACAGTGGCTCAGGCCTGTAATCCCAGCACTTGGGGAGGCCGAGGCAGGCAGATCACGAGGTCAGGAGATTGAGATCATCCTGGCTAACACAGTGAAACCCCATCTCTACTAAAATACAAAAAAATTAGCCAGGCGTGGTGGCAGGCACCTGTAGTCCCAGCTACTCAGGAGGCTGAGGCAGGAGAACAGCGTGAACCCGGAAGGTGGAGCTTGCAGTGAGCCGAGATAGCGCCACTGCACTCCAGACTGGGCGAGAGCTAGACTCTGTCTCAAATAATAATAATAATTAATATTTCTTAATTGATGAAACTGCTTTATTGCAGGATTATGCCAATTAGCCCATTCCGTATCAGTTAGGTAGATTTAGAAGCTGAAATGTAAAGTTGACACTTGTGATCAGATAAGTAGAGTAATAACCACTACATATCTGACCTAGAATTAGCAAGCATAAGTTTATAAGGTATAACTTTATGCATCATTAAAAACACAGAATAATGCTGAGTTGGAAATAATTTCGTAGTTAACAGAGATAGATGGATGTCAAAATAGAGACTGTTTATTCTAGCAATTAAGAGCTCTTGTGTTGTGTCACAGAGTACTGGTTTTACACCCATTTGCATAGTTAGTATTAACCATGAGACCTTGAACAACATAGTATCTCTAAGCCTTACATTCTTCATATTTAAAATTAAGATTAATAACTGACACTGCCTCATAGAATTACTGAGAATGTTAAATAAATTCCTGCAATTTAACATTTGACACAATGCCTGGTGTCTTAGAGTTTCACACAAAAATAAAAATATGCTTGATATTGTATTTTGTCATTTAGTGAGTGACTACTACAATCTAGACAATATATTTTGTAATTTGTTGAATTATTTCAAATCATTACAACAACACAGAAGGTTGATATCATTAGCTCAGCGATACAGATGGGGAACTTCAGGCTCAGAAAGTGTTTTATTTCTCAGAGTTACATGGTTAATAAATAGTTGCAGAGAAATAGAACTTTCATCTAATTTATTTTTTGTCACACAGATAAAATTGGAAACAAGGTTTTCTAATAGTAAATTATACCTCAATTATAAGTGACCTTAATTGTGTGTGACCTTTATAGGTCTTATTGGAACAGGTACCTAGTTGCGGATCTGGTGCCTCCTAAAGTACCAAATCCTCTCACTTCCAAATATTACTCCTATTTGGAGTAATACTCCATGACATAATAACTATTGTGTCACAAAATGTAATTCCTCTAAATTAAACACTTGTTCCACAAATACGTCTTTTTTAGAATACAAATATCAACAGAGACTGATAAGAATTACAAGGAATTAAGAATGACTCCTATTGTGTGTTTTTATTATTTTTTAAAGATTTATTTTCTTGTTTTCTTCGTTTCCAGGGAAGATTAATAACAATGCAATAATACTGCAAGCATAAAATATTGGAGAAAGCAAAACTAACTTAGCTCACCATAAAAAAATTTCTAGTTTTGTAATGATACTCAGTTTCTAACTTGTCTTTTAAAAGAACTTTGTACTGCTCAAAATCCCTATTAAGGCTCTCTTTCTTAAATATTCTTAATGTTATCATGGATTCAGCCAGAAAAATCTTATATTCAACCTGTTGCAGTAGTATTGAAGTCAATCAATCCTATGTACTTCAATAAAACTTTCTATAAATTTTTTTATAAAAGAAATGTGAAGGATGTTTTTAAAGAATGTTCTGGAAAACACCAGAATTATCATCTCAAGTTGTCATAGCCCATAGTATCATTTTACCTATTATACTGCATGTTTAAATTTGTGTTGATATAGGTAAAATCCAAGTCTCTCTCTTTTTTTTTTTTTTTTTTTTTTTTTTTTTTTTTTTTTTTTCTGAGACGGAATCTCCCTCTATGACCCTGAAGTGCAGTGGCATGATCTAGGCCCACTGCAAGCTCCACCTCCTGGGTTCAGGCCATTCTCCTGCCTCAGCCTCCTGAGTAGCTGGGACTGCAGGCGCCCACCACCACCTGCAACTAATATTTTTGTATTTTTAGGAGCGAAGGGGTTACACTGCGTTAGCCAGGATGGTCTCAATCTCCTGACCTCGTGATTCGCCCGCCTTGGCCTCCCAAAGTGCTGGGATTACAAGCGTGAGTCACCACGCCGGGCCAATCCTAGTCTTGAAACAAGGAATTTAGATATAGAAAAGAATTTTCTGAGAAGGTTATAGCAATAATGCCATAAGGCATGTTGTCAGTATGGTTACCAGATAATCAAAATATAAATTCAAAAGTGAGAGTCACAGTCAGATATTTTGATAAAACTTAAAAAAAAAATTTCCTTGTAAGATAATTGAAGATTTTTTACTTGGAGCTTATTACAATCATAATGGTTCTAATAAAAAAGTTTGTAATCATACAGAGATGAAATTATACAAAAATAAATAAATCTGAAGGTTTATGTCACTAAGAAATAGGGGCAGATTTTTAAAACTCCAGAATCTCAATAAGAGAATTATTTTCACTAGTTTAAGCATTCAAAGCTTAGCTGTTAAGGCATTCCTTTACTTTCTTATATCTTCTTATCACAAATGGAACAGGCAGAAATCTCTACAATGAAAACAATAAAACATCAATACAAGAGATTGAAGAGGACACAAAATTGGAACAATATCCCATTCCCATGGATTGGAAAAACTAATCATGTTAAAATAACCATACTACTCAAAATAATCCACAGATTTAATAATCTCTATCAAAATACCAGTGACATTTTTCACTAATATAGAAAAAAAATAACCTAAAATTTGTATACCTCTACCAAAAAAAAATAATAAAAATAATAACAAATAAAGCAATTCTGAACAAAGTAACAAAGCTGATGTCATCACACTATGTGACTTCAAAATATACTACCAAGCTATAGTAAACAAGTCAGCAAGGTATTTGCTTAAAAATAGACACACAGACAAATGGAACAGAAAGAATTAATCTAGAAATAAATCTCTGCATTTACAGTCAACTCATTTTCAACAAAGTTCCCAAGAACACACACTGGAGAAAAGACAGTCTTTTCAATAAAGTGTGCTGGGGAAACTGGATATCCATATGCAACATAATAAAACTAGACTGCTATCTCTCAATAGATACAAAAACCAAATCAAAACAGATTAAAGAGCTAAATGTAAGACCTGAAGCTATAAAACTTCTGTAATAACATTGGGGAAATGCTTGAAGACACTGGCCTGGGAAAAAAATTAGGGATTATGACCTCAAAAGCACAGGGAACAAAATCAAAACTAGACAAATGAGATTACATTAAGCTAAAAAACAACTTCTGCACAGAAAAGGAAAGTGTGCAGAGTGAAAGGATAACCTATAAAATGGGGCAAAATATTTTCAAATTATCCATCTGACACAGATTAATACCCAGAATATAAAAGGAACTCAACTCAAAAGCAGATAATATAATAATAAACTGATTTTTTCTAACAATCTGGATAGATATTTCTCAAAAGGAGACATATGAATGACTTATGGGTATATGAAAAATGCTCAACATCACAAATCATTAGGGAAATGAAAATTAAAATCACAATGAGAATCACCTCACAATCTGTTAGCATAGCTATATAAAAAAGACTAAAGAGGCTGGGTGGGCACGGTGGCTCACGTCTGTAATCCCAGCGCTTTAGGAGGCTGAGGGGGGTGGATCACCTGAGGTCAGGAGTTCGAGACCAGCCTGGCTAACACGGTGAAACCCCATTTCTACTAAAAATACAAAAGATTAGTCAGACATGGAGGTGCGCACCTGTAATATCAGCTACTCAGAAGGCTGAGGCAGGAGAATTGCTTGAAATAGGGAGGCAGAGGTTGCAGTGAGCCTAGATCGTGCCATTGCACTCCAGCTTGGACAACAAGAGCGAAACTCCCTTTAGGAAAAAAAAAAAGAGGGAACACTTTAACACTATTTATTGGAATGTCAATTAGTACAGCCATTATGGAAAACACTATGGAGGTTCCTCAAAAAACTAAAAATAGAATTACCATGTGATCCAGAAATACCACTTCTGATTTTTACCCAAAGGATTTGAAATCAGTTTCTGAAAGAGATGTCTGTACTCCCATGTTCTTTCGAGCAGTATTCACAATAATCAGTAAATGGAATCTACCAGAGTGGATGTCAACAAATGAATGGAAAAAGAAAATGCAATGTATGTGCACAATGGAATAGTAATCGGCTATAAAAATAAATAAATAAAACTCGTAGATCTGGCAAGATGGCCAAATAGGAACAGCCCCGATCTGCAGCTCCAAGCGAGACCAATGCAGAAGGCAGGTGATTTCTGCATTTCCAACTGAGGTATGCAGTTTATCCCACTGGGACTGGTTAGATAGTGTGTGCAGCCCACGGAGGGCAAGCAGAAGCAGGGTGGGGTGTCACCTCACCCAGGAAGTGTAAGGGGCCAGGGACCTCCCTCCCTTAGCCAAGAGAAGTCATGAGGGACTGTGCTATCTGGTTCAGATACTATACTTTTCCCACAGTTTTTGCAAGCTGTAGATCAGGAAATTTCCTTGTGTGTTACACCCCCAGAGCCCTGGGTTTCAAGAACAAAACAGGGCAGTTGTTAGGGCAGACAAAGAAGACACAGAGCTGACTGCAGGAGATTTTTATTATTTTTTTTTCATACCCCAGTGACACCTGGAACCCCAGCGAGACAGAATCATTCATTCTCCTGGAAAGGGGGCTGAAGCCAGGGAACCAAGTGACCTTGTTCAGTGAGTCCCACCCCCACGGAGCTCAGCAAGCTAAGATCCACTGGCTTGAAATTCTCGCTGCCAGCACAGCAGTCTGAAGTTGAAGTGGAACACTGGAGCTTGGTGTAGGGAGGGGTGTCCACCATTACTGAGTCTTAAGTAGGTGGTTTTTCCCTTACAGTGTAAACACAGCTGCTGGGAAGTTCGGAATGGGTGGAGCCCACCGCAGCATGGCAAAGCTACTGTAGTCAGGCTGCCTCTCTATATTCTTCCTCTCTGGGCAGGGTATCTCTGAACAAAAGGCAGCAGCCCCAGTCAGGGGTTTTACAGATAAAACGCCCATCTCCCTGGGACAAAGCACCTGGGGGAAGGAATGGCTGTTGAAGCAGCTTCAGCAGACTTAAGTGTTCCTGCCTGCCAGCTCTGAAGAGAACAGCAGATCTCCTAGCACAGAGCTTGAGCTCTGCCAAGGGACAGACTGCTGCCTCAAGTGGCTCCATGATCCCAGTGCCTCCTGACTGGGAGATACCTCCCAACAGAGGTTGACAGACACCTCATCTAGGAGAGCTCTAGCTAGCATCAGGCTGGTGCCCCTCTGGAATGAATCTTCCAGTGGAAGGAGCAGGCAGCAATCTTTACTGTTTTGCAGCTTCCACTGGTGATGCCCAGGCAAACAGAGTCTGGAGTGTACCTCCAGCAAACTCTTGCAGACCTGCAGAAGAGAGGCCTCACTGTTAGAAGGACAGCTAACAAACAGAAAGCAATAACATCAACATCAACAAAAAGGATGCCCATGCAAAAACCCCATCCCAAGGTCATCAGCATCAAAGATCAAAAGTAGATAAATACATGAAAATGAGGAAAAACCAGTGCAGAAATGCTGAAAATTCCAAAAACCAGAATGCCTCTTCTCCTCCAAAGGATCACAACTCCTTGCCAGCAAGGGCACAAAACTGGACAGAGAATGAGTTTGATGAATTGACAGAAGGTGGGTAATAACAAACTACTGCAAGCCAAAGAGCATGTTCTAACTCAATGCAAGGAAGCTAAGAACCTGATAAAAGGTTACAGGAACAGTTAACTAGAATAATCAGTTCAGAGAGAAACATAAATGACCTGATGGAGCTGAAAAACACAGCACAAGAACTTTGTGAAGCATACACAAGTATCAATAGCCGAATCATTCAAACGGAAGAAAGGATACCAGAGATTGAAGATCAACTTAATGAAATAAACCATGAAGGCAAGATTAGTGGGGGAAAAAAAGAAAAGGAACAAACAAAGCCTCCAAGAAATAAGGAACTATGTGAAAAGATCAAATCTACGATTGATTGGTGTTCTTTAAGTAATGAGGAGAATGAAACTGAGTTGGAAAACAGACTTCAGGATATTATTCAGGAGAACTTCTCCAATCTAGCAAGATAGGCCAACATTCAAATTCAGTAAATACCGAGAATACTACAAAGATACTCTTCAGGAAGAGCAACCCCAAGACACTTAATTGTCAGATTCACCAATGTTGAAAGAAGGAAAAAATATTAAGAGTAGTCAGAGAGACAGGTCAGATTATCTACAAAGGGAAGTCCATCAGGCTAATAGTGGATCTCTCTGCAGAAGCCCTATAAGCCAGAAGATAGTGGGGGCCAATATTCAACATTTTTAAAGAAAAGAATCTTCAAACTAGAATTTCATATCCTGACAAACTAACCTTCATAAGCGAAGGAGAAAGAAAATCCTTTACAGACAAGGAAATTCTGAGGGATGTTGTCACCACCAGGCCTGTCTTGCAAGAGCTCCTGAAGCAAGCACCAAATATGGAAAGGGAAAACCGGTACCAGCCACTGTAAAACCTACCAAAATATAAAGACCAACAACATTATGAAGAAACAGCATCAACTAATGTGCAAAAAAATCAGCTAGCATCATGACAATGGATCAAATTCACACATTATATTAACTTTAAATGTAAATTGGCTAAATGTCTCAATTAAAACACACAGACTGGCAAGTTGGCTAAAGAGTCAGGACCCGTCGGTGTGCTGTACTCAGGAGATGCAACTCACGTGCAAAGACACACAGAGGCTCAAAATAAAGGAATGGAGTAATATTTACCAAGCAAATGAGAAGCGAAACAAAACAAAAAGCAGGGGTTGCAATCTTAGCCTCTGATAAAACAGACATTAAACCAACAAAGATCAAAAAAGATAAAGAAGGGCATTACATAATGGTGAAAGGATCACTCCAACAAGAAGGGCTAACTATCCTAAATATGTATGTATCCAACACAGGAATACCCAGATTCATAAAGCAAATTCTTAGAGACCTACAAAGAGACTTAGACTCCCACACAATAATAGTGGGAGACTTTCACACTGCACTCTCAATATTAGACAGATCAACAAGACAGAAAATTAACAAGGATATACAGGACGTGAACTCAGCTCTGGACCAAACAGACCTAATAGACATCTACAGATCACCTCACATCAACAGAATATACATTCTGCTCAGCACCATATAGCACTTATTCTGAAATTGACCACATTATTGGAAGTAAAACACTCCTCAGCAAATGCAAAAGAATGGAAATCATAACAAAGAGTTTCTCAGACCACAGTGCAATCAAGTTAGAACTCAGGATTAAGAAATTCACTCAAAATCGCACAACTACATGGAAACTGAACAACCTGCTCCTGGGTGACTACTGAGTAAATAATGAACTGAAGGCAGAAATAAATAAGTTGTTTGAAACCAATAAGAACAAGGAGACAACATACTAGACTCTCCAGGACACAGCTAAAGCAGTGTTAAGAGGGAAATTTATAGCACTAAATGCCCTCATCAGAAAGTAGGAAAGATCTAAAAGGGACACCCTAACATCACAATTAAAAGAAGTAGAGAAGCAACAGCAAATAAATTCAAAAGCTAGCCAAAGACAATAACTAAGAAATAACTAAGATCAGAGCAGAACTGAAGGAGACAGAGACACGAAAAACCTTTCCAAAAAATCAGTGAATACAGGAGCTGTGTTTTTTGTTTTGTTTTGTTTTTGTTTTTTTTTCTGTGAAAAAATTACATTGACTGCTAGCCAGAATAATAAAGAAGAAAAGAGAGCAGAATCAAATAGAAATAATAAAAAAATGATAAAGAGGGTATCACCACTGATCCCTGAGAAATACAAACTACCATCAGAGAATACTAGAAACACTTCTATGCAAATAAACTAGAAAATCTAGAAGAAATGGATAAATCCCTGGCCACATACACCCTCTCAAGATTAACCAAGAAGAAGTTGAATCCCTGAATAGACCAATAACAAGTTCTGAAATTGAGGCAGTAATTAATAGCCTATCAACCAAATAAAGCCCAGGACCACATGGACTTACAGCCATATTCTACCAGAGGTACAAAGAGGAGCTTCCTCTGAAACTATTCCAAACAACAGAAAAAGAGGGACTCCTCACTAACTCATTTTATGAGGCCAACATCATGCTGATACTGAAACCTGGAAGAGACACAACAAAAAAAGAAAATTTCTGGTCAATATCCCTGATGAACATCGATGCAAAAATTCTCAATAAAAAACTGGCAAACTAAATCCAGCAGCACATCAAAAAGTTTATTCACCATGATCAAGTTGACTTCATCCCTGGGATGTAAGGCTGGTTCAACATAAGCAAATCAATAAATGTAATCCAACACATAAACAGAACCAATGACAAAAACCACATGATTATCTCAATAGTTGCAGAAAAAGCCTTTGAAAAATTCAACACACCTTCATGCTAAAAACACTCAATAAACTAGATACTGATGGAACATATCTCAAAATAATAAGAGCTATTTATGACAAACCCATAGTCAGTATCATACAGAATAGTCAAAAGCTGGGAGCATTTCCTTTGAAAACCAGCACAAGACAATGATGCTCTCTCACACCACTCCTATTCAAAACGATATTGAAAATTCTGGCCAGGGCAATCAGGTAAGAGAAAGAAAAAAAAAAAAAGGCATTCAAATAAGAAGAGAGGAAGTCAAGTTATTTGTTTGCAGATGACATTATTGTATATTTAGAAAACCCCATTGTCTCAGTCCAAAAAATCCTTAAGCTGATAAGCAACTTCAGCAAAGTCTCAGGATACAAAATCAATGTGTAAAATCACGAGCTTTCCTATACACCAATTACAGACAAACAGAGAGCCAAATCACAAGCAAACTCCCATTCACAATTGCTACAAAGAGAATAAAATACCTAGGAACACAACTTACAAGGGATATGAAGAACCTCTTCAAGGAAAACTACAAACCACTACTCAAGAAAATGAGAGAGGACACAAACAAATGGAAACACATTCCATGCTCATGAATAGGAAGAATCAATGTTGTGAAAATGACCATACTGCCCAGAGTTATTTATAGATTCAATGCTATCCCCATTAAGCTACTACTGACTTTCTTCACAGAATTAGAAAAAAAAACTACTTTAAATGTTATATGGAATCCAAAAGAACATAAGCTGGAGGCATCACGTTACCTGACTTCAAACTATACTACAAGGCTACAGTAACCAAAACAGCATAGTACTTGTACCAAAACAGATATATAGACCAATGAAACAGAACAAAGGCCTCAGAAATAACACCACACATCTACAACCATCTGATCTTTGATAAACCTGACAAAAACAAGCAATGAGGAAAGGATTCCCTATTTAATAAATGGTGCTGGGATAACTGACTAGCCATATGTCGAAGACAGATATTGGACCCCTGCCTTACACCTGATACAAAAATTAACTCAAAATGGATTAAAGACTTAAACGTAAGACCTAAAACCATAAAAACCCTAGAAGAAAACCTAGGCAATACCATTCAGGACACAGGCATGGGCAAAGATTTCATGACTAAAACACTAAAGGCAATGACAATAAAAGCTAAAATTGACAAATGGGATACAATTAAACTAGCGTGTTCCTGCACAGCAAAAGAAACTATCATCAGAACAAACAGGCAACCTAGAAAATGGGAGAAAATTTTTGCAATCTATCCATCTGACAAAGGTATAATACCCAGAATTTACAAGGAACTAAAACAAATTTACAAGGAAATAAAACAAACGACCTCATCCAAAACTGGGTGAAGGATATGAACAGATACTTCTCAAAAGAAGATATTTATGCAGCCAATAAACAGATGGAGAAAAGCTCATTATCACTGGTGATCAGAGAATTGCAAATCAAAACCACAATGAGATGCCCTCTCATGTAAGTTAGAATGGTAATCATTAAAAAGTCAGGAAACAACAGATGCTGGAGAGGATGTGGAGAAATAGGAATGCCTTTACACTGTTGGTGGGAATGTAAATTAGTTCAACCATTGTGGAAGACACTGGCAATTCCTCAAGGATCTAGAACTAGAAATACCATTTGACACAGTAATCCCATTACTGGCTATATACTCAAAGGATTATAAATGATTCTACTATAAAGACACATGCACACGTATGTTTATTGCAGCACTATTTACAATAGCAAAGACTTGAACTAACCCAAATGCCCATCAATGATAGACTGGATAAAGAAAATGTGACACATATACACCATGGAATATTATGCAGCCATAAAAAAGAATGAGTTCATGTCCTATAGTACATGGATGAAGCTGGAAACCATCATTCTCAGCAAACTAACGTGGGAAAAGAAAACCAAACACCGCATATTCTTACTCATAAATGGGAGTTGAACAATGAAAACACATGGACACAGGGAAGGGAACATCACACATGGGGGCTTGTTGCGGGGTGGGGGTCAAGGGGAGGGATAGCATTAGGACAAATACCTAATGCATGTGGGGTTTAAACCAAGATGACAGATTCATGGGTGTAGCAAACCACCATGGCACATGTATACCTATGTAACAAACCTTCACGTTCTGCACATGTATCCCAGAACTTAAAGTATAACATAAATAAATAAATAAATAAATAAATAAATAAATAAAAACATTCTGCCATTTGCAGCAACATGGATGGCATTGGAGGACCTGGCATTAAGTGAAATAAGCAAGACAAAGACAGACAAATATCACATCTTCTTGCTTATATATAGGAGTTAAAACTTCATCTCTTAAAGGTAGAGAGTAGAATGGTCGTTACCAGGGGCTGGGAAGTAAAGTAGGGGAGGGATGAAGAGAGATTGGTTAATGGGTACAATAATATAGCTTGAAAGAGGCAATCAGTGCTAGTGTTTGATAACAGAATAGGGTACTACAGTTAATAATTTATTGTATATTTTAAATAGCTACAAGAGATTTGGAATGTTTCTAACACTAAGAAATAATAAATGTTTGAGGTAACGGGTATTCTATCTACCCTAATTTGATCATTACACATTATATGCATGTATCAAAACATCATATGTACCACATAAGTTTGTACAATTATTATGTATTGATTAAAAATGGGCATTAAGACAAAGGTTTAAAAAAAAGAACAAAGAAAATGAGGCAGAAAAATCAAGGTTCAAGACATCATACAAGAGAGTATTTTTCTGACCTCTGCTGAGACCATTCAAAATACCATGTAGTTGTAGTATGTTCTCCTTTGAACAAGTCATGACAAAGTAAATAAGGAACAGCTACAATTCTGCTTTCTCTTAGCTAGAAAACATATGGAGCAAAAATTGGACGTACACAAAGTTAGCCATAAGCAACACACCATGTGTAAACTCTGAGACAAGGAAGACACATGCACACATCTGCACAGCACCATATGCCTCCCAGATTTTTGCAAAAGAAGAACCTAATTTTTTTGTGATACAGAAGACAGCCAGTTCTTTAGGATAGTTGCAGAATGAGAAGGATCTACAGAGACTAAAGTCACAATGAATTGCTGGTAGCAACTGCACATTTCAACACTGAACATGTTTTGGAATATATATAAAAATATGTTATTTGAAAGCAATTTTGCTCTTTCTCCTTCCCTGTATTTTTAATTCAGGTAATAGAATCTCTTCTTGAGTTTCACAATTCTAAACCACACTGCCAAATACCATGTGGTCTTAATAAAAATAAATCTACTTTATGCAGGAAAACAAGAGAAGACATTTTTTAACTTTTAGATTCTTTTTCAACACACTTCTTTCTTAAATACGTATAGGTATCTATTACTTAAAAATACATAAGAATATTATGATAAGGATACTATATATATCAAATATAAGCAGTGCATAAATAAAACTTTTAACCAGTATTTAAAGATTCTTAAATGTTGTCTTTCTCTGAAATTGTTAATCTAGCCCAAAGCCTACATGCTCAAAATTTAACTGGCTGGTAAATGGTATAAAAATTAACCTCTTGCCCATAGAGCCAGTGAGAGACCGAGCCTCCTCTACCAAATCAGCCAACACACAGATGTCCTGATCAATATATGCCATCAATTTCATTTCTCATGAAATAATTCAATTTTAGATTGATAAGTACTTTTACAAATTATACAACTGGTTTCTCCAAAGAAATTGCCAAGGGACCACCCACCAAGAGGGGAAGAACAGTCCTGAATCTCATGAAGCATCTTTGTCTAGACATCTGAAGATTTTCAGAGCAGCACCGATTTTGTCTATTTAAATTCTAGGCTTTGGAGCAAGATATCATTTTCAATACAGGGATGTATTTTTTAAAGAAATTTAGGAAAATTATGAGACAGAAAAGAATGTATGCAGAGAAGACATTAACTGATTTGCCAAAGTAAAAAATTATGATTGATAGAGCTAAACTATGATGCTACTCAATGTCATTCAGACCACCCACATGGAGCTTATCTCTCTCAATTTTTTAAATAAATTAGAGCAAGAAGCCCCTTGAGTGTATACAGCCTACTTTCTCCTATGTATTCAGTTGAACTTGATATATTTTAGCCCATGTTTAAAATAAATCTTCAAAATTTAGAAATAGATAACCCAGTGGTTAGATTTCTATAAATATTGGAAACGCTTAAAAAATAATATATGTGTTTTAGCAATATATACTTATGCACCAAACTAAGAAAATAAGGTAGCAAATATCAATAAATCAATAAAACAATCTTTATTTCTGTATACTTGTGTCCTCTCTTACACTAACCTTTATTTATCATTTTGAATGTACAATTGAAAACAGTATGGTCTGATGAAATAATATTCTGGAACTCAAATAGTCTTGTTCTTAAAATTGAAATATCTCCATTTAATAAATTTGTTCAGAGATATGATTGTCTTTTCAAATATATTTCCTTTATTAGTTTGTTTTTCTAGCACTCTTTTCATATCTTCACAGAATGACAAAATGTCATTTCTAAACCCATCCTTTAGATATATTCGACTAGGCTTTTAAAGCAATTTAGAAGAGTGCTGTAACTGCCTAAATTGAGAAGCTTAAAGTAGAAGAACTCAAATAAAGTGATTTACAGTCTAGAATTATTTACAAAACTTTTAGAGTAAGATAAACTTTTAGAAGGCTGAGGCTCAATACATATTTTAAAGCTCTAAAGTATTTTGTCAAACTAAAAGTACACTGGCAAACTGGGCAGTCAGTTTACTTAAGCTTGAAAATTCCATTTCACTCAAATTGGATACAGTAGTTAAGTAAAACAATGAGGCTTCTATTTTCTGCCACATGTTATTTTTTTTTTTTAAAAAAAAAGAAAAAAGAAAGTATACAAGAGCTGTCACATGAGCAGCCTGTTTGCCTACTCACTGCAAAGTTTTATGTTTCTGAAAGGCCCCCGCCCACATCTCTTAATCCTGAAAATAAATCAGTTTCATCTGTTGGTTGTTTTATTTCTAGTGTTTTTTTTTTCTTTCTTCCTGCTTCCTTTTAGGCCAGTTTTCACAAAGCCATATGGCAGCTGAGAGAAGCAAAGCAACACGCTGTATTTTCAGTTCTTAACAAAAGGGGCTGTGGTATTACAGCAGCCCACGAATACATGAGGCATGGCCATGTATGGAAGGACCTCCAGCCTTGTCAGTGAAGGCTGCAAGGAAGGGTGATAGAGCTGCTGCTGCTTAAACAGAGAAATAGTGAGTGCTTTCCTTGCACATATCATCGGCATTAGACTGCCTCCACATTTATTTCATCCCTTCCCAGTGAGTTTGATGCCAAAATCCCATTAGCTATATTAATGACGTATGGCTGGAGGTAGAAGTATGTGACCAGACAAGAAAAGCACAAATTGAGCATTCTTTCTATTCGTTTCTGATATTTCTACCAAAAGACACACAAGATTCCCAACAAAGATTGTGTCAGTCGTGTTTTTAAGAGCTCAGAATGCACTACAGAAAAGAGAGTGTAAAACACAATAATTTTTCTCTCAACAATCCAGCTTAACTCTTCTGTTCTCTAGTCAGATAATATTAAAAATTTAAATAATGGAGCATATTCTTAGCCTTTTAATCATAAATTTTGATATAGAGATATTCACAAATACCCAATCACACTGACTCTTCACACATTCATGCACACACACCCATGTGTGCACGCACACATACACATCTATCCTTTGTATATTTAGACTAAATCTATGTTTAAATATTGCAAAAGTTACAAAGCTTTGACTGTTAAATTTCAAACCTTTTTAGACGTATAAAACAATCACATGTCATAAGACAAATTACAAAATTTTTTTGGTGATCATTTGGAATAACATGTCATAATGTATATGAAGACAGTGATCAAAAAGTTTCAAAAGGAGTAAATAAGTAAATATGCTTTTTCCTCTCACGTCATTGCTTATTTGGAATGTTATCTTTACATTGGTAGGGGATTAGCAAGATGGAAAGATGTAGGGTGTGCACAATAAGTATCTGTCCCACCATGAAAGCTAGAGTGGAAAGGAAAACATAAGGAACAGCTCTTACCCTTTGATTTTTATTGTTTTAAAATATCTCCTTCCCCACCACGGCTAGACAAATTGGAATGTACAACTGCAACTGTTTCTAATCCTGCACAGCCTCTGTAAATTCTTTACTCAGTAATTGGATATTAGAATTATTATTAAAGAATAAACATTTAGATAATTACTTCATTAAAAAAATTAGTGAATTAGCGGTATGGAGGGAGGGGTTAGTGGAGAATTAATTATTTACTATTAGGGAACATATGACAGCCATAGACAGGAGCAATTTGGAAACTTAAGCAAATGATCTTAAATGACTTATTGCAAATGAATCAAGGTGATATTCCAGTTCAGATGGTCTTGAGTAGGTAAGTACACTGTGCCACATCAATACACTATAGTGATTATTCCATCATTCTAAAAGAAATGTGTATACACATAAGTAACAATCCTATTATAGCTGAATAGAAATTAGAATGATTAACAAAATATTTGGAACTTCTGATAAAGGCAGTACATATTGTGGTCAGTTCTTCCCATAGATACTAATTATTTAAAAATACTACATCAAATATTAGACACAACCAAAGTCAGGCAAAAAATTGAGAAAAGTACATTCTTGAAAAAATATTATTCTGTTGGGTAAGGAATGTGAATGTGTGCTGTGGCTGTTTAGTCTGAACGCATTCTCCAACTTGAAATCTAGTGAAGAAAAGTCACTGACTTACCACCTCAAGGTGACAGATGATTAAATTTGGGAAAGGAAAAAGAAAGCCATGGAATGGCTAAAATTCAAATTTTTAATATAAACTCTGCCCAAATCTCCGGCTAACCAATTACTACACAGGCCCCAGTTGGCCTTCAGGCAGCCTGAAGGTCGATGACAGACATGAGGGAAGATTCTACCCTTGAAAGATACACATTCTCCTGGTGAGATTTGAGAGTCTGAAGTAATTGTGACTATGTTCTCCTCCCTGGACACAGTGTGGGAAGTAGAAGGCTAAAACCTATTCTGGTGTAAGGTAAGAGGGCTGATCTCTGGACTGAGCAGCTGGAAACTTAAATTGAAATTACAGAGTATCACAAAAAGGGTGAACTCCAAAATCTTATTATAAATTCTAAACAACTCCATGGCTGATCTGTAGACTGTGCAAACACAGGGAAGTCACTTAGTAGCTAGGCTAAAAAATGAGCTGCAAGAATGTAAAACAATAGAGCAGAGGCATCAGCTATTAAACATTGCAGGTAGACAAAGCTCACATTTTAATTTCAGTCAAGCTAATTGCTCACTAGAATAAAAAAAATAAACAGTACTCAGAAGAACAAAGAATCCACAAAGAATCCACAGCCAAAAGTCCTATGATGTACAGTGTCTCATTTTTAACCAGAAACGAATAGACAAAGAAAGAAAAATAAGACTCATCGTTTAAGGAGGAAAAAAGCAGTTAATAGAAACTGACTCCAAAAAGGTTCAAATATTATATTTAGCGAATGAGAACTTCAAGGCAATTATTTATATATAGTCAATAATAATAGAAAACTGTTTTAAAAAAATCAAAGGACAGTATGAAATTAATGAGTGAACAGACACTCAACAGATAAGAACTATAAAATGGAAAAATCCAAAGTTTAAAATTGAATAACAAAAATGTACTAGAATATTCAACATCAGATTTAATATGACAGAAAGATTCAATTATCTTGAGACAAGATAAAAATACACAAAACCTAAAAAAAGAGAATATGAATAAAAACACCAGTTCCTCAGATGCCTATAAAAAATATCTAACCGTTTAATATACGCATGTAATATAGTTTCTAATATAGTATCTAACCATATAGTGTACACATCTAATATATGTGTAAATGTAGCACTAAAGAAAAAAGAGAAAAAAAAAAGTCAAACAATGGCTGAAATGTCACAAACTTGGTGAAAAACATTAATTTACAAATTTAATCTCAATGAGGCCAATGTAGAATAAACATAAGTGAGCACAGCAGGACTTCCAGTTTCTGCTTCTGCAGAATGAGCTTGAACATCACCACTCAGTTCTAATAACAAGCTATAAGCTGAACAGAATGGAAAATCAACAACTCTCTTTGGATTCACAAGAAAGGTGAGGACACAGGACAAACCTCTGCCCCCAAGATTGGAGAGCCAGACGGGGGAACAAAGGGAGCCATGGCTTCAGGCAGAGACTCTGGAACTGAAACCTCTGCAGGAACCAGTGCTGGGGCAAGAAAATCTGAAAGTGTAATTAACTAATTCCTGGAGGTTCAGTGTGGACATGGATGTGAGTTAAAAACTCCAGGGTGATCTAGTCATGGAGGGGCCCCATACTTCTGTGAGTTTTACCTTCAGAAACTTGACCAGGTTCTTCAAATAAATATCAGAGAAAAATACTCTCCCATTTCTGTCAGAGGCTGGGGAAAGGAAGCCATAGTGAAATGTTTCAGAGTACTTTGCTCTTCTTAACGAGCCCGTGCTCAGGAGAAACTTATTAACCAGAACCTAACCTGCTAGAGTACTATCAAAGCCTAATCTACTTTGGGGAAAGAAAATACTTAACTTGAGCCCTTCTAGCTATCCTGCCCACGTTAAGGGGGAGAGAAATAAACTGAGAAACTGCACGATTCAGAGACTCACTAAAAGATTGAGACCTAATTATCAGACAGTAGAACACTTCCACTTCCTTCCCCTTACCACCACACTGCTAAAGCCCCGTAGATGACAGTTCCTTTTACCTGGTCCATCATGTGCTGCTATCAGGAAAAAATTACAAAGCACACTGAAAGACAAATAACACAATTTAAATAGACAAAGGAAGCATCAGAGCAAGACCTGTCAGATGTGTTGGAATTATCAGACAGGGAATGTGAAACAACCAAAATTAATATGTTAAAGGTTCTAATGGATAAAGTCAACAGCAGCAGGTCGGGTGTGGTGGCTCACACCTGTAATCCTAGCACTTTGGGGGAGGCCAAGATGGGTGGATTATTTGAGGTCAGGAGTTCAAGACCAGCCTGGCCAACATAGTGAAACTCGACATCTACTGAAAATACAAAATAGTATTTACGAATACAAAATAGTGGTGCATGCCTGTAGTTCCAGCTACTTGGGAGGCTGAGGCAGGAGAATCCTTGAACCCAGGAAGTAGAGGTTGCAGTGAGCCAAGATTGCACAATTTGCACTCCAGCCTGGACAATAGAGCGAGACCCTATCACCAAAAAAAAAAAAAAAAAAAAAAGTCGACAGCAAGCAAAAACAAATGAGCAATGTGAGTAGAGCAATGAAAATCCTGAGAGAGAACCAAAAGAAATGATAGAGATAAAAAAATAAATAAAATTGTAACAGAAATGAAGAATGCCTTTGATGGGCTTATTAGTAGATTGAACACTGCTGAGGAAAGAATCACCAAGCTTGAGGATATCTTAATAGAAATCTTTAAAACCCAAATACGAAAAGAACAAAGACTGAAAAAAAAAAATAGAAGAGTATCCAAGAACCGTGGAAAACTACAACAGGAATAACATACATGTAATGGAAATTCCAGAAGGGAAAGGAGACAAAAGAACAGAAAAAAGTATTTGAAACAATAATGATTGAGAATTTTTTCAAGTCAATGACAAACATCAAACCACAGATCCAGCAAGCTCAGAGAACACCAAGCAGGATAAATACCAAAACAAAACAAAAACTGCGTAGGCATATCATTTCCAAGCTACAGAAAATCAAAGGTACAGTAATAATAATAATGATAATATCTAAAAGGAGACAGAGGAAAAAATCGTTACCTATGAGGAACAAAAATACAAACCATATGCAACTTGTCAGAAACCATCCAAGAAGAGAGTAGAGTGAAATATTTAAAGTGTTGCTATGATCTGAATGTATCTACCAAATTTC
This sequence comes from Chlorocebus sabaeus, assembly GCF_047675955.1. Taxonomy (NCBI): domain Eukaryota; kingdom Metazoa; phylum Chordata; class Mammalia; order Primates; family Cercopithecidae; genus Chlorocebus; species Chlorocebus sabaeus. Next base: position 88,431,827 of record NC_132910.1, read on the forward strand.
ATGTTGGAAATTGATCACTGGTGTGATAGTATTAACAGGTGAGGCCTTTAAGAGGTGATTAAGTCATGGGGGCCCTCCCTTACGAATGACTTAGGGCCTTTATAAAAGAGGTTCCAAAGCTTTTAGTTTCTTTTTGGCCTTTTGTTCTTCCACTCTTCCCTGCCATATAAAGACTCAATATTTGCCTGTTCTGCCATATGAGGATGCACGTGGAATTTCTCACCACACATGGAATGCTAGCACCTTGATCTTGGACTTCCTAGACTCCTAAACTGTAAGACACTTCTCTTCTTTATAAATTACCCTGTCTCTGGTATTTTGTTATAACAGCGCAAATAGACTGACACAGGTGTTGAGAGGGAAAAACCAAAACGAACAAAAAAACCCAGGCTATAATTCTGTATCCTGAGAAATTGTCCTTCAAAACTGAAGGAGAAATAAAGACTTTCTCAGACAGACAAAAAGTGAGGGAATTTGTTGCCAGTAAACCTGCCTCAGAAGAAATGTTAAACGTTCCTTAGAAAAGGGAAAAATATCAGAAACTCAGATCTACATTAAAAAAAGGAAGAGCAGCCAAAAAGGAAAAAGTGAAGATAAAATAGAATTCTTTCTTTTGCTGAGTTGATCTAAGAGATAACAGTCTATTCAAAATAATAATAGCAACAATGTATTCAATTATGTATGCTAATGTTATTTCATATATATGTTTATACTTCTATATAAGTGAAATGAATGACAGTAATGATATAAAATAAAGGAGGGAGGAATTAGGATTATCTTGTTATTTTAAAGTACTCATGCTACCTGTGAAGTGTTACAGTGTTATTTGAAACTGGTCTTAGATTAGTTGTAAACATCTATTGCAGACTCTAGGGCAGGCACTAAAAAAGTAAAAAATTATATACCTAGGTGACATACTAAGAAAGGAGAGAAAAGAAAATCATATAAAATGCCCAGTTAAAACCATAAAAGACATAAAAGAGAAGACAAAAATAACAAAGAACAAAGATAACAAATAGAAAACTGTAATAAATGTGCTAGATATTAATCTCATTACCTCAATAAGCACTTTGAATGCCAATGGTCTAAATATATTAATGAAAATACAAAAGTTGTCAGAATGTATTTAAAAACAAGACATAAATCTGTTGTATACAAGAAATCCACTTTCAATATAAACACATACGGAGCTTAAAAGTAAATGAATGTAGAGAATAGTACATAAACTCAATTGATAAAGCAGTGGCAGAGTTTGAGATGGTTGACTCCAATTTTGAAAGTTCTGTGGGTAAAATGCTATTAAATAGCATTGAATGTTACAGAGAAATCTTTCCTGGAAAGAAGGGCCAATCCATATAGCAAACTTCATTGTTTTACTTTAACAAATTGCCACAGCCACCCAACCTTCTGCAGTCGGTACCCTATTAGCAGCAGTCATCAACATCGAGGCAAGGCCTTCTACTAGCAAAAAGACTATGACTCTGCAAAGGCAGAGAACTGCCTTAGAGTTTGTTAGCAACAAAGTATTCTTTACCTAAAGAATGCAGGTTATTGTTTAGACATAATACTATTGCACACTTAATAGACTACAGCATAGTGTACCTTTTACTTTTATATGCACTGGGAAGCCAAAAAATTCTTGTGATTTTCTTTACTGCAATATTCACTTTATTGTGGTGGTCTAGAGCTAAACCTTGCAATATCTCTGAAGTATGCCTGTACTTTAAATCATCTCTAGATTACTTATGTCTAATATAGTGTAAGTGCTATATAAACAATTTTTTATACTTCATTGATTTTTTAAATTTAAATTATTGTTTTGTTATTTCTTCTTTATTTCAAATATTTTTCATCTGTGGTTGGTTGGTTGTAGGTGTGGAACACATGGCTACCAAGTACCAACTGTGTTGACTGTAGTTAATAATAATGTATCGATATTTATTAAAATATTGTAATAAATGTACCATAGTAACTTAATATCTTAATAAAGGAAACTGGGTAGAGGGGAGTATATGTGAGCTCCCTATATTCTTTCAAGATACAAAAATGACGCCAGAGTGTATGTAACTCAGATAAAAAGGAAGGAATGCAAACATTGGAAATTGTAAATATGTGAATATATGTATAAGAAAAAATGTTTATGTACACACGTAATGGCTTAAATGAGCAAATGCATCGTTACTTTAGTCTTCAAAGTTTATTATGGTTATCCCCAACATAATTTTTCCAATATTACTCCTAAGTCCTCTATCAATATCAAAAATTATGTCACAAATATGTATTATATATTCTTGTTAAATATTTCTAGCTTGTATTATATATTGTGGGTCGTCAGGCTAGGTTCAGAATTCCTAGGATATGCTCACATAGGCTTTTATATGTTTTTCAGGACATGGCTATGGCTGCCCATGCAGTGTCCATTTTTCTCTCTTTCCTTGTTGCTAAGACTTTGAACCTCCTGGTTATGGAACTGTATCCCACTGAAACCATGTAACTCAATTTTGGCCAAAGTGAGGTAAAAAGAATTCTACAAATCAGGGCTTTTGCAAAAGCTATTGTTTTACTGATCAGACGAACAGATTCAGCATGCTTATGCTTGTTTCCTCTCCTTTTAAGCAGATACTATTATGGCACTCATGTTTCTAGCATGATTCAAGATGCTTTATACTTATAACCAAAATTAATTCTTACAAATGACTCTTGAAATAGTTACCATGATTAACCATTGTTTAGTAATTTTGGAATTGAAACAGAGAGAGCCTGGTAACTTACGCATCCTTAGCCCTTTGCCTGTATCCTCCCTCCTATGTGGAATAAGATACAATATGTGCAGATGGAACAGCCATGATGTGAATATGAGCAGAAAATCCACATGCTTAAGATGGCAAAGCAGAAAGAGGAAACACTCTGGATAATTACCGTTATTCTGGTTTTCTATGCCGTAGATAGACATCACCCTGGATTTGATATTTGCTCAGAAGTCATTTCTTAATTTTAGCATCTCTTTTTCTATATCTAAATAAGCAGGAAATGAGAAAGTATTTTTTTTTAATTCAGTAACTACTAGTTCGCATGTGCCTAACAGTCTGTTTAGCATAACTTGTTCCTTATTTTACTATAGACAGGAAGAAACAAACAGCATCTTCAACACTTCCTGGGAACCATCTGAGATAAGTGGTGGTCTAGATCATTAAACAGATATCCTATTCTTCATGTTACTACAAGTGACAAAGACTCTAAACTTTCTAATACCACATAACAAGTGCACTCTTTTCTCCAGCCACTAGTATCTAATTTCTTAACTCTCTCATTGATAGTTTTTGAGAGCCATTGGGCTTCTATTAATAATCTCTTACTTTTTGGCTTTTATTACCTGTTCAAGATTTGTCATGCTTCCTTTTGTACGCTTGCCACTTGTTTGCAAAGCCATACACACACATACATAAAACTAAATGTTTTATGTAAAACACATAAAATTAAATGTTTTATATATATGTGTGTGAGATATATATATATATGTTAAATATATATATTTGCCCAATCCCCACTTACAGATATCAAAGTCTGCTCAAACAAACCCAAAACTTAATGACTTCAATGACAACATTAATTTTACTCACATATCTGCAGTTTGACCAGGGTTTAACAGAGAGAATTCATTTCTGCTTCACTCGGTGTCAGGGAAATTTGAAGACAGTGTTAGAATCATTTGAAAATTCATTTGGGCAAATAATAGAGGTTGATGCTAACTAGTAGCTAAGTCTTCAGCTTGCTCTGGGGTTGGGGCTGGAAATCCTACACATAGCCAATCCATGTGACTGCTTGGATTCTGTACGGAAGGATGACTGTTTTCTAAGATCAAGCCTCCTAAAAGTATCAGACAAAACTTTATTTCCTTTATAATTTAGACATGAAAGTTACGTAGTGTTACTTTTGTAATAGTTGAACCCCACCTTATTCAAGAGGAAACAGCATAAGCTCTACCTCTCAATTGTGGAAAGATCATTTAAGATAGAATATATTGGTATATCCATCTTTGGAAATTGTAATCTGTCAAAACAAAATTTTTTAATATGAGAAAATAAATCCCTAGTTGATTAAGCCATTACAGTCAAACTCCTATAACATGCATATATTCTGTTATGGATACATATTACATATGTTTCGGTTTTCATGTTTAATGTCTCCCCTACTAGACTGTAAACCTCACTAGGGTAGAAATTATTTCCACTGTAGGCTGGGCTCCGTGGCTCATACCTATAATCCCAGCACTTTGGCAGGCCAAGGTGAGCAGATCACTTGAGGCCGGAAGCAAGACCAGCCTGACCAATATGGTGAAACCACATCTCTACTAAAAAAAAAAATAAATAAAAAAATAACTGGACGTGGTGGCAGGTGCCTGTAATTCCAGCTACTCGGGAGGCTGAGGCAGGATAATTGTTTGAACCCAGGAGGCGGAAGTTGCAGTGAGCAGATATCGAGCCATCACACTCCAGCCTGGGTGATAGAGCAAGACATATAATAATAAAAGAAAGAAATGTTCACATCGCCTGTTAATAAAAAGTTTTGTAAATGAATACATGGATAAACACTGAGTCAAAACAAAGCCTGACAGCTTTGGGAGTTAAAGTTCTTTGACCACGGTCAACTATGAAGCTCCGTGTTGTGTTACACTCTGACACACAGTCACCTTGGCACACAGCCTCGTGGACCTGATTTGCTTCTGAGGCTTAAAGGTGGGTTGGTTTATAAATTGCTCAGGAATTATAAGTAAGTGTGTGTGCATGTGTGTGTGTGTGTGTATGTTTGTGTCGGGGGACAAAAGCGAAGACTATGAAAACAGACGACAACCAACAAAATGAATTCAGTTCCTTGGCAATAACTTTGTAAAGATATTTTATTGGTAACCTCAATCTGCTCTATGATTTCCTGATGAAACAAATTTTATGTAACCCTGAACTTGTGCATTAAGGTGAATTGAAAGAGGTAAGAATGGTTTTAAGTCATAAAACATTATAAAAATGTTTTAATTTTTTATGAGAGGCCATGAAAAGCAAGGTTGTGTGAGAATATCTAAAATAATCTATCCTGAAAGCATAAGAAACCCCAAAACATAGCAGTAATGTCATTAGTCATATTATGTTCAGTAGAAATAAGACAAACTGTTGCTACTATTGTTAGATGTATTGTTTAAAGTAGTATTGCCAGAATGTCATACATTGGATTGCGTAATATTTACACTCACGTTTCTTCCAAAGCATACATTCAATAATTTTTTTTAAAGTGTCTCATAGAAAAAAAAAGAAACATTTTTTCACCTATAACACGTGCAATTACTTCACCGTCTAAGGAATGCATGTTGTAAATACTGGATTTATAGCAACACCTCAGATAATTACACAGTTTAAGGGGTACTAAGCAGGAAAAGAATTGCTGACTGTCCACACAATGCCCTCTTTTATTCACTATTAGTCTCAGAAGAATGTGACCACATAGGTTAACTGTGTTTATGTTGTTCTCAAGGAGAAGAAAGTTAAAAGGCAATATTCTTTTTAACAAGCTGAACCAACTTGTTGGAAAGAAATAAAACCTTATAAAAAATTGGAACAAATATCTTCAAACCAATATGTTATTTGAAACACTATTTTACATGGTACATTCATTTTTGTCTCACGCTCACATAACTCTGCAAATAGCTATTCAATTCAAACTGTCTCAAGGGTAAAAGTATAAAGCTCAATGTTTCTGTTGGATTTAGTGGAGCTCATAGAGCGTCTAGATTTGTTGGTCGTGGCATTCCCTCTCAAACCCTCAAGTGTCTGTTTGAGCCAGTTTATACCAGAACAATTCAACAATTCAGAGTTTCCTTTTGTGTGTGGAAACATCTGTTTACATGGCTTCAGTCTGAATTAATAAGAACATGTTATTATTTAGAGAAAAAAAAAACAAGATAATATATAGCTTTTGTACCTAGTAATCTTTATTCTACTCATATATTTTAATACTTTAATAAATTGTAATACATGGCATAAATGTCTTTGCTTTAAACTACTTCTAAAAGTAAATACTCAGAAAACATATTTCAAAAGCAATATTTTCACATTTTTTAAAAACACAATTTGTTATTTATACCTAAAGTTTAATCCTATAGTTAATACTATGTTGTTCACTTAAATTTGTTAAGCGAATAGCTCTCATGTCAAGTGTTCTTACTGCACATACGTACACACAACAGAGCAAAGGGTTACGAGGAAAACTTTGTGGTAATAGTTTTACCTAGTTTGTGGTGATGGCATTGTGGGTGTATGTGTGTGAACAAATGCAGATTGTTCAAATTGTAGACGTTAAATATGTGCAGGTTTTTATATTGATTATACCCTAATAAACCTATAAAAAAATGTAAACGCAAGGCCAAGTGTGGTGACTCACGCCTGTAATCCCAGCACTTTGGGAGGCTGAGGTGGGCAGATCACCTGAGACCAGTCTGGCCAACATGGTGAAACACCATCTTTACTAAAAATATTTAAAAATTAGCCAGGTATAGTGGTGGGCTTCTGTAATCTCAGCTACTCAGGAAACTGAGGCAGGAAAATTGCTTGAACCCGGAAGACATAGGTCACAGTGAGCGGAGATCACGCCATTGCACTCCAGTCTGGGCAACAACAGTGAAACTACTTCTCTCAAAAAAAAAAAGTAAAGGCAAATTCATCATTTGGAATATTAGCATTGTTACATCTGCTGGTGTATAGAATTTTGTGAAACTCAAATAGAGAGAAAACAGATCATAAGATAATAACCAATTAGAAAGAGATTTCTCTTTACTCAATGTTTGTGCTACAACTACTATACATATATAAAGATAAGAATGGAATATCAACCAATAGAGTAAGTATAAAAGGAGAAAGATATGGTGGAATAATTATCTGATGACTCATCCGATGTTGACTGCTCCTTTCCCTATTTTGTAAGTTCAGGGTTTGACTTTTTAAAGTTGATGTATGTAAAAGAAAGGAAACAAGAAAGAAATTGGAAAAGGAATGGCAAGTACTTACTTCACTTACACTTCATATTATGGCATTACGAATTTCTAGATGTGAAAGTCCTCTAAATCATTCATTAGCAAGTCAGCAGCACATTATTACATTCTTGAGTAGAAATATTTTGTGCAGTCTAAATAGATAAATAAAAGTAATATTAAAAATATTGCATATGAGACAGATAAATTCCTCTTCACTGTAGGGTACTATAAGGACCATGCCTACATAAACAGAATAGCATAACTGAGATAAAGCAGTTCTGCTCCTCAAAAGTTTTCATGAGTTCTTTGGAAATTAGTTATCCCTGAGGATATCTGGCCTGTAATTTCCTCATGCTGGATGCAAGAACTTCCTTGGTTGGTCATTTGCAACTCCTTGCTTATCCTTTAGCATCTGGAAATTTGATCAATTATTTGACCTGAGATATTCTCTCCCATTCATGTGATTTCCATTGATAAAATTGAAGATGACTCATTTATGGTTATGCTTCATCAGTGAATTCATTTGGGGTATTATGTACTCACGTATTTTTTTCTGCAATAAAATCTTGGAGCACTTGCTGAATTCCTATGCAAGATTACTTCTTCCCTCTTATCTGTGTGGCTTCAGTTCTGGTCCTTGATGAAGTCCTAGGAAACATATTTCAAACTCTCCTCTTGATCCATTTATAGCCCTCCTCTATATGAAGTGAGAGTCAGGGACCTGTCCATCGCAGCCTCTTACAGTTGAGTGGGTGTGGTGAAGAAATGGGATTCAGGACACAGCAGGAGTTCTCTATTAAAAAAAAAAAAAAAAAAAAAAATTCCCACTCATCAATTCTTCTCTCTGCCTCAAAATCTCTTTCCTAGGCTGCTAAAGAAAAAAAAAAAAAAAAAAAACTATTCAACTCAGTATTGTCTAGAAACTTCAGCTGAAACTGAAAGTAAAAGGATTGTATTTATAATCTTCTTGCATAGCTATAATCACATTCTTTGAATTAAGGTAGGAGTTCTAGATAATCCACTGAAAGAAAGCGACTTGTACAAAATAATGGAACACGAGATCATATTGCTACGCTGACAGCAATAGAGGTGGGGAAGAGAAATTACCTGTAAAATTCATGGGAAGAATGTTGTTATTGAGAACATGTTTTGGAAAAAGAGATGGGTCAAGAGAACAAAAAGATGATTAGGAACATTAGCACTGTTACATCTACAATGCTGTTGGCCACATTACTTTGGGGAGTTTCCTGTGTCTTCAGTATACAACTGCTTTTATCTGTAAATGGAATGAGTTTTAGCATTCATTGACAGGGAAACTAATAGTTCTTGAAATTTTATATGACAAATCCTGCGATAGGCATGTCCAAATAGATAATTGTATCCCAACAGCCCTAAAGGCTATAGTAAATAATTCTCCCATTTTATAAACAAGTAAACTGCCACACGAAAAGCTAAGTTTTACTCTCAGAATAACTTATTGAGGAACAGGGTACTGTTTTTGTCCAAAGCTTATTGTTCTAAAAAGTTGTCTCTTCATGGACTAGAAAGTTTTTATTTACTTTTACTATAGTTTTAGAAATTTAGAATGAGTCATTTGATCTAGATATGTACTATTGAACATTCTGTGTTTCCTCTAAGGCCCGTATTACATGTCTATTTCAGCTATGATGTTGTTAATATGCATATATTTAGAGTTTTTAGCCCTAAATGGTGAATCAGTTTTGAAGATTGCATAACCAATAATGTTATAGGATTACCAAGTTCATATGCCCACTGTGTAGTAACATACTAATACACCGAAACAGAAGGGTTTGCAGCAGAGGAAAAGTTTAATGACACAGATTGGCCATGTGAGGAGATGGAAAAGATCATAAAATCAGTCTTCCCAAAGAGTTCTGGGCTGGGGCTTTTAAGGAAATAATGGAGGGCGAGGTGCCGGAAAAATGGGGTTGTTGATTGGTCAGGATAAGGGAAATGAAATCATCAGGATGTGGAAACTGCATTATTTGCTAAGTCAGCTCCTCCTGGGGTCCTTCATAGCAGTTGACATCAGTAGTTTCATTGGTTTCCAGAACCTGAAGGAATATCTCAAAGGGAAAACAACATTTTACAATGTTCACATTGTTATATACAGAACAGTTAAAGGGGAATTATAATCCTGTGATAGGGTCTGAGTGATTCTGGGGCAACAGGCACCAAACAGCTATGAGGAAGAGGGTCAGCTGCTTAGTGATTAAGGCTGAACATGCAGCAAGCTTGGTTTATTTTCATTTATCTCCTTCCCTTCTCCCCTGCTTAATTTTAAAATTTATGGAGATAGTTTCAGTAACTCAGGGAAAGTAAAAAAGAAGACAAAAATCTGGACCGCAATATTGCTAGATTGTATATTTTGGGTTAACCCAGAATAATTGTGTCAAAAATGTTCTAGTTTGGCCTGGAGAAGTGATCAGTTGCCAGTATAATCAGAAAGAGCATGGGAGCCAGCTGCTGGAATGAAAGGATGGAAGAAAAGAGTGAGGAGACAAGTTTCCTATATTGCTAGGCTTTGTGATCAACTTTGGGTGCTCAGCAATCTTTTGTTAGTTTGGAAAACCTTCAATTTAAAAAACTACTAATTGCTTTTTGTTGTTTTGATTTTGCTTAATTGACATCTTTAGTAGTAAGCAGTACACAACTTAGCAAGATGATTAGACTGAATTTGTAATTCATGTGCACAAAATATGTAATTTCTGATTCATTTTTCCCACTATCATAAAAACTATTTAATATGCAACTATGGATATGAACTTTAGCTTTTATTTCTCACAATGTTTTTGTTGGCTTTAGTGTGTAAATGACACACTTCCTCATTTATAGTCAAATGCTGTCTTTGGTTCCCAAGTCTTTTTCTTGCCTACAGCAACTTCACCTGAATATACTTCCTTAAAATGTAAATAATTTTTTAAGAAGTAAATCCTTGGCCGGGCGCGGTGGCTCAAGCCTGTAATCCCAGCACTTTGGGAGGCCGAGACGGGCGGATCGCGAGGTCAGGAGATCGAGACCATCCTGGCTAACACGGTGAAACTCCGTCTCTACTGAAAAATACAAAAAACTAGCCGGGCGAGGTGGCGGGCGCCTGTAGTCCCAGCTACTCGGGAGGCTGAGGCAGGAGAATGGCGTGAACCCGGGAGGCGGAGCTTGCAGTGAGCTGAGATCCGGCCACTGCACTCTAGCCTGGGCGACAGAGCAAGACTCCGTCTCCAAAAAAAAAAAAAAAAAAAAAGTAAATCCTTAAATTTGAGGTAAACTACAGTGACTTTTAGGTTAGTGACTGATCCTCAGCAGTTATTTCAGACTGATACTTAATCAACTTAGTGTTTTTAACCAAACATCAAATTTTAAAATTAGTTCCTTGAGATATAGCTTTCATTGAAGAGAATAGCTTAAATGCCTGTCTTCCTTTAATAGTTTGGTTCGCCAGGGAAGAAGGAAGTATAACCATGAAGTGACATGCAAGTGAAGTTCATTGCCATGGTTAGTAATGTTTTCAGAGTGGTTAGTAATCACTGTTTTCAGAGTGGTTAGTAATCACTTTTTTCGGAGTAGTTAGTAATCACTGTTTTCGGAGTGGTTAGTAATCACTGTTTTCTGAGGGCTATCTAGGGAAAAGAAAGAGATGGTGAAATTCACAGTGGTTTAAGTTTCTGTTTAAAAAAAAAAAAAAACTTTCTTTCAATGTATTTCCCTTCTATGCCCTAATTTCATAGACCATGGTCAAAATTACAAGTTTGGCATCTCGAGTTTCTGGGGCTATAACAGTTTTTCCCAGCTAGTAGCAGATTCATTTCTGCTAAAATTCTATTACTCTAAGCTATTTCTCTCAAGGATTGTAACAATTCTTCTGAAAACAGATCAGCAGCTTTCAGTATAATCTGACTTCATCTAACTGGAACAAGGTCCACTTCTGGTAAATCCTGCAACTGAATGTGACAGGAATAGAAAACTCTATTTCAGTGCCTTGCAGGGTGTGATGAAAGGCATTTGGAAAGTGATTTGGATTATTTTTATTGTTTTTTTTAAGACCTAGGCTTCTTGTTAGCGTTCGTTCTATTTTATTTTCAACAATGATTTAGGATGACAGCATTTATATTTTAAGTAGAAACAAAATAAAAGACAGCTCTCTTTCAAGTGTTTGCTAAGCATACAAGTAAACAAAGATTTTTTAGAAACATTTTAATATTATATCATCCAAATAAAATAAATTCTGAAATAAATGCTGAATTCAACACTCATCTATGTTTATTCACAAATATTTATAAACACACATGTACGTATTTACAGCCTGGTACTGCAGATACTAAAACTAAAAAGAAAAAAAAAATCACCTTTGTCTTAGTATATATCTGGGAAAGAAAAAGGGAGAACAGAAAAAAAAGCAAAAAAGGAAAAGAGAAAGAGGTTAGCAAAAAGGAAAGAAAACAAGTCAGAGAGAACTATAATCATTTGAACTATATTTATTTTAATAGTCTATAATCACTTGAGATCATTTAAAGCTCAATTTGGTCAAGAAAGTTAATTTAAAGAAAACTTAATTAAAAATTTAAAGTTTAAATACATGAAAACTCTTGAAGAATACCTATCCCTTAAGATAAATTGCAGACACATATTACCCCATATAAGGAATCTAAACAATCTGCTTGACTACACAGCCAGGAAGTGACACAACCAGCTCAGTGACAAATTAAAGAAAAATTTTTAAAATTACATAGAAATTTAACATCAAAATTTTACATTGATTTATGTCCATACCAGTTTTCTAAACTTCTTTAAAATGCTTACTACTACAGGAAAAATGTTCTCTGGATGTATTGTAACTAATTTACTATAGAATTTATATTAATTGCTATAAAGATTACAAAACAATGAATATCCAAGTCTATGGGTAGACTTTTTATTCCTTTCCTCCTATCTTCTTTTGCCCCTTTCCTTCTCCATTTTTTCCCTTTTTCCTGCATCTTCCTTCTTTTTCTTTTTCCCTCCTCCTCATCAGAACAGTTGCCATTTTTTTCAGTACTTAGTAATCCTGCCGCTGTTCCTGTACAGTGTTGAATACTTACATGTGATATCTGGTGTCACCTCCATAGCTATTCTGCATTCTTACTTTTATTTCTCCCATTTGTAAACAAGGACATCGAGGTGCAGTTTGGAGGGAATGCTAACTTCAATGCTGTGTTCTTTCTGCTGAACATTGTATTATAGTATCTTGTAGCTGTTATAAACCATTGCAAAGACATATATGTATACAGTGTATCAGAATAAACATTATTTTTTTTTTAACTCTGAAAGTTAGGGCTTGACTTAGTTCATGTTACTTGGACTTTTCAAGATAAGGGGAGAAAAAGATATGTTGTTCTTCAGTATCCATGAGGGTATTGGTTCCAGGATCCCTGAGGATACCAAAATGAGCAGATGTTAAAGCCCCTAATATAAAATGATGTAGTATTTGCATATAACCTACACACCTTCCATACATCATACATTATAAATAATCTCTAGATTACTCATAGTACCTAATACAGTGTAAATGCTACAAAAATAGTTGTTATACTACATTGTTTAGGGAATAAGGATAAGAAAAAAATCCAAAGTGTTTAGTTCATATACATTTTTTTTAATGTTTTCGATCCGTGATTGGTTGAATCCACAGATGTGGAACCCCTGTATAAGGAGGGCCAACTGTATATAGGATATTTCCTAGACCTGTCAATAATATAGAGTTTTGAAAGACAGAGTAGGTAAATATTATTTTGAACTCTGCAGGTCTCATACAAGTTGTTTTTTATCTATTGCCATTAACATCACGACAGAGTAAATAACAACCATGGCAATTTGACAGACCAAAGTGTCCTTTCAATTGCAATAGTTGTGCTAAATTAATGAACAATATTTTATACTAATTCGCTTCATTCCACATAAAGTTAAAATAAAAATGAAAAATCTGGGGATGTATAGATAATCAGTGTAAATAACTCTTGCCTCCAAATTAGGAGTTTAGAAAAATGTTACAATATTAAACATTTTCATGCTCTATGAAAACAAAGAATTTTTAAATTATGTATATGTATTCATTTCTGTCCTCAGATTTTTTATACTAGTTGAAAAAAATGTTATTTACATTATACAGATTAATCAGAGTGCACCACTTGGGGCACTGAAAAACGAGAGTTTATTAGATATCAGCAAAAGTTAACAGAAGAAAGGTAAATGAAAATATAAAAACAAATTTTTGGTTGAGCAGAAGTATCAACTAAACTAAATACCTTCTGGTCTAAAAAGATTCTAACATGTATAATTACCCAAACATAATACAAGTTTGTTTCTTTTTCATGTCTATAGTAATGGGTGATGCCATCCTCCATGCACTTATCCAGGAGCTTAAGTTAACAGAAGTTCTGTGATTTTTTTTTAACACATGGCTGTAAATGGGTTTATCTTCATTCCAAAGCGTAGAAAAGCATTCTGTACTCTAGCAGTCAAGAATATGCTACTCTCAAATCTCTGACTATGGAGAGTGAAATTGACTATGGTCTCAGCTGCTGTGCTTTGAAAATCAACACTGCAATTATGCCACACTTCCCACAGGCTGCTCCCAACTGGTGACTGGGCATGGCAAGAATACTAATGTTACCAAAATGCCAAGGGTTTGGTCTACGTCCTGTTGCTCATCACACATAAAGCCAATCAAAGAGACAATGAATATTGCCACAGAAGAAGGCTTTATTTGGATGCTGTAGCCAAGGAGTTGAGAGGTAAATCTTAATTCTGTCTCCCCTACTGACTTAAATTAGGGGTTCATATAGCAGTGAAGAAAAGTAACTACCTGTGGAAAAATAGAAATTAGGGAGAAGTAGGGAAGTGGAGTTGGTCAAGAGGCAGCAAATGGTCAGCGAGGCAGTCATAATGGATGGAGGGTCTGGTGTCTCATTGGCCAGATGTAGTGATCTGGTAAATTTCAGTTCCTTCGTACTATCTTGGAGGCCTGATGATCAGTTTCCTGAGAAAGCAACTTTGATAAGGCAAATGAAATTTTCTCAAGTTTTAAGACTGGGAGAGTCCATTTCTATGTTTATTAAAAAAAAAAAAAAAAGCTGTAGACATAAATTCTATGAGGAAATTTGACTGGTTTCGCTAAGGCAAGACTAGTACTCCTAGGGACCAGCACTCCTGTAATGTACATCTTTGGCTTGAGAACTCGCAGTCTGCTTCAGTGAAACTTTCTTAGAATTGCACTATAGTCTAAGAGTTTTCTATACAAGTTTCCGTCCTCCAACATCTCCTCCACAGGAGTCAGACCGACATCAAGTTCTGAGCAGTCTCCCAACCACTTCTGACTCTTCATTTTCCTTCAGATGGTTTTCCCCAATAAATCACTTACATGTCTAAACCTGTCTGCTATCTGGTTCTCAGAGGACTCAAACGAATGTAAGGAATGCCAGAAAACAGGTGGTAAAATAGAGTCTGGTAATAGGTCACTCACTAATTGGCAGGCAAAGAGGATATCATCCTGAAGAATATGGGAAACATAGTCCCTGCCACATTGTGCAGAGAAATGACTTTACAGATTTAATGATTCCAGTGATTCAAAATATATTATGGCAATAATGTTTAGAAGGCATCAGGGCTTATTACTGCAATTTTGAATTATTTTCCTACAGAAAAATATTATGAAATTCAGTTTAAAAACTAAATGTGACAGCCAGAGAGACTCTATAGTAGCTTTTTAAAAACTCCTTATACAGCCATGGAAGAGAGGATACAACTAAACCTCCAACATGACTTGGGGAACATTCTAGGGATACAAGGATTTATCACCCTAGGAAGGACCCCAGGGACTTGGGCACACTCACCACTAGAGTAAATAGTTCTGAAAAGGGCTATTGCTGGGAACATTGAAAAGGCCAATGCAAAGTGAAAATGCTCAAGCTCCCATGACTCACAGTAGAAGAGGAATAAAAAGGTGAAGTACAGTGGGCATGCTGAAATTAATATGTCAGGCCAAATAATATCACCATGTTATCTTCCATGTGAGATTCCAAAACACATATCATTTTCCGAGGCCATCAGCAATGTGCTGGTGAGAGGAGAACCAACATTACACAAAAAGTACAGTAGTGGCCCTCCTCTGCAGTCACAGAGCTTTCTCTTTAACATCCATGATAGTGATGTGCCAAGAAGTAAAAGGAGTCAGATGGCAGTGTTTAGCTGCCAGAAACCAGAAGCCCCAAATTACTGTATACACATCAACATTCAAGGAGCAGCCAAAAATCGCTGACTGGCAGTGTGTTTGAAGATGGCTCATAGGCAATGGCATCTCTATGAGAAAATAGACACCTAGTCAATAAGGATGCTGCTTAAAATGTACAACCAGAAAAAGACAGGAGGTTGAAGGCAGTTGCCCCAGTAAAAATTCAGCATTACTTGGCCAGTTCTCAAAGTAAAGAAGTGGTCAGGTGTCTGGAAGAAAGGCTCTGCCATACTGTGGAAAAAGTATATTGTAATCATTACTCCAGTTCTTTTCCAGAGGGACCTAAGGCCACTTATTCGATGAGTATAGTGAAAAGGAAAATACCAAACATTTTGCAGAGCCGTGGATGTAGTCTATATAGATACCCAGAGACCTAAATTGGCACTGAATTTCTCTGTTACAGCAGGAGATATTTTGTAGGTAGAATGATCCCCACATGCGGCTGCTGGGATGTGGAATAAGAATCTATTCTTATTGGGATCATTCTACGAAGTAGACAAATGACTAGGCCAGCAGCCTTTAACCAGTCTTTATCATTGGCCACCCTAGAACTAGCATGATGGACACATTAATAGAATAACATCTGTGTTCAAGACAAGGGCCTGTCTTAATCCAATATGATTGTCTCCCACTTTCCAATCCCTGTTCACTATTTCCTCTGAAAGTCCAATATGTCAGCAATAGAGACCAAAGTTATGTACACAATAGTGGGCAAGGCTAAGTAGAAAGCTCTCTTACCATCTTCCTTAGAAGCCAAAAATTAAATCAAAAACAGTATTTTATCCAGGGATGAGGGATGATGGAGATTAGTGTTATCATTAAAGAAGCATAGGATGCAGAGTAGTTTTCTTTAGCCTGTCTTTGTTTAATTCACCACACTCTCTCTTGTAGGTGGATTCTGTAAAGTATATGTAGATTGTAACTGGATTAACCAAGCCCCAATCCCAGGCATTGTGGTGTACGTTGTATCATTGCTAGAGGAGAATAATAAGACATCAAGTACATGCTATTGAGCATAAATAAATCGTTAATTAAATAGATTTAATTTTATTCTAGCCAGAAAAGAACAGAAACAGTTTATATTCACTTAGATAGACAACAATATTTATTTACAATTTCTCCTGAAGGCTATGCTAATTCTCATGTCTTATAATATAGTTAACAACATGGTTGAAAGAAGTTTAGACCACCTAGACATCCCAAAGAAAAGCATACTGATCCATAGCATCAATAACCTCACACTGATTGGTCAAAACAAGCAAGAGTTTCACTGTGTGGGTGCAAGTTGAACATAGATTGCTATGGCTGCATTCCAGACACATTTAGGGAGCACCTTGAAAGAGAATGGGAGGAAATATTGCTAATGGGCAGAGATGTGATTTGCGTACTTTGTTGTTCAGTTAGCATGGAGAAAAAGTGACCCAAGTAGAAATTAATGGTCAGTGACAAATGGCCTGGGCATCTGGTCAGGGGCATAGAAGAGAAAGGACAGGAAAATCAGAGACAAGCGGGTCTGTTTTAGACTTGTGAAGGCATATAGGGAATGGGCATGAAAAGAGAAAACTGTGTATCAAATAATGATAGCCACCACAAATCCATCATGAAGTAGGCACTGAACAACTAAGTAGACAAACGAGTAGGCCAGTAGCCTTTAGCCAGTCTTCACCATTGGCCACCCTAGAGCTAGTGTGATGGACACATTAACAGAACAACTGTGTTCAAGACAAGGCCTGAGTCCAGTAGCATAATCTCCCACTTTCCAATCCCCATCCACTATTGCTTCTGAAAGTCCAATATGTCAGCAATAGAGACCAATGCTAAAGTACCGATATGGCATTAATCTTCATGTAATAGCCGATTACATTGAGCCACTTCCATTCTGGAAGAGTTAGTGATTGTTTCTCACAAGGACATATACTTATTTTGTGTATCAGTTTGCCTCTTTTTCCTACAGATCCTCTGCAGAATATCAACATAGCATAATATCCAACCAGAGGCCTCATTTGATAATATAAGAGGTATGGGAATAATACCATAGCCATAGGATCTACAGATCATATAATATAGACATCATCCAGAGAAAGTTGGTCTTATAGAATGCTTCTGAATGCAGAGCTGAAGTAGCAGCTCAGAGGCAACACATTGAAAACATCCTTCAGGATACAGCATATGCATTGAGAGGGTACTAATCTCCAATAGGAAAAATCCACGGGTCCAGAATTTAGTAGTAGAAACAGGAGTAGCACAATTATCATCTGTGATGATTTAATTTTCTGTGTCAAATAGACTGAGTCACAGTGTCTGGATATTTGGTGAACATTGTTATGTATGTTTCTTTCTTAATAAGATTAACATTTAAATATTGGTAGACTTTGAGTAAAGCAGATTACCCTCCATAATGCGGGTGAGCTTTGTCCAATAAACTGAAGACTTAACATGGACATTCACTAAGATATCTTAACATAGATATCAACATGCATTTTATAATGGTTTTAATAACTTCATAATATTTCATCAGTCATTTGTACTGTTACTTACCTAATTAGTTCTCTATTATTGGATGACAGTTTTTTTTTCATTTTTCTTGTTCTATAATTAAAATAATGTTACATGATACTTCTACATATGAGATTCTTTTTTTGTTGTTGTTTTGTTCTTTGAGATGGCGTCTCGCTCTGCCGCCCAGGCTGGAGTTCAGTGGTGCGATCTTGGCTCACTGCAAGCTCTGCCTCCTGGGTTCACGCCATTCTCCTGCCTCAGCCTCCCGAGTAGTTGGGACTACAGGTGCCCACCACCACACCTGGCTAATTTTTTGTATTTTTAGTAGAGACTGAGTTTCACCGTGTTAACTAGGATGGTCTTGATCTCTTGACCTCATGTTCTGCCTGCCTCGGCCTCCCAAAGTGCTGGGATTACAGGCGTGAGCCACCACGCCCGGCCTACATATGAGATTCTTTTGTTTCTCATTTAATTAATATGGAACATATGTTCCCATATACCTAAGTAATTCCACATACTTTAGCTTTTAAGTAAAATATGATTTCCTTAGGAATGTCTTCCCAGGCTCTCTAAACTAGTGTATTCCTGCTTTTCTATGCTATTCCAGCATGCTCCATGCTATAACTACAGCATAATTTGTTGCTACAAACTTCTTCAAGTATTTATTTATTTTTTTAATTTGCTCTTCTTCTCACCAAAATGTTCTATGCATGAAGGCAGAGTCATCATTGTGTGGTTAATATTTTATTCATGGCACACTAATCACCACATAATACATACTAAATATAAAATAGTTTAATCATGGCTGAATTTACTTTTTCATAATTTCTTTTTTGTATCAATTTTTTATTTTTTTTAAGTTGACAAAATTGTATATATTTATGGTGTGCCACATGATTTTTTGATAGATGTATATATTGTAGAATGGCTAAATCAAGCTTCACACACTTTTCTGTGGTTAGAACACTTAAGATCAATTCTCATAGCAATTTTCTGGTGTACAATATATGTCCTAACCACTGTTACCATGATATACAATAGATCTCTTGAATGTATACTTTCTGTCTAAATGAAACTTTGTATGCTTTACCAGATCTCCCCAATTCCCCATTCTCCAGCCTTTGAGAACCACCATTCTACTCTCAGTTTCTATGTTTAGATTCCACATACATATGAAATCATGTGGTATTAGTCTTTCAGTGCCTGGCTTATTTCACTTAGCATAATGTTGTATAGGTTCACCCATGTTGCCATAATTGACAGATTTTCGTTTCTTAAGGCTGAATAATATTCTATTATGTATATATAACACATTTGTTTTATCTGTTCACCTATTGATGGACACTTAGGTTGTTTTCGTATGTTGGCTATTGTGAACAATGCTTCTGTGAACATGAGAGTGCAGACATCTCAACACACTGATTTCTTTTCCTTTGGATACATACCCAGTAGTAGGATTGGTGGATCATATGGATGTTCTATTTTTAGTTTTTGAGGAACTTCCATACTGTTTTCTATAATGACTGTACTAATCACATTCCCATCAAGAGTAAAAAAGTAGTTCCCTTTTCTTTACATCCTTGCCCACATTTGTTATCTTTAGTCGTTTTGATAATAGCCATGCTAACAGGTTGTGAGGTGATATCTCTTGTGATTTTAATTTACATTTCTCTGACGATTGGTAATATTGAACAGTTCTTTCATAAATCTGTTGGCCATGATGTTTTTGCAAGTCCTGTGCCCATTTTAAAATCAGGTTATTAGTTTTCTCTCTATTGAGTTTTTGAATTCCTTTTATATTTTGGATAATAACCCTTATCAGATGTTTGGTTTGAAAGTGTTTTCTACCATTCCATAGGTCTTTACTCTGTTGGTTGTTTCCTTTACTGTGTACACTTTTTAGTTTGATGCAATCCAATTTGTCTATTTTTACTTTTTTGTTGCCTGTGCTTTGGGGATCATATCCAAAAAATTATAGCTCAGACCAATGCCATGGAGCTTTTCCCTTCCGTTTTCTTCCAGCAGTTTTACCACTTCAGGTCTTAGGTTTAAGTTTTTAATCCATTTTGAGTTGATTTTTATATAGAGAGTGAAATGAGTGTCTCATTTTATTGTTCTGCATTTGAATATATGGTTTTACTAACAGCATTTGTTGAAGACACCGTACATTCCCCACTGTGTTTGTTGAAAATCAATTGATTTTAAATGTGTGGATTCATTCCTGGATGCTCCATTGTGGCTCCATTGGTTTATGTGTTTTGATTTTTTGTAACTTTTAAAAATGAGAGTATTTTCTTGATTTTTTTGAGATAATTTATTATCAGTATATAGAAACATTACTTATTTTTGTATTCTGATTTTGTACTCTGCACCTTTACTGAATTCATTTATTCTAAAAATTTTTGCTGGAGTCCTTAAGATTTTCTATATATAATATCTTGTTATCTACAAACAGAGACAATTTAAAGTTTTCCCCCCACTTTGGATGTTTTTATTTCTCTCTTTTGCCTAATTGCTTAACATGGACTTCCAGTACTCTGTTGAACAGCAGTGGTAAGAGTGATCAACCTTGCCTTGTTCCTGATCTTAGAGTAAAAGCGTTCACCTGGTCTCTACTAAGTGTAGTGGTAGCTGTGGGTTTGTTATATATGGCCTTCATTGTGTTGAGGAACATTTCTTCTCTGCCTAATTTGTTGAGGGTTTTATCACGAAAGGATATTGAATTTTGGCATCTATTGAGATGATCATATGATGTTTGTCCTTTATTCTGTTAATGTGGTGTATCATAATCATTGTTTTGCACATACTGAATCATCCTCGCACTCCAGAGATAAATTCCATTTTTTGGAATTTTGGTAAATTATCCTTTTCATGTGTTGTTGAATTCGGTGCTAGAATTTTGCTGTGTACTTTTGTGACCATGTTCACTGGGGATATTGTCCTATGATTTACTTCTCTTGTATTACCCTTGTCTTTTTTCCAAAATTTTTGATGAATTATTTATGAATGCTTTCCTTTATTTTTAACCTAAGAAATACTTTACACATGGAGACATTATGCATGTTTTAAATTATTTAATTCAAAAGTGCTATTTTCAGTAGGACGTTTGGCTTGTTGATATGTTCAGTACAAAATATTCCCTTATATTTTATTTCATTATGTAAGAGGCTGATTAAGGAGACTAATATATCAGATACGTGAAGAAATCTGTGGTTAAAGGCTAAAACATTTGACTTCAAAATGTAAGAACATAATCGATATGAGTGTGAATTTGTATTTTCTTCCAAATCTGTAAATGGTTAAATTAAGTATCTCACTAGCAACTGTCAATAAAAATAGAGATTTAATTTTAGAGAGATAGAATAGATTAGCATCAGTGAATAATCATGACAGGAGAGTAACCTAAGGGTAAAGTCAAACAGATACGTTGTAAATAAAGCTATAAAGAAGAACAGATAAGCCTCCTGATGTGTTAAATGATGGTAGAAAAATTGAGTTGTCTGCATTACTACCCCCACAAGAAACAAATAAATCAGCCAATCCTATGTAGACAATGTTATCTTAGCCTCTTCCACTTTATGGTCTGAAGCATCCTGTCATTTGAGGGAATGGGAGAATCCCTTAGGCTGTAGACTAATGCTATTTTCCTTCTGCTAAAAGTAGTTTTGAGTCTTTACATGGTATTCCGGTTTTTTTGTTTTTTTGGATTTGGTTTTTGTTTTTTTGAGACTGAGTCTCGCTCTGTTGCCTTTGGCGGGAGTGTAGTGGTGCGATCTTGACTCAGCAACCTCTGCTCCCTGGGTTCAAGAAATTCTCCTGCCTCAGCCTCTCTAGTAGCTGCAATTACAGGTGAGCACTGTCACACCTGTCTAATTTTTGCATTTTTAGTAGAGATGGGGTTTTGCCATGTTGGCCAGGCTGGTCTCGAACTCCTGACCTCAAGTTACCCCCTGCCTCAGCCTCCCAAAGTGATGGGATTACAGGCATGAGCCACTGCGCCAGACTGTAGTATTCTATTGAAGTAATATTTTCAAATGTACAACAACATAAGAATATATCTTGTTGTTTCATTCACAGAAAAAAATTATTCAGTTGCCACAGATAAGATACTTACTAGTTTAATTTTACCTACATATTTCCTCCCAGTTTGGAGAAATCTAACTGGTTAAAGGAAAAACATCAAATTAAATGAGTTGTCTATTTACATATCTATATTTGTCAAGGAACTTAGCAACATATAGAGTACTCTTGGCATTATGCTTGTGTTTATTTGTGTGGTGTGTATTTCAAAAGATGAACAAGACCAAATCCTTGTTCTCAAAAGTCACAATTTAATAAAGATAGGAGAGAAAATATTTTTTTTTAACTTTACCAAATAAGTATAATATGCCTTGCACATAATTAGTGCCGTTATTGACACACAAGCAAAGTGCTGGAGGATCTATCAAAGCAAGCTACGTCTCCATGACTTATGAGTATCAGAAGCAGCCTCTAAGGAGTGTGATATTTGAGTTTATCCTTAAGTGATAGGTGAAATCTCAAGACATAAATGATAAGAAAGAAAATATGTTCTAAAAAAATGAATAACATGATTAAAAGTTTAAATATTTAAAAAAAAAAAGCACACTCAGGTACAGAGGAAGTATTTTGATTTTTTGTTTTGTTTTGTTTTTTTCTGTAGTGTAAAGTAGAAGGATGATATATGGATACATAGAAGATTGGCCCAATCCTCTGAGGGGCAAATGAGAATTGGGCACTATTTTGATATGAGTATGCTACATTTAATCTCAAACTAATGTAGGTGTGTCTGAGTTCAGAGAAGTATAAAAGAAGAAGAGGATTTACTAAAATAGACTTGAATTCCTCTGAATAAGGAGGAGTCATACAGAAAAAGAAATGTATAGATGTGGGAAGCATTTTCAAGTTAAATTTATAGAATTTAATAAAATACTACCTAAGTGGATGTTACATAAAAAGAAAATGAAAGATAAAGGTGACCTCAAATTTCCTAATCAAACCAGTGACATTTATAAGTGGAAGAAGAAAGAGGAGGAAGTTTTGGTTTATAAGATGATTTTATCAATCTACTCTGTAATTAGTGACTGACCCTATTTCAGGCACTGACTCTATATCTGGGAATGCTTTGAGTTAAAAAGAAAAATTTTAAATATACAAGATTTGGTTTCAATTACATGAAGTTTTAATTGTTTATCCTGCCTCTCTCTCTCTCTCTCTATATATATATATGTACATACATATATGCATACATATTAAATATTACCGACAAAAGAAAAAAGTTTTCATAAAATATTAAGAAAACCATAATTTGAATAAATAATGCTTTAATATAATTATAAAGAAATATTGAAAGTTAAAAGATAAAAATTCATCTTGCAAATACTAACCAAAGAAAGCTGCTCTGTCTTATATCAGACATATTAGATGCTAAGACATGATGCATTACCAAATGTAACAGTAATATTTCATAATGATAAGAGACAACTCACCCAAAACATATAACAATACTAAATTTGTGTGATGCAAGTAATGTAGCCTCAGAATAAATAAAGCAAAAACTTATGGAACTAAAAAGAAAAATATATATTTCTAAACTCAGTGAAAAATTTAAATCTATCTCTATCAATTATTGATAGCACCTGTAGACAAGATATCAATCAGAATATAGAAGATTTCATATCACGCTTAACAAATTTGATCTGATATATATGTAAAACTTTGTACTCAACTACGACAGGAAAAAAAATAGTCATTCAGTAGAGCAGTCTCCTCTCCCAATTTGTATAATGCCAGATACAGTTTGGAAATGAATATTTTGAGCTTAGGGTTATTTTCTTGATCTCTTGTTTTTATTTTTTGAGTTCATAACAAACAAATATTTAGAAAAGAAAATACATTGTCTTAAGAAATCACAGATTTAAAACTTACATATTTTATCAAAAATAACATTTGTTTTGTTGAGGGCATGTTAATATAAACCTTTCTTTAAATGCTGGCTTTCTGATTCTTCTGACTCTACATCAGATTTATGTCTCAGTATAACACATTATTTCACGTATCTTTTTAAAATTTTTGTAACTTTCAGAAATAAATTTATAAGATCAATAATCATCTCAATTTCTATTAATTCAATAATGCTAAAGAATTTTCTGCACCAGGGGTCAGCAGACCACAAGAAGCAACTTGTTTTTGTAAGTAAAGTTTTATTAGGACACTTCTACACCTCTTTATTTACATATTGTCTACAGTGGTTTTTGCATTTCCATAGGAGTTATGAGTAGTTGTGACCAACAACATATGGCATATAAACCTGAAATATTTACTCTCTGGCCCTTTAAGAAAAAAAAAAAAAAAAAAACTTTGCCAATTTCTGATCCCTGATCTATGTGTTTTAACAAGTAGAAGTTAAGTTTCAGAAATTTAAGACATGTGACTCTTTTAGGTATAACACTTACTTTTGTTTAAAGATTGACAGAAAGGTCAGTTGTTGCAATGTTCTGATTGTTAAATTAGAAACCCTTTGTATTAGATATTACTGTATATAAATACTTAATATTTGGGATTTTTAACTGGTGACTTTAATAAATGAGAACTTACCTTGCAAAAATTGTAATACATATAGGAACATGTGTAGATGTATAGAATTAATAATGCATCCTTCTCCACCTATTGTAGATAATATTTGGGTAGGAGCATTTTTTAGAATCTGATTTGAATATTCAATTGACTCTGAGAACCACCACACAATGAATTGAATAAATAACATTTCAAAGCAGAAAGAAATACCCTATCATTCATAACTGTCTTCCCCATACCTTAGCATGTGGCTTTTTTAAAACAATTGCATTAAAGGAACAATGAATGCATCCCAAACTCACTTCACCATGTATTCATTGTTTAAAAAAAAAAAAAAAAAAAAAAGGACAGGAGAAATGAAATCACGTCTGTAGACTTCTGGAAACAATCATGCTGTATGAGTCAGATTGAGGTCAGCACTGCTTTGCCCGAATACCATAGGATCATGCTATTGAAAACCTAACCAACATATAAAGTAGTAAAGAGAAAGAAAAATGAATAAAAATTCACATTATTGCAGATTGTATAGTTTGATGCTATGTGAATGGTCTTCATTTATGGCTAGGAATTGCAAGACTGCTGTGAAGAGTGGCAATTATACCTTGAAAATAAAAGACTGCAGTAATATCAGTACAGATATTAAAACAATAATGTGATTTAAAGGTTGCTTTCTAATACGGCTTCCCAACATCTGTCCTTCAAGATGTGGAAATGTACATTATTTTGTAAATTTAATCACACCTATCTATATATGTTTTGTACTCCATGCATCTTGTAATAATTAGGAAAAAAAAAACTGTCCCAGAGACATCTCTTTTAATGCCACTATGCATTTTATTAGTTTATTTAACCATCAGACAAACATTAACCAAAATAGAGTAGATCTGGAAGATATGATTTTGAATTCACACTTGAGGATATAGGTACATTTCTAGATCTAAGGATATCTTTTTATTCTCTTGTTTCTTATTTTTTAGTGGTGACAATATATCCTTGTTCGATATGTATGTGTATTTATACATACTTATTAATAAAATAGGTATAAAATTCAATAAAAGTGTCAAGCATTCTTGGTACACTTTTTTTTAACTCTGAGAAAAAACAGTGACAAGTTAAGAAAATATTGACAATTTAGTGTCTCATGTGAATATCAAGTTGCAGCTTTCTGTATTCTTGTTTATGTAAATAAAGAAAAGCAATATATGACTGGGTACGGTGGCTCTTGCTTGTAATCCCAGTACTTTGTGAGGCCAAGGAAGGCAGATCACCTGAGCTCAGGAATTCGAGACCAACCTGATCAACATGGAGAAACCCCGTCGCTACTAAAAATACAAAAAAGTCAGGAGTGGTGGCACATGCCTGTAATCCCAACTACTTCGGAGGCTGAGGCAAAAGAATTGCTTGGACCCGGGAGGAGGAGGTTGCAGTGAGTTGAGATTGCACCATTGCACTCCAGTCTTGGCAACAAACAAAACTCTATCTCAAAATGTATAGTAGTGTCTGTCAGTAATATCAAAAGATGAACAGATAGATAGTTGATAGGATAGCTGTATAGCTATTACCACAAATATGCACATATTTACAAACTACTACACAACTTGAGACCACTCTGGAATTGTATAATCATGGTCAGTAGTGAATGTTTGTGCAAGTCTTTTGAAAATTCCGTATAACTAATTTGATACTGTGCCTTAAATTTGAGAATGACTTAAGTATTCAATAAATATGGTAAAATTTTTTCTTTTAATAGTGAAATAATTACTGTTATCTCTCAGGCCGTGTAATGACTTTATTTCAGAATTATAAACAAAAAGAAACAAACTAAAATAAGAGGCCTGATTTTAGCAACATGCCACTTTATCTTTATAAAGTCTACAATACAATTGTTAATTGTGTAGCCTGCATGTTTCTTCTTTACCAGAAAGACAATTGATTACATGATAACATTTTGCTCATAGATTAATTATACCATTAACAATTTATTGCAAAATTTCTTCAGTCTTTAGAAAGTTAACATGTGTATGCAATATAATATCAAAGAATTGTGACACAGACACTCATTCCATATCTTTGTTTATCAATGAAAACAAAACATTTAATAATTATTCTTTAATGTTTTTATGAATAATAGGGTAAGTATAAAAACATCAACTACATGCATTTTTAACAAAGAATTTTTCATTTCTATTATTTAAAATTGACTCTAATTAATTTTTAATAGAATATAAATAATGTTGTCAGGTGGTTATTGATGGAACTGATTAAAAAGCTTCATTCATTCATCTATTTTTTAAAAATCAAATTTGCATTGTTTTTGGTATGAGTTCTAAATAGTCTGCCAAATTCTCATGATACAGAAATGAATGAAGCATGGTCCCTGCCTTAGTAGTCTGGAAGACAGTGTTGGTTTGCAAACATTCAACATTTTACATTTCAGTGTAAAATAAAAGTGTATCCGAAGATCCAGATCTCATAAAAATATTTTTCCTCATGCATTTGTCTCCAGTTTTCTACATTTGTAAATGTAATGTATTTCTTAATAAACTTGTCCTTCAGAATTGGAGTTTTTGTCTTCCTGTTCTTCCTGATTGTTTTCTTTGGCAATATCTCCAAGTAAGTGCATTCTTACATCCACTGCATTGCTTATGCCTAAAACTAGACAGATTAAATGAAGTGCTAAGTGTGTTAGACAAATTATTTATGCTAAAAGTTATTTTTGCAAGTGAACTGACCTGGAAATTGTTGATTTTGCCTTTTTATTTTTCTAGTATAGAATATCCAATTTTAGATATTTTAAGAAATAACTTTTAAAGCTTCACATTTAACTATTAAAGAAGTGTGTCAATACATAATTTAAAACTTGAACTAATACTTGCTATATCTTCACATTCCTTGTCTGCCAGAGTTTAGTGCTAAGAGAGCCAGATTTGTACTAGGAGCCCAGAGGACTTATTATCTGGTTAATGTGAAAGTTTTTTAATTTTCAATAGGAATTGTTTCTTAAAGCATCAATTTTTTAAAAACAAGAAACAAAATAACCGAAATAACTGTTAACGTGGAAATCATTTTGTTCTAGGAGCAAATGTGAAAAATGATGCAATCTGCAGACAATAAAACTCTAGTTGTTTTGAGGTCAAAATAATCAGTATTATTTTTCTCTTAAGCAACACAGGAAGTAAAGGGACATTTTCATTAATTCCATCTGGCTCACAGATGTCATTTATTGTGAATTTTAGAAATTATGAAAACCTTATGGCTAATCTGTTTTGAAGCACATTCATTTTTATGGCAGGATAAAAGGGCCAGTAGATATTTGTAGACATATTTAAAGAGGCTATATTTACATATTTATTAAAACTAAAATATTATGTTACTAAATGATAATTTTTCCAAGTAATTATTCCTATTTGTTCACCAAGCCAAAAGATGACTTCTGAATAAAATATTTTTAAATTTGACTTTTTTACTAAAGGATGTGTGCTTATACACAGTGCATATATGAGGAAAAACCCTTATTCATTTAGTAATGCTCTTGATATGTTTTGGCTTATGGTTCATTTCTTTTTAAATTCTGCTACATTCTTTGTTCCACTTCAATTTGGCTTCTATGAAAACATTAAGAAATACTTTTTATTTACCTCTTAGAAGGTATGGACAATATGACACCTTTGGAGATTTAATGTTAGAAATACAGAAGTAGACCTTTAAAATGGAGTCCCTACTGCCAGTCATAAAGCAAAATCTGTGCAACAGGTACATCTAGATCGTTTTCATCCATATCTAGCTTGCTCACAATGACTTTCTCATGCATTACAAACAATCTGGCTCTTAATATAGTGTTTAAGTGAACTTTAATGTGGCGCATGACAGTCTTCTGATATAGTCAGTTAGCGGTTCAGAGGGTGAATTACTGAATCTTACTTCCCTACTGTTCAGTCCATAGGGGCTTAAATTCTTAACTGTATATAGAGTTCCTGCAATATAATGTCATATTCCCTTCTTCCAGTTCACTATGCAGGAAAGGTTATAAGTTCAGAAAATACTAGCTGAACCAAACAGCTTATGATTTCACCTATAAACATTAGGGATAGAAACATTTTCTCAACATTATGTGAACTACTGCCTGTGGTTTTGGGTCAGGTGTCTATGTTCATACGATAACACTCAGGTTCCATGAACACACATTACTGTGATTACAGATTTCCCTTTAAACCAAAAACAATATTACATTTAATCATGACCTCACTGAAGCTTAGTTAGATGTATAATCAGTAAAAATCGAAGTGGAAAGGAAAGAGTTAGACAAGGTGAATGCATGATTTTAAAAAATGTTTGTATTTGCTCATGCTGTATTTTTATAATATGTGAAAATCTGACATTCTGGTTTCATAAATACATTCTACATTCTTTTCATTTCTTCAGTCAGGTAATATATTTCAGCCAGGTAATATACTTCAGCCAGGTAATATATTTCCTAGAAAATGTGTATACTGATAAAGTTGCATTAGGTTTAGGCTGGAATAATTTAAATATGTTATCATAAAACGAAATGTCAAGTTGATTGAACCAAGATAACACAATAGCTTCTCTGAGCATGTTGGTGCACACCGTAGGCAATTGGCAGTCTCTTGACACAGATATGAACATATCTTATGGAAAACATTGGTGGAAAGTAAGCGAACAGTGTAATTGCCAAATGTATCCAAATTACCTACCAAATCCATTCATCTGAGACTTAGATGAGCTTCAAAAGTCACACACCAGCTTTAAAGCTGTTCACAATACTGTTTATGAGACACTCCAATTATTAACAATGTAAATGACTGCAATATTCAATACAATTTTCTAACACAATTACTTGGGTCTACAGGACTGTGACAATTTTTGAGCTATTGAAACTAACATGTTTGAGCTTCTGAAACAAAGAGCTCTACAGTCAACTTAAAATCAATAACAGTATTTGATTTTTGTCCTATTTGTTGCCTTCTATAATTCTGATAGGTAGCATAATTCTGTAGTATTGATCAATATGCTATGCTGTGTGTCAATATAAAAAATACAAATGCCAATTTCAGTTACTTGGAAACAGTTTAGGAGAACTCATGAAAGGATTTCATCTATTTTTACCATTCCTGACCATAGGGGTTAGCAAATTTACTCTTTATCATCATTTATCTTGGCCAAGGAAAGTCAAGAATTCATTTACTATCCAAGTGAAATCACCCATGGTAGAAGAATGTCTAAAGGTTTTGTTTTGTTGTTCATTTTCCAGTTTCCTTACTAATATGGGTACAGTTATAATGGGAAATATTTTGAATAAAATATAATTTTATTCTTCAAAATGTGGGCTTGAAGCAGCTGCTTTTCATAGTGTACATCTGCATAGTGTTATGGAATGATAGGTTTTTAAAATGAGTGCTTCCAAATACCACATTTATTTTCTTCCATGCAGCTCGAATCCTCTCTCCGCCTGGTGTGTGTGTTCAGCTGGTTCTCCAAACCTTGGTCACAGTCTCACTGACCTTGGTTGCCTGGTTACAAAATCCTCTTTGTGATTTGTGAGATGCTTGTTTTGACGGAGAGCAAAGGATTTTTTTTCTACCGTAAACTTAAGAGAGTTTCTATTTCAGAGTAGAACATATTAAAACCAGTATATCTTGCCAATTTATAACTTGCACTTCTTAGGGAATAAAATTATGAACTGGATTTTTTCCCATCCAAATTATATTTAATATTATTGCCAACATTTACTTCCTGATTGTAGAGAATAAGCATCTCAAACAGCTAGAGGGCTGCAGTCTAAGCTCCTTAAAAAATGAGGCATCTTTATAAAACAAAGTATAAATATAATAATATGAAAATTATATGTTCTTCTGAAGACAAATGTTTACATGAATCAATCATTTGCAATCCACTTAATTTTCTCTTTCTTTCTATAAATAAATTTGAGTGAAACTAAATTTTTAATATTTTTTGATGCTGGAAAAAATAGTCTGTGATATGCATTTTATTTTGTCATTATCCAAGTGTATTTCTCTTTCTAAAGTTCCATATCCCTATGATAGTGTAAAAATATATTACTTGTCAGATACATATTTACTTAAATTTTTACATCCAATTTTCTTAATTGTTTCTTTTTCCAAGATAATAAGATCCACTCATGTGTATACACACTTAAGGAGTGATTTTTGTGAGCTTATTCAAACGCAGTAAAATAATAACATTTGCTTGTTGCAAGTGTATGGGTGCCTAATTCTGGAGATTACCTTAAATAGGAGGCAATGGGCAAAGTAAATGTAAGTGGTGTGGTCAAGTCAAGAATAACAAGTCCATTGTATCAGAGATCCAGTTTGCTACTTGGACAATTGAGCATATAGTCCCTCTGAAGTTAGTATAATTGGTACCAGCTGTTTAACTGTTACTTTTTTTTTTTTTTTTTTTTTTTTTTTTTAGTTTTGAACAGGAGCCAACTTGGCTTGAAAGCTGTGCTACCGAAATACCAAAAAGAAGAGACTGAAGAATGATGCCAATGTATATGTATGTATTTCTTTCAAGCCATTTTCCTGCAGCAGTTCATCTCAGGGCCACGATAAATCAAACACAATGATAGTGATAAAAGAGAAATGGGTTGTTTGACTGCTAAGAGGCAGCTGGCCTGATTAAAGCCAATATGAGTGAGAAAAAAAGCATTTCATTTTTAAACTTTTTCTTTATGAAAGAATAATTTCCCTTCAATGATGTGGTAAATGATTATTTTCATCCTCTAAGTATTTTATGTAACATAATTTTTTATAAGAATTATTAGTAACTAAGGCAACACAGGGCCCTGGGTCTCCAAATTTAAGCTTCTTCATATTTTTTTTCATTAATGTATTGAGTAAAACATATCTTTTGCAAGAATTCAAATATCAGATAATATTTTTCCTCTTTTCAAAATCATAGCAATATAAAGCATTATGTAACTGAGACACAGCTCCAATATTATCTAAGAGGTATATCCAAAGTCACACAACTAGTTAATGTCAAACATGGATTAAAATCTTTTTATTTCTCATTAATGAAAATCCTATTCAATGACATACTAGCCTTCTGACCTATCTTACCAAGAGTAATTTTTAACAGATAGTACTTTAAATAAACTGTAAAATTCCAAGCTAGTTAGTAAAAGTATATTAAAGTGTTAAATTTTTTTAAGGTATAAAGGTAAGAGTTTCATTTTATACAACAGGGAACAATTAAATGTGCTAAAAGTATTAGAAAGTATGCAGAAAGCATTAAAAGGAGTAATTTGGCAACAAAGTAGTCAAAAGGATAGTAATATTAAAAATATAGGCCAGTCACGGTGGCTCACGCCTGTAATTCCAGCACTTTTGGAGGCCGAAGTGGGCGAATCATGAGGTCAGGAGATCGAGACCATCCTGGCTAACACGGTGAAACCCCATCTCTATTAAAAATACAAAATTAGCCGGGCGCGGTGGCGGACACCTGTAGTCCCAGCTACTCAGGAGGCTGAGGCAAGAGAATGGCATGAACCAGGGAGGGGGAGCTTGCAGTGAGTGGAGATCACACCACTGCACTCCAGCCTGGGTGACAGAGCCAGACTCCATCTCAAAAAAATAAATAAAATAAAATAAATATATATATGTGTGTGTGTGTATATATATGTATGTGTGTGTGCATGTGTGTGTATATATATATGTGCATATATACATAAAAGAAGGTCAAGCTCGACGGGTCACACCTATAATCCCAGCACTTTGGGAGGCCAAGACAGGAGAATCGCTGGAGGTCAGGAGTTCAAGACTAGCCTGGCAGACATAGCAATATGCATCTATCTAAAAAAATAAAATAAAATAAATAAATAAATAAATAAATAAATAAATAAATAAATAACAACCAGGAGACCATGGCAAGAATGATGACACCTTCCAGAAAGTCATATTCAGAAGACAAAGGAATGAGTGTCAGAAAAATGTTGAAGAAAGAAAAGTCAGGGCTTAAGTGGAATTTCATAAAATGAATGACAGGTATTGCATTAAAAGAAAGTCCACATTTTGGATAATGAAACATTTATTTATCCAGCAAATACTTATTGAGCACCTGCTCCCTGCCAAGCATTCTTCTATGCACGGTGTCTAAGAGAACAGTAGTATGTCACTGATAGAAAGGGATAATATGATAGCTACATCTTTCTTTTTCATTAAGCACATTTGTTTGAATGACTTTTCCACATTTCTATGTCTCTGGCAGAACCTGGGAAGGAATAATCATCTGATATATAAAATAATAAATAGAAAGACCTGTATTTTAGCAGAATATTTTACAGATAAGTAACTTGACACCCCAAAGAAAAAAAATGAATTGCTCTAGATCATTTTTAAAATGAATTATTCCCCTCTCCTCTTCCCAAATCTCCTAGAAGTACCTTCTACTTTCTCCATTTCTGAGGATCTTACCTCCTCTCTGCTTAATCCAAAAGAACCCTGAGTCAACATGTGAATTACAGGCAGAGAAGAACAGTTAAACTCATCGTTTCTAACCCACTCTCATGATCTAATTAACTGAATACCCTTACCAACAGGTCCTTTACGTTGAGAATAAACTAGTTTGACAAAGAATCATTGGCATTCACTTGTGTATCACAACTCGATTTCTCCTCCCGTGATATAGAACAGAAAATTCTTATGGCCAGGTAAGGGTGGGCTAACACTGGCCACATGAGGCTTTTCTTAGACCATAGTTTTATCAGTAGCTGGGACCCCAAATTCAGCTGTTTCTCAACAGAGAGAAAACAATGGCTTTGCTCAGAATTACTCAGCCTTGGCACTATTGACATTTGGGGCCAGATAATTCTTTGTTATGAGGGACTATTTTCTATGCTGCAGGATGTTTAACAGCATCTCCCTCCTCTCCTCACTAGATGCCAATAGAATGTACCCCCACACTCTGAAGTTGTGACAACAAAAATGTCTCCCGACATTTCTAATATCCCCCGGGGGAAGGCCAAAATCACCCCCAGTTGAAAATCACTAATCTAGCTGATCTTAGTTCATCATACAAACATCCAGAAGCAGTACAGATGATAAAAGTCATGCTGGGAGATCTGTGCTCGCAGATGGCTTGTGGTGCTTTCCTCCATCCGCAGATCAGAAGTATACCTTAAGTTGCTATACCAGAAGTAAGTTCTTTCTTCTCTACGACTAACATACATTTAGGTCTATTTGTTAGAGACAGGGACTGGATTCTTATTGGCTCAGGGACATTATTCTCTTAATGAGATTAATTTTATCAACACTGGAAACTAAAATACTTTCATAGTATGTGTCTGCCAGTACAAAAAAAAAAAAAAAAAAAAAAAAAAAAAAAGCTTTCTTTTTGATCTTATTGTGTAAATGTTATGAAACAAACATATGCATGTTCTTTTTTTCTCATCATCTAAGTCCAAATAATCACAAACAGAACTTTGTACCCATTGATCAGATTTTCTCAGAATTTTCATAGCAATTAACTGACTCTCACCACGTATGCCCATATCAATTTGGGGTTCAGTTTTGAACAACTCACACTTTAATATTAAGCCTAACTTTTAATTATTTGGCCACAGAAGACAACTGATAGTTTTGGTAAAAATATAAAATAGTTTAGTGAAAATAGCCTGGTCTATCATATCCACTTTATTCTCAACCAGCATTTCACAGAAGCATTCATTCTCATCAGATTTTTATATTTCTATATTCAATAAGAGAACAAATAAGCCAAGTACTTACAATAACTGGGACTATAAACAGAAATAAAAACATTTACCTGCTTTGTTATCATAAACACTGAATAAAATGACATAAATCTTTTATTTTTTAATATGTTTCAGGGCCGTATGGTTTATCAAAATCATTTCAATGCCATGACAATTCTGAAATTATTATTTTGTAGCAGTGGTTGGGCTTTAGCTATAAAATAACTCTTTGCCTATGTTATCAAGAAACAAATGTGAATGGTTTGTTATTATCCATTTTTTTCTTCCATAACTTTTCTTTACTCAATTAATCAATACTGTATGCTACATTTACAGGCTATAGCTTAAAACTGGTATTTCTGATTGGAATCCATCCTTAGAAAGTAATTTCATAATAGTGTTTAGAACCAAAAATATTTTCAGAAATTTAAATTTGTTAGCATTCTTCTCTCATTTGCTTGATAACCTTATAATTACTCTATTGATTCTTCAAAACTTAAATTTTCACATAGCTTTGGAGAACTGTATTACCAGAAAATACTTCATGTATTTCATGTACATGTCTTTTTTAAAAAACAAAACAAAACAACTATTCCTCAAGGACATAAACTATTTCTTTGTATCTTATATGGAGTCTTATGAACAGTAGGTGTTCAATTACTATTTGTTGATAAATCATAAATATGTGATTCATATGTTTATGTATGTAATAGTATTAAGAGCCTAGCATTTGATTTTATATGCCTCTAAGATCCAGGGGCAGAAAGAGAATTTCCAGTAATGAGATTAATAAGTTATATACTATAGATAAGTTAATTGCACCCATGGTTTCTAGGTATTCTTCTATATTAATATTAGCTTTTGAGTATGATATGTGATATTCAGTAGATAAGCTGAAATATCAAATGTGTTTAAGATCTAATTTGACATATATTGAGCTTATTTATCTGATTTTATTTAGAGTTTATTTTAAGGTAATATAATCATTTCAAAATCTGGAAAATGCACAGGAAAAAAATAGCTCTGCCTATGTTTTTGGCAATTGGAAATAAAATACAGGCTGTGTGCGGTGGCTCAAGCCTGTAATCCCAGCACTTTGAGAATCCAAGCTGGGCGGATCACAAGGTCAGGAGATGGAGACCATCCTGGATGTCACGGTTAAACCCTGTCTCTCCTAAAAATACAAAAAAAAAAATTAGCTGGGCGTGCTGGCGGGCGCCTATAGTCCCAGCTCCTAGGGAGGCTGAGGCAGGAGAATTGCTTGAACCTGGGAGACGGAGGTTGCAGTGAGCTGAGATCGCGTCACTGAACTCCAGCCTGAGCGACGAAGCGAGGCTCCATCTCCAAAAAAAAAGAAAATACAAATCAACAATTTCCTCAAATTAATGTAATACTTGAAAAATATTGCCTGCAGTATTTCATACTTTTGCAAGATACAGTGACTTCCAAATGAAAGATAGTTTTCAGGAAGAAGAAAATATATTATTGTATTTTCTCTGAAGATAATCTTTTTATTGCTATTATGTTATATTCTCGGAAGATAGTCTTTTCACTGCTAGTATATGACTCTGTGCTCATTTTCATATGTCAACTATCTCTTTTAACTGCCTTGGTGAAACGTTGGTATTTGATCTAAAATATTGGCATTAGATTATTCTGTCTGAGATAACTACTTACAATGAGCAGATTGAAACATGTGTAGTTGGGCCCAACACTGTATCAGAGAGCCTGACACAGGCCCCAGTTAGAATCCTCTATTCATGTCATGGCTCTACTTCTGGTTCATCACTAGGTGTAATGAAGAGCCAGACATTTGTTTATTGACTCCCACTTGAAACCATAAGCTTTTCACAGTAGGCGGCTAAAGATTCACAAATTTAAGTTATTTCTTACGGTACAATTTTATGTATGTGTTGCATGTTTTACAATTTAAGAAAAAGGAAGAGACTCTAACGTTTACTCTACACTCTCCATTTATGAAGTGCAAATTTAAAACATTTATAGGACTAATTTTTTAAGCCTGTATTCCAATAAAGTTTATAGTCCCAATCCTGTGGTGGGCTCATCTCTTTAGGCATTTCAGAAAAGTTCTTTTGGAAGAAGCTTTTTAGTCTGTGGTATATTTTATTGACTTACCCACTAGTGCTGCACTTTAAATTTGGATTTCATCTGAGGAAAAAGATGGAACTCATTTGGACCAAGACACATGAATAATGTAAGTGATGGATCTGGACTGTGTCATTTTTGGCCCCAAATAGTCTGTGACTTTAATAATTCTAAGATTGATTTTTGTTTTTGCACAACTCACATCTTTGTAAAAAAAAAAAAAAAAAAAAAAAAAAAAGAGAGGTTTTCCAAAATCTTTGTGTAATGGAATAAATAGACCCTCTCCCAAACTGTCCGTTTTGAAGGACGAGGCTCCTTTAAAGGAGTAAATTTAGACATATTTATAAAAAGATATTATTTAAAGTCACACTGTGCACTTTCACTTAGGAAGAATAAGTGTTATCAAGATTTCACAGGAGCAGGATCTGGTTTTGTGGGCGTCAAGTGACTTGTCCGAGGTCTCCAAGCACATGGTGGAGTGGCATTGTGAAACCATCATTATCAATGGCTTTTTAAAAAACTTTTTGAAAACTACCTTTCCCTGTGATCTTCTAACTTGGTTCTTACCCTTGTTAAATTAATTTTTACAGTATTATGTGATCTTTTTAGCTTTGGAATGACTTGGGCTTAAATAGTTAACATTAGCTAATAATTTCTTGTTTTCTTTGCTTTTCTGGTAGGCAAGAGCTGGGCATTTAGCCAAGAAAGAAAACACTTATAATCCAAAAACTGAATAAATACATCTTTTTTTTCTGATGGTGTCCTAAATTGGGGAGGCAAAGGTGACATTTTAAAATTGAGTCTGAATGTTTGTAATAAAACTCAACAAAAAGTGAGTTCCTCCTAGAGAATCCGTGAAACCGCTGTAACTGGACAACTGCAATTTTGGGGACTTTATTTCCATGGAAAATTAGAGATTCTCTCTAAACCTTTTTTAAATTATATCTCTAAGGAAAGTACTTCTTTGTCCCTTGAGGCTAAGCCCATACTGACTTGAACATTGGAAGTTTTGAGTCACATTTCTTTTTTGATCTAATTTAAGATAGTTGTGGAACTTAACATTTCTCTTTTTTAATACAAGTGTCTTAATAATTGGGGTTCCATGTAATGCATAAGGTGTTCAAATCCTTAACTAATAAAATCATGATAAAGCATAATTTTCAACTGTATTAATAAATTTATTTAATATATACTTATGAAGGATTTTTTTTGGTTTGGGCACAATGCTGAAAGTTAGAGCTGTAACTGCAAATCAAAAATGAACAGAGTTCCTACCCGGTGGATCTCATAGTTTATCAAAATCAAGACATTATTTGAGAGAATAATTATGCTATCATAAGCTGTGCATCTCAGGTTTATCTAAACCATCACATAGAGATAAAGAAAATCAGTGTTGTTATCAATATTATAGTCTTTGAAATAGACATTTATAAAAAAATGTAAATATTAATTTTTAAGAATTAATTTCAGATTGTGAAATAGTATGATTGGATAACACCATAGGTCTTTTTGATAGGAGCCAATACTGTGGCTCAATTATAATTTCAGAAATGGATTTTATGCCCAGCACCTTTGTTCCTTTACACAAAACAAATAACAACTACTATTTCACCTATTTGTCTGGTTTTCCCAGTAGAAAAAGAGGAAATTCTATTTTTACAAAACTGAAGCAAGCATTTTGCCCTTAATCAAGACTTCTGTAATAATTGACTCTAATTATTTTTTATGTTGTGTCTAAATAGATACTACATTTATTCTTTACTGATATGCTCTGTAGTTTCAACAGATATTTGCCTTAACCAGATCTCTTATAAAATGAGAAGCCAGAAGCCTCTGAAGCAGATTCAATTTTTAAATACAATAATCATGGCAGATTAAGGAAGGTATATGGTGAAAAAACTTGACCATTTCAAATAATAAATTACTGCAAAATGTATTGAAGAAAGCCAGTTAGAAACCCATCTAATTTTCTGTTTAACCAGTGAAAATGTATAATTAATAATATATTTCCCTTTGTACTTCTAATTTTATGCAATCATAAAGAAAATTATAGTTCTTTTCACATTTCTACATATTTTGTGTTATATCTGAAAATGATATGTTATTTCTAGAATGCAGTAAAGATTTTTTGTAAAAAAAATCCTTTTTATCTTTCACCCTTAAATTAGAAATGAAAATTAATTTCAGTATATTGGATATACTAAAGTTTAGAAAATTAACAGTACGCATAACATTATAACGTTTGTTAAATGATAATGTTGTTTAGTATTTACTAGAACCACATTTTAAATAGGATTTTTCAGTTTACAATACTCAATAATGTCATTGATGCATACAGTGTCTTCTTTGAGTGTAATTGAAAGCACTTTATTAATAATGTCAGCATGCCAAAAAAATCTATAATGAAGGTACCGAATAGAAACTATTAGAGACTGTAGACTTGACAGTATGGCACATTCAAATTTATTTGGCTTTATATTTGTACTTAGGGGTAGTATGACGTTGATCATAAATATAAAAGCTATTGTGTACTACTAGGTCTTTTAAGTGAAAATACAATTTTCTGAACCCTTTTCAATGGCAATGTAATTGACTGATAAATTTGACATATGTTACTAGTGAATCACAATCTAAAGATAAGTGAATTTTATATTATAAATAAAAAACAAATATGCTATTCTAGGAAACAAATGGTAATTACAGATATGGCATTGTAGAAATAAGTAGAAATGAGGTTATTTTCCCTGAAAAATGTTATCAATGATAAAAATAGATATGCTGTATCTCAAAATAATACAGTTGTCTCATAGTGGTAACTGTTTTCATTACAAAAAATAAAACAAACCCATGTAAATAATGAGCAGTAGTTTAAAATGTATGCCTTCTTTTTCTCTTAAATAAGTGACTATGAAATATTCACAGGCATTTTAATAGTGATTTTGTAAATATAATTAACCTATTGATCTGTTGATAACTGCCAAAGCCCCTCATTAAATCTTCACTTTAGTTTTCATTGGTACATGTAATTAACAAATATATCTACCAAGTATTATATAACTTCTTCTGTCAACACATTTCTACAGTGACAATCTCATATAATAGTTATTGAATTAATAATTATGTCTGATTAAAAATGATTTGGATGTGGATTCTGATTTTCACAATCTATCTGGAAAGATATATTAGTATAAAAAGAAAACTATCACAAGAAAAATAAGATATTAGAAGACTTAAAGGGGAGAAAGTATTTTTATAGTTTACTAATAAAAATTACCATTACAGATGTAGTATTTGCTTTGGGTTTTGAAAAATGAACAAAGTAGGCAGTTGGAAATACGAAATTAGAAATAAAGCTTTGAGACTTGTCTTAAAGTTCCAAAATCTATAGTGTAAATAAAGGACCTGATCTGGTATAAGTGACTCCAAAGTTCATGCTCTTAGAGGAAAAAGACAAATATATAGAACATATAATAATAAACAGAGCAAAAGCAGATGTGGAATATATTACTTGTGTCTGACATTCTGATTTTAACTCATACCTTAATCAGTATTTCTTTTTCAAGCTTGTATCTCATTTGCCACTAACTGTATGTTTATAGCAGGAAAAATATGACAGTCTACAATTGAATTGTTTCTTGAAGAGTGACATAGTTGTCCTCAGATTAGGTGGCATCAGTTAATCCTGTAGTATAGATAAGTTAAGAGTTCAGCATTCATTTCAATCATACTATTAATTTCACCCTCAATGATTCATTCCTAGCATATCTTTGTTGGTGTTTGTCTTTCCCTTTCTGCATCTCAGGTAAAACATTCTACCAGCAATATTGGAAAGGTTGCCATGCCTGTGTTTGTAAGCAAGAGGAAACATGCTCCCTTTTGAGGTAAAGTCACGTGAGACATCTAAGGAGCACTTCATTCTAGAGCTCAGAGTGAACAGTGGTTAAGTAACTGGGCTTTGTACTCAGGGTTCAAGTCTTGGTCGGCACCTACCAGAAGAATATCTTTGATTAGCTGTTTAACCATTACATATGATAGCTAACGTTTATTGAGTTCCTGCTGTATACTAACCACTCCAATAAGTATTTCACTCTGATTTTCTCAAATCTGTATGACTCTTTAAAGTAGCTATTGAGTCTTCTGTTTTACAGTGAAAGCAACTGATGATAATCAGTTTAAAGTGGGTCTAACTTGAAATTACTTACTGTTAATTGCTGGACTAAACTACCTGTCTTTCTTTCTCTCAAATTATTGTAAATTGTTATTTGATACTTCACATTTACTTCATTCCTTTTCATTCCTTTCATTCTTGTAAGAACCTGGCTCTATGGAATATCTCTCTCACCACTCTTCTAGCCTCATAATCTTCTTTTGGTTTCTCATCAACATCTAGGAGACAAGTTTTTCCTCCCTCAGAAGTCTCCTTTCATTTTCAGACACAATGTCACTACACAGATTTCATCAAAACTGGTTTTCTTCTCAGTCCTCAGTTGAATACAATTTGGTATCTGACCCATCACTCCAGAAAAATAAGCAAATTTTGCAAACTTGAATAACTTTTTTACTAAACCATATAAACTCTATCCTACTTGAGTATTCTTGGCAGTATTTCACATTCTCTACCATACTCTTCTCAAAACATACAAAATAGTGGTTAATGGATGAGCATTAAATTAATTTACATGTATTTAAATCCCAATTCCATCTTTTTGTTTGTTTATTTATTTATTTATTTATTTATTTATTTATTTTTGAGATGGGGTCTTACTCTGTTGTCCAGGCGAGAGTGCAGTGGCGCGATCTGGGCTCACTGCAAATCTGCCTATGGTTCAAGTGATTCTCCTGCCTCGGCCTCCTGAGTAGCTAGGACTACAGGTACAGGCCACTATGCCCGGCTAATTTTTGTATTTTTAGCAGAGACAGGATTTCACCATGTTGGCCAGGCTGGTCTTGAACTCCTGACCTCAGATGATCCAACTGCCTTGGCCTCCCAAAGTGCTGGGATTACAGGTGTCAGCCACTGCACCTGGCCCCCAGTTCCATTTCTTAATTGTGAATCTCTGGGCAATGTTTTACATTCTTTCTTTTGAAAATTCATACACATCTATGTAGGGGAAGACAAAACACACATACATAAAAATATGTTTTCAAGCAGGGAATTAAAAATAAGAAGCAGGCCTGGTATAATGGTGTACACCTGTAATCCTAGGATTTTGGGATGCCAAGGTAGGAAGACTGCTTGAGGCCAAGAATTCAAGACCAACCTGTCCAACATAGTGAGACCCTATCTCTTATAAAATAAAATAAAATAAAATAAAATAAAATAAAATAAAATAAAATAAAATAAAATAAAATAAAATAAAAAATAAGCAATGGAAAGTAGCTGGTGCCTACTTCATATTGGATTAGTGTATGGGGCAGGAGGGCAGGGCAGTTGTTTGGGCTGATACATGAAGAGGAGCTGGTCAGATGGAGAGTGCTGGGAAGATAATCCCAGGCCAGTAAAAGGGAACAAGCTTGGTATTATTGAGGAATTGAAAGAAAATCTGTGTGTCTGGAGAAGGTTGAACAGATAAGAGAGTGGTATAACATGGTCAGAGAGGTACGCAGATGCTAGAAGATATAGGGCGTTGAAAATAAAGAGTCTGTAGTTTACTATAAATGCAATAGAAAGTCATTGAGGAGTTTTAAACTAGACACAATAGGGCATTATTTATACTTTTAAATGCTTACACCTGATATGTGTGTAACATAGCAGGAGTTAGGGAGACTAAATAGAAAGCTGAATCTCATTTAACTATAAATCTGAAATACTAGAGAAAGAACCAGACTGGCTATACAAACTTTGCTTTTATATCAAGAGAAATACAAAGAGACAAATAAAAACTGAGCTGAATTATACATAAGCAGCTAAAGCATTCAATTCTGCTATTCAATTCTGGTGAGTTCTGCTCTATCATCTGCTTGCACGTATGGATTAAGATTGGAAGATTGTATCTAGTCCTCCTGCCCCAATGTTGGTGGGAATCTTCACCCCACTCATTAACAAACAGGGAATTTTTGTTAGGGAATTTTTACGAACAATTCAAGGGATTTCCCTTGTATGTGCTTTATGATTGCTCTAAGGATCAATGTGTTAATTACCTGGTACAATATTTGGAACATAGCAGCTGCTTTTGGTATAAATATAAATATAGGCATAAGCATATAGAGAATATATGCTTATATATTCTCGGGATAGAGAATACCCGAGATTTTATTGAATTCTTTTTGTACTTTTTGCATCTTTATTCTGTCATAATATAGGTTAGTTTGTTATTGTCGTGGTGGTGGTGGTGGTGGTGGTTTTTGAGACATCCCAGGCTGGAGTGCAGTGTCACAATCTTGCTCACTGAAACCTCCGCCTCCTGGGTTCAAGCAGTTCTTTCACCTCAGCCTCCCGAGTAGCTGGGACTACAGGTGCCTGCCACCATGCCTGGCTAATGTTTGTTTGTCTGTTTGTTTATTTGTATTTTTAGTAGAGATGAGGTCTCACCATGTTGGCCAGGCTGGTCTCAAACTCCTGACCACCAGTGATCTGCCTGTCTCTGCCTCACAAAGTGCTGGGATTATAGGCATGAGCCACTCTACCCTGTCACAAGTTAGTTTTAAATCTCAAATTTAATGTGAACTGAGAATGTGATTATAATATCTTCAATTTTATATTGATTTATAGTGTTCATTTCTTCAACAAAACTCAAATAATAAAGAGAAACCTACTATTTGTGCATTGGTCCCATTTCACAGTGACTAATCAGATCAATCAAGGCCTTGGAAAGATACAATGACAAATAGATATAGTATCATGGCTTTTCTTGGAAGAAGAGGATAAAATATAATATTTAGCTTCTAAAATATGAACGTACTTTGTCATGTTGTAAATTCAAAGTTCTGGAAATACAGGTAGAAAAAAGTGAGTTACAAAGCAGCTCTGAAGCTTCCCCAAACTCACATAGCAGCTTAGCTCCAATTCCAGACTGCACAAGTTCTGTCATATATTTGATTGCCTCACATTTATAAGGTTACAAGCATTTATCAAGGAAAAAAAAAAAAAAAAAAAAAGCTTTGAAATATTACAAATAGGTAGATCAGTAGGTCATCCTAAGCAATGTAGAAATCTCAGCTGCCATAAGCAAAATGAAAGGTATATCGCATTACACGTAAATTGTTTAGTTGTATGGCAAAAGATACCAATAACAAGTATATAGAAGAATGTTACCTTGATAAATATTTGTGGCACAAATAGCAGACATGGGATTAATATGCTCACTACACAAATAACAAATATAAATGAATTAAAAGATAAATAATCAATAACAGTGGCCAAAGCACATAGCATTTCACACAAGGAGAGCCCAGATGGTTAATAACATATAAAGAGAGGCTTAATCTTAGTAATTAGAGTCAGAGAAACGCAAATTAAATAAATATTTGAAAAATTATTTGAAAAAGAAATAGGTGCTGGTGATAGGTAGAATTCTCATCTTGAGAGCTAGAGTAGAAATTTAGGAGCTCTTTGGAAATATTCTGGGAATTGGCATTTAAAAAATCACAATGGTTGTGAAAATTTAAGATACCATAATCTTTAACTTGGAAATCCTTTACTGTAAAATGGCCTTAAGATTATAAAATATTGAGTCTATGAGAACTTATGTACAGGAATTTTTAATGCAAGAGATTTTATGTGTGAGGATTTTATTATATTTGCTTATAGCAGAAAATAAAATAATAAGGGTATTATTTAATAATTATATCAAATAAGTACTATTGAAATATTAGAAGATATTTAAATTAATGAAGTAGATGTATAGTCATTTACTGAAAAAGCCATTATCATTTTATACTAAGCAAATCATTATATAAATTATAAATATATAAGTGTGTATAATAGCTTAACAGTTTTTTTCATGAAAAGATAACCATAAACCTTCACATATGTGTGCACATTTTATGTACATTCATATGATAATTCATAAAGGTATGGAAAAATACATGTCAATGCTGTTTTTATTGGTTAATTCAGTAAGGCGGAAAAAGATTAAATATATTTGCCTTACACTTTTGACTGATTTGTTAGCTTAAATAAGCATGTACTACTTTCATACTTTATATAGATAATACATTTCTAAAAGAAATATAAATTATTTTTACAGAATAAATGTGATGATGTCCCTCTATTTTCAGAAGAAAATATTTTATTACTTTCTGTCTTCTCTAACTGCAGCCTCATTTCCAAACTTGCTCTTTTATAATCACTTTGATCATGAGTTGTTTATTTGTAAATTTCTGTGATCCATGGAATCTC
Organism: Chlorocebus sabaeus; assembly: GCF_047675955.1. NCBI lineage: Eukaryota > Metazoa > Chordata > Mammalia > Primates > Cercopithecidae > Chlorocebus > Chlorocebus sabaeus. The sequence continues at coordinate 88,476,402 of NC_132910.1, forward strand.
AATTCTAATTCAAGGTTAAAACATCTCAAGTGTATAGTTTATGCCCCGCAGAGCCCTAAAATGGCTTAGGATATGTAGCCCTTTGGTGGATGAGACAAACACAAGAACACTTTCTTTTAAAGAAACAAGATTGCATCACCTCAGTAAAAAATGTTTTTTTATTTCAAGTTTCTCTGCTTTCCCTGAATATTACAAAATACTGCAACATAATCAAATAATCAAACAATGCTTATTTACCATTGTAATATATCAGTGCTCTACAAGCTAAGGTACAAAAGAAATTAAGCAGCCATTATCACTTTATCCCTGCTGCTTGGAAACTAATAAAAGCACATTAATAATAAACTGTAGTCAAATATAAAGGTCTGTGTAACAAGCTAAAGCAATAGGATAAGTAAACATTGTACAATTAAATACACACCTCCACAAAATTCTCATCACTAGGACTGTCTGGCCACACAAAGAGCCAAACATGTTTATAGAAAAGATAATAAATTAGACCAAAATATATGAGTAAAAAAAAGACATGTTGATTGTATCAGGACACATAAAGATATCATATTAATCTTAAGGAAATAGGGTGACTATGTCAATTCTTTAACAAAACAAAAGAAAATTAACTTACAAAAATATCCCACAATGCAAATGCACAAACACCACTTTCACGTTCTCTGCAGGACAGTCAAGCAAACAGAGTTGACCATTGCCTAAGAATGTTCCAGGTACACTAGATTTTATAAGTGGATGTGTTTACTGACAGTGGAAAGGATATTAACAATAGGTAAAACTCATTCACTTGGAATTTAAAGTACATAAAGCATGTTAAGTTTGAGGCATAAGACAGGATGTCAAGAACCCCCATCACATAGGTGTTACATGAAAAGATCTGGGACAAAACCCACTTGCTGACAGCCAGTTCTCCATGGGTCTCATATTTCTTTACATTTTTGGAGACAGAGTACTGACTGCCTTTGTTCAAAACTGTCATTTTAAGAGTGTTTGTATAGCAAAATCCCTGGAAATTAAAGGTAGTGTCTTCCCCTAGAGAAAAGAGCAGGCATGCTTATTGTCTAGTATAAGATAATGACTCCCTTTGACAAAAGGATAGGCTTGCCTATTCTCCTTTGTAAAAATTCTGAGTTCCCTAAGGTTAGGGTTCCTCTCTGTAATGCAGCCACATGGGTTCATTTACATGTCTCTGTGGGACTTTGGACAAGGGAAACATGGTAATATGCTACTCTGCTGCTTACTGTGCCAGGAGAAGTAAAGTCCTTTGTCTCTGACCCAGGAGTCTCATCTCTTCCCCCGATCAATGAAATTGTGCTAGGCTAACTTGTTAGCTTACAAATAGGGTAAAACCTCATAGTTTTCATAGTTCTTTATAATATTCATTAGAAGGATGAAATTACAGAGAATGCTTTTGGGAAAAAGGAAGATGAGGGCCTTTCCGGCCAAATAAAGGGATTCAATAGAAGTCAGGGGATTGGTAGCAAATACATGATATTTTACAAAAGTATTCATCTACAATGTGTTAGAAGTATTAGAGGGGCAGAAAGATAGAGAAAGAGAGAGCAAAAGAGAAGGAGGTAGAGACAGGAGTTAGGAACTGGGAGAGGGAGGGAGGAGCCCTTTCCTACCAATTTTTAAAAGCACTGCTTTAGAAAATTATTCTAAATCTAAAAATTTATGTTGATTGTTATAAGAAAAAGATGCTCTTAGTTTGAGAAACTTAACACTATGGGACTGTTTTGGTTAATAAATGTTCTGATATACATAATATATGTGGTTTTAACATTGTGTTTGCTTAAAATATTTTGACTGTACAAAGTGCTAGATCTGCAAATTTCAGCTCTAGACTTTTCATTATTTCTCATTAACAAGATTGACTCAGATACCCTCTCTGACAAAATTTGACTTATCATTTTAATATTTGCTAACAAAGTCATTCAATCTCTTTGCATTTCCTTTTATATGTATATTATTTGTAATAAAGTCATATTATGTGTAAAATTCTGTGATCTTTATTCCCCCTCTCTATAGGAAGAACCCAAATCAAGAGATTTACTATAAGTTTGAAATGATAATTTTAAGTCAATGATGAAGAAAGTCTGATTTACTTAAGTAACCAAAATATACTGAAAACTTGTTAAGATAAGCAATATTACTATAATTTTGCAGGCCTTTTGAGACTTTATTGATGAAAGGCTGGGAAATATCTTAAATAAGACACTTTGGTTCCTACAGTGTAAAAGGCCACATTTTGAAAGTCTCAGGAAATTCTCTCAAAAAGGTAAAAGAGATGATTGAGAAGAATAATGAATATATTCATGTGCTAAGTTTCATACTGAGTCTTTACAAATTCTGTGGCTTACTTGAGCTTTCTTATTTTTTAAAGTATTCTTTGGTTAACACTCATTAACCATATCCTGCTGATAGCAAGAAATAAATTTAATAGGCAGCTGGGTGAGAGGGAATGTCACAGAGCTGAAATTGCCCCAGACTAGTGATGCAAAGATTTATCTTTCTCCAAATCCACTGCTTATTCAATACATGTTACCAAATAAGATGTATATTTAAAAACCCTTTAAGTAATTTTGCATGTGTTATTGAATACCAAAGGTGTACTCCAATGAGTATTGGACAGCTAACAAAATAGTTGAAAGCTATATATATATGTGTGTGTGTGTGTGTGTGTATGTGCAAGAGAAAGAGAGAGAAAAAATATGTACATATGATGTGTTTATATAACTATACACCTACATATACATTCACTATATACACATACACACAAAACACACATACGTTTGTAACATTAATCTACTGGACTCAACATTCAATCCATTGGGGTCATTCTTTATCTTTGTAAAGAATTATATGATATGACATTGCCAGAGTGGAAATGAGATGAGTCATTTTCAAAAATCTCACTAATAAGATTTCATAAAGAGTTGTGATCATACTACAAAGAACCCAAGTTCTCTCTGCTTCTCAATTAGTGTTTAGATAGGCTTTTCAGCTGGCTCTGTCATCTTGCCCATGGCAAAAATATTACACAGGACTATCTCAATTAAAATATAATCCCTCTGAGTGTAGGTGTTATTGAAAACATAGACAATCTCCATCCTATATGAAGGTTGTATTCTAAAATTTTCTTTTAATTCAGCCATTTGGAGCTCAAGTGATTTTTTCTATTTAAGTTGGATTGTGTAGTGTTCGATATTTTTCCAGGAAGGCCACAAAAGGCAATTCTGTCCATAAGATTTCTAAATATGATGGTCAGTTCTATTTTAATTTCACTTAATTATTGTTCTGTAACAGGTGTATTCAAAATAACATGTCTTCCCCTTCTGAAGAACTGGGGCTCTCTATTTCCTATCAAAGTGTTGTTTAATCAAAAAGCTGACTCTCTGGCAAAGAGTGTGAGTTGCCTTAGAGGTTTTCTATATTACAATAGATTGCCTATACTTTTGTAGAAATGATCATTGTTTTTTGTAGTTGAAAAGATAAATCTCTACTTTGAACACTGACATTTATGCTCCCATTATGTCCTACATACTGTGGTAGGTACTGAAGAAGAAACATAGAGGTCAAAGACACTGGCTGGGCTTTGGGGGCATTGGAAAAGTAGGGAACTCAGTACTCACACTTATCTATCGCACAAAATACTCAGCACATAATAATAAATGAGACTGAAGAAAATGTAAGCTGAGGATATTTCATATGGGTTCTTGCAATATGTTTCAGACTAAACATTTTACCCGTTCATAGGTTTTATTAAGATGTCACCCTACATATGTATTTTGAAAAGTTTAAGAAGTTGTAGGTTTGAAAGTTTGGAAGGGAGAATAACTATTAGAGAACCAATTAGTTTATTGCAATGGTTCAGTCTCTCTCCTTAAAGTTGGAGAACAAGATCAAGTATCTCCAGTACAAAAATAAAATCCTATATAGACACAAAACTACTTTATGAAATTTCATATATAATAGTTTCATTAGACAAAGGGCATTACTAATAAGACATCAATACTTACAGGAATTTCTGCATCTAAGGTGTGCAAGAAAGCTCAAATATTTCACTTTGGATAACTTTTTTTTGAGGCGGAGTCTCGCTCTATCACCCAGGCTGGAATACAGTGGCACAATCTCAGCTCACTGTAACCTCCGCCTCTCGAGTTCACGCCATTCTCCTGCCTCAGCCTCTGGAGTACCTGAGACTACAGGCACCTGCCACCATGCCCAGCTAATTTGTTTGTTTGTTTGTTTGTTTTTTGTATTTTTAGTACAGATGGGGTTTCAGCGTGTTAGCCAGGATGGTCTCAATTTCCTGACCTTGTGATCCACCTGCCTCGGCCTCCCGAAGTGCTGGGATTGCAGGCATGAGCCACCGTGCCCAACCCACTTTAGATAACTTTATATCCTTTATACTAGGCATCTAACAGCAAATAACTATCATTTGAGAAAATATCTCCTTTTCTTAGTCTGTCACAATAAAGTATAATCCGTCTGTATGGAAATATGCACCATACAGGTAAAAATGCTTTGGAAAATATGTGATTTCCTCTTTCTGTTATACAGAAAACATAGTAATTGCATACAATATTACAGATATGTCAGCTTTGGAAGTCTGATAATAATGTTCCTGACTAATACAAAGTCAAGTTACTAAGAAAATTAAAGTAAAGCAGTGAAACCAATAGAGGCTTAAAGAAATCATGATATTAAGCATATTGACGCAGGCCTAATCTTTTAGATCACTGAGATCTCACTCTGTGGTGGATGCTTATAAGAAGATATTCAGCTCCATAAAGAAATGTGATAATTAAATAATTTAGTGGCAAATTCTATGGTATCACACTGGCATTTTTCTTTTCCACACTTATTCAAGCATGGTGGTTTCTGACTATTTTCTTTTTCTAACACAAGAAGAAAAAATAAATTTTTTTATTCCTCCTACACATATATCACACACATGCACAAAGTTACAAAATGTAGCTTAAAAAAACAAATATAGTTAAAGATTGAAGTTAAATTGAAAACTTTAAAATTGTTCAAAGGAAATTTTTTTTTTTTTTTTTTTTTTTGAGATGGAGTCTTGCTCTGTCACCCAGACTGGAGTGCAGTGGCACGATCTCCGCTCACTGCAACCTCTGCCTCCAGGTTCAAGTAATTCCCTGCTTCAGCCTCATGAGTAGCTGGGATTACAGGCGTCAGCTACCACACCCACCAAATTTTTGTATTTTTAGTAGAGACAGGGTTTTACCATCTTTGCCAGGCTGGCTTTGAACTCCTGCCCTCCTGGTCCGACTGTCTCAGCCTCCCAAAGTACTGGGATTACAAGCATGAACCACAGTGCCTGGATGGAAATTTTTTTGACATAGAAAAAATATGAAATGTGATCAGCTTACTAAGTGTCACTTTCTTTGCAAGTTGAAAGCTATGTAATTTTGCATACTGAATCTTTATAAAATATAATATTGAGATATCTTATCTCTGATAATTTTCTTTCCAGGCCCATGACCAGATAGATAGTCAAGCCATTAGTCACTGCCAGAAGTCTGTACATATTCCCACATTCAGCCACTTGACCACTTAAACAAAATGAATGGTTAGTGATATAATTTGTGTCCCTACCCAAATCTCATCTTGAATGATAATTCTCTATAATTCCCATAATTCCCACATGTTGTGGGAGGGACCCAGTGGTAGGTAACTGATTCATGAAGGCAGGTCTTTCTCATGATAGTGAATAAATATCTGATAAATAATAGTGAATAGTATATGATGGTTTTATAAAGGGGGGCTCCCCTGCGCACACTCTCTTACCTGCCACCCTGCCACATAAGACATAAGACATGACTTTCTCCTATTTTGTCCTCCACCTTGATGGTAAGACCTTCCCAGCTATGTGAAACTGTGAGTCCATTAAACCTCTGTTTTTTTTCTTTCTTTTTTTTTTTTTTTTTTTTTGTTAATTACCCAGTCTCACATAAGTCTTTACTAGCGGCATGAGAACTAACTAATAGTTAGGCATACTCCTCACAATTCTACTCAATAAGAAATTATTTTTCTCACTACCTTTAAAACCACCCCTGAATGTGACTGTAATGTAGCTACAGTACATTCTTAGCTGCTTCTTTCATGTCAGTATGTCTTAATCATAAAGTAGAAGTTGGGCGTTTTCCTTCTCTGCTAGCTACTAGTATCACCCCCATAGGTGACAACTGTGGAAGAGGTTCCGGTGCTACTGTAGTGGGTAACCTGGGAGTCTGGGCTGCCTGCTCCTCAGCTTATTCATGCTTATTGTTCTCTGCTGAATCTCAGATATACAATTTCCATTTTTGGATGAACTGCTTTTTCATCCCATTCAACTTTATGACTTGGAACAGCTGACATAACTCAGATCATAGGGACAGATCTTTGATGCCTACTCACTTGGTGGCCTATCATCCAATGTTTCATGTCTATGGAAGCCCTGGAACATGCCAAGAGCTACCTCTAAAACGATACACAAATCTCTTCTGAGGATGGGTTGGCTTTTTTTTCCAGAATTCCAGGGGACTTTGTTGTAATTTTCTTGCAGAGGGGACACAAATATATCATACCATATAGTTTGCAATCGCTGACACCATAGGGCTTGATGAACCACTGTGGCAGAACAGTTTGACCCTCAGCCTAGACCTGCTTCAGAGATCTCAACAAATCTGCAGCCTTCTTTGTCACCCAGTATATTGGCCTGGAGCAGTATTGCTAAATCTGGGATATGTTGCCTCAAGAACTCAATGAGGTCTACCAAGAGCTGTATTTTATTTATTATGGGTGGAAACTGACAGGTCATGAACCTTAAAAAGTTGACTGAAGTGTCAGGTCACTGAATCTTCAGAGTGTTTCTTTTTCATCCTCTGGAGCATATGTGTGAGACACCAAAGCTCTAATAGTGTAGATTGAACTACCTCTTGTTCATACTGTCCAACTAGGGTGATGTCATTGTTTTAATGGATCAGTGTGATATCCTGTGGAATATTCAGGTAGTACAAATATCTTCATAATATATTTAGGAAGAGGGTAGGAAAATTAGTATGGTACTAATGCAGAACTGTCAATGAATATTGTAATCCATCTGAGGTCAATGGAAACTGTTCATCATCTTCTTGCCTAATCAAAATATCTGCATTCCACATACCGAAGGCCTTGTTCATCTACTCTAGCAACAATTTCACATCTCTTATAGCAATGTGGTTGGAGCTACCACTGGTTGAGTTTGCAGTGGTCTTAAGCATTTTTCTACAATCCTTTCACCTTTTTTTAGGAATCAAACTAGTGAATTAAATTAATTACAAAATAATAAACCACATCCTTCCTTCTTTTAGGTTTTTACAGGTAGAATATCTGCCATGTCCCTGCCTCCCCAGTATGTAATACTACTTTTGCTGTTCTACTTTGAAGTCATTTTGTAAGTTTTCTACTTGGCTTTCCACAAAGGCCTCTCCCAAACACCAAGTACTCAGTGTGAAATTTATCCCAACTGCCAATTATGTCCATTCCAATTCCACACTCAGGGACTGAGGAAATGACCATTAAGAGAGTAATGGACCAAGGAAACCAAGTGGGAGCCGAACTTCAACCAGGACTTCATTTAATACCTGGCTCCCATAGACCTCCTTTCTAAAAGTGGGACCGTGGTGACACTTTGACTCTTTAGTTACACGTGCCAACTCAATCCTGGTGTTCAATAATTCCTCAAAATGCCTGTGTAAATGGCCACAGGTTCCTCTGGGTAATGGTTTGGAGAAACCATTACCATATATATTCCTTGCAAGGTCACAGGTTTATTCATATTAGGAGGCTAGTGACCAGTTCAGTCAAATAGATTTCAAGTTTAAAACTTAGCTTAGGACTGGGACTTGAGAAAAAAAAATCACAGAATTTTCAGAGGACACTTTTAGTATCTAATTCCTCCCATGGTTGTCTTTTACTGACTGTAGATGTTAAATAACGCACTCTTTGGCTGCCATTCTATTTTGTTCTTCAGAACACCATATTCTGTGATTCATTTCCACAGTTCCTTGTGAGGCAGTGCTTTTGTTCACCCCTCAAGCATTGCTTTAGGTAAATGTAGTTTCATGCCCTATTTTCTAGTTAAGTGATGCCATGTGGCTTCTATTATTTCAGAGCCCAATCATCTCAATGGACAGTAAGGAACTCGGTTCTATTAGCAGTTACCCCTCCAACTCTTAGTCTCTGTCTGGAGAAGAAATAAAATTCACAGTGGCGTTAGTGCTCCTTTTAACAGCTCATTTCTCATATATCCTCCGGGCCCTAATGCCCAGCTGATCTTCATATAATCTATCCATTACAAAATGTCCACCTTGCACAGCCACTTTATTCGTGGCTCCACTAAGCCAGGGAAACTCAATCATTTTCATATCACTCAGTGCTGGCTGTTGCTTTTTTTAGGCTTCTGACAGCCTTAACAGTGAGTATATTCCACCTCCCAGTGTCTTGCCAGAGTTTATATTCTGTGTTCCAAGAAAGTGCCCCAAAGTGAATGAATTATTTCTTATCCTACTTATATTGGATTCTGTTGAAAAAATGTCAATCTTGGGGGTAGTTTGCTGACTCGTGTACATGGGAGCTCTTTGGGTATAAAACCTTCTCCCATCTCTATCACTTAGTTACTGGCCAATTATCAGAAGAGGAGCTCCTCTATCTGCCTTTCCAAGAGGAAACATCTTTTTCAACATCTTTAGCACAGATGTAAGCTATGAGGGCTCAGGAGAGTCATGTAGGGACGGCATCCTTAAGATAAAATAGAGATATTTTCATCTCATATTTCAGGGTCCCAAATTCCTTCTAATACATTCATCTCACATAACAGATCTTCTTTAAGGACTGAGCATTTAAAGGTCTGCAAAGCTCTGCAGACTTCAGTTAGCTGCTCTGTTTTGTTTGTTCTTCCATTGCAAGAAATGAAATTTTCTTTTTAGAATTAATAAGTGAGGATTCCCTTTTCCTTGGTTTTTTTGTTTGTTTGTTTGTTTTTGAACAGCTTCAGTATTATTGGTACTAGTTCTTCCAGGATACAAAATCAATGAACAAAAATCAGTTGCATTTCTATACACTACTAATGACCAAGCTGAAAACCAAATCAAGAACTAAATACCACTTCCAACAGCTTCCCAAAAAAGTGTCTAGGAGACCAGGTGCAGTGGCTCACATCTGTAATCCCAGCCCTTTGGGAGGCCAAGGCGGGTGGATCACCTGAGTTCAGGAGTTTGAAACCAGCTTGGCCAACATAGTGAAACCTTGTCTCTACTGAATATTCAAAAATTAGCCAGGCATGGTCACGCACACCTGTAGTCCCAGCTACTCAGGAGGCTGAGGAAGAAGAATCGCTTGAACTCGGGAGGCGGAGGTTGCAGTGAGCCAAGATTGTGCCACTGCACTCCAGCCTGGGAGACAGAGCAAGATGCCCTCTCAAAAAAAAAAAAAAAAAAAAAAAAAAAAAAACACTGGCAGTAAACTTCCTGTGAAGTTCAACTATTCTTTAAAAAACCAGAATGTTTCTGTAAGGGCAACACCTTATCAATAACATAATATTGTTTAGCGATACCAATATTGAAGCATTGAAGCATAGCCATTCATTTTCTTTAATTTTACTTTCACACAGTTTCAACAATCAAAAGGATGTATAAAGCCTAGTAAGAGAAATAGCAGTCACATGCCCTTGTCCCATTCTCTTAGCTCTTTTGTTAGGCATTTTTCTTCACATCTATAAAATATGTGCTTACGTTGCTGCTTCTTGATTTTTTAAAGACAGTATCTATTGTCTTCCTACCATGAAAATTGAAGACTAAGTTCTCTTTTGTTTCCCATGTTTTAAACCATATTTTCCCATATTTCACACTTGTCACCTCATTCTCAAAATATAATTTTATTGTTTTATTAGTATTCAGGTTTTCATTATGACTATGTACAGGGGTGAAGGCTAGTCACAGTTTAGTCTTGGTTTGAGTCTACATAGAATTTAACTTCTGGCAGAAGTTTAGTTTTCTTTCTTTCTTTCTTTTTTTTTTTTTTTTTTCACTCTTGTTGCTCAGGCTGGAGTGCAATGGCACGATCCTGGCTTACTGCAACCTCCGCTTCCTGGGTTCAAGCAATTCTCCTGCCTCAGCCTCCCAAGTAGTTGGGATTACAAGTGTGCATCACCACATCCAGCTAATTCTGTATTTTTAGTAGAGGCAGGATTTAATCGTGTTGGTCAGGCTAGTCTCAAACTCCTGACCTCAGCCTTGGCCTCTCAAAGTGCTTGGATTACAGGCCTCAGCCACCACACCTGGCCAGAACTTTTGTTTTCAAACCAATTTTCTTCTCTTATTTACTTAACTGTCTGGGAACATACCATTAAGTTACTCCAAAATTCCTGCTGTTTGTATCAATCTCCTCAGCACATTCAAGCACATCAAATGATTTACTGACTTAATATCTCAGAGATATATTTCCTCGTGAGCACGAAAAGTCACTAGCCTGGGCTCAGTGCTCTTGAGGCTTGTGATTCAGCTGTCCTACCGGGAGGACCTTTCCCCTTTCCTTCTGGAGATTCGCTTCTCTTTGCACATTGAATCTTCCTTCTGGGTCACATAGGATTCTTTTCCTTTTTTCTTGGTTTACTTCATTTTACTGGTATATTACTCAGGATTCTGCAGAGAAACAATCTGTAGGATATAGGTAAAGAGAATTACTCTTTTTTTTTTTTTTTTTTTTTTTTTTTTTTTTTTGAGACGGAATCTCGCTCTGTCACCCAGGCTGGAGTGCAGTGGTGCGATCTCGGCTCACTGCAAGCTCCGCCTCCAAGGTTCACGCCATTCTCCTGCCTCGGCCTGCGGAGTAGCTGGGACTACAGGTGCCCGCCACTGCGCCCGTCTAATTTTTTTTTTTTTTTCACGATAAAGAGATTTATTCTAAAGAACTGATTCATATGGTTATGGAAGCTGAGAAGTCCCATGATCCACCACATAGACGCTAATGACCCAGAGAGGCCAGTCGTGTAAGTCAGTCTGGGTCTAAAGGCTTGAGAATCAAGGAAACAAAATGATGTATATCCTCGTCCCAGGGCAAGAGAATAATTACATGCCAGCTAAAGGAGTGGTACAGACAAAGGGGTAAATCCTCCTTTCTTCCATGTTTTATTCTATTCATGCCTCAATGGATTGAATGATGCCTACTCACATTGAAAAAGGCTATCTGTGTTACTGAGTCTAATGATCCAAATGTTAATTTCATCTGAAAACATCCTTACGGACTTTCTCAGAAATAATGTTCAACCATATATCTGGGCATCCCTGATCCAGTTCAGTTGATGCAAAACTTATACATCACTGGTGGAGTACATCAGCTAGCAACTTACTGAAAAAAGAGGAGTGGAGATAATTTTTGAGATTATGTATGTGTGAAGAAAATGTTTTTCTACCTTCATATTTGACTGATGGGTGATAAAATAAAAATACAGTTTTATTTTGGAAACAAGTCCCACCCAGGACTTTGAAAGTGCTTTTGTTTTGTTTTAGTTTTTGTTTTTTCAACTGGTTGCCTGTACCACTACTGAAATCTCTGATGTGATTATGAGCCCTGATCCTTGTCATGTAACCTATATCTATATCTTCTCCCTCTCTCAAAACCTTTAGGATCCTCTCTTTGCCAAACTTCAGTTTTCTAGAATTTCAATGCGATGTGCTTTAGTACAAGGGTGCCAGAAACCAAATAGTTTCTTTTCACTTTGGAAACATGCTCTACTGTGCTGGGAAAATCCCTTGAATGATTTCTTTGATATTTTATACCTCTCCTTTTCTCTAATTTTTTATTTTTGGAAATATTTTTAAGTGATGTCTTCTAATTTTCTTCACCTGTCTCACTATTTCTCATCAATTCTTCTGTTTTCTAACCTTTCAAGATACTTTCTAGATTTTGTCTTCTAATATTTCAAATGCATATTTTCTAAAAATTTCTGAACACATACATACAATTATTAGTACATTAATAATAAATTACTTGAATTTTTAATTACTAAGCTGTCTCTTTTCTCCAATTTCCTTTTTACATGTTTCTGTTGTGTATTTTGGTCTCCATCTCTCTTATTAAGGCTTCTCTCAAACTAACAATCCCTACTTTTTCATTAATTTATACGTTTAGGGCGCTTAAAAGAAGATGGGAAATTCTCTGGGCATGGGTTCAACTTATGGATCTATGGGCTGGTCAAAGCCTCAAGGAAGATTCTTCTATCATCTATTATGAGGATTAAATTTGTCTGTAAAATTCAGAGGACCAAGAGAATCACAAGTCTAGTTTAAAAACATTCATGTAATGCTTCCTTTTTATTTATTTATTTTTTATTTATTTATTTATTTTTGAGATGAAGTATTGCTGTGTCACCTAGGCTGGAGTACAGTGGTATGATCTCGTTTCATTGTAACCTCCATCTCCAAGGTTCAAGCAATTTTCCTGCCTTAACCTACTGAGTAGCTGGGACTATAGGCATCTGCCAGGACACCTGGCTAATTTTTGTATTTTTAGAAGGGACAGGATTTCATCATGTTGTCTAGGCTGGTCTCGAACTCGACCTCAAGTGATCCTCCCACCTCAGCTTTCCAAAGTCCTGGGATTACAGGTGTGAGCCACCATACCAGGCTTCTCTTTTTATTTTTTTGAAGTCACTGCCACCAATAGTACTGTGCAGTTTTATTAACCATTTAAATATCTTGTAAGATACTTAACTATTTAAGCATCTGGTAAGATTGGGACACAATTGGGATTGAAAAGTGAACATATACTCAGCATTTAAAAGTTCGAAAGAAGCCACTACATACTCTTCACAGTATGTTTTCACAGAGCAAATACAGTACTTGCCATTAGCCCAGCGCACCAAGTGTACTGAAATAAAAAAGATGCAGCGAGAAAAATGTCTACCTTAGAAAGAACCACACTTTCACTTTCACCCCTTTATCCCCTAAACCAACATCTTACAGTATGGGTTTATGCATACAGCTGTACATTAGCTTCTAGAATATTGTCAGAAAGGACAGAATAAATGACACTGGCCAGTAGTTTTTGGATATTTAGGAAGTAGAGGATGAAAGTCAGTTCTCAGAAGAAATTAGTCAGCTTCAGTCTCATCAGCAGGACCTCTGGATTCTTTGTTCTTCTGCACTTGTTCAATGTGTTTATCCTTCTCTGGCAAACACTCCAATTTGACAGCTATTTGTGCCTCTCTGTTCTCCTCATTAGCTTCCATTTTGTGGGTCATGTTCTTTTTGCCATTTTACTGAAGTAATTATTCTCTTCTATTGCTTTCTAAACCACTTATTTCTCCATCCTTTGCAAGCTGCTTCAAGACCTCAGCTTCGTAGGACTCGTGTCTTTTTTCTGCAGCTTCTCACATCTTCTGAGTTGCCTCTAGGGAAATGGTCCTTCTTCTGTGGAGAGGAGGAAGGGAATTATAGAATTGATTCTTTTGACTGAGGGCTGAGAATCAGCTCAAAAGCCTGGCCTCAAAAGCACTCTTCTCCAGTTCTTTCAAATGGATATCAAAAGAAGCCAGGTAAATGGACGACAAGAGACTGGCAGTGTGTTCTATAGAATCCACTGGGGTAAAGAAAGGCCGTGAGCCCACCATCCATATTGTACCTCTATTGGTGCGACAGGTCCTGGAAACAGGCTAAGTAGCCAAGAACCACTTCCTCCTGTCATCCCTGACCCCAGCCTGTGCAACCCACGCTATCCACACCCCACCCCCGACAGGGAGTGTGGCCCGTCATCTGTCACCCACAAGGGTGATCATGGGGATCTAATTCGCTCTTTTAAATGGTAAATGTCCTTTTAAATGAAGGACAGAAAGAAAGGGAATTTTTCTTGTTTTCTTTTTTCAGAATTTAAATGATGTTCAAATCCTGAGGTGTTTCAGAAGTCAAATAGTAGTGTCTCTTAGATAAGTGTACTCAACATATAAATGAAAATATAAGAAAATACTCTACAATGGCCTGGTGCGGTCGCTCACACCTGTAATCCCAGAACTTTGGGAGGCCAAGGTGGGTGGATCACGAGGTCAGGAGATTAAGACCACAGTGAGACCACGGTGAAACGCTCTCTCTACTAAAAATACAAAAAATTAGCTTGGTGCGGTGGCAGGTGCCTGTAGTCCCAGCTACTCGGGAGGCTGAGGCAGGAGAATGGCGTGAACCCGGGAGCCGGAGCTTGCCCTGAGCCAAGATCGCGCCACTGCACTCCAGCCTGGGTGACAGAGCGAGACTCTGTCTCAAAAAAAAAAAAAAAAAACCCTAGAATTTGTTGATAAAGATATAAAGGCATATGATGCAGGGTATACAATCATATAGTTCATATTATACGTTCATATGGAACATACCAAGTCATATTTGACAGTGTTCAGTAGGTGTCAGGTTGAGCTCAAGACAATCATGGTTCTTCCAGGAATATTCTATCCATCATTCTGATCTGTAGAAAAAAAGGCCGTTCTATGTCTTTAGTCTGATTCTGGGGAAGAATTATATCATTCTTTTATAATATATTAATTTATATATAAACCCTATTCTATATGGGAGACCATCGTTAATAATAATGTAGAAAGACTTCACTAAAAATTGGACAACCAATTATTTGCTTCTTTATTTTATAGTAAGGATATAATATGGAGACCTCTCTATATATGCTTTTCTCTTTATTCTGTAGAATGAAGACCAAAGATGAATCATTACATGAATAGATTCCCATCAATATAATCATTTAAAAATTGTCAGGGAATATTGCATTTTTAGATTTGATTCTCTAATCTCATTATAGAAAATCCGCAGGTGCTGTCATAGGGTACATGGTGGGTGATAGAAAGATTATTTTTTAAAGATTTTTCAATATGAGGGTGGGTGGTTTATAATATGTGTAAATCTTTATAAAGAGTTCTCCTTTGAGTCAGTTGTGGAATATGGCAGTGACCACTTCTATGTAGGCATCAAATATCATAAAATCAAATCTCATAAAAATCAGCAAGCCAAAAGTAGATTGATCTCTAAATCGCAAGGAAATTGTATTCAATGGAGTGGTTAGAGCAATCTGTGTACTAAGGAACATTTGCTTCATCAATCAGATGTGAATGTGCTATTCTAACACATGTTTTCTGTTTCTGATAGCTTTAATGGTGTACACTTGAGACATAAAAGTTTGTACTTTTACCATAATACAGACAGTGGGGTTTCAGAAAGCTTTAGTATGTATAACAGCCTGTCATGACTACTACATTTGGCAAAGAAAGTCTCTTTCTCTATTTTTTTCCTACTGAGAAAACAAGAATTTGGCTTTCATTATGTTCAGTTATTCTGAGGAGAACTTATTATTCATCAAAAAACATACTCTTTAGTCTTTCTTTAAACTGGGCAGACAGATTTTACTACATACAGAAAATAACTCATCTTGGGCCGAGTGCAGTGGCTCATGCCTATAATCCCAGCACTTTGGGAGGCCAAAGCAGGAGGATCACTTGAAGTCAGGAGTTTGAGACCAGCCTGGCCAACATGGTAAAACCTCATCTCACTAAAAATACAAAAATTAGCCAGTAGCGGTAGTATGTGCATGTATTCCTAGCTACTCTAGAGGCTGGGATGGGAGAATCCCTTGAGTCTGGGAGGCAGAGGCTGTAGTGAGCTGAGATAGTGCCACTGCACTCCAGCGTGGGTGATGGGAGTGAAATCCTATCTGGAAAAAAAGAAGAAGAAGAAGAAGAAGAAGAAGAAGAAGAAGAAGAAGAGGAAGAGGAAGAGGAAGAGGAAGAGGAAGAGGAAGAGGAAGAGGAAGAGGAAGAGGAAGAGGAAGAGGAAGAAGGAGGAGGAGGAGGAGGAGGAGGAGGAGGAGGAGGAGGAGGAGGAGGAGGGAGGGAGGAGGAGGAGGAGGAGGAGGAGGAGGGAGGAGGAGGAGGAGGAGGAGGCCAGCTTATTTTTCTGATCAGCTAATGTTTCTCAGCAAGGAAAATATCCAAGTAGCAGATAGAAAAGGGGAACACTCTAAATTCAATCCCCAGGTATCCCTGGTTAAACTGACACTCTCCATTTGAAAACTGTAGACTGATTTCTGTGACTGCATTTTTGGCTAGCAATCCTTGATACATTTTACCTCTTAATATGAGAAATTAAACTGTTTATACTATACATGTCTCATGTTAATGTACATACCATTTTTAAATTTGCCTTTGTGGTTCAGGGAGAAGTCTATTGAAACCCATAACTACATGTAAAACACCAACAACATTAGCAACAACAAAACATGAGAAGAAAATAACATTTTCTTTTCAGTCATTACCCACAAATCTTGTCAGCAGTGTACCTGAAAAAAATAAGTGAAAACGCACCTTATTTTGATTCATATTGCAGTGGTTCAGTCAATACTACTTAACTAAACTGAAAAATTGTATACTGGGTTTATTAGTGCTGATTTTGATACTTTCAGACAGGCTATAAAAATATTATGCACATTGGCAACAACCTTTCCTGATAGAGGAGTAGAGTGACAAGGTATATATAAACAAATAAATAAAAAACTGCATAGATAAGCCAATGCAGTCCACTGTCATATAAATTTTCTGCAAGAGTTAAGCTTAGAGAAAAAAAAAAAGTTTTGTCCAATTTCTATGATCATTTGCATCATATTTTTGCTACTAATTTTTTTTCTTAAATTTATAAAGGACTATTTTAGCAATGGGAACAGTAGTTGGAATAGGTTATTTTCTGTTTACTTTGATACTTAAAGGCCATCAGAAGAATAGGCATTTTCCTTTAATTCCCTTACCCCCTTCTGTTTTACATATAGTAAATTTCCAGAAGAAAATAAAAGGATTCAATGTATTTATCCTATGTGAAAATATATTTTCAAATCTAAAATAGACTTTATTGAGAAATACTGTAATTATGCTCATCGATTTTACCTAGACAAAGCTGTATTTTTTAAAATATAAATAAGTTTAATTCAGTTGCTCTTTCACCACTTAACCATTATCATCAAAAAGCATGTATTAAAAATATATTTCCACTTAACCTAGTTGTGGTTGTTATACATAAAATTTCATTAGATACAATTACTGGCTATGATTAGATTGTATAGAAAATCAGAAGTTTTGCACTGCAGTTTTCCCATGACTTAGCAATATAGGCAGATAATTTAGGCCAAATTACTCATCCTCACATATTTCAGCCAAATTTAAATGATAACAATTATTGTAATTATGATTTTCAGAGACAGGGTCCCACTCTGTCACCCAGACTGGAATGCAATGGAATGATCACAGGTCACAGTAACCTTGAACTCCTGGGCCCAAGCAATCCTTCCACCTTAGCCTTCCACGTAGACAGGAACACATACACTCACCACCAGGCTAGAGCAGTGTTTTCGTTTTTGGCAGAGACAAGATCTCACTATGTTGCCCAGGCTGGTCTCAAACTCCTGGGCTCAAGTGATCCTCCTGCCTCAGCCCCCTGAAACACTGGGATTACAGGTGTGAGCCATTGCACATGGCCATCCTTTTTAAATCTTAAAATCTGATATAGTTTGGATATTTGTCTCCATCCATATCTCATGTTGAAATGTAATCCCCAATGTTGGAGGTGAGGCCCGGTGGGAGGCATATGTATCATGCGGGCAGATCCTTCATGAATTGCTTGAGCCATGCCTTTGGTGATACCCAACTTGAGCCAGACAGACCCAACTGTCGCTTGCTCCTGTTTTTGTCATGTGAAGTGTCTGCTCCTGCTTTGCATTCTGTTGTGAGTAAAATCTTCCTGAGGCCTCCCCAGAAGCAGATGCCAGCACTATGCTTCCTATACAGCCTGTAGAACCATGAGCCACTTAAACGTCTAAAGGAACCAAGTGCTAACATCCAAGACACTGGGGAAAAAACCTCAGAGGCATTTTAGAGACCTAAGAGGCAATCCTTCCTATCACAGGCTCTGAGGCCTAGGAGGACAGAATGATTTTGTAAGCCAGGCCCAGGGCTTCACTGCTCTGTGCTGTCTTGAGGCACTGCTCCCTGAAACCCCACCATTCCAGCTCCAGCCATGTCTCAAAGGGCCCCCACATGCAACACAGGCTGCCACTCCAAAGAGCACAAGCCATAAGCTTTGGCAGCGTCCAAATTGTGTTAAGCCTACAGGCAAATAGAAAGCAAGAGTAAAGACTTGGCAACCTCCATCTAGATTTCAGAGAATCTATGAGAAAGTCTGGGTACACAGGCAGAAGCCCGTCCCCAGGGTGGCCCTCATAGAGAACCTCTTCTAGGTTTGGAGGGAAAGTATGGGGTTGGCGGCCCCACACAGAATTCCCAGTGGGAAACTGCCTAGTGGAGCTGTGGGAAGCAGGCCACCATCCCTACAGACCCAAGAATGGTAGATCCATTAGCAGCTTGCACCCTGTGCCTGGATAAGCTGCAGGCATTCAAAAATCTCAGAGCAGACATGGGAGCTTTACCCTGCAAAGACACAGGGGCAGAGCTGCCCAAGGCACTAGGACTCTACCCCTCATACCAGTGTGTCCGGGATGTGGAACATGTAGTTAAAAGAGATTGCTTTGGAACTTTAAGATTTAACGACTTCCCTACTGGGTTTCAAACTTGCATGGGGTCTGTAGTTCCTTTCTTTTGGATGATATCTCCCTTTTGGAATGGGAATGTTTACCCAATGCATATATCCCCATTGTATATTAGAAGTAACTAACTTGTTTTTTTGTTTTATTTTATTTTATTTTACAGGCTCATAGGTGTGAGGGACTTGCCTTGTCTCTGATGAGACTTTGAACTTTAGACTTTTGAATTTATGTTGGAATAAGTAAAGATTTTGGAGGATTATTGGGAAGGCATGATTGTATTTTCCAATGTGGCAAGAACATGAGATCTGGTGGGACCAGGAGTGGAATTGCATAGTTTGGATTTTTGTCCCCATCCCAATCTCATGTTAAAATGAAATCCCCATTGTTAGAGGTAGGACCTGGTGAGAGGTGTTTAGATTATGGGATGAATCCCTCATAAATGACTTGAGCCATCCCCTTTGTGATAAGCGAGCTCCCACTCTGAATTCACATGAGACCTGGTCATTTAAAAGTGTGTGGCATCTCCCCCCTACACTCTCTCTCTCACTCATATTTTTGCTGTGTGAGGTGTCTGCTCCTGCTTTGCCTTCTGCCATGAGTAAAATCTCCCTGAGGCCTCCCCAAAAGCAGATGTTGGCACCGTGCTTCCTGTACAGCCTGCAGAACTGTGAACCAATTAAACCACTTTTCTTATAAATTACCTGGTCTCAGATATTTCTTTATAGCAACACAAGAACGGCCTAATGCAATATCCTTACTTCACATATAAGAAAAATAATTCAGTCTTTAATCTATAAATAATTTGAGTGTCAGAGTTCTTTTCCTCTCATTTATGTATTTTCATACATAGAAATATTCTTATAAAAACAAGACTAATATTAGATTATGATGTTGTGGGATGGAGAGTTTCTCAACTAAGATCGAATGTTCTACATTAGTTCCTTCATTTTGAGAGTGTTTGTAATCCTCAGCCACCAACTTGACCTGCAGAATTTCATATCATTGATTGTTAAAATTAAGTACTAGTATAAGAAATTATTTTCCCTAAAAACTACCAAACTCATGAAAAATAATATGGAATGAGAAATACAAACAAAGCTCAAGGTGGGGAAAGATTTTTAAATGAACATGAGCTTCTAGAGAGGTTGCAATCTGATACAAATGCTGTGAACCCCCAGAGGGAAACAGCAATGTGGAATTACCATTAGGTTTCTGAGAATGTGGAAACTATTTTACGTGCCAGGGTATGTGAAGCAAAGCCGAGTTCCCAAATGTGAAACTGTCTGGCAGGCAGAGTTTTATTTTTAAAAATGTTACAACTCTTGGTTAAAACTTCAGCCATTACATGACACTAGATGGATTATTTTTCTTAATTCTATAGTATAAGCATAGATTTGTATGCATTCAAAGTTTGATAGTATCCAGAAATTTAAAGAAAAACAAATGAATTGCTAGATAACTTAGGAAAGCATGTTTGCTTTTGACACACAAACAAACAATAAAAACCATTTGGGTTTAAATTTAAGTATGTTGCAGTGCTCTTGCTGACTGAGGAATGGAATGGCATTCTGAGAATGGGAATGGGGTAGAAGAGGGGACAAACGCCTCAACAAAACAATAAAGTGTCAGTGAACAACTGTGGCTGGAAATGTACCATCTCTTTGAATGAGTGTGCTAGTCTTCTTTCTTCTTTCGCAACAATGTGGTTTCTCCATTAAAAAAAAGGAAAGTACTTTCAAATGAACTGAAACATTATTCTCACGAAAACGTAATCTTCAGGTTTTTCCATCATCTACCAAAAATGAATGTGGAACAGTGTTTTCAGATAATATCCTGCTCATATGATCAGTTCAGTTTTATGTTTAAAAAAAACATACGTTAATTGCAATGATACTTTTGGTAATTTTTAAGTCATTCTTATTTTCCCATAGTTGTATTCAATTTCTATTCATCATTTCTATTTTTTCTACATTCATATTTTAAATTTTAAATATACTACTAGTTCCTAGAAATATAATTAATAGTTCTTAAAATAATTATCAGATATGGAAACTAGATCTATTCTATTAAATAATAGAAGATTGCATTGAGAAGGAAGAAAACAAGAAGCATATAATTTTAGAAATGATAGAATTTTGATCTTGAATCTATGTTTATGATTTTATTTTAATGTCTGTATTTGGTGTTTAGAATTCAAAGAATCACAGCTAATAAAGCCAGCATAATCAAGCATTTATGCAATTGATAGTATCATACTCTCAGAAATCACACATCAAATCATCAAGAAACAGGAAGTTACATTTTCCCCAAGATATGGAAACTCTATGAAACAAACATAGAAAAATCTTCCCTTAGCTGCTGTATGTGGTTTCCAAGAGACCTGAAATTCTATTTCATCTTTGGAATTTTACCTGGATCCCATTGTTTTCATATCTTCAATTCTCTCAAATGTTGATAATACTTTTAATTTTTTTTTTTTTTGCATGACCTTTTTTGGTGTATTTTAGTGTTTTCTCTTTATGTCTTCATTTACTCCCAGCTCTGAATTTTTTAATTTCTTTTTTTTATTAAATTACCATTTAGGAAGTTGAGCTTCATTTTAGAATCAGCCCTCTGCTCTGTAGACTTTGTCCTTGTAATTCACACTGTCTGGAATTTTTTTTTTTTTTTTTTTTTGAAACAGAGTCTCGTTGTCACCCAAGGTGGAGTTCAGTGGTGCGATCTTGGCTCACTGCAACCCACACCTCTCAGAGTCAAGCAATTCTTGTGCCTCAGCCTACCAAGTAGCTGGGATTACAGGCATGTGCCACCATGCCACCATGCCCAGTTAATTTTTGTATTTTTAGTAAATATGGGGTTTTGCCACGTCTTAAACTTTTGGCCTCAAGTGATCCACCTTCCTAGGCCTCCCAAAGTGGGATTTAATACTTCTTTATCAACTGGCATTTGAATATATTCCTGACCATGACCACCACCGTAGTAACCTTGCTATACCTACCAGTGTTCTCCAGGTCCTGCCTTTAGGCTTTCCTTATGCCATCCTTGTTCTGACATTCAAAAATGAGACTTTCAAGTTTCACTACAATGATATCATCAGCTAATCTCTATCTCCAGATTAAATTTGCAATGTAGACTTTCAAAAATACTTCTGCAACATTCTTAAGAACTATCGAGCATGAAACATAATAACATTGCTTTTAAAATATTTTTCTTCTATTGTTGACCAATACAACTCAATTTAGAGGCTGTATGTGAATGTTAATGTTCACGATTTTGACATTTGGGAATTCTACTTAGAGTTTACACAAAATTAATCAGAAATTTTAAGAGCCTCAGCAAATAATATACTGTAATTGAGCCTTATATTATAGGCCTTCCAAGCTTGTGAGTAAGCAGGCCATGTTAACCTTTGTCTCCAACTTGTAATGTTCTGAATGTTCCACTGCAGAATTTTGGGAAGTCTAATACATTACAATAAATTTTCCCTAGATATTTTAAGAAGCCAGGATGCAATTCCATTGTCCACAGACCTGGCCAGTTTATGGATCATGTTTGCTGGTCCTCCATCAGGATTACATAGTTCAGGCCTGTCCAGCCCTCTAAGATGCTGCCTTGCAATAGCATTTCCTGTCTTTAACTCTTTACGTCACCACTGCAGTTACTATTGCTGTTGGAATTCCATCTCATCACTCTGCTGAACTGAGAGGAAAGTGTCATTATCTGTGATGGGTGATGGGAAAAGATCTCACTAAAAAGCAGTTCAAGCTTCAGCAATTTATAGTGAGTGCTACAGGTTTTGCCCTCTCAGCTACGGTGAACTAAGATGATATTCATAGACTGGACTTCAACAGACTCTCTCTCAGAGATAAAATCTGTCATAGAGATTTTATCATAATTACCATCTATCTGGTCATAATTATCAGAGATCTCACTGCCATTATTACTGCTACCAATTCGGATAAAATAGGAAATCCTCTAAAATTACAATTGAGGATATAACGTATGCCAGGAGTTTGCAATAAGGAGCCCACTCCAGTTTCTGCCTGTCCTTCATTGCTCCCCAGTGGATTCAAAGGATTGTTTGTTAGTTTTTTCCAGTGTTTACAATTTTTATTCATGGGAGGATAGGTCAATGGAAGATACGCTGTCATTTATGAAAGAGGATCATGCCCAGCCAATGGTTGTGCCATATTCTAGTTTATTGTGGAAAAAATTTCTTTAGACGTAATACTTTTATACAGATAGGAGACTTGTTTCCAAAACACTTTATATAAAGGAGCCTCAACCTTTTTTTAATTTCTATTCAATATGTTCTTTACATGTCATTAATCTTCAAAGCTAGTTGTATTCTTCTGCTATTAAGAACTATCCAAGTGTTTGTTTTTCTGACATAATTCTTGATACATACAGCATAAAAAAAGACATACAAACAAGGATTTTAAATGACTACTTAGAACTACAAACCTAGAATGTTTTATATCATCTATTTCAAACTCTGTAAAATAATGTCTGTATTTCATATCATTTCCTTTTGTATATGAATAGTATAATAAATAAATTGGTAAATACCAGCAGTACAATCTTAAGTTTTCCATTTTTCAGTTTTCTTTTTCAAATATTAAATATTTTAGACTATGCCTATTATTTCTTCCAGTTTAAAATTCTGTAAGTTTATCTTTTTATTTCTCTCCTTTTTATTTTCTTCTCTCCTGTCAAATTTTCCAGCCAATTTTTAATGCCACACTTCCTTCTTGCTTTGTCTTTTTGAACTAATTCCCTGTTTATAGCTTATAAAAACAACATAATATATACTTAATTCATTGGGTTGTGTGGGAATTTTTAAAATTCCATTATCTGTCCATGGGTGTGTATCACACAGCTCTCCCTTCAAGAAGGCCTACAATTTCAGGAAGACTCACAACCTCCTACCGGCACACCTTCAGATTCTCCATGGGGCTCATTCCGAGGCTTCATTTCCTCAAGGCTGCTGCAAGACAATGACTGAGTGTATCAGGGAGTACTACAGATGGAACATTTCAGCCCAATATGGCACTCCTTTAATGACAGACCATTCCTAAGCTCTCCCAATCAACTTTGTCAAAGCAGTTCTACAACACAAACTCTTCTGAGCTCATCCTCCTTTTTCACTTCTTGTCTTTCATAAGTGACATGTCTGCATTATGTTTTAAAGACTTTTTTCATCAGTCATGAGTCCTCTCTCCTTAACCTTCACAGGAATTTACCACAGTAATTCTCATTTATGTCTAATCATATCTTGAGATCTTCTTCTAAGATGCCATGAACAAAGTTGGTATTGAGAGTGGTTCAAGAAAATAAGTAAAAAATATAGATTTTAGAACTGGTTCACTTGCATCCTGGCTGGCAAGAAGAATCCAATCGTGAGTAAGCTGTGGGACACAAATAGTTTTGTGCAAAAATGGTGACCCAACTGCTAAATATTCCACTGGTAGTAACTTAGAGAAATGTCTATTGGAGGCAAACACCTTGCTGGTGTAATAATGTAGTCGTTTGTATAATGGGAGAAGGGGAATTGGGGAAATACTATAGGGACAGTGAATTTGACTATTCCTTAAGTCGTATTAGTACTGAACAGAGGGAAAATGATAAAGTGATAATATAAACATAGGGGTGTTGATAATGGAGAGGCTATGCTTGTGTAAAACATGGGGGTAAGAGAAATGTGAGAAATCTCTGTGTCTTCCTCTCCATTTTTCTGTGAAGCTAAAACTGGTCTCTAAGTGAAATCTATTAATAAAACATTGTTTTATATCTATTATAGTTGAATTATCTAGGATGACTATAGTAATTGAATTAAATCATTTATCAGATTTTCCCTTAATATGTTTTTTCACAGCCCTCATCCTCTCCAAAATATACACTGGTGTAAGACCATATAAGTTGATTGCTACTAAATGCTGGTTAAGAACACCAATTAAATAATATTTATTTATGAAAAATATTAGCTGGTGTATCATTAGCTTCTAATTCATTTTCAGTGACTACAATGATTGGAAATCACGTGGCTTGAAATGTATTTCCTTAGAATCTATTATTTTCTCAACTTCTGTTAACTATTCCAAATGAAGCTTTACTCAGATATATGAAATAACTATTATGCATGCCTGTTTCTCTTTCATGTAGAAGCACTATTTTTATTCAGATGCTTTCAGAAAGATTTGAGAAAATTAAAATATCACTAATGTAATTTTTGATAAAATTATTCTTTAGTATCATATGCTTTGTAGCCTTGGGACTGATGTTTTGGATCATTCAATCATTGTAAAAAGAAAATGTCTGACATATAACCAATCCTCAAAGCTAGACCTGCTGTCATAGAAAACCATAGTAGCTTTCTTCCTGTCAGAAAAAGTGTGACTGCGCACCTGTGGTCCCAACTTCTCAGGAATCTGAGGTGGGAAGATTGCTTGAGTCCTGGAGGTCAAGGTTTTAGTGAGCCATGATTGCTCCACTGCATTCCAACCTGGGTGACAGAACAAGAACCTGTCTCAGAAAACAAACACAAAATGAAAAAGCCTGAATTAATTTCCAATTCAAGTAAATATATGTCAATATGCATCCCATGAGGATAATTTCAGTTCTGAATTCTAATTCTAAGATACATAAATAGTTAGATAATAGCTGGATAGATGATATATAGATGCTTGAATAGATAATATATAGGGCTTTGTCGGGAGTTTTATGACTAATAC
Organism: Chlorocebus sabaeus; assembly: GCF_047675955.1. Lineage (NCBI taxonomy): Eukaryota > Metazoa > Chordata > Mammalia > Primates > Cercopithecidae > Chlorocebus > Chlorocebus sabaeus. The sequence goes on from NC_132910.1 coordinate 88,501,760, forward strand.
TTTGCTGCTTTCATCCTTAGAAACAGTGCATTATTTGACAGAATGATGAACAAATAAAGGTCATCAAATGAAAATTATTGCTGTAAAAGTCAGAGGGTAATTATGAAAGGAACACAAGAAAAGAGACCCTGCACGACGGCCTCGCCCATACAAAAGGATACATAATGAGGTTCAAAATCTAACAATTGTTATCCTTACAATTATCTGTGCCCATTTACCATGTGAGAAGTCTTCCTGACCCTCCCCGCCAAGGGTACTCAGACCCCAATTTGATGATCATTGCTATACAAATATTTTATATGATTTGTTTATACTTAAACTCTTTTTGAGTGGTTTATATAATTGTTTGGAAGAAAATATTAAATATCACGTTGTATCATCTGATTTCTTTTTCACTTAAAGTTCAATTACCCAAAGATGTCATTAAAATTTAGTACAACAGGGAAGACACTTAAAGTATTTACATGAGCTCCCTCTTCCTCAACACACACAGGCCTTAATTTCCATTATCTTCTTCAATTTCAAATATATCTTTGGTATAGTTTCTATAATATATCAAATATACTCAGATCTGTTTATGGAATAATAGAACAAGGTATGATCTGCCATTACTCCAACTTTGATAAATGATTAATTTTATTCCATATAATAAGGCAGAGAAGAAGTAAACATAATTTAAATGTGTTTTAAATATCACTACACATGGCCAGCAATATATTTTTCAAATGCACAGCAAATAACTGTTTCATACTTCTTCTTTTAAAATTCCATAAAGAAAATATTTCCCTTAGAGTGTTTAAGATATAAAAGGTCTTCCCGAAGAAGCCATTCAGTTTGATTCACAATAGGAATAAAACATTTCAGATCAACGATCTACTTGAAATAGGATTTGTGAATTGTTTCCGAAGTCTGAATAGTTCTTTGGGAAAGGTTACACATAATGAGATTGAATAGTAATGAAAAAAAAAATGAGAGATAGAAAACTTATAAAAAAGCATAAGCAGCTGAGTCCTAGGTATTTGATGTTATAGCTGGGAGAACAATTTTTAGTTATGGTCAAAACTTTCCATGCGTTAGAGAATAATAATAGCAATGTTTACAAGCCCCTCCTAATGAAGTAGAATTTTAAAGAAATTATTTCTAGCTCCTGTTTTAACAAGGAAATTTTACAGATATTTAAGAAGTAGAGGTTAAAATAATTCCCCTACACAGGTTTCAGGTGTACTGAACACTATGTCAACGTTGCTGACTAGTTTCAGTGTGACTTTCAATAATTCATGTCCAAATCATTGTTTTTTTCAGGAAGCAGACTTGGTAAAGAAGCCTGTCCTATACCATTGCTGACTCACCTGTTCCTTTTTCTTTACCACCTGACAAGTATGTTTCTAATTGAGATGCATAGTAAAGTTTGCCTGTCCAGAAAAAGAAATGGAGAAAAATTGTTTATAGTTAATCTTATTTCAGTTTGACTGCTTAAAATCAAAATTAAATCCTCTTGAAGTCTGAATAAAGAAAAAAGAATACAGTCCCATTTTTCAAGCACCATATATTGAAGACTTATTTATAGCAAGAAATAGGTTACTATTTTCTGAAATAAATGCTTTTTATAATAGCCCAGTTTATTTTATATCACAGATGGATGGGTGAAAGAGCAATGCATTCTGTATAGAATGCTAATAAAACCATATTGAGCATGCTAAAATATTAACAAAAACTCACATACCTCTTCATTATTTACAATGTAAACATTGAAAAGTTGGAAAAAATGTATAAAAACTCATTGCCATGTGGTACAGGCTTTGGCATTTTTGATATTATTCATAGCTTAATGAACTGCTCCTAGTACTACACACTTTTTTCTGTTAACTGTCTTCTCTATTACATGCATAACCATCTTCACTCCCAAAACAGCATCCTTCTTAACATGCCTATAACTCTTGATGGCACCATCAACCTTGCAGTCACTGGGTCTCAAATCTTGATGTCATTTTTAACTGCCCTTTTTTTCCTTCTTTCTTTCTTTCTTTCTTTCTTTCTTTCTTTCTTTCTTTCTTTCTTTCTTTCTTTCTTTCTTTCTTTCTTTCTTTCTTTTTTGCCACTCACATAATAAGAAATCAGTGCTATATATTCCACTTCTATGATTTTCTTATAGATATCCCTTATTTTCCATTTTCACTGCTATCAGTCCAGTTTAGACTTTTATTAACTTTCACTTAACAAATTATGGCCGAGTAAAATCAGGCCTGCCACCTGTCTTATACATAATTTTTTATTGGTACACAGCCGTGCTTGTCCATTTGCATATCATCTATGGTGCTTTTACTCTTCAACAATACAGTTGAGTAGCTGTAACAAAGACCATATGGCCCACAAAGCCCACAATGTTTGCTATCTGGCCTCTCACAGAAAACATTTGTCATCCTCTGACCTAAAACATTGTTATAGGAATTCTTAATGGTCTCGTTATCTCCAGACTCGTTTAACGTTAATCCTCACATCAATCTGTCTATTGGATCTTTTTGAAACATCAACATTCATGAAAGTCTCATGCTCAAATCCGTCAAAGCCTCATGCTTACTCATACACTAACACACATAATTCTGAGCCTAGTAAAAGTCCTACCTGTGCCTATATGAACTGATAGGGACTTTGTTTCCTGGGTATATACGGCCTTGAACTTCCCAGTTCAACTTGGAAAATCCATCTTTGTGCTATAGAAATACTGATGATGGTAATTAGAGTCTAAAATGATACCTACTCCTGGACTCTTTTGCCAATACATCCAGCCATATGCAAACTTGCATACTTTCCTCAGAAGATTTTCCATTTGCTATAGCCATTTGTCATCCACTCTCACTACACTGCAAGCTTATTGAAGAATAAAACTTTGGCCTACTTCATCTGCTGTTAATTCTGATTTGGTTCCTTGCATTTATTTATTTAACAGACATCTGTTTTATAACCTATACATCCTCAGCACTGCGCTGATAAAGAAGGATGCAAAGAAAATATAGTTGCTGCCCTCAAGGAGTTGACTTAAGACTTTTAAAAGTAAACAATATAGTATAATGACATTAATGTAAAGGTATACCCAAAAGGAATTTAAGACTGCTACTGAAGTCAGACTGGAAGATAAGGGAAGGAGCCTCAGTGCAGTTGGCAACTCAGTGGTATTGGGTAGGAGCTAGCCCAAGTGCAACATGATTGAGGAACATTTTAAGCAAAGAAAAAGGTATCAGTCAGGTGCAGTGGCTCATGCCTGTAATCCCAGAACGTTAGGAGGCCAAGTGGGGAGGATCACCTTAGGTCAGGTGTTCAAGGCCAGCTTGTCCAACAAGTTGAAACTCTGTCTCTGCTAAAAATACAAAAATTAGCTGGGCATGCTGGGAGGTGCCTGTAGTCCCAGCTACTTGGGATACTGAGGCATGAGAATCACTCGAACCTGGGAGTCGGAGGTTGCAGTGAGCAGCTGAGTTACTGCACGCCAGCCTGAGAGACAGAGTGAGACTCTTGTCTCAAATAAAAAAAAAAAAAAAAAAAAAAAAAAAAAAAAGTAATGGAGATAGGATTTTCTACAAATATGTAGATAGATTATAAAATAAAAAATAAACAATAAAAAACCTCAGATAGTTCACCATTTCTCACAGAACCATTAGAAGTTCTATGAGGCCACGTGTGTTCCACTTCGTTCTGCATCTCATCCGTCATCACGCTTCCCCAGTCTAATTTTCTTCCAGCAACTCTGTCTTTTGAACTGCTCTCACTGTGCTTTATCTGGCCTGACAGGCTTTCCACTTGCAGTTCCCCACCTGGAACTCTCCCTTTTCTACCTTATAAACCAGTTAACTCAATGCTCATACTTCAGATCTCCTCAAGTTTCCCTTCCTCTGAAAAGCCTTTCCTGATTTCCCTGATTAAGCTAAACGTTCCATTAAATGTGTTCCTGGAATTTAATACCTCTCTTTGTAAGCTCTCAACATAGCTGGACTTTCATGGTTTTGGTTTTGGTTTCATTTTGTTTGTTTTTTTATTATTTGTTTAATATCTCTCTCATAACCTAGAGCAAAATATCCAGGAATGCATGAAGTGTTACCGCTGTATCCTCAGTGCGGAAAACAATTGTTCTCTGAATGTCTTAGAACACATTAAGAAAACTGTACAATGTTTACTTAATAGAATAATTAATTACCTGTAATTAATAAATAGAGGAGGACGAAGTGAAAAATATTTTAAGATTTATGACTTGGCACTGAGCACATGGTTGAATGTTTATTATGTAGCAAACACAACAGCCTAGGGAAATATGAGGGATATGATTACTTTTGATTTTTGACATGATATTTTTTACATGCAAGATGAATTAGAATGTTAGTCTGGAGGTTAGAAGAAAAAGTCTGAGTTAGCAATAGGTATTTTGAATCTCTCATTGCAGTTAGCGAGATAACCCAAGCAGAATATATCTAATTAAATAGGAAGTTTAAGAAGGGCACCCTGAGGAATAACTGTGTAATGGAAAGGCAGTTTAGTAAGCAAGCTCTATGAAATATTTTTTGGTTTTTTTTGGTTTTTTTGGCAGAGTCTCGCTTTGTCACCAGGCTGGAGTGCAGTGGTATAATCTTGGTTCACTACAACTTCCGCCTCCCAGGTTCAAGAGACTGTCCTGCCTCAGCCTTCCAAGTAGCTGGGACTACAGGCACATGCCACGATGCCTGGCTGATTTTTGTATTTTTAGTAAAGATGGGGTTTCACCATGTTGGCCAGGCTGGTCTTGAACTCCTGACCTCAAGTGATCCACCTGCCTTGGCCTCCCAAAGTGCTGGGATTACAGGCGTGAGCTACCACACCCAGGCTATAAGACAGACTTGACGGCACAGAGTAGTGGAAAGAAAATCAATAAATAGTATTTAAAAACCAGTAGGGGAACAAGTTTTGAAAAGGAGGAAACTTTACTGATGGACACTGGAGTGCTTCAAATCTAACCAAACTCACCAATGAGTTACATATTTCAAAGAGCATATAGATGGAGAAAAACAAGGTTGCATTCATGAGTAGTACATATTTCTTCCATGTCTTTAAGACTCTAGAACTTTTCCTCCTGGGAAAGTTCTTTCAGTGTAGGAATGGGAGTGTCATATAGATTTGAGAGTTGGCTAGGACACAATGAATTTGTACTAGAAAGATCCAAGCTTTTTACCTTCTACCTGTGTGACTCAGATTATTTCTATTTCTTCTGGTTCTTCAACAGAATATTGGAGATAATAGTACATATTTTCCAGAGTTACTGGGTTTAAGGAAAATATAAATAAAGAGATTTCATTTTTTCTCTACATTATATTTTTGTAGAAACAGTCTATTTTAATGCTAGTTTGAAGATTACGAAAGGTAAAAATTCTGGCCTTTTTCCTTACAATAACATCCCGAAAACTATTCAAAGTACTTTTTTACAGAAAATGCAATAGTAATGCATTCCACAAAAATTACAGAGTCTTAGCAAAATCTATGTGACAAAGTAAGAGAACTCAGAAAATTGTTTTATAAATCTCTCCACCTGCAACAATGTAAACAAATCTTATAAACAGAATCCATGTTCAAATTAAATTCTGGATATTTAATTACCCATAGACATCCTAAAATGGGTAAACAATTGTCATCATGTAGCCCTATGTAAATAACTGTTAATATTGTTCATAAATAGGTTGGCAATACAAAGTAAAATAAAACTCAAATTCAAGGGTGGATGAGAATTCTATTAGCATTAAAATATTTCTATGGTAAAGTGTTTTATCCACTTCAGAATCATCCAAAACACAATGTGCTCTTAATGAATAAATAATTTCTAAAAAGTTTAAAAGTCTCTCTTTTGCTGAGGCCCCTGGCACTGGCAGGATGGGCAAGTGCCATGTACTTCGTACTGCTAGGAAGCTCTGTAGTCACCGAAGAGACCAGAAGAGGCATGATAAACACCAAGAAAGTCCATTTAGGCACAGCCCTGAAGGCCAACTCTTTTGGAGGTGCTTCTCCCGCAGAAGGAATTGTGCTGGAAAAAGTGGGAGTTGAAGCCAAACAGCCAAATTCTGCCATTAGGAAGTGTGTCAGGGTCCAGCGCATCAAGAATGGCAAGAAAATCAGAGCCTTTATACCCAATGATGGTTGCTTGAACTTCATTGAGGAAAACGGTGAAGTTCTGGTTGCTGGATTTGGTATAAAAAGTCATGCTCTTGGTGATATTCCTGGAGTCTGCTTTCAGGTTGTCAAAGTAGCCAATATTCTCTTTTGGCCCTACACAAAGGCAAGAAGGAAAGACCAAGATCATAAATTTTAATGGTGAAAACACCATAGTAATAAATTTTCATATGCAAAAAATAAAAGTAAAAATAAAAATAAAAATGGTTCTGCTCCAAATAAGTTTTTTTGTCAACACAGCATTTAGGGGGTCAGTTCTTTCTTAATTGGTATGATGTGCTATCCAACGACTAATTTAAAGAACTTAATCAAATGATCATTGTCGCTATGCTATGGAGTATGAGATAAATATGTTGTCAGAAGATCTATCTTGTCTTTTCTTTAAAACTAAATTTTCCATTAGAATGCTATATGCTCCCATATTTTATTTTATTCTAGTATTTACTTATTTGATTGCATACATAACATTATCTGAAATCCTTTCTTAATATATGGTATATAATAATTATTTACAAACACATGTTAAACTGGTTAAGGTCAGGTATAAAAATTTGTCAAAAGCTTGAAACTGTTCTTTTCACACCGTATTTCTATCACAATAAGTGAAATGATAAAGGTTTTTTAAATAAAATATTAAATTGTCTAGAAAAAGGGTGTATCAAAAATATTTAAACTGTCTTAAATTTTAGTTCCAAGCTTTGATAAAATTCAAGTAGTTCCTAAATGCCTTTTTGCTATTATAATTCAAGGCCCAATGTTATACCTACTAATAAAAATATAAATTTGAGTTTATAGTAATTTTAATAGGTATTTATATATCAAATAAAGATACAAGTTTTATTTTACTCGAGATATCTTTTTATTCAAATTATATCTTTAATCTCTGTAAATTCTATAGGAGAAAATAAGAGAAAATATTCTTCACCAATATCAGAAATAGTCTATAGAAGATAATTTACTTTTTGAAGGTAGCAAACCTGGGGTGTCTTCTCATGAAATAATAGAGTGACAATTTCTCTATGTAATCTGATTAATATTATTAGTCAAAATAGATGGGTCAGAACTTTATCCTATTGCCACTGTTTTATTGTTCAGACTAACTAGAATATTCATTTCTATCTTGTCAGTAGATCATTTGCAAAAAAGTGAAAGTACCTTAAAGAGATCTATATAATTGAATATATTCACTTTATATCTTTTACCTATTAAACATGTGAAAAAGGAAGTGTACTAAGATCATAAAATTAAGCAAAGATAAGAATGGAATTATTAAAAATGCATATAGTCATTTTGATTTGAGAGTATGTGGCTAAAATAATCTAAATTTCAGGCTTTTGAGGAATCATACATTGATTAAGCTTTTGGAAGATTTACCTTAGGGGAGTTTAATGGAAAGACATAATGGGGAAATAGTCATGTTTAAAATCAAACATTCCTTTGATTAGAGGGTGAATATTGCCAAAAGTAATGAAAGCTGACCAGTTTTTATGTATGAAGCACTTTTCACCCACACAGAAACCAAAAAGAAGAGGTAAGTGCATATATATATATATGAGATATTCAAAATTACTTTATTCGGATTTGAAATTAAGGTCATTTTAGTGTTCCATGCTACAAGTGCTAAATAACTGCATAGCAACAGAATAGTCTTTGGAATGTTTCAGTATTTCCAATACAGACATTAGCAAAATATCAGATGTCATCACCTTTAAACAAGACATGAAATAAACAAGTTAAAGACCTTCAATATGGTGGCTAATTGCTATATGTGAGTTCTATACCAAACAAACAGGTCCCTAAGGATCCTAAAGAGACTTGTGTCACAGTCTGACAAATTATCGTTATATTAAAAAACATTAAGAACACATTCTCTCCAAAATAAAGTTTGCATTTAGGCACCATCAGCAGGGCTTAATTAGAAAACATGAGTAATTGAACATGATGCTGATCTCTTTGAGCAACAAACCTAAAAGTCATGCAGAAGCAAATTCTTGTTAGACAAAAGGTCATGAGGTACTGAATCATTCTCCAATGTTTTCCTGTCTCTGCTGGCAACATTTTCAGTGATAATTCAAATGAATACGTTCTGAGGAAATACTATAAATGTAAGTCTTCAGTTAAAATAGGAAAAAATATCAAATAAATAAAACAAAAACTCTTGCAATCTCTACATAAAGCCACATTTCTACAAATGTAATAGAGAAACAGGGAGAGAGAAAAGGTATAGATTAGAAATACGTTAGTGTATTGCAGTCTTCATAGAATTAATCATTCTGGCAATGGTATTAAAAGCCAAGTTTACAAATACTCTCTACTGAAGCACAGTTTGAATTTATGTGCCTGTTTCTCATTTTATGTAAGTCCCTCCCTAGTTGTGTGCTAAGAGAGCATATGCTAAATGCTTACCTAAAATCCTCAGTGGCTATTCCAGGTTCAATGTGTTAACTTGAGGTTATTAAAAATATATCTGTTGGTAAGCAGTGTTTAAATTAACTAAAACAGTTTAGGCACACATGTACAAAATCCAAATAGCTAAAACAAAATGAAAACACAAAAGCAAAAGTGTTGAAATAAAAAAGCCAACTCTGTAAAATATTTAAAGAGGTGTATTCTGAGTCAAATATTAGTACTCATGGCCTGGGGTACAGTCTCAAGAGGTCCTGAGAACATGTGCCCAAGGTGGTCAGGCTAAAACTTGGTTTTATATATTTTAGGGAGACAGAAGCTGTAGGTAAAGGCATAAAACATATAAGGTATTCATTGGTTTGACTTGGAAAGGTGGAACATCTTGAAGAAGAGAGGTAGAGGGAGTACTTACAGGTATTAGGTGGATTCAAAGATGTTCTGATTGTCTTGAAAGAGTTAAGCTTTGCCTAAAGTTGAAGACACCAGAAAGAAATGCTTGAGCTAAGGGGAGTTGTGGAAGCCAAGGTTCTTGTTATGTAGATGAAGCCTCTAAGTAGCAGGCTTCAGAGAGAGTAGACGGTAAATGTCTCTTTTCAAACCTTAAAAGGTGTCAGATTTTTAAGATCTGAATCCAGAAAAGACTTAAAAATGGAAGGAGATTCTCCACAGAACGCAGATTTCCCCAACAAGAGACATCTTGTCAGGCCCATTTTAAAATATCTCAATTAAATACATTTTGGAGTAAAATGCCTTGATTTCTTTCAGGGTCATGTGATAACATACCAGAGTCAGGTTGGAATTTGGTATTTTATTGCTATAGAGTCTGTTTTGTCAGTTTTATGGTCTCTATTTTAATGTTAATCATCAGTTGTGCCAAAACCCCAAAGGGAGGGGGCTTAATGAGGCTTGTCCAACTTCCATTTCCTGCTACAGCCTGAACTAGTTTTTCAGTTTTGGGGGGGAATCCCCTTTGGCAAGAGAAAGGAGTCCCTTCAGTCAATTGGGGGATTATAATTTTATTCTTGGTTTACAGTGTTTATCTAGTTTTTACTGATTCTCCTGGAGCCATACCCAACACTACTATTTCTATGTCTTTCATTTTTGTTATCTTTCTCTATTATGGACCATGTATCATTTATTTGGATTCCCTGTTTGTTCAGGCTAACTACCCAAAGGGGTCCCCCCCTTTCTGTTTTATTATTTTATCTACCGTAAAGAGGAATTGGAACATTGTCTGTAAAAGCTACAGCTCCTGCTCCTGCTCTTGCCGACTTTGCAAAGTCTTCTTTGCCCTCTACATAACCTTCCATTATATTGCTCTCTGCTCTTCTCAATTTGCTTCTCTGTCCATATATTGTTCTATGCCTCAGGACTTCCAGACCTGAAGGAGACATCAGAGTACACCTTAAAAACCCTGAACTAAGTGAGACTCTGACCACCCAGTGGGTTCACCTTGCCCACTGCCTAGACAAAGCTGATTTATCAAGACAGGGGAATTGTAATAGAGAAAGAGTAAATCACTCAGAGCCAGCTGTGCAGGAGACTAGAGTTTTATTATTACTCAAATCAGTCTCCCTGAGCATTAGGGGATCAGAGATTTTAGGGACAACTTGGTGGGTAGGGGGATGCCAGTGAGCCAACAGTGCTGATTGGTTAGGTAGGAGATGAAATCATGGGAAGTTGAAGCTGTCCTCTTTTGTTGAGTCAGTTCCTGAGTGGGGCAGCAAGATCAGATGAGCTAGTTTATCCATCTGGGTAGTGTCAGCTGATCCATCAAGTGCAGGGTCTGCAAAATATCTCAAGCACTGATCTTAGGAGCAGTTTAGAGAGGGCCAGATTCTTGTAGCCTCCAGACGCATGACTTCTAAACCATCACTTCTAACCTTGTGGCTAATTTGTTAGTCCTACAAAGGCAGTCTGCCCTCCAGGCAAGAAGGAGGTTTGTTTTGGGAAAGGGCTGTTATCAGCTTTGTTTTAAACTATAAATTAAGTTCCTCCCAAAGTTAGTTTGGCCTACGCCCAGGAAGGAACAAGGACAGCTTAAAGGTTAGAAAGAAGGTGGAGTCAGTAAGGTTAGATCTCTTTCACTGTCTCAGTCTTAATTTTGCAAAGGCAGTTTCAAGATCACTGAGCAGTTTTTAATTCTCAGTGCAATAGTTCAAATTTCAGATTCTGCGACCAGACTGCCCGAGATTCCAGTCTTAAGTCCACTGCCTCCCTACCAAAAGGACCTTCAGTGTTTCATTTTATCTCTCTGTGCCTCCATTTTTTCACCTGTAAATGGGACAATATTTATCTTGAGCTTTTCAGAAATAATAAATGTACTAATTATGTAAAGTGCTCAGAAAAATGTTGCCTTTAAAACTGCGAATATTGTAACTGAGGCAATTATGACAGTGGAAGAGATCTGACCTAACTGACTCCATCTTATTTCTAACCTCCAAGCTGCTCTTGTTCATTCCTGGGAGCAGGCTGAAGTAATTTTGGGAGGAACTTAGTTTATGGTTTAACTTTTAAAACAAAGACATGAACACCCCTTTCCCAAAACAAACCCCATTCCTGCCTAGGGTCTAGATTGCCTTTGCAGGACTAACAAATTAGTCACAAGATTAGAAATTATGGTTTAGGAGTCATGCAGCTGGAGGCTGCAAGATTCTATACCTCCCCAAATTGCTCCTGGGGATACCATCACTGTTTTAAAACATAAGATGAGTTCCTGAGATATTTTGCAGACCCTGCCCTTGATGCATAAGCTGGTGCCACCCAGATTGTTAAACTGGCTCATCTGACTTTGTGGACCCCACCAAGTTTTTAGTGCAAGAGGACAACTTTGACTCCCTGTAATTTCATGTCTGACCTGACCAATCAAAACTCCCAATTCACTGGCTGTCCCCCTACCAACCAAATTATCCTAAAAAACTCTGATCCTCAAATGCTCGGAGATACTGATTTGAGTAGTAATAAAACTCTGGTCTCCCACACAGCCTGTTCTGCATGAATTACTCCTTCTCAATTGCAATTCCCCCATCTTGATAAGTCAGTAATAAGCATCATATCAATTGTTAACTATCAGTGTTGTTATTATTATTATTACTATTATTACTAGTATTGTAACTAAACATAGGCTCTACTGCTTGCTGTTTGCAAAGCCAATAAAAGGGATGAGATTTGGTGAAAGGAAATTGACTTTATTCCAGAGCTAGCAGTGAGGAAATGGTCAAGGCTAGTACCTTAAAGAAACCATTTCAAACTTTAGACTGGGGCAAGGGGCTTACAAAGGGAACTTGGAATGGGAGGCATGTGGAAATAGTCCTGAATACAAGGTCTGTGTGCTCTGTTCTGGTGGCTTTCTTGAGTTGTGCTCCACCTGGAGTGCAGGCTGGCATTATCTCAACCATGACCAGGTTGTTGACTAACCACTTTGAGGTAATCTCTGGAATTTTGCAGCTGGGTCTCCCCGCCTGGTCTGTCTCACGATTAGCCCCTGGAACTTCTAAGTAAGCACATAGTTAAGTGTGCATGGTATAAGTTTAACAAGCATACAGTTACATAAATGTACATGGTGTAAGGGGGTTGTAGGATGGAAAAAGGAGGAAATAAAGGGCTTTCAGATACTTTTCAAGGCTACGTTCTCAGATTAAGAAGGGAAATCAAGCTCTAAATGCATTTCTAGGTGGTGTACCCAGTTACGGTATTAGTGAGAGAAAGACAGATGTTAATCTTTTATTTTCTACTAATTCAATGAACAATTTTACAAAATTGCAAACTTTTTGTAGTTTTTTTTTTACTTTTAAGGAAAGAATTACCAGTTAATATACAAGACCTTTCCTAACACTAAAAATAAGAATTTCAAACTGAAGCAAAGCTGTCCTTAAAATATTTAAAATGAAGAGCATTTAAGGCTGCTTTATTTCTACATTACATATTATTATAAGACAACGTCTTAGATGCCATAGAATAATATATTAAAATTTTTATTACCTGTATATTTTATAATGTGATTTCATTTTAAAATGAAACCCATTTATGTTAATGGGTTTTTCCCACATTATTTTTTTTCTGACATTATTATTGATATATGCATTTTTTTTTTTACCTTGAATCACTATTTACAATCATTTCTAGGAAGAAAAAAATGTCAAAATGTGTTGTTTCTTTATAATGAATTCTGTGTGAATAGATGCATCTGAGATTTTTTTCTCATTTCAATTCATTCCTCATGTAATATTACATAGCCTGGAGTATAAACAAAAGCTAAAAATAAAAGCACATATTTCTTAGCTTGTAACAGCTATGATATGCTTCCTGTAAAGAAGAAATAACCTAACCAAAATAGCAGTTTCAAAAAACACCTCTTCAAAGAGAAATTGTTTAGAAAAAGTATGATCTTAAATTTGGAGAAGAGCTGAGATGTCAAATAGTTAAGTTTTTACCTAAAGAATCAAATGCCTATGAAACATCAATTTTTCTAATCATCATTAATCTTTAACTAACAAGTACCTGGGGTGCAAGCTTGTTACTTAACAAGGCATCTCATTCCTTTGCATTTCTGAAACACTCAAATTGAGTCACAAGTAGCCTCCATGTCATTTCCCTTCAGAAGTCCTGCCTCTACCCTCTATTTTGTAAGAAATAAGTGCACTATCTTGAGATATTCCTTATGACGTAATTCGTAGCTTCTAACTGTCCTAATTGCTCTTCCCTAGTCATTCTTCTTTGCCAGTTTTCCTCTGAAAATCTCAGGCAATTTCACAGTCTTTTCTTGTTTCCTTTCTAACATAAAATACACAAATGTAAATTTAATGAAGCACATAGTTGAAAATCAGAGGACTGCATTTTTCTTTCCTTTTATATAATAACTTTTATTCTGCTTCTTCAAAAAATATCTTAGAACATAGTAGCAACAAAAACATACATTTAGTCCAAAAATGAGAATGACCTGATTCAGGTCAATTAAATTCAAATGCCTGCCATCAATCCCTTTGCTTTCCATTTTATCATCAAGCATTATGTTACTGATTTTAATGTCCAGTTAGCTACTTATCTATTTTTATTTGTTGCCAAAATTAATTTTTTGGGTTTCTATTATGGGGTAAATCTATTCTATAAAGAGCTGAGAAAGTGTTTGCCTTGATTGTAAAATTAGGAGATAAAAAATCAACCTCTTTAAACATATTTCCAAACTCACCAATGAGTATAAAACATGAAATAAAGTTCTCTCTTCCAGTTTGTGAGAAATCAAACACATATATTCTCAAAGATAATTAGAAACAAAGCTGGTCTCCACAGTTTACCTCTGAATGAATAGGCACATACCTGGTGCTTTTATTTATTCCTGGAGAAATCCCACCTGTAGATTGTATAACTACAGGAATAGATATTTGGAAGAAGTTGTCACAAAGAATGCCTCACTCAGGATTGCAGGTGACTCCTTTACAGCTGGGGTAGCATGGTAGAATTTTCATCTATATGTGGGAGTTGGAGGTGGAAGTTGAAGAATGATGATAAATAAGAATAAAAGAGAAATGGAAACATACTTTCGTGGAATTTAAAATAACTCATGCTCTAGTCAAGTTTGTTTTATAAATATTGAACGAAATTCCAAAAATCTATAACGAAATTGCTGTTAGCAATAGAGCCGGTAGGGAGGTGGGGAAACAGGGCATGCTCTGTTTGAATAAAGTTAATATAAGTGAATAATAAATTATGGGAAGAGAAATAGGCACACTAGTAATTTTGCATCTTGAAGAACATGTTTTATACATTTATGAAAATTCTCCCATAAATTAAGTAATGTATTAAAGAATGCAAGGAAAGGCAAACATTTTATTCAAACCAGTTGTGTTTTATTTCCCAGTTTTATTATATACCATGGAAAATTGATTTAAAATTCCTAACTAAACTCTGACTTGCATCAGAAAATAATCTTCAATTCCACTTTTAAATTTACTTTTAAAGAGGAAACTGTGTATTTTACTGAAATCTTGCATTAATAAGATAACTTTGCTTTTATATAACACTTTGGCCAGAAATCCTGAGTTTTATTCTATGTATTTGCTTACATTTATGTGATGCACCTTAGCAATAAATCTGCGACAATTTAGGCAATGCTGGTAAAGAAGATCTTTAGTTAAACCATACCAAAGACCTGCGAAGGATTGTAACACCACGTGCTGGCAGTTCCAAGTGAATTAGGCAAACTCTAATTTTACTAACTCGAAGATTATCAGGTATGTACTTGAGATAACTGTCACGTGCAACTTGAAGATAATCCCAAGATTTAGTCTGGGACTTTTGTTACTGGAAAGGTGTCCCCATCCAGACCCTAAAAGAAGGTTCTTGGATCTTTCCCAAGAAAGAATTCAAGGCAGGTCCATAGAATAAAGTGAAGACAAGTTTATTGGAAAAGTAAAGCAATAAAATAATGGCTACCCCATCGACAGAGCAGCCCTATGGGCTTCTGGTTGCCCATTTTTATGGTTATTTCTTGATTACACACTAAACAAGGGATGGATTATTCATGCCTCCCATTGTAGATCATATCGGGTAACTTCCTAACATTGCCATGGCATTTGTAAACTGTCATGGTGCTGGTGGGCGTGTAGCAGTGAGGATGACCAGAGGTCATTCTCGTCACCTCTTTGTTTTAATGGGTTTTGGCCAGCTTCTTCTTCTGCAACCTGTTTTATCAGCAAGGTCTTTATGACCTGTACCTCATGCTGACCTCCTATCTCATCCTGTAACTTAGAATGTCTTAACCTCCTGGGAATGCAGCCCACCAGGTCTCAGCCTCATTTTACCCAACCCCTACTCAAGATGGAGTTGCTCTGGTTCAAACAGATCTGACACTTTCATGAGACCTGGGAGAGAAATTGATTCTAGTTAATGTCTGAGCACTTAGAAAGGGATACATAATTTAACTGTACAGCTTAGAATTAGAGTCTAAAGTTCTTATTCTTACTCTAGGAAGGCACAAATGACTCAACAAATAAATGAGTATTTTACACTGAATTTGCTATTGAATTGATAATCCTTACTAGTTATTGACTATGTAGTATCAATCTTGCTGTCTAAGTTTGATGACACTAAATTTGGTAATTTCAAAAGGAGTGCAATATGGCTTTTGCTATTGTTATTTATTTATTTTTTGAGACAGGGTTTCGCTCTTGCAGCCCAGGCTGGAGTGCAATGGCGCAATCTCGGCTTACTGCAACCTCTGCCTCCTGAGTTCAAGCGATTCTCCTGCCTCAGCCTCCCGAGTAGCTGGGATTACAGGCATGTGCCATGACACCTGGATAAATGATGTATACAAAAGAATCTAAGATACATGAATGATGACACTCTATTCAAAACTGAGTCAGAAGTGCTTGGGTAAGGTAATATTGACTGCTATTATTGAGCCTGCATCTGTCCTTCACTGTGTCTTATATTTGTTATGTCACTTAATTGCCACAATTATGTTATATGATTGCTATTATTATGAACTCTGTATTATCGATGAGGAAACCAGTTTGTAAGTAAATTAACTTGCCTGGATTGCAGAGCAAGTAAATGCCCTAACCATATTAAAGCCAGTTCTGTTTAGCCCCAGACCCTTTGACTTTAGCCACTATACAGTAGTGGTTATAGCATGAGCTTTGATTTCAGGTTCAAGTTCATCTTGGTGAGTATAGACATGCTTTCTCATTTCTGCCAGCTTCATATTTCTCTTGGTAAAATGATATAATTGGAATATCTTTTTCCAAACAAGTGTTCTGAGACTTAGTAATATAAAACTTGTCATTTCATCCATTCATTCAGTCAATATTCATCAAATAGCAACTTTGTACCAAGCTTTCAACTGTAGCTAGAGATACTATGATGACTCAAAGAAGAGATAAAGACTTAATCAAAATATTTATGCAAATTAGTACATAATTGCCAAGTGTGTGAAGTATTATGAAAGAAAAATAAGTGGGGGGGGTTGTCTTTAATACTTCAGGGGTTGGGTAAGTCTTCCCTGAGGAAGTGCAACATCATCTGAGATCTGAAAGATAAGTAGAAAATTCTTTTTTTATTGTTTTTTTTTGTTTGTTTGTTTTTGTTTTTGTTTTTGTTTTTTGAGACAGAGATTTGCTCTTATTGCCCAGACAGGAGTGCAATGGCGTGATCTTGGCTCACCGCAACCTCCGCCTCCTAGGTTCAAGTGATTCTCCTGCATCAGCCTCCCAAGTAGCTGAAATTATTAAAGGTGTGTGCCACCATGCCCAACTAATTTTTGTATTTTTAGTAGAGACGGGGTTTCACCATATTGATCAGGCTGGTCTCGAACTCCCGACCTCAGGTGATCCGCCCACTTCAGCCTCCCAAAGCTGGGATTACAGGCATGAGACACCGTGACTGGCAGATAAGTAGAATTTTTTTTTTTTTTTTTTTTTTTTTTTTTTTTTAAAGATGGAGTTTTGCTTTATCGCCCAGACTGGAGTGCAGTGGTGCAATCTCAGCTCACTGCAACCTCCGCCTCCTGGGTTCAAGTGATTCTCCTGCCTCAGCCACCAGAGTAGCTGGGATTAGATGTGCTCGCCACCATCGACTAATTTTTGCATTTTTTTAAATAGAGGGGTTTTACCGTGTTGGCCAGGCTGATCTCAAACTCCTGACCTTGTGATCCACCTGCCTCAGCCTCCCAAAGTGCTGGGAGTACAGGCGTGAGCCACCACACTCAGCTGAAAATTCTTAGCATGGGAGCTTCTCTGGCACAGCGAGGCATGCGTAAAGACCCTGAAGCAGGAGGATGTGTGTTTGTCAAATCAAAATAAGGCAAGTAAATTACCTTTTGTTCCTAAAGCAAAAGAATGGCATAAAATGATGCTAGAGAGCGGAGCATGGACCACATAATGAAGAGCCCTTTCAACCATTTCAATGATGTTGATTTTTTTTTTTTTTTTTCCTAAGAGGAATGTAAGTCATTTAAAGCTTTTGACTAAAGCAAGAACCTAATCAGATTTGAGTTTAAAAAGAATGGAGAAACAGTGGGAGATGATAGAAGTGGGGAGATAAATTAGCAAATACCGTGTGGGGGTGGGGCAATAGATACAGGTAGACTAGACTAAAGTCAGACTCTGAGGATTTCCAACATTTAATCATTGAAGCCAGCTGAGCAACTTCACAATGAAACCACCTTTGCGAAAGTTGTATCTGCGAGAAAATTTTAACAATTAGCTAACCTAACCCAACCCCCATCTTGCCTTTCCCTAAAGTATTCCTGGGCTATTGGACCAAGCTAACTTTAAAAGACCTTTAGGCTACAGTTTAAATGATAACAGCCTTTCCCAAATCTCAGCAGCTTTTGTAAAGCTAAGAAGAGGTCTCCAGGCTGAGGGGAGAGGAGTGTGAGTCTTGCTAAGATTCGGACATTATTCCGGAGGTTGTAAGACACGCAACTTCCCCAATTCTTCCTACAAAATAACACCAATATTGGACACTGGCCTCTTAAGATAGTTTTTCAGGTTTCTTTGCATGTCTGACATACATGGCTCCACCTGGACCTGATGACTCCACCTGAACCGATAACCCCACTCCTGTGGCCCCACCCAGAAGCAATTTGGCCAGCAAGAGGGTAGTTTCAACCCCCCTGTGATTTCATCTCCACCCCAAACAATCAGCAGCAGGCACCTGTTAACTGGCCACCCCTACCCCTTCCCCAAAACTGTCTTTGAAAAGCCCTTAACTTAAGAGCTTTGAAGGAGATGATTTGAGTACGAACTTCATCTCCCACATGGCATGGCTGGCCTCCTATCTATTAAACTCTTTCTCTACTACAATGCCATGGTCTTTCTTTATGCAGTGGGCAGGAAGGACCCCTTGGGCAGTTACAACAAAGAGCAGCTAGAGAGACAAGGGAAAACCAAGGCTGGACAGTGTAAGAGAAACCAAGGGCTTCAGTGAAGGTATAATGAATTATATTGGAAAATAACTTTGTTTTTATTTTTCCCAGGGATTTACGTTCTGGTTCTGCTTCTGATCTGATTTTGTCTGTTCCACTTTTATGTTTCCTTTTCAAATAACATTATCACTGTTAAACTTTGTAGTAATTTTCAAGGACATATTTTTTATAATTTTAATTAATTAATTTATTTTTTTTTCAGACAGGATCTCACTTGATCACCCAGGCTGGAGTGCAGTGGAGCAATCATAGCTCACTGGAGCCTTGAATTCCTGGGATCAAGTGATCCTTCTGCCCCAGCCTCTCGAATAGCTGGGACTGCAGGGATGTGCCACCACACTTGGTTATTATTTTATTTTTAGTGAAGATGAGGTATTGCTATGTTACCCAGGCTTGTCTTGAACTCCTGGCCTCAAACAATCCTCTTCCCTCAGCCCCCCAAAGCACTGAGATTACAGGCATGAGCCACCACATCTGGCTTCCTTTTTTATAAGGTACAACCCTTACTAGAAATGATGAAAACAGAAGACATTTAGTATAAAAATGGAAAACAAAATCAAATCCATTTCTACGAGTTTGGACTTTTCCTGTGTTTTGACAGTTAGAAAAACTCTAAGGTTATTATTTTAAAGGATGACCAGATGTTTACTTCTTTTAAATGTGACTTTAAAACTCACTATGTAAAATAAGAAAATTGACAGGTACCTCTGGAGTTTTAGGTGAAGTTTAGTAAACTGAACAAAGTTGAATTAGCTTACTCATTTTTTAAATTGCCTCCCAGATAATTGTATAGCTTATGAATAAAAAATGTAGTCCTATTTTCAGATGCACTCAAAACAGAGTGACTTCATCTTGACTGAGGGCTAGGAAAAATGAGTCAGGGACTTGCTGGGCTGGATTCTCAGAAAGACAGGTATTCCTAGTGAGAGACGAGAGAAGACGGAACCAGTTAGGCAGATAGGACAAGGTCCCTGGTAGAAGTCTTTCCAACAAAAAAGCAGCCTGGAAGCAATCAAGCTGCAAGCACAGATAAGGAAGCAAGGTCCAATGCCTTTGTCTTTTGTACAACCAGTGAAATCCACCTATACATGGTGGGCTTCAGTGAGCACGTTCCTTTCCTTTTTGGGCATACTCAGATAAGGGAACTTGTACAGAGGGGCTTGCCTAAGACGGACCTGCAGCCATATAGATAAGAAAAATTATACAGAACCAGACACACCTGCCGTGGAAAATTCCATCTCCTGACACATACACAGTAAGGGAAATAAAACAACATGGAATAACTCAGGCTAAGGACCCACATGCACACTAGAGGGATGGAATGGAGCTAACAAGAATTCATCCTTATGCAAATAAGACATTCAGCCCTAACTGGCTTTTTGTGCCTCATCTAAATGAAACCCTCTGCCCCTATAGCTTGTTTATAAAAGCCTTTGCCTTCAACTGTGAAATGGCAACTCTTTCAGGCCCCTTCTCCACTGTGGAGAGCTTTCCTCTTTAGTTTATTGAACTTGGCTCCAACCTCACTCTTGGTGTCTATGCTCCTTAATTTTCTTAGTCATGAGACAAAGAACTCCAGGCAATATCTCAAACAACGAAACTCCTCCGGTGACCCTAGACTGCTTCACTGTCCTCTAGATGTTTACAATTAAGGGAACAGATTGATAACATTTACTAAATATCCTCAGACTTAGGAGTGTCCTGATATCCCTATATCTTCAGAACAAAAGCATTCCTAATTTTGCTTTAAAGATAATAATATTGAGGCTGGGCACGGTGGCTCACTCTTGTAATCCCAGAACTTTGGGAGGATGAGATGGGAAAATCACAAGGTCAGGAGATGGAGACCATCCTGGCTAACACAGTGAAACCCCATCTCTACTAAGAAATACAAAAAATTAGCCGGCCATAGTGATAGGCACCTGTAGTCTCAGTTACTCGGGAGGCTAAGGCAGGAGAATGGTGTGAACCCAAGAGGCAGAGCTTGCATTGAGCCGAGATCATGCCACTGCACTCCAGCCTGGGTGACATAGCAAGACTCCATCTCAAAAAAAAAAAAAAAATAAATAAATAAATAAAAATAAATCAAAAATAAAGATAATATTGATCCCTGCAAAATACAGTAATTAAGAAAATTAATCCTTTACCACAAACCCTTATAGCAGAGCGTATTTCCCCATGATCTTTTTTTAATTTTTATCCTATATGTAAACAAGCATTGTACTTAGGGTAGACATGTTCCTGCTCTTACTTTTGGGAATGACCTACTCTGTCTATGGAGTAGCTGTTCTTTCACCAATTTACTGTCTTAATAAATTTGTTTTTGCTTTGCACTGTCAACTTGCCCTGAATTCTTTCTTGCATGAGTTCCAAGAACGCACTCTTGCAGTCTGGATCAGGACTCCTTTCCTGTAACATCTTTCTGGTGACCACAAAAGGATGATACTGGGGGAAAAAAAAAAAAAAAAAAACAGACTGAATAGATTTGCAGACTTTGGATAAATATTGAGATAGCCAAATAAAAGTTGGATTGGGTTAAAGGCCCAATTTAGGGGAGTTAGAGTCTCCCCTAAGATGGAGAAGGTTAAAGACCTCTCTTAATAAAAGGCAAGGATGTTTGACCGAACTTGAGTTCAAACTTTGACCCAACTTAGGAAGATTAGAGTACTTCCTAAGATTTAGGGGGTTAGAGACCCCTCTCAGTAAAGTCCCTCTTGTCTAAGAATGGATTTGGCACTATGGGATGCTAACTGCTATTCTCTTTGGGTTATTCTACCTTGAAGTCTTTGCTGATGGGTGTAGGTGACAGAATTAGGCATGTACAGGATTGTGAGACATGGGGAGCTCTTTCCTTCCCAAAAATGAAAATTCAAGAGCTAATGGAACTGCTGCAAAAGTTCCCTTTGCTACTGACAAGTGACTGCCTGAACTTTTTAGTTTTGCTGCAATGGGTGGGTCTTTCTCTGGCCTCCCTGAGCACTTTGCCCTCCTGACCCTGCCACACGTAATTTTTTTTTTCTCTCTCTCTCTCTCTCTTTTCTATCTTTTCTGTTACTGAGGGAGACCATCTTGCCCAGAGATCGCATGTTGAAACTCATGGTCAGAGGTTGCATTAACAATGATTGGGTCCAACTCGGGGCAAGATTGAGCCTTGCCTATTTGATACTGGGTGCTAAACAGAGTGGTTAATGTCTATGTTTTGTCACATGTAGTTTGCTCTGGACAGAATGGAAACAGATAATTTTCCTTTGTGTTGTGGCTTGGCCACAACACAAAGGAGCCTTGGCACCAGGGCTCTGGTGCAGTGAGCCAGGTCACTAGGGCTGCTCAGGGAAAGGGAATCCAGAAGCTTGCCATGCTGGCAAAAGGGTAAGAATTTCTTACCAGTCAAATTCCTGGCCTCTCTATCTCTCTCTCTGAATGAATGCTAAAAATCACTGTTTATAACTGTAGAGTTTTGATTCATGGGAAAAAGGATTCATGAAGCTAATCTTAAGCTGTGGTGAATCTGGTGCACTTTGTCTTTCTGTATTGTTCTGTCATAATGAAGGGTACCTTAGGATAGAATGCAGGCCTAGGACTCCTATAAGCCTGCTGTTTAAGATGGCCTAGCAAACTGGTCAGTCATGTCCTTGGGAGCTTGACCTTGTAACCATGTGGCCGTGCTTTCTCTTTTCACAACGGTGGCCTGGGGTCAGGGTTCAATTCCTGGCTTAGGCAATAAATGGTCCTTTATCATCTACCTGTCTTTCGATTTATATGTATTATGTGTGTGATGTTTATATGTGAAAGAGCTTTAATTAATTGGTTTAAAAATAATAAGAGCTTAAATCAAATATTTTAAAATAAAAATAAAAATTGCAATGTCTTTTAGTTCATATAAGTTTAATAATCTTTGGGAAATAAAAACAGCTTTAAAGATTATTAAAAATAAAGACATTTGGTCTAAATTAGGCAGGTCAGATGTTAAGATTGTTAAATACCTTAAGGTCATAAAATGTTTTTTTGATTAAAAAAAAAGTTGTTCAACTTATTTTGGAGCATTAGATTCTAGATAAGGCCTGCGAACATGTGGTATTAGCTATACCACCTAGGTATGCTGTAAAATGTCAAACCTTATCTGGTGTCCTAAGCTCCACACCTAGTACATAATTAAAATTGATTACTTACCAAGGTTTTCACCAAACATAAAAGTCACTAGGCGTTAATAGTGTAACTGTATTTGAGACTACTGAAGAAACAGTTTTACATGCAAGGTGTGTAAGGAAAGTGAAATGTGTTTGTGATAAAAGATTATAAAATGTCGTGAGAATGTAGATTTCTTGCCTAAATTAAAGGGTTAACAGATTGTGTTAAGTTAGATAGAATAAAGCTGAAGATTTGAAAAAATTGTGGAAGGTTTGTGAAAAATTAATCTCATAAAAGAAATTCTGTGTGTGAACATATTGGCTAATGTTAAAGGGGTATTCAGTTTTTCTGTAATTTGAGCATTGGAATAAAAGCACAAAAAGTTTTTCTTAGAGCACTGATTTGCTCTTTAACAAAAATTTGTAAAGAATTTATAAAAGGTTTATTAGAATATTACCTTATAGTCATACTGATTAAAGCTGAATAGATTTATCTATGAGGTTGTATTAAGAATTGGGTTTAACATCAACAGTACACTAATGTAAAGGTGAAATTTGGCTTATTTGGTATAAAAGTAATACAGGGAACATTGTCAAATATAAAATTGGCTTTCTTTGGGCTGTGTTTGTATAAATAGGTTATTGGTATTTGTTCCAAAAATTATAAAGACTTTTGTAATTCTAATATGGCTTAGCATATGTTATTAATAATTATAAGTGTTAGGTAAAATTTTGTATGATACAGAAGTAACCAAATATCCTTATCAATCGTGGCTGTCTTACAACTTTTTGCCATCCACAGATAATCGTGTCGGTCCTCTTCAAAAGGTGGTTTACAATAAGCTACAGGGCTTTGACAGATGTTCTTAAATGCAAATTTCTGATAACTTTGGAGATTGTGACATTAGAATTCAGAAAAAAATCTTTCAGGACTCTCACAAAGACCTGAAATGTTCATGACTATCAAGAAGAACAGGAGTTAATTACGTGGACTGAACTAACAGAAGACTGAAGCAATCTTGTTGACTTTTTTCTTAAAACACTGCTGATCCTTTGTTTTGTTTTTCTGAATTGAGGAAACTTTTTAGTTATTTACAGCTTGTAACAATTGAGTAAAGTATACTCCTGTGAACAAAATTTGGAGCATATTTGTTTCTCTCTACCTGATTTCTCCAGAATTTGGCAACTATTTGTGAGTATTCTCAATTTATGGCATAGTTATTTGCATAAGAGCAATAAAAAATCTGTTTTCTTTTGCACAAGACACAGTTGAAAAAATTGCTTATTTTGCCAAAGCTTTGAGGGGAATGGTATGCTTTCTTTTAAGGGATCAAACTTAACAAAGCCAATTAAAACCTCTTGGGAAAACTAGCTTCATACCTCATCTACCCAGTCCCTGTACAGAATTCCTGTACAGGGTTCCTGACCTGTGATAAATAAAGAATGTCACTTTATGACAGGTCCAGGAGCACCAAGTTATCTTGGGACCTCAAGAGGAGATGAGTTTACTCAACTCATATGTATTTGAAGGTACAAACCTATGGCAGGACTTGGCTTTAAAAAAGTCTTATTTGAGATTCCTTCTATGGAACAGAGTTTCGTCAAAGCCAATTTTTAAAAAAGCTTATGTGAAAAATAATTATTCTTGCTGCACTTTATACAAATAATCAGGCCAATTATAATAAAGCAAATTGGTCTTATCATGCTTTGTCTTTAGTAAAAATGGGAGGCTGGAGAAATTATGTTTCAAAATCTATGGTACACTTACTATTAGATTCTAGTCTCATTGGTTTTTTTCATGTTTGTTTCTGAAATTTAGGCTAATCACTGGTTGGTTCACCAGAATGAACAATTTAATAACCTTGTTTGTTCCAGTGAACCCACCAGTGATCTCTGACTGCAGCTCAGAAGAAACAAGATAAATGAGTAATGTAAAAATCTAGATCAATATTCTAATTCTGAACACATATTGGAATCAGCTAGCAACCCTATGTCAGCTTGTTTCCAACAACTGCCCAGTTCTTAGAAAGCCTTCCTGTTTAGTTTACTTGGAATGATTTTACTCACTTTACTTTCACTGTGATTGTACTCTTTGTATAGGAATGCAAGATAAGCTTATTCAATGCTTCCTTAAATTGGACACTCATTAATCTTCCAGATATCACCTTTTGTTGGAACTAGAAGTTATGAACAACCCTCACCATACTGACACTTTCTGACTGTGATCCTCTCTACCTTGAATGTAAGAGACCCAGTTGTTAGGAATATCATTGCCCCTATTCAGCCTTAAGAAGCTATAGAAAACAGCTCTTCATCCCTCTGCAATGCTTAGGATTAACGGCCCTTTTGTATAGGGAGGGGAGAAATACGTCAGAGGTGTTTGAACCAGATCAACTCCATTCTTGAGTGAGGGCTAGGAAAATGAGACTGGGACTTGCTGGGTTGCATTCCCATAAAGTTAGGTATTCCTAGCCTCTAGATGTTTACAGTTAAGGAAACAGATTGATAATGTTTGCTAAACAGACCCAACTTAGGAGTGTTCTAATACCCCAACATCTTGAGAACAGAATATTCCTAATTTTGCTTTAAAGATAATAATATTGATCCTTGCAAAATAGAGTAATTATAAAAATTAATATCTTACCACAAGCCCTGTGGCAGAACATATCACCCCATGATCTTTTTTCATCCTATGTATAAACAAGTATTGGACCTAGGGTGGATGCCTTCCTTCTCTTACTTTCAGTAATGTCCTACTCCGTCTATGGAGTAGCTGTTCTTTCCCTACTTTACTTTCTTAATAAACTTGCTTTTGCTTTGCACTGA
This sequence comes from Chlorocebus sabaeus, assembly GCF_047675955.1. Lineage (NCBI taxonomy): Eukaryota > Metazoa > Chordata > Mammalia > Primates > Cercopithecidae > Chlorocebus > Chlorocebus sabaeus. The sequence continues at coordinate 88,527,227 of NC_132910.1, forward strand.
GGACTCGTCCTGAATTTTTTCTTGTGTGAGATTCAAGAACCTGCTCTTGAGGTCTGGATCAGGACCCCTTTCTGGTAACACTATGATGAAATGGATAAAGTTGAAATCAAACTGATATTTATGTTTTTTTCTTTTCTGAGAAATTCAGTCCATAAAAGGTTTTATGTCACTTTCACTTTGTTCTATTGTTTGGTTTCTGAATGTCTTACTTTCTGAAAAGAAATCCCTAATCTCTTATCAATAGTGAATATAACTCATTATTTTACCTTATGAGTTAATATTTAATTAAATTAAAAATTCTTTATGAGTTTGAATATTAATTTCCTCGTTGGTAGAATTTCTTCACAAAATCAGAGTGTTCTCCTGTTTTAATGCTCCAGAGGAAATTATCCTACAAATCATAACTGAATTCAACCATTCTTTCAAAAACATCTTAATATCTGCACTCTATTTCTTCCATTTTGAATATATTCTCATAGCTAGTAGTCTTGCTGTGGACAAGGAATAGGTTTTAGAATTTGTGAGCAAATAAAGATATGCAGAACCATGGGTTCCTACTTTAAACTATCTTGAGCTTGTAGAATCTGTATCATGTCGTGTGATAAACAATAAACTGTTAATGTAGAAAGGAAACAAGAAAAACCGAGGGAATTAACCTAATCAGTTAGATATTTTAGTGCCTTGAGGAACTAAACTGTTTCATTCTTCATGAACCAGATGATATCTGTAAAAGTGTTGTTCTTTCTTTGTTCCCTTTTGGTCTTATGATATTTCTCCTCATCGGCTTTTCAAGTCTTGCCAAAATTGGTGCTGTTGTTGTTGTTCCAAAATAGTCGCTGGCACATGCTATGTGGCAGACATTAAACTCCAACTAACACATCCTTACTGATTAGTTTCTAGTTTATGGTTGCTGAGGACTGAGCAGAGCTCTTCCAAAGCTTAATTTATAAAGCACTGAAAACTATAAGCGAGCGCATACTAAAATCTGTTCATATAAATGTAAGCTAATATTTGTGCCATATATTATAGGTATAGAACCTGTATGATTAGAAATAGAACATCCAAACATCAACTGAATTATCCATTATTAATAAATAGTAAAATTGTGAGTAGAATATTAAAAATTCATATGTGTACAAATAGGAAAGCAACAAAGAACAAAATATTCTACTTTATTATTTAGAAAAAGATAATGAAAAGAGATCAATACCTGTATCAGTAGTTAAAATAATATTTAAGATACACGTCTCAATTTTCTCTTTCTCCTCCTTCTTTTCCCCACATCTTTTAATTATGAATTTCTTAATTAAGAATTTGTTTTAGGAGGTAAGAGCTGTTATTTCATTTATTCATTTTTTTCAACAACTATTGCCTGAACACGTTCAATTTGTCAGATCCTCTACTAGGCTCTGGGAATGCAACAGTGAACAAAAACAAACATCCCTTATATGTTCAAGGTTGTAAAGAAATAACCAAATCAAGTTATCTCTGAAATAAAGTCCACGTTGTCCTTTTGCAAACGCTGTAGGGGAAAGGTATATGTGGAGTGATAATGTTACCAAAGGGGTCAGGAAATGCTAACTCAACCACACTAAGGTGACTGACTATAGGAAAGAATGGACTCTACTGAGAGGGGAGTGGAAAGCATATCCAGCAGATGGAGTCGGGTCTGCAAAGAAGTGGGGTGGGCACAGGAAATCTAGATAATTTTACTCTGTATAGAGTAAAGGAGAAAATTAGGACCAAAATTAAGCTATAGAGGTTGTTAAACACAGACCATGGAGAGCTTCTCAGGCTAGGTTAGGATTATTGTTTTCATGCCAAGAGTCATTGCAGGGCATTGAAATATTACGAGCACCTGATAGATGGGTTTTTTGTTTTTGTTTTTGTTTTTTGAGACGGAGTCTCAGTCTGTGGCCCAGGCTGGAGTGCAGTCCTGCAATCGCAGCTCCCTGGAACCTCTGCCTCCGGGGTTCAAGCGATTCTCCTGCATCAGCCTCCAGAGTGGCTGAGACTATAGGCGCACACCACCACACCTGGCTAATTATTTGTATTTTTAGTAGAGACTGAGTTTCACCCTGTCTTGAATGGGGTCAAGCTGGTCTTGAACTCCTGACCTTAAATGATTCACCTCCCAAACTGCTGGGATTACAGACGTGATCCACTATGCCAGCCAACTGATAGAGTTTTGAAAAGAACACTGTGACTGTACACTGCAGAGTGGATGGTAAAGAGGACAATTTAATTATGAATAAGCCAATTGGAGGTTAGTTTCACATGTTTTGCAGGTGAAATGTAATATTAACTTTAACTAGAGTAATTGGAAAGCTCTTCAAAAGATGTATTAGAAAGTGTTCATATATTCTATACAAAAGCTTTTGAGAAATATCAGTGATTTTAGGGTTGGACAATATTTTTTGTCTCTAAGTCAGTATGACAAGTAAGGCTGGAGTTTTTGAGGCTACAAGTGAATACCTTACTTGGATTTTGTACATGTTAAGTTTATTTACCATCAGAGAAAAATAATTATATTCTGAAGAGTGGGGTCAGAAAGCTACAGCCAAACCCATCTTCCCGGCTGAGTAATTTTGTAAATACAGTTTATTGAATCACAGTCACACCCATTCATTAGTGCATCATCTTTTAATGTTTTTGCACAGTGGTGGAGTTGAATAGTTCCAACAGAGATGATATGGCCTGCAAAGCAGATAACATATATTATCTGCTCCTTTACATAAAAAGTTTATTGACTCCTGTCCTAGAAAATGGAGATAATTTTATTTTTATTTTCTTTGTTACTCTCTTCATTGATGTTTGTCACCAAAAAGGTAATCACCAAAAAGGTAATCACTCCTAGGTAGCCACATTACTTAACGTATGTGTTCAAAAAATAAATTATTACATTTCTACAACTTGTACGCATGGGTAATATTTAGGATGATACTTCAAGGTGACTCACATGTGTGAACAATTGAATCCAGTCAGTATGAAAGTGCTATGTGATATAGCCAATCCCCTTCCAAACCATCTTTACTTAAAGAATATTCCCCAAATACAAAACAAATAAACGCACGGAGTCCATGTTTATAGCTTATACTATTTTAGAAAATTACTGAAACATAACATAATTTTATTTCTTTGCATTAGTAACTTTCATGTTTCCACAATATCTCTCTACCTTATAAAATAAACTAAGGCATAAACTGCCCAATGTCACAGAGAGACAGAGCCAGAATTCTAACCCATCTTGTAATTAAGACACTGGATCCCCTTGAACACAAAAACTGATTTAATGTACACCAATTTATGAATGATATTATTTACTAATGAAAGATTGTTCTACTAGGATTTACTACTAGTATAAAGGTTTAACTGTGTATGTAGCCTTGTAAGCTCATTGCCTCATTTAGTTCAACCAATAATAATTAGAAAAATTATTTAGATATCTAATGCATATAATAGAGCAATAGACATTTCTTCCCCCCCCCAAAAAAAGATATTTTGAAGGCATAAACCATTAAAACTGTTTTTGTGTCCTCCATAGCAAAGACTGCTCTTCTAATAGAAGGAATCTAAATGATTATGAAATGAAAAGAAGTGCTTTCATTCAATATGAAAACTACTCCAGTAAGCCTCCTAAATAGTCAAAGGGGTGAACCAAATTACTACTTAATGTAGTTCCCTTCAGTTAAATCTTTATGAGCACCATGCTGCTTCCTTGAGGTGTAAACATTTATCAAACACAAGGGAAAAGATATGTGTGAATAATATTGTTTGGATTAATGTCAGCATCACCCTCCTTATATAAATAAGATACCTAATTGAACATGATCACATAAAGAAACAATCACTTATTTCTAGATATAAGTAGAAGGAAATACACCAAAATATTAATTTGTTTTATTTTGTGGAATTAGTGCATTTTTGTTCTCATTTAATCTCTGTTTTCCAAATGTACTTTAATACAAATGTATTGCCTTGTTAATAGAAATATATTTTATGGAAAAAAGTAAAATATTAATAGATTTTTTAAAAGATTTGTACACATTAAATTTAATCTCTATTGAATATCCAAGATAAATTGATATTGTTGATTTATGAACTATGCTGAAAAAATACTTTCAAGGCTAGTAGGTGCAAAGAATGCACCAAAGGATGCAAAGAAATAACTGTTAACAAAATCCAAATCTTTTGTGTTTCAATGCATTAAAAGGCATTCAATGATAATAGCTCTCCTGTATAAAATAGCATAGTTGTCTTAGCCCATTTTTGTGCTGCTATAAAAGAATATCTGAGTCTGGGTAGCTTAAAATGGAAGAAAATTATTGGCTTACAATTCTGGAGGCTGGACGTCCAAACCTGAGGGGCCGGCATTGGGAAGGGGCTTCTTGTTCATCAGTCCGTATTGAAGGGCAAAGAGAGGATGAGAGAGAGTAGCACTGGGCTAAACTCACCCTTTGATAAGGAACCAACTCCTGCGGTAATGAATCCACTCCTGCAATAACTATATTAATCCACTCATAAGGGCAGTGCCGCCATGACTCAAACACTTCTATTTAGGTCCCACCTCCCAACACTGCCATATTGGGAATCAGTCTTCCAAAACGTGTGCTTTGGGGGACACATTCAAACTATAGTAATAGTACTGAATACTTAATTTAATTTAATTTAATTTTAAATAAGTGATGATTAAGTTTTGCTCACCATCCTGTTGGTGACAAATGGTGTTGTGAAGCATATTCGTGACTATAGAAACGTGTTCATGAAAAAGCAGTAAGCCTACCCTCATTTATGTCTTAACTGAGGTATTAAGGGATCTTAGAAAGAGCAGAGGTTTAGAGTAAGCTAAATCTTTTTAAATTTCTCTCTTGTTTTTCCCAAAGTTGGAGTCTTAGCTCCTTCATCCTTAAGAATGGGGTTAACATCTCTTCTACTATCCTCTAAGCGTTGGTTCTTATTTGTAACAGTAATAGGTAACCTTTGCTGAGCGTTTCGTATGCAAGAGGAACTTTGCATCTATGAAATCTATGACAGTTATCTAATTAAAATGGTCCTATTAGAATCCTTTTGTGCAGAATATAACATTCAGGATTAGAATGGTTTAATAACTGGGTTAAGGTCTTACAAATAGTAGGGTAATAACTGGAATCACATCCAGACAGTCTGGTATTTGAGTTCAAGCTCGTAACAACTATGCATTCAGCCTCCTATTCTCATAGAAACTTGATTTAGTTTTTTCATCTCAACTGATATGCTAATACTAATACTTTGATTACGTGAGCGCCACCAGACTTCGAGTAACTCCGGTTTCTTTCCTATCAAAAAATTTCTTTAGGCTTTCAGATGTAAAGAGACTCATAAATTCAGCACATCTTCACTTTTAGTTACAAGTGTTTCTCCTTCACTTAAATAAAAAGAAATCCCACAAATGATTTTATAGCAGACCTCTGTTATTTGTCTGCTGATAATTCATTAAACAAAGCCAAAAAAGGAAGAAAAGCTTCTCTGTTTTTTATTTTTTTGACTTGTTAATCCTTGCAAAGTTCATCCTGCTAGGAAGCTGCAGGGTACTTTAAACCAGGTCATTTTAACTAAACATAAATACAGCATAAATTGGATGTCCCCTCAGGCCTTTGAACTGACTTAAAGCTAAGACTTTATGCAGGCCTTTGTTTTTATCTATGCATGTCCTTGGAGGAGAGCCAAATTCTCAGCAGAAACACACATTTGCAGGAATAGGACCAGCTGCAGAAGGTTTTGAAGCTATAAGCACTAGCACTTTCTAAAAGCTGAAAAATATAAACGATCTCTGAACTTTAATTACTTGCCTTCTCCAAAGGCACATGTAGAAACCCCATGTCTATGCCCAAAGTATTCACGGCTGTGGGGTATGATGGAAAGACAATTAGCTTTGGAGCTTGCCCAGTTTTGCAATACTGGCCTGCTATTCAGTTTTATAATAATTTAATGGGTTTTTTTTTTGTATGTTCCTGGAATACAGCAGAATATCAACAAATAGTTTTATATTGAAGCTGACCACTTTGCATTACCAGTATTCAGAAGTATGTCATTCAAGATATTCAATTTTTTAGTAAAGATTTCAAATAGTCATCTCGTTCTAAAGCTATCTTGCCTTTTAGTGAATTCTCTTTTCCTTTTCCTTTCACAGCCTTCCACTGCAACTGTCTTTCTAATGACTGTATCATTTTGCACCATCATTATACAGAAAGCTTATCCTTTAGAGCAAGTAAAACACTAATTTATAGAGCATTCATGAAATACTCCTTCAACTTATTTAAGCTGAAATGATACAGTCTCAAGTACCAAATTTCTAAAAAAGGCTTGAAAGCCTTTGGAATTAAATGGAAGAAAATATTTTTCCACGTCTCGTTAAAAGGAATGTATTTAAAGAGTTCAATTAGGAAAGACAAAATAAATTCGTTCTTTTAAGTATAACAATGGAAAGAGGCATCTTACCAAGTAATGTCTTCTGAACTCAGGCATATTGGTTTAATTTTCAAGATTAACTAATCTTACAATTACATATATTATAATCTGCAATTATATCCCGTAATATAATATGAGTATTCTACCCAAGTTTAATGGCGTTGTAGATCCATTTCCTTTCCTAAGAGATAAAGAGACTAAAGGAGATTGTCAATCCCCCGTGTCCAGAAGTAGAAAGAGTACTGTGTTCTGCTTCAATGACATGAACACCACTCTCAAGCTTGCCTGTTTATAACACACAAAAAATAAGACAAGTGTCAACTTTAGAAGACTAAAAAGAGAATAAATTTGAAGTAAACTATGGGATACCTGTTTTCTTTTTCTGGATTCTTGGAGTTAAATGAAGCCCTGAGAAATGCCTATCTATATATTCTGGAGTCCTTTCAAATGACGCCAATAATTTACAGTCACTTAATAACTGAAGATACCTGAATCAATATTGATTAAAAACTCTGGCTTCCAGCTTTACTGAGTGTTCTGGAAGTTAATAGAGGTCTCCAGCATATGCAAAAGACACCCAAAAGAAACCCTGGGAAACAGAAAAGAAGACTTTCAAAGTCTCATGAATTATATGCCACCTCAAGGCCCTTGTAGCAGCAGGCTAGCTTATACTTAAAGGGATAAATCGAAGCATTAATCGGTCTTGTCGGGAAAGCAGGTGTTTTGACTGGTTCATTTTCATGCAAAAGTGTGGGACACAGGAATCACAAGGGATTGCAAATAAATGGCACTGACAGGATTGATCCCACCAGGCGAGGGGGCTAAAATCAGCCTGTCTTTTCATATTATGAAATACACCTAATAGCAGAGCCTCTTTAAGCTCTAGCTCCACAATAGCCTATTTGTGAGCTCAGGATTTTTCTTCTTTTTTGTTTCTTGTCTTTTTCTTTTTATGATAAACTATTCCAGCAACCATAGCAGGTTTAGAATGTTAAAGAACCATGGTGCACAAGATTTGATCAAAGGACTTTTGTTTTAGAAGGACTTTAAGGACAGGATATACAAACTCTGTAATCTGGTTCCAAGATGGAAGGGGAGGAAGAGGACGAGGAGAAGCATATCCTTCATTTCACACTCATCTCGAGATTCAGGGACAGCCAAAATACCATTGAAAATTTCCAGGAACATAAACAACTACCAAGTGTTGGTTTATGTGAGGCTTTCTACTTTAAAAGGTGACTAAATTTGGAGAAAAAAAATTAAACTTAACAAAAAACTCAAATAAATTTATGGTCAATTTGACCTTTTATAGAATGGCACTTTTGACTTATTATGTCATGATCTGCTAGGTTTCTTTATTTTACTTTTTAATTTAATTTAATTTAATTTTTATTATACTTTAAGTTCTAGGATACATATGCACAATGTACAGGTTTGTTACATATGTATACATGTGCCATGTTGGTGTGCTGCACCTGTTAACTCGTCATTTACATTAGGTATATCTCCTAATGCTATCCCTCCCCCCTCCCTCCTACTCCCACCCCATGACAGGCCCCGGTGTGTGATGTTCCCCACCCTGTGTCCAAGTGTTCTCCTTGTTCAATTCCCACCTATGAGTGAGAACGTGCAGTGTTTGGTTTTCCATCCTTGTGAAAGTTTGCTCAGAATGGTGGTTTCCAGCTTCATCCATGTCCCCACAAAGGACATGAACTCATCCTTTTTCCTGGCTGCATAGTATTCCATGGTGAATATGTGCCACATTTTCTTAATCCAGTGTATTATTGATGGACATTTGGGTTGGTTCCAAGTCTTTGCTATTATGAATAGTGCCACAATAAACATACGTGTGTGCATATGTCTTTATGGCAACATGATTTATAATCCTTTGGGTATATGTCCAGTAATGGGATGGCTGGGTCAAATGGTATTTCTAGTTTTAGATCCTTGAGGAATTGCCACACTGTCTTCCACAATGGTTGAACTAGGTTACGGTACCACCAACAGTGTCAAAGTGTTCCTATTTCTCCACATCCTCTCCAGCACCTGTTGTTTCCTGACTTTTTAATGATCCCAATCTAACTGGTGTGAGATGGTATCTCATTGTGGTTTTGATTTGCATTTCTCTGATGGCCAGTGATGATGAGCATTTTTTCATGTGTCTGTTGGCTGCATAAATGTCTTCTTTGAGAAGTGTCTGTTCATATCCTTTGCCCATTTTTTGATGGGGTTGTTAGATTTTTTCTTGTAAATTTGTTTAAGTTCTTTGTAGATATTAGCCCTTTGTCAGATGGGTAGATTGTAAAAATGTTCTCCCATTCTGTAGGTTGCCTGTTCACTTTGATGGTAGTTTCTTTTGCTGTGCAGAAGCTCTTTAGTTTAATCAGATCCCATTTGTCCATTTTGACTTCTGTTGCCATTGCTTTTGGTGTTTTAGTCCTGAAGTGCTTGCCCATGCCTATGGCCTGAATGGTATTGCCTAGGTTTTCTTCTAGGGTTTTTATGGTTTTAGGTCTAACATTTAAGTCTTTAATCCATCTTGAATTAATTTTTGTGTAAGGTGTAAGGAAAGGATCCAGTTTCATCTTTCTACATATGGCTAGCCCGTTTTCCCAGCACCTTTTATTAAATAGGGAATCCTTTCCCCATTTCTTGTTTTTGTCAGGTTTGTCAAAGATCAGATGGTTGTAGATGTGTGGTATGATTTCTGAGGGCTCTATTCTGTTCCATTGGTCTATATATCTGTGTTGGTACCAGTACCATGCTGATTTGGTTACTGTAGCCTTGTAGTATAGTTGGAAGTCGGGTAGCATGATGACTCCAGCTTTGTTCTTTTGGCTTAGGATTGTCTTGGCAATGTGGACTCTGTTTTGGTTCCATATGAACTTTAAAGTAGTTTTTTCCAATTCTGTGAAGAAAGTCATTGGTAGCTTGATGGGGATGGCGTTGAATTTGTAAATTACCTTGAGCAGTATGACCATTTTCACGATATTGATTCTTTCTATCCATGAGTATGGAAAGTTCTTCCATTTCTTTGTGTCCTCTTTTATTTTGTTGAGCAGTGGTTTGTAGTTCTTCTTGAAGAGGTCCTTCACATTCCTTGTAAGTAGGATTTCTAGGTATTTTATTCTCTTTGTAGCAATTATGAATGGGAGTTCATTCATGACGTGGCTCTCTGTTTGTCTGTTATTGGTGTATAGGAATGCTTGTGATTTTTGCACATTGATTTTATATCCTGAGACTTTGCTGAAGTTGTTTATCAGCTTAAGGAGATTTTGGGCTGAGACGATGGAGTTTTCTAAATATACAATTATGTCATCTGCAAACAGGGACAATTTGACATCCTCTTTTCCTAATTGAATACCCTTTATTTATTTCTCTTCCCTGATTGCCCTGGCCAGAACTTCCAACACTATGTTGAATAGGAGTGGTGAGAGAAGGCATCCCTGTCTTGTGCCAGTTTTCAAAGGGAATGCTTCTAGTTTTTGCCCATTCAGTACGATATTGGCTGTAGGTTTGTCATAAATAGCTTTTATTATTTTGAGATACATCCCATCAATACCTAGTTTATTGAGAGTTTTTAGCATGAAGGCCAGTAGAATTTTGTCGAAGGCCTTTTCTCCATCTATTGAGATAATCATGTGGTCTTTGTTTTTGGTTCTGTTTATATGATGGACTACATTTATTGATTTGCATATGTTGAACCAGCCTTGCATCCCAGGGATGAACCCCACTTGATCATGGTGGATAAGCTTTTTAATGTGCTGCTGGATTCAGTTTGCCAGTATTTAATTGAGGATTTTTGCATTGATATTCATCAGGGATATTGGTCTAAAATTCTCTTTTTTTGTTGTGTCTCTGCCAGGCTTTGGTATCAGGATGATGTTGGCATCATAAAATGAATTGGGAAGGATTCCCTCTTTTTCTATTGATTGGAATAATTTCAGAAGAAATGGCACCATCTCCTCTTTGTACCTCTGGAAGAATTTGGCTGTGAATCTGTCTGGTCCTGGACTTTTTTTGGTTGGTAGGCTCTTAATTATTGCCTCAATTTCAGAGACTGTTATTGGTCTATTCAGGGATTCAACTTCTCCCTGGTTTAGTGTTGGGAGGGTGTATGTGTCCAGAAATTTATCCATTTCTTCTAGATTTTCTAGTTTATTTGTGTAGAGGTGTTTATAGTATTCTCTGATGGTAGTTTGTGTTTCTGTGGGATTGGTGGTGATATCCCCTTTTATCATTTTTATTGCATCTATTTGATTCTTCTCTCTTTTCTTCTTTATTAGTCTTGTTAGCGGTCTATCAATTTTGTTGATCTTTTCAAAAAACCAGCTACTGGATTCATTGATTTTTTTAATGTTTTTCTGTGTCTCTATCTCTTTCAGTTCTGCTCTGATCTTTGTTATTTCTTGCCTTCTGCTAGCTTTTGAATTTGTTTGCTCTTGCTTCTCTAGTTCTTTTCATTGTGATGTTAGAGTGTCAATTTTAGATCTTTCCTGCTTTCTCTTGTGGGCATTTAGTGCTATGAATTTACCTGTACACACTGCTTTAAATGTGTCCCAGAGATTCTGATATATTGTGTCTTTGTTCTGATTGGTTTCAAAGAACATCTTTATTTCTGCCTTTATTTCGTTATGTACCCAGTAGTCATTCAGGAGCAGGTTTTTCAGTTTCCGTGTAGTTGAGCAGTTTTGAGTGAGAGCCATAATTCTGAATTTTGTTTGATTGCACTGTGGTGTGAGAGACAGTTTGCTATAATTTCTGTTCTTTACATTTGCTGAGGAATACTTTACTTCCAACCATGTGGTCAGTTTTGGAATATGTGTGATGTCATGCTGAGAAAAATGTATATTCTGTTGATTTGGGGTGGAGAGTTCTGTAGATGTCTATTAGGTCCACTTGGTGCAGAGCTAAGTTCAATTCCTGGGTATCCTTGTTAACTTTCTGTCTCATTGATCTGTCTAATGTCGACAATGGGGTGTTAAAGTCTTCCATTATTTTTGTGTGGGAATCTAAGTCTCTTTGTATGTCTTTAAGGTCTTGCTTTATGAACCTGGGTGCTCCTGTATTGAGTGCATATATATTTAGGATAGTTAGCTCTTCTTGTTGAATTGATTGCTTTACCATTATGTAATGACCCTCTTTATCTCTTTTGATTTTTGTTGGTTTAAAGTCTGTTTTATCTGAGACTAGGATTGCAACCTCTGCTTTTTTCTGTTTTCCATTTGTTTGGTAGGTCTTCCTCCATCCATTTATTTTGAGTCTATGTGTGTCTCTGCACATGAGATGGGTCTCCTGAATACAACACATTGGTGAGTCTTGACTCTTTATCCAATTTGTCAGTCTGTGTCTTTTAATTGGAGCATTTAGCCCATTTACATTTAAGGTTAATATTGTTATTTGTGAATTTGGTCCTGTCATTATGATGTTAGCTGGTTATTTTGCTCGTTAGTTGATGCAGTGTCTTCCTAGCATTGATAGTCTTTACAATTTGGCATGTTTTTTCAGTAGCTGATACCAGTTGTTCCTTTCCATGTTTAGTACTTCCTTCAGGAGCTCTTGTAAGGTAGGCCTGGTGGTGACAAAATCTCTCAGCATTTGTTTGTCTATTAAGGATTTTATTTCTCCTTAGCTTATGAAGCTTAGTTTGGCTGGATATGAAATTCTGGGTTGAAAATTCTTTTCTTTAAGAATGTTGAATATCGGGCCCCACTCTCCTCTGGCTTGTAGAGTTTCTGCTGAGAGATCTGCTGTTAGTCTTTTGGGTTTCCCTTTGTGAGTAACCTAACCTTTCTCTCTGGCTGCCATTAACATTTTTTCCTTAATTTCAACTTTGGTGAATCTGACAATGATGTGTCTTGGGGTTGTTCTTCTCGAGGAGTATCTTTGTGGCATTCTCTGTGTTTCCTGAATTTGAATGTTGGCCTGCCTCACTAGGTTGGGGAAGTTCTTCTGGATAATATCCTGCAGAGTGTTTTCCAACTGGGTTCCATTCTCCTCGTCACTTTCAGGTACACCAATCAGACGTAAATTTGCTCTTTTCACATAGTTCCATATTTCTTGGAGGCTTTGTTTGTTTCTTTTTACTCTTTTTTCTCTAAACTTCTCTTCTTGCTTCATTTCATTCATTTGATCTTCAATCACCGATACCCTTTCTTCCACTTGATCAAATCGTCTACTGAATCTTGTGCATGCATCACGTAGTTCTTGTGCCATGATTCTCAGCTCCATCAGCTCACTTAGGGACCTCTCTACACTGTTTATTCTAGTTAGCCATTCATCTAATCTTTTTTCAAGGTTCTTAGCTTCTTTGCGATGGGTTCAAACATCCTCCTTTAGCTCGGAGAAGTTTGTTATTACCGATCATCTGAAGCCTTCTTCTCTCAACTTGTCAAAGTCATTCTCTGTCCAGCTTTGTTTTGTTGCTGGCAAGGAGCTGTGTTCCTTTGGAGGAGAAGAGGTGCTCCGATTTTTAGAATTTTCAGCTTTTGTGCTCTGGTTTCTCTGATGGTGACATACAGATGGAATTTTGGTGTGAATATCCTTTCTGTTTGTTAGTTTTCCTTTTAACAGTCAGGGCCCTCAGTTGCAGGTGTGTTGGAGTTTGCTGGAGGTCCACTCCAGACCCTGTTTGCCTGGGTATCACCAGCAGAGGCTGCAGAACAGCAAATATTGCAGAACAGAAAATGTTGTTACCTGATCCTTCCTCTGGAAGCTTTGTCTCACAGGGGCCCCCGACTGTATGAGGTGTCAGTCGGCCCCTACTGGGAGGTATCTCCCAGTTAGGCTACTCTTGGATCCAGGACCCACTTGAGGAGGCAGTCTGTCTGTTCTTAATTCTCAAACTCTGTGCTAGAAGAACTACTACTCTCTTCAAAGCTATCAGACCGGGATGTTTAAGTCTGCAGAGGTTTCTGCTGCCTTTTGTTCAGCTATGCCTTGCCCCTAGAGGTGGAGTCTATGGCAGCAGGCAGGCCTCCTTGAGCTGCAGTGGGCTCCACCCAGTTCGAGCTTCCCGGCCACTTTGTTTACCTACTCAAGCCTCAGCAATGCTGTTTGCCCCTCCCCCAGCCTCACTGCCGCCTTGCAGTTTGATCTCAGACTGCTGTGCTAGCAGTGAGCGAGGCTCCATAGGCATGGGACCCTCTGAGTCAGGCACAGGCTATAACCTCCTGGCGTGCCATTTGCTAAGGCCATTGGAAAAGCACAGTATTAGGGTGGGAGTGACCCGATTTTCCAGGTACCATCTGTCACAGCTTCCCTTTGCTAGGAAAGGGAATTCCCCAACCCCTTGCACTTCCTGGGTGAGGCGATGCCATGCCCTGCTCTGTGGGCTGCACCTGCTGTCTGAAAAGCCCCAGTGAGATGAACCTGGTACCTTAGATGGAAATGCAGAAATCACCCGACTTCTGTGTCACTCACACTGGGAGCTGCAGACTGGAGCTGTTCCTTCAGCCATCTTGGTACCTCCTTCTGATCTGCTAGGTGTCTACAGTGAACAGTCATTGATGTAGTAGAATAAAACTTGAAAAAATAACTAAAATGACCATTGTAAATTCTCTAGATTTTGTGATTATTCTTCCGTGTAGTAGTACACATTTAGATAAATTCCAAAATTACATTCCAACTAGTTAATTGCTAATTATTGAGCATTTACTATATTCTAAAAATTATTCTAAGAACTTTATATGTGTAATACTCATAACTTCATGTGGCAAATAATATCATTTCCTTGTAAGGAAACATAAGCACAGAGAGGATAAGTAATTTGCTCTATGTTATATAACAATTAGGCTGAAATTCAAGCACAGACTAACTTCAGAGTTCTTATGCTCAGCCCTAACATTCTTCTGCCTCTTCAGAACAACTTATTAGCTTCTTTGTTCTCAATATTAATGTTAATAGGCCAGGCACAGTGGCTCATGCCTGTAATCCCAGCACTTTGGGAGGCCAAGGCGAGCAGATCATCTGAGGTCAGGAGTTTGTGATCAGCCTGGCAACCATGGTGAAACCCTGTCTCTATTAAAAATACAAAAATTAGCCAGGTGTGGTAGTGGGCGCCTGTAATCCCATGTACTTGGGAGGCCGAGACAAGATAATAAATTGAACCTGCGAGGCAGTGGTTGCCATGAGGTGAGATCATACCCCTGGGTGACACAGAGAAACTGTCTTAAAAAAAAAAAAAAAAAAAAAATTAATGTCAATAGTTTGAATTGTTACACTAAATATATATTTAATACATATTTTTACAATACAGATCTTTTTCTTTTTTTTAAAGAAAGCAAGCTAAGTAAGAAGTACATTTCTTAAGTCAAATTAGGTTTAACCTCCCAGTTCCTAATACATAAGAAGATCTTGCTGGAGAGTTTGTCTTATCTTTTCTAATATCTATTTTATGAAAACCGAATAATTTCCTTATTTACCTGAATGTCTAGAAGCTATGGCTCAGAAGCAAGAAGTGGCCGTGGGTGACAAAAAAGCTTAAAGGTGGTTTGACGAAAACATTAACTCAACTTGCAACCTCATCTCTGTTTTAAGGAACTGGCAAGAATTGTCAGGATAAGATTTATATGTGGACATTTAGAACTATAAACTTTCAAGGGAATAAAATTGGCCATATCATCTGGCTAGTACATTAGTGCCACACAGACAATCTGTGTGAGGAATTTTCTCTAAGTCCAAAATTTGCTTGTTGAATATAGATCCCCAAGCAAAAGTAAATGTATTAATTGCTTACATTAATGCAGTTTTGTAGCATCAGATTAGGAATACCCCATATATCCATCACCACAAGACATAGTGGAGTTCTTGAGTTAGAGAAATTTCTCTTGGTGTTATTGTTTTTCTAGATGATTCAACTTTCTTTACAATCTAATATTGATTAACCCCCTTTAACTGACATAATAGTGTTTAGGGTTGTAAATACAGCCTATGCAATCATATAGTCATCATGCTTTACTGGCCTAGACATATTTTGTCTATTTTGGAAAGCCTTCTTAACTCAAACATTCATGGATAAATATTAAAGACCCTCTATTGAAATTGTATACTAATTGAAATTGAATGCTGAATTTGAATATTAAGAGTTTATGAACATGTGCATTTTTCTGAGAACGTGATCCATAAATTACATCAAGTTTTCAGAAAGTATATGTTTCAAAAATTTAAAAAAAAAGCTAATTGAAGTAATTTTATAAGACTCTGCTCTTAATCCACTCATTGTGTGTTAATACATTGTAACACTCATGAGGACAGTCTAATAGTGGTACAGTGAGAAGAGACCACATCTATTATAATAGTGATAAAGCAGACAGGGACATAATCTTTTTTAACTGTGATAATATATACATAACGATTACTATTTTAACTGTTTTTAAGTGTACAATTTGTTGGCATTAAGTACACTCACATTGTTCTACAACTGTCCCCACCATCCATCTCCAAAATTTTTCATTATCCCAAGAGATTATGCTCTCTTAAAAAACACTTTATAGTATTTGCAAGTTTAACACATTTAACATATGAACATTACTTTGGTTAGGAGTATGAATTCTTAGCTGATTTTAGTGTCCATGTTCTCCAAATAATTATATCTCCAAGAATCATATATTCTTATGTATAAATTATTTCTGAGATTGTGTTACAAAAATACAAAATTACCCAATATGAAATTCTACCATTTTAAGTTTTGTTTTGTTTTGTTTTTGTTTTCTGAGACAGAATCTCATTCTGTTGCCCAGGCATGAGTGCAGTGGCACAATCTCGGCTCACTGCAACCTCCGCCTCCCAGGTTCAAGCAATTCTCTTGCCTCAGCCTCCCCACTAGCTGCGATACAGGTGCCCACAACCACACCCAGCAAATTTTTGTACTTTTAGTAGAGACGGGGTTTCACCATGTTAGTCAGACTCATCTTAAACTCCTGACCTCAGATGATCCACCCACCTCGGCCTCTCAAAGTGCTGGGATTACAGGCATAAGCCACTGTGCCTGGCCTCACTTTAAAACTTTTAACCTAAGCTCTGTTTAAAAAAAACCTAATGCTAAAAAAATGAATATTCTTTTTCTATTTATTTATTTATTTATTTATTTATTTATTTATTTATTGTCTTTTTAAGAGACAGGGTCTTCCTCTGTCACGCAGGCTGGAGTGCAGTGGCATGATCATAGCTCACTGCAGTCCCTAACTTCTGGTTGCAAGCAACCTTTCCACCTTAGCCTCCCAAAGTACTGGGATTACAGGGATGAGCAATGACGCCCAGGTCCTAAAAATAGATATTTTTCTAATAACGTTCCTAAGTCAGAACTATGACTATGGTTTTAAAGAAAATTAATCCTTTGATTAAAGACAAAATGAGAGTATATTAATTTGAAAAGCCTAAGAGATTAACATAAATCTTCAGTTATTATTATTGAAAAAAGATTTATTCTACATTTTTCTTTATTTTTTAGTTTTACATTGTTTTAATATCCAATGCAACTGAATTGCAGAATTAATCCCTATTAAAAAATTCATTAATGAAAATAATTATAGAACATGTAAAATATGGATACAAATGGAAAGACTGAAAAAAAAAAACCACAAAAACCTATCCATACCATCTAAAAAAGTACTTACTTTTAGGTGACATTGTTACAATTTTAAAACATAACATTCTGTATAAAAAAAAGGTATCTTAACATTCCTGGTTAACTCTTACTATAAACCAAAAATTAAAATTCTTATTCATGTATTTATGTTCAATTAGTTTGAAGTGCCCTATGGATATAACTATGTGAATTATTTTTTCTCGTTTATTTAACAAATATTTATTGAACACATAAAATGTTTTTTACTGTAATTATTACAGAAAACATTTCTACTCTCCTGTTTATTAGCACACAGAATAAAAAGTGAAGAGATCAAGGATTAGTTCACAATTTATAATAATAAATTTAAGAAACTCTAAGGAATTTAAGACAGCACATTTATTTTTAAATATGATTTAGAATGATTTTAATGGTTTACGTATAGACACTTTCCATAATTAAGGTTGGTAAGAAATTAGATTTGAAAATTTGCTCTTCCAGAGCCTCTGCCAGAGAGTTGTTTTAAGATCTAATGAAGGTAACATAAGGAAACTACTGTAATGTTTCAGCATTCATTTTTGCAGACAGGCTTTCTGCAGTCAGTTTGGCTTTCTAACTGGATTTTTATGTAAAGGTAAATTGATCAGAAATGTAGGAAACAAAGTCCCTAATTCTACAAATAACCTCTGTAAATAATGCATCCAGGTAAATTCAACTACAAGTTGTGTGTGTATGGAAGAGACATACATCGATGTTTTGTTCTATATTTGGACACTCAGATATTCATGTATTAAAAATAATATAAATAATATAAATATAAATGATGAGTTAAAAAATCTCATCTATAGCATCCATTCAACTCAGTTTCTGCAACACAGTTTCTAGTAATATTAATAACTAATTTCAAATTAAAATGTCATATTACCTTTCAGGAAGGAAAGAATGATCAAGAACAGTTTAGAGACATATTCACAAATGTTTGACTCTCTTACGGGCAAATAAAAATATTTTAACAAAAGCAGCATTTCTTTTAGGGGCATTAAAATGCCTTAGGTAGATCATATTCAAAGCAACCTGCACCCTCACTGCTATATGCCACGTCACTACCCATTATTGTTGAATTACTGAACCAAGAACAATTTAGAACGTGTGTTGTAGGCAAAACAAATATCCTAAGTTCTAGTTTTTAAATTGGGTCCAAAGATAGCCACACATAGCAGTTTAAACAAAAACGCTTAGCAGATTCAGCTACCAGTCTATGAAATTGAATGGTAGCTGTCGCCTGTCATTAGTTTTACTGACGGCAAGAAAACAGAGGACAAAGTGTCATATGCCCGTGTGTACTGAAGGGTAGAATTACCAGATCTTCCACTGTATTAGTTGCTTAGGGCTGCTGTAACAATTGCTACAAACTTGGTGTCTTAAACCAACAGAAATTTATTCTATTACCCTTTTTAAGACCAGAAGTGCAGAATCACGGTGTCAGCAAAGCTGTGCTCTCTACAAAGCCTATAGGGAGAATCTTTTCCTTGCCTCTTCCGGGTTCTGGTAGCTCTAGGCATTCTTTAGTTTGTAGCTGCCTAACTCCAGTCTCTGCCTTTGTCTTCACATGACCTTCTCATCTTTTTTTCTCTCCCTCTTCTCTTTGTCTTCTCTTCCATCTCCTACAAAAATACTTCTCATCAGATTTAGAACCCACACAAATCCTCCAGGGTGATCTCATGCCAAAATCCTTACTGCATTAAATCTGCAAAATGAGGTCACATTCACAGGTTCTAGGGGTTAGGACATGGGTACATGTTTTGGGGAAAACAGCCAAAATCAACCCAATTCAACTCTTATCACCACTTAGACTCTTATACTGTGCTATTTATGAATTTAATGGGCATGCTACATTTTCCTTTTTAATGGCTACCTGCCTATCTCTTCTAATACAGTGGTGTACACTCAAGTGAATTATTTAAAAACAATACTTATGATAGCTAATATATATTAAATTTCATTATATGTGCCAGTCATGCTTTTTTAACTCATTTGCTTCTCACAGAAACTCCACAAATTCAGTATTATTGTGCCAATATTATAGATGAGAAAACAAAGACACAGAAATGCAATATTTCCAATTTAAACAGATAATAAATGAAGGAGCAGGGGTTTCAATGCAGGCAAGGTGACTTCAGAACCCTACTGATAAATTACCATCTATATTTTGTAGCCTTCCTTGTGATTTAACCCAGATTATATAAGAAAAATATCTTATTCCTCTTTAAGAAAATGTTTTACTCACATTTACAAAATCCATAGAAAGTTTGAGACTACAATATCTTTATTAAATTTTCTATTGAAAATTAGCTGCTACATTTCAACTAAAGATAATATTGAAATATATTAGGAATCAGAGCTAGAGGGATCTTACATAGAGAAAGAAACTTTTATAAAAACAAAGCTCTAAATTAATAGAATTTACAGAGTAAATTAGGAATTCTAAAGAAGAAAGCCAATCTCTTGCCTAATTTCCCAGCCAGTAATCTTTCTCCTTGCATTTACTAAATAAATAAATTAGTAATTTACTTTTTATTGTTAGAGACAATGTGGCAGATTTTTCTTCCCAAAATGGCTGTACCAATATGTATCTTATTTCATACCCTCAAAAGTACAATGTGACATTAACATGTCCCATCAAGGGATAACATCTCTGTTACCTCCCCTAAGCCTGGGTGGACCTTGTAGCTGTCTCAATCAATATGCCAGAAGTGAAGCTGTATAATTTTTGAGGACAAATTCCAAAAGCCTATATGGCTTCTACCTGCAGTCTCTGTGTGTGTTTCTGTTTCTCTGTTTCTTGAGATGTTTGTACTTGGGATGCAGGTACCATATTTTGATGAAGTCCTAGCTACATATAGAGTCCATGTGTGATGGTTTCAGTTGACAGGCCACATAAGCTCTCTAACACGTGACTGGGCCTTTAGACAATTCCAGCTCCCATCTTTGAGTTTTCTCTCTGAAGTTCCAGACTGGCAAGCAATCCCTACTGTGTCCTGTCTAAGTTCCTTTGCTACAGAGTCATAAGAAGCAATAACAATGATTGTTTTTTAATCTACTAAGTTTTTGGGTAATTTCTATTAAATAATTAATTAACATGCACATATATCACCATGCATTAGATAATTAACATAAGAACACATTTCAGCATGCCCTTTTTCATATTAAATATTACTTTGTCTTTTAATCATATCAGTTTACTTTTTTGACTAGTAAAGTTTTCATTAGGCATAGACTTTCATTGAAAAAGTATTCATTTAGCATCTCCTATGAATCAGGTCTTCTGGTAGCCTCCTATAATATAGTGACAAAGGACCCACTTTTTTGGAATGTACGTTCTAATTTGGTAGAAATACAGTTTCTTTCTTTCCATTTTTAATCTTACAACTGTATAAACATAAATCTAGAGACATGGGACAAGCTCTTTCAAAGTAGAGTGTTGTAGTCATGATTTGTGTCTTAGGTCAAGTTTTCCAGACTCACAGCCTGAGAGAGGTATCTACATGCAAGTAATATATTGAAGAAATAGTCCCAGGAAAAACCACAAAGGGAGGGTAAGAAGCAGAAATGGAAGCAGCCGAAGCCTAGCAGTGATACAAGTTTTAGGCAAAGTGTCACCCTCAGCTTGATCCTGGTGGGTTGTTCCATGAATACATTGCATCTCAAATTTATCATTGTGAGAAGCAACAGAGCTGGGGGTTTGTACTACTGTTATCAGTCAATCCTCTTCACCAGTGCAACCTCACAGGCACTTCTTGTTCTCTCTAAATTTGAGCAACACAATTCCAACAATGGAAGGAAAGTAAAATCAGGAAACAGACACACAGAAATGGTACAAGTAATCTTAAGGGACCTGGTGTGAGCATAAATATGGTCCCCTTAGTCGAGTCTTAATAATTTTGGGAACAAAAAAATAAAATATTCAAAGCATCAAACTTTTAGGAAAAAAATCAAGAACCAAAGTGTAAATATTGAATGAGACTTCCAGAAAACAAAGTATTTTGCACCACTAGAACAGACACATACTTTGTGACTAGATAGATAGATAAATAGATAGATAGATAGATAGATAAAGATAGATAGATAGACAGATCTGTTCTTTTATTCTTTATTCAAAATTATTTAATTAGCAATAATTATGCCTTAGATAAACCCTCATTAGCTATGATACTGCCACTGCACAAAGCTAAAGTTATGTAGTTATGTGATGTTTTAATTTCAAGTAGTGGTAAGAATAATATAGATAGATGAATGGGTAAGGGAAAGAAGAAACTCATGTTTCTGTAAACTAGATGCAACCAACATTGTTTATTCTTCTTCCAGTTTGAACTATGTATATATAGTTCCACTGACTATCATTACTTCAACTTTTGCTTTTTTTTTTTTCTTTTTATTGAGACAGAGTCTTGCTCTATTGCCCAGGCTGGAGTGCAATGGCACAATCTTGGCTCACTGCAACCTGCGCCTCCTGGGTTCAAGCAATTCTCCTGCTTCAGTCTCCAGAGAAGCTTGGATTATAGGCATCCCCACATGTGCTTTATGCACTTACTTATTTTAATGAAGATAATATTTTTAAGTGCCAAGGTAAGTTCAAATTGAGAGAGTGATTAATTATAGAATATTAAGAAGGAAGACATAGTTATCTTCATTTATTTCTGATTGTTCCTATAGGATAATAGGAAGAACTAGGCTCAGTACTAATACTGGAAATTTCATGGTTGATATTCCAACAAAGGGCTGTTCTTTGCTCTTTGCTAGGTTTAAATGAATGGAACACTCTCCATACGGGACCTTGTTAAATAGCAAATATTCTCATTTGACTACTGATTTGCATCCAATAAGTTAAAAAATTGGTATGAATATAATGCAGTCAATTTATCAAACAAAACACAATTAGTGGAGCTAAGTATGACTAAATATGTACAGATGCATTAGTTATCTATTGCTGCATAACAAAGTATTACATTATTTGTGGGTCTGGGATCCAGGTTTAGTTTGCCTGGGTCCTCCGCTTCAGCTTCTCTCACAAAGCTGAAATCAGTGCCAACAAAGCTGGGGGCCTCAGTTGAAGCTCAAATGAGGAAGGGCCCATTTCCAGGCTTAAATGGTTTTGGTGGGATTCAGTAAGTATGTCTTATCCAACTGAGGATATCAGCTCCTTTCTGGCTGCCACCTGTAGGTTCCCTCAATTCCTCATCACTTAGGTTTTCCTATATGGTGGCTTACTTAATCAAAGACAGAAAAAGTCAATATTAAGTGTCTACTAGCAAGAGAGAGGTTGCAATCTTTGGTAACATAATCACAAAAGTAACAAGCCCCATCATCTTTATCCTACTCTATGAATCAGGAACTGATGTGGTTTGACTGTGTCCCCAACCAAATCTCATCCTGAATTGTAGCTCCTTTATTCCTCACATGTCATGGGAGGTACCTGGTGGGAGGTAATTGCATCACGGAGGTGGGTTTTTCCCATGCCGTTTCCATGATAGTGAATAAATCTCATGAAATCTGACAGCTTCATAAAAGGGCAGTTCCCCTGCACACGCTCTCTTGCCTGCTGTCATGTAAAATGTGTTTTTGCCCCTCCTTTGCCTTCCACCATGATTGTGAGGCCTCCTCAGCCATGTAAAACTGTGATTCCATTAACTCTCTTTTTCTTTATAAATTACCCAGTCTTGGGTATGTCTTTATTAGCAGTGTGAGAAGAGACTAATACAGGAATAAATCCCAGATCTCATCCACACTCAAGGAAAAGCATGATTACATAAAAGCATGAACAGAAAGCAGGGATAATCGGGAGCCACCTTGGAGTCTATCACAATAATTTTTGTAGTGGCATAATGTGAAAATAAATAAATAGCTTTGTTCAATGAATAAGGCTTTTTTGTTGTTGTTGTTGTTCTAGGAGTTTAAAATCTAGTAATGAAAAGATGACGGTAACCAGTAACTGCTTCAACATCTTAACATGTTAACACGTTCTCATTTCATTTACGAGATATGCATCATAGGTAAAATTTCTGAGTCACTGAGCACCAAAAGCATATCCCCATTCTTTCCGAAAGTGACTGGTAAGCAAAGAAGACTGACTGACCAGCAAATAGGAACACTGAACCTGAAACAGTATTATTGGGGAAAATAAAGGGATAGGGACAGCAATTACGTGATTTTCTTTCTGCTCATCACATTCAAAGGCTTCCCATAATCCAAGAGTAGGACAAGATTTTAGATTCTGGAAGAGGGAGACAGTCCCTCTGGGCAGTGGACTTATTCATACAGTTTCATATTAGAGGGAACATAAGCACCTTCACCACCTTGATCAGGAGCTGGAGTGCACACCTGCAAACACAGTTTGTTGCAATGTGATGGGCTGTACCAGTGACTTCAGCCCTGATTCATCACCTCAGCATTTTGCTAGCATGAATTCTTAGTTCTTATTTCTATAGCTGATGTCCATGGAATAGGTCTTAATTTTCTGTTTTCTGTAAGGGGACAATTCCCACTTAGACAAATCAATCCTTAACTCTAAGTCAAAACTCCAGATTCCTAATGGTAGTCAGTATGTCTCCTACCTTATCAGCAACTCTTATCATTTCAACCCACTTGCTAACACTGTTGTAGCAATGCTGTGGCATTCACACTCATATATGTAAGTCTGACTCAGTTTAAAAGTAGGCTATTTATTTAGTTTTGAAGGCTTTGTGTGACACGTTTTTTCTGTATAATTTTTATAGAATATTTTTGAGAAGTTTTTGTTTTTTCTATGAAACTGTTACTTCATCATCTATATATTTATACTTTCTCTTTACAGTCTATTCCTTTCATTAAATTCCATAAATTTTTTCTAGAAGAAATATTCTGATTTAACTTCAAAAATACACAGCTCTAATTTTTCATGCTATTTTATTTTATAACTCTAGATAATACTTTTTAATGTATTGAATGGAGTTACCTTAAAGTAAGAGTGTTTTGTTATGAAGTTTTATGTTTCTCATAAATAGTACTGGTTTAAGTTGGTCCAAGAAATATGCCTCTTATTCCAAATTCTGTCTGAAGCCAATAATAATAAGGCAAATTTCCAATATATATTTTTTGTCTTTTCTAAAGATTAATGATCTAGTTTCTGAAATAACCATTTAGGAAATGTTAACTTTATGCTAATTCAAAATATTTTCCAAAAATCTGCCCTGAAATAACCTCTTGCCATTTTTATACATTATCTGAGAAAAAAAAAATTAATGCTAAGATTCCTATGGTAGATCTTGCAAATGGCAAGAAAATACATTAAACATTTATTACCTAACCAGCTAAAGGAAAGTTTGGTGATTTGTTCTTTGTTTTGTTTTGCTACTTTGTCATACACTTAACTATCTCTTTTAAGTACAGAAAGTTAAAAATAACCATCAATGTACAGAGTCAACATTTTTGCTTTGGTATTTATGCCAGAGGAAAATAAGATCACTCAGAAAACAGAAACTCTCAGATAGGTAATGTGGAGCCTATTATTTGAGTGGTGAACATAGCAATGCAGAAGTGTAAAACTGAGAGAACTAGTGACCCAGGGTTGGGTAGAGTGCGAATTAGAGATTTGTGTTCTTTGAAAATTCAATTTAAAAAGATGAGTGGGTAGTGATCTTTTCACGATGTTTCAGAGATTCAAAATATCAAGACAAAATTTCACTTTGGGGAAAAGTTTAAATTGTTAAGACATGTTAGCTTTAAAATATGGGAGCAAAGAGACAAAGGTTTTCACAATAACAGCTAAATACCTTTTTCTCTGCTGCAGACAATTCATAGTCTTCATTTTCTGTCCCACTACAACAGCTACATTTATTAAGCTCTACCCATCTTCTCAACACAAAAAAATAGGAATATACATATTTTGTCATCTTTTTTCTCAAAATAGTATTGCTTATGTAATGTGTAGTGTTCTCAAAAAGAAATTACCCTCACAAGCAATATTTGTTAAGTCAGTGCTTTTCAAATTGTTCGTCTATGTCTCATTTTGAAAAACAGACAGCAAAAATTAAAAATAATAAAACCTAGTCATCTCTTATAAAGTTCTTTGGAATTTCTAATTAGAATAACTATTTGGACTACAAACGAATAAAAGGAAATGAACGGTAGAATGTATCTTTTATAAGTGGGCATGTAAACATGGCTAGTGAGTATAAAAAATGTATTTTAAAAATTTGGTTATGGAGTGTAGGAGGAAGAGAGGATCGTAACTGAAGTAGTTCAAGATAAACAGAGGGTAATTTAAGAGGAAATAGACAAGATAATGTATTAATAGTATAGGATTTGACAGATAGAGAATCTGAAAATACAAGGAAAGAAAAATCAAAAAGTCAAAACACCCAGGAGGAAAGGTTACAGAAAAGTGGTGGTGAGCTCTGTCTTCATTCTTGCTAAAAGGGAATAGAAATTACAGATGCAGTTGCAGATGAATCTGCATGCAAAAAGTTAATGTCACTTTGATTGCTTATATTACTTCTATAAAGTTGAATTACATGTTACAGAAAACTGAAACTGGACATTTAAAAATAGTAACATAGACAGAAGTTTTCCCCCATTTTGGATATCACCAAAAATTAACAAAAAGTTATAAAAAACAAAAATAAAAGTCAATTTTTGACTATTCATGGAGATATTCATAACCCCAAGCCATACAAGAAGAAAGAATTATGATTTTAGCCAAAGTAAAAGGTAAATAGGAAGACATTAAGTTCCTATAGTGGATTGAGTAGTGGACCGCAAAACAATGTGTCTACCCAGGACCTTTAAATAGGATCTTATTTGGAAAAAATGGTCCTTGTAGTAACTAATTTGAAGATCCTGGTTTGGGGCTGAGTGTTTAATCCAAATGACAGTTATCGTTTTAAGAGAAGAAAAGGGCAGAAGGCCATGTGGAGACCCTTGTAAAGATGAAAGCTGAGTATGGAGTTATGGTGCCACAAGCCAGGAGCCACCAAATGCTTGAAGAGCCAAGGAAGAATTTTCCCTAAGAGTTTCTAAAGGAAGGATGGCCCTGACAATACCTTGACGTCAAACTTCTGGCCTGCAAAACTGACTTCCGTTGTTTTCAGCTACCAGTTTGTAGTAATTTGTTATGACAATCCTCTAGAAAACGAATACAAATCTATTTGGCTTAAACATTGAGAAAATTATCCAGATCACATTCTTCAAGGGCCCACTCTGTGAACAGTTCAACAATCAGGCAATAATTTGGAAACCTGTGTGGACAGTCAGACCTTAGAGGAACAGCTTTGGAATAAAGCCTCAGGACTCATAAAATACGGGAATGAAAAAGGAGTCACAAACACAAGTCATTATTTGCAGGAAACATTCTCAAACATTGTGAAGTGAGCACCTTAATAAAAACAGAAAATGCAAAGTATAGTTAAAAAAATCTCAGGGGAATCATGGTGAGAATTCAAGAACAGTGAAATATGACAAGTGTATTAGTCTGCTTTCATACTGCTATAAAGAACTGCTCAACACTGGGTAATTTATAAAGAAAAGAGATTTAATTGACTCACAGATCTTCATAGTTGGGGAGGCCTCAGGAAACTTAAAACTGTGGTGAAAGGCAAAGGGGAAGAAAGGTACCTTCTTCACAAGGCAACAGGAAGAAGTGCTGAGCAAAGCAGGGAAGAGCCCCTTATAAAACCATCAGATCTCGTGAGTACTCACTCACTATCACGTGAACAGCATGGGGTAAACCACCCTCATGATTGAATGACCTCCACCTGGTCTCTCCTTTGAAACTAGGGGGTTATGGGGATTACAATTCAAAATGAAATTTGGCTGGGAACACAAAGCCTAACCACATCAACAGGCAAAGCACAGGAAGAAAGCCCATAAAAATGCAAATATACATACAAACATGGAGAAAACCATCAGGGAAATGAAGTCTCATTGGATTTAGCAACTAATGAATTAAACACTGCTGAAGACAAAGAATCTGACATAGATGATAGGATTTGGAGGTAAATGTGATGAATGATAAAGTGTAGATGAAAAGAGGTCAAAAAGACAACAATGAAAGATGGGAAAGGCAAATGATACATTTTACAAAATTGGGGTTCCAAAAGAACATAAATTGATTACTAGAAAACAAAACAATAAAACTGTCTTAGGATATAATGAAGTTAAACTTTCCAAAATAAAATAAAATAATATATATAAAGTTTTCTCCAAAAAATAAAACTTTCCAAAAATATACGTGAATGTATAGATTAAGAAAAGACACCTATCCAGGAAACCCTGACACAGTACAATCAATATATAAATGCTGAAATATATTAGGATTCTCAAACAGAACCAGTAGGAGACAGATAGATATATACCCAAATATATGCAGAGATTTTTTAAATGAAGAATTGGTTTATATGATTATGGAGACCAAGAAATTTCATGATCTACTATCTGTAACCTGGAGACTCAAGAAAACCAGTGGTATAATTTCAGTCCAAGTCTCAAAGGCCTGAGAACCGTAGGAGTTGATTTCCCAGTCCAGGGCAGGAGAAGACCAATATCCCAACTCGAGCAGGCAAGCAGGAAACAAAAAAGGCAAATTTGTCTTTCTTCTGCTTTTTGTTTTATTCAAATCCTAAAGATATTGAGTGATGCCCATAACATTGGGGAGGGCAGTCTGCTCTACTGAGTCCATGGAATCAAATACGTATTTCATCCAGAAACACCTACACAAGCACACCAAGAAATAATGTCTTATTTAGGCACTCCATGGCAGAGTCAAGTTGACACATAAAATTAACCATTGCACTGAAATATATCCTGGTAGATTTTACTATACCAAGAATAAATTACAAGGAAATAATCTTTAAGGAATGAAGGCAAAAGAAAATCAAATTATCTGTAAAGGAAATAAAGTTATTCTGGGCTCCCAGTTTGTCACAGCATCATTTAACACTGAAATAAGAAAAGACTGAGAATTAGAAAATAAAAATAAAAATATTGAATTATATTTAATGTCATTGTTTATAATAGACATTGCCTAAAGAAAGAGAATTGAATTTATTATACAGTTAGAATTATAAATGTGTAAACAGAAACATTTTATAATATAAGAAAAATAAAACTAAATGATATCAAAAATCATGAAAAGAAATCATAAATAGGGTAACCTAAACACTGAGTTTGACCAACTGGTATATATCAAAAAATATATCATACCACTCAATGTAAATAGACTATACTTGTTTATTTGAAAAATAAAATTATCAGGTTGGACAACAGATCAAAACATCCTATAATTGATGAACATTGTTACCACAAAGATATTTATACTGGCTAAAAATTTAAAAACGGGAAAATGCATGCCAGACACTTATTGATGCACCAAAAACATAGTCTAACATTAACAGAGCAAAATTCACAAGGAAAAAACTAAAAGAAATAGATAGAAACACAATAATATTAGCCAATTTTAAGAGCTATTCATTCTGCAACGTATAACAGAAACAAAAGATCAAAAATTAGCATAAAACTAAATAATTTTAAATATAATATTATGAACATTATTACGTATTTCTTACTAAATGTTTGTGTATGTGTGTATGTATATATGTGTGTGTGTCTATTTATAGACACACTCACAAATATGGGGGCATATTTCCAAAAGCTAAGAGAACAAGTTCTTTTCAAATTCCTAAATCATATTAACAAATTGACCACATACTGGGCCTCCAAAAACAGCTTAATAAATTCCAAAGAGTTAATATAATCCAAATACAATTAAATAGAAATTAATAACAAGAAAGAGTAATAATCTTTCCCATAGAAAATGTAAAATTTCTCTCTTACACATTTCTTTTAGAGAAAAGAGGAACTCAAACCAAAATTAGAAATGATTTAGAAAATTATGCCAATTGAAACATACATTTCTGAAAGTATAACAGCTTAAATAAAGCACAGACAAAACATAATATATAATATCAAAACACTATGCATCCAATTTTAAATATTTGAAAAAGAACAAATGTAATTAAAGGACTAGAAATAAACATGAAACAAAAATTGCTTAAGCATAAACTGTTAAATGTTAGAATCAAGAAATAAATCCTATTGCTCTTTCATTTTCTTTTGGGATCCTAATTTTGCAAAATGTTATATCATTTGCCTTTCCCATCATTCACTGTGCTTATTTTATTCATGAGTAACATGAATAAAGAGGAGAAACAATAATATAACCTTTTCAATGACAATAAAGGAATAACTATAGACATTGGTAGAATTGGGAAAAATTGATAGAATTCTTTAAAAAAAAAAGTGTCCAAATATTTGCATGTCTGAGAAATATCTCAGAACAGGTGTAAAACTGCATTTCTTTCTTTATTTTTTTGGAAAATATAAACTACCAAACTTACTCCAGAAAGTGGGTTTGGAATAATACACAGATCATTTACCATTCAGGAGATAAAGTCTAACAGCTATTGCCCAGATGGTTTCACAAGGGAATTCTTCCAAAACATCAAGTAACAGATAGCTGCAATTAAATTTCAATTGTTCAGAGTATAGAAAAAAAGAAAAATTTTCCTAACTCTTTTAGAATATATATATCACACGATCCCCAAATCCCATTAAAGGTAAATGCGCACACATGCATATATGCACGCACAAAACAAACATAGAACCGCTTGTTCAAGCACATTAAGATAAAAACATTTTTAATAACTAGGTAAAAATTAGCTGTTTATTAAATAAATAGTAAAGCAATTGGAGTTTATTCCTGGAAAAATGTTAGCGTGGTTAAATACTAGGATAGCTATAAAAATAAATCAATATATTCAGCAAGTCAAATGAGATTATCATATAAATCTCACTAGATGTAAGAAAATTAAATAATATTCAACATCTATTATTGATTTCTAAATCATAATAAAATAAAATAGTTTTGATATGACTATATTTATATACATGAAAAATAGCATATAGATGCTAATTGAGAAATCATTAGAACATTCTCTTTAAGATCAATAATAATGCAACAAAATTTGCTATTAATATTATGATTATAAATTATTCTAGATTAAACAAAGAAATTGTGGAATAGATTGAGGAATAAATTTAGAAACAAAAATCAGAAAGGAGAATTTTAAATGACTAACTTTTGAAAATAATATATTTTTCTCCTTAGCAAATCTAGAAGGATCAGTTTTATTTTTATTTTTATTTTTATTTTTTTGAGATGGAACCTTGCACTGTCACCCAGGCTGGAGTGCAGTGGCACAATCTCAGCTCACTGCAACCTCTGCCTCCCAGGTTCAAGCAATTCTCCTGTCTCAGCCTCCATAGTAGCTGGGACTAAAATTGCATGCCACCACACCTGACTAATTCTTTTAAATAGAGATGGGGTTCCACCATGTTGGTCAGGCTGATCTCAAACTCCTGACCTCAAATGATCCACCCACCTCAGCCTCCCAAAGTGCTGGTATTACAGGCATGAGCCCAGCATCCGGCCTAGAAGGATCAATTTGAGGACCATTGTAAATAATAAGAAAAATCAGTTATAGGGCAGTGTTCTAAATTAATTTATAGCAATATAGGAGATTCTCATATGAACAGTAACTAGGTACAAGACTAAAGTATCAAAAGATAAAATACAAAACTTAACCAGACACCTACAATCTTCTGTGACAAAACTGTAGATGCCACTGAGGAACACAAAAGAAGGATTTAACACAAGGAAAAACACACTCTTGCAATAGTAAATGCAACACCATAAGAATCTCAGTTCTTCCTCAAATTAATCTGTAAATTTAAGTAATCCAAGTTTAAAATACCAACAGTATATTTTTTTGAAAAGTAGACAAACTGATTCCAAAAGATATAATAAGAATAAAATAGTGGAAATGTCCTAAAAATAGATATAGAAGAGAAAGGGAGAGAATTATGTTTCTCTCATTGTTTTTATTTTTGAACTTCAAATAATTAAAACAGCATGGTACTGAATAGAAAGGCAGTTTATCTATTGTTAAGCACTACAGCATTTATCCTTTACTTTAATATTAGTTTCTTTATTTTTTAAAATCTGAAATTGTTACAAGAAAGGGGTCCAGAGACAGACCATCAAGAGAGGGTTCTTGGATATCGTGCAGGAAAGACTTGGAGGTGAGTCCATAGAACATAGTGAAAACAAGTTCATTAAGAAAGTAAAAGAATAAAGAATGACTACACCATAGACCCACTTTTATGATTATTTCTTGATTATGTGCTAAACAAGGGGTGGATTATTCATGCCTCCCCTTTTAAGAACATATAGGGTAACTTCCTGCCGTTGCCATGGCATTTTTTTTTTGTTGGTCGTCATTGTTTTTTTTGTTTTGTTTTGTTTTGTTTTTTTCTTGTTTTTGAGACAGAGTCTTGCTCTGTCACCTAGACTGGAGTGCAGTAGTATGATCTCCAGCCACTGCAACCTCCACCTCCCAGGTTCAAGTCATACTCTCGCCTCAGCCTCCCAAGTAACTGAGACTACAGGTGTGCAAAAATTACCACATGTGGCTAATTTTTGTATTTTTAGTAGAGTCAGGGTTTCACCATGTTAGCCAGCCTTGTCTCGAACTCCTGACCTCAAGTGATCCACCTGCCTTGGCCTCCCAAAGTGCTGGGATTACAGGTGTGAGCAACCGTGCCAGCCCAGCATTTATAAACTGTCATAGCGCTGGTGAGAATGTAGCAGTGAGGGTGACCAGAAGTCACTCTTCCCGTTATGTTGGTTTTGGTGGGTTTTGGCTAGCTTCTTTATTGCAACTCGTTTTATCATTAAGGTTTTTATGACCTGTATCTAGTGCTGACCTCCTATCTCCTCCTGTGACTTAGAATGCCTTAACCTCGTGGGAATGCAGTCCAGCAGTTCTTAGCCTTATTTTGCCAAGCCTCTATTCAAGAAGGAGTTGCTCTGGTTTAAATACCTCTGACAAAACCACCCAATTGCTTAACATGATATTAATTTTATTTTAATAAAATGTTAGTAAAAAAATTAAATAATAAGCGTAGTTGAAAACTGCATAGAAAAAAATATTTTAAAAATTGAAAGAACGATTTATTCACAGTAGCTTTTTGTCTGAATGAGAAACAAACGAGAAAAGTGCAAACAGTCAAGATGTGATTAAATCATTTTCTTTCTCCCAGAAGAGGGTAATATTCAGGATATGATATTCTAAAGAGTGATTACTTTTTGAAGGCATGTTATCAGAAAAAAACAAAATTGAAAGACTCTCAGAATAAAACATTTCTTTCAGAAAAATTGCATATTGTTGAATAAAATGAATTATTCTGCGTCACAGTTTAAACCACCATCAAAACTATGAGCAATTAGTGAGTAGTTTTGAGTAGACTATTTTCACGGAAATTCAGCGGGTTACATATCAATGGAGACTTTTCATGTTAAATGAGCAAAAGGCATGCTTTCTCTTTGAAAGAAATTATGGAGTTGACAGATTTCTACTGTAGAAGGCTAGGTATTCCCAAATCATTCACATTATATGGTCCTTAATCTGGGACAGAAATTATATATACAGCATGTCTTTGCTTTTGTAAGACTGGATGCATTGTAATAAAGTTTGAGAGACATGGAGTGGAAGATTGTGCTCTTTTTCTTTTGTTTTGCTTTTGCTTCTTTCTCATTTATTTAGCTATGAGTCAAAGGCTTCATTAATGACTCACTGAAATGGAGAACAAGGTTTCTGCCAACATTTCTGAGCTCTCCTCATTCCAGATACATTCCCTAACAGTCTCTAGGGAGGCTTGCAACCTAACAAATGGCATAAGGTCTTCACTTACTGGCTGGGGGTTGCTGCACATTCTGATAGCTTTGGTAGCTGTTTCATTTTTAAAATTTTGGAGCAACAATCTTGTTGCTGTTCAAAAACTTCATATGATAGTTCTGGATAAGTCTCAGATTTTTCTTCCATTGTAACCGACAATGAAATACTCCAGCAGCAGTTTTGGAAAACCCTATAAGAATTATCTCTGCTGTTCCCGGATGCAGTGGCTCACGCCTGTAATCTCAGCACTTTGGGAGGCCAAGATGGGTGGGTCACTTCAGGCCAGGAGTTCAAGACCAGCCTGGCCACCATGGCGAAACTCTGTCTCTATGAAGAAAAGTACAATAAATTAGCTGGGTGTGGTTGTCCATGCCTGTAATCCCAGCTACTTGGGAGGCTGTGGCAGGAGAATCACTTGAACCCGGGAGGTGGAGGTTGCAGTGAGTAGAGATTGAGCTGCACTCCAGCCTGGGTGACAGAGCAAGACTCTGTCTCAAAAAAAAAAAAAACCCACAAAAACAAACAAGCAAAAACAAGACAAACAAAAATAATTCTCTCTGTTGCACACATCACATTTATTTCTCCCTCTCTGTCTCAATCTCAACCCAAAGTAGGGTTGTTTTGTATACCTATTTTGCCGTAATATTTGCTATCCTGACAATGGATGCAGATTTCTTCCTTCTATGACAAGCACAATTTCTGTCAAAATAAAACAAAAATCATAAGGTTTTTCCTAAATATAGGAAAACTCCTTAATTGAAGTTTGGTCTTCAACGTTCATGATAGTTTCTTCAGCACTGTTCCCCTTGTCACAACTCATGGTGCAGAAGTCACACTAATTAGCTCTAAGTAGACACCCTCTCCCCTAAGAATCCTAATGTTGTAAGAGAAAGAAGACTGGGTTGCAGAATTGAGTTGCTGCCAATGCAACATCATAGAGAATATACTGTTGGAGACTTTCCCTGAAGTGACTTCTTTTTGAATTAGATACAAATAGATTTGGCTGGGCATGGTGGTTCATGCCTGTAATCCCAACTATTTGGGAGGCTGACAGCAGGAGGATCCCTTCATGCCAGGAGTTTGATACCAGCCTGGGCAGCTTAGTGAGACCTCATCTCTAAAAATAAAACATAAATGAATAAAAATTTTAAAAATTCAAATAGATTTTGAATTCAGTGAGAAGTCTTCATATTTTTCTCTATTTTTGCTAATTCATTATATTTTTAAGTTGCGAATTATTTTTCAATTTTTTCAATGGAGGCATGATTTGTATGCAATAAAATTTACAAAGAAAATTCACAGATGTTAAATGTACATTTTGATGAGCTTTGACTAATGTGATGTACCACCCCAATCAATATAGAGAGCACTTTCTCTACCTTAAACATTTCCCTTCATCTGCTTTGCAGGTTCCATACTCCCTAACCCCCACCCCCACAATCAGGGAGTCAGTTTTCCAATACCTATCAGAATTTGAGAACAAGTGATCACATTTATTTTGAAAATATTTTGATTCTGATAATTACTATATATACTGACCCATCCCTATTATATTCTACTGCCTGTCCTCACTCTCCATTCCCAGCCATTAAAGTTTACTGTGAAGGATCTGTGTAGGATTCAAATGGCATTCTTTTTTTCCTTATATGTTTACTTACTCATGATTGAGTTCCTTTGACAGATCAAAACTCTACTAGTCTCTGTAGAAAAAAAAAATTAACAGAAAATAAAAATATACTCTTCCTTCTCTCTAGGTATTGAGATTCTAATGTGCAACTTAGCGAAGTAAACTGAAAATTACTGTAGAAGTTATATAAATAACTTGTAATGACATTTTGAAGGTGCTAGAAATCCTAAAGATTGCATTGTAAGAACTGCGTGGCTCACCAAAATACAGTGGCCAGCATAAGCCTCCCTATGTGGTCATGTGACTGTTTCTAGACAATTAACTATCAGTAGAAGGAACATATGACACTTTCAGGCTGGTCCCTAATGACTTCCTAGTTGTATTTCTCCATGATCATTTCCCTTGTGCCTGGTTGGAAATGAGATCCCTCCCAAATGATGGGTCAATGATAGCAGAGTCTCTATGGTACAGGTCCCCAAAAGATCTCACAAAAGAATGTCACTCTCTCAGAAATTGTACTTTCTCAAGACTGGCTGTTATGTGTGCAGAAAGAAACTTCTAAAAATATGAAAAAAATATTCATTTTGAGTTTACTTTTTGTAACTGTTAGCCTTTCCCAATTAATACCAA
The DNA here is from genome assembly GCF_047675955.1 of Chlorocebus sabaeus. Classification (NCBI taxonomy): domain Eukaryota; kingdom Metazoa; phylum Chordata; class Mammalia; order Primates; family Cercopithecidae; genus Chlorocebus; species Chlorocebus sabaeus. The sequence continues at coordinate 88,562,325 of NC_132910.1, forward strand.
CATTGACTGTAATTTCTACTTTTTGTAATTTTTTTCTTTTCATCCATTTACAAATGGGTAGAAAAAATTGTAAATGGTGAAATCTCAGATGGAGAAGAACCTTGTTGTTTAATTTCCTGTAACTACACCTGAGATGATGAGACCTTTTGTAGAAAAATTGCACAAGAAAACAAAATGTCCCTGTTATAAATTCTCCATGTCCTTATTCTTACTTAGATTTCATTTTTTGTTTCACTTGACCAATACAACTGTCCTTTGAAGGGAGTAGTGTTATTAGCATTATTTCCATTGCAGTACAAATGTGGAAATCAAATTATACACTTGTTGTGTGACATGATCAGTCACACTGCCATAAAAGGTGGAACTGAAACATCAACTTAGAAATTTCTATTACACCACCTAATCTAGGAAAAACACCCAGAGAAAAGGGTAAATATTCCAAGTATCTGAATTGTCCTTAGAAAAGTGAAAAAGAAGTAGACACATATCCTTCTTTCTGGTCTTAGTTTTTCTTGATTTCCAATTCCTCCTGCTGGCAGAAAACACTGAATGCTGTCAATCAATGTTATTCTAGTTCCCCCTGCTTTAATATCTAAGAGCATTTAAGTAATAACTCAGTTTTTAATGATAGGAATGCAGTCATATTTTTAGTCTTTCTCCCAAGGTAGCATATGGGCTCAACATGAAGCATACAGTCATTGACATATTCAACATACTTGTTAAGCATCTGTAATGGTCGAGGGATGAACTGGTAAGCAAAGCAGGACCTCGGGTCATGTCTCTGTCCTTCTACTGCTCATTATACCTGATGGGAAGTGTCTTCCTGTACTGATATGATGGTGTGGGCCTGGCCTGTCATGACAGTCATGGACTGGTACTGCAGGCTTTGCTCTTCCTCTCTTTTTTGTCTGTTTCGTTCATCAGTGTATTACAGCACACCTACAACAGTGTCTCAGGCATAGTAAGTGCACAATAATTACTTATTGAACAAAGAAATCATTATACACTGCCCTTCTACTAGATGCCACCCAAGGAGAAAATGAGGACAAAGGCATGGGAGAAAAAGCAGTGAGTGGACTGAGTCAGTGGTACAGCTGGTCCTCCGTAGCCATCTCCCATAGAGACACTTTGCTCATTACCATCTTGTGTATTTGCCACCCAAAACGCTCAACAAATACCAAAAGTTTGTAGAGGAAGCTCACAAAATCCACACTGACAGCCTCTAGGCATGAGTTTGCAGAAGAAATACAAATCACAAAGCAGGGACTGGCAAAACATTTTTCTGGTTAGAATTCATAAAACATTATTAGTTGCATATTTGGGATTTATTGCTTCGTATGTAACAAGATTTACTGGCAGTTTTGCAGATAATTTAGAACCTAAAGCATTGTCTAACACAAAGGCCTACTTCCAAAGGAAAGGTCTATGCTTCTTATGTCTAGAATATTTTGTGGTTACCTATTTTAAACTGTAGAAAGTACCTTTTAATAAAACAGGAATGTACCTGGGATTTTAGAAAGTCTGCCGTCATTTAGATAAAAGCACTTTGAAATATAATAGGGCTTATAGTATCAACCCTTCCCCCATTTCATCAAGGAGTAAAGTCTGAGTCTCTCATAGGCCACACATCCATCCAAAGGCACTGAGGAGGAAGGTATTTCCCAGAGGCAAACCCCTTGGCACCACTTCCTTCCATGTCTGCTCTCCTGTGCCATGAGGGTCAGGGAAACAAAAATTATCACTTTCAAAGATTTGTTCTGTAATTTCTTCTAGAGATCGTTGGCAGTGGGAATAAAAAATATACTAACATCTGATTTTATCCTTCTCAATTTATTCACCCCTAGGGCTTTATCCTCCCAACAATTAGCTAAGTTATCATTCTGTTCTGTGGCAAGGGGCTTTTCTTATTTGCTATTCTGTTTTCTTCCTGCACTTCACTTTGATTTACAGTAAAATTCCAGCCTCACCGTTCCAACCCTTAATACAAAAAGAGAAGTGTTTTACATTTAAAACAAAATGATTCCTCCCTCAATAAGCCACGTTTTCTACACTAGTTTCTTTCTAGGCACTGGAAAACGTTTAATTTAAAACTTAGAAAAAAAAGAAATGACCCTTTGTTCTTGATTGCATGAATTTACCTTCTCATTAAACCAATGAATCATAGGAGCAAGTTTTATTGAGAACAAAATGTATTCTCTTTATATATCAAAATTATGATCCCTATTGTATCAATAACAGAGAAAAGACATAAAAAAATATAAAATCTAGGTGGTTATATGAGGAACCCTACAAATGTGAAAATTTGGAGAAGAATGCTATAAAATGTGGACAGTACTATGAATTATCAAGGAAGAATACCATTAAATAAAAACATTGAAGAGATAAAATCAGAAAAAGCAAACAAGAATTAGGAGCATCTTGCAGAAGTCATAAAAGGAAATAGAAAACTATTATTTTAAAGTGCCAGAGTAGGATGTGTTATTGCAATTTTAAAAGTCAGAAAGTATGTAAATTTTGGTAGCAATTTTTGTGATGCTGGCTCCTCATAAAATGTGTTCAACAGTGCTACAAGTTATATCTGCTAGCATATAATAAAAATATAATAAATTAATAAGGAATATTCACTACCACTTCTACATCTATTATATAGTGTCTACCTATTTAATTATTTTTTGGTATTAGATCATATTAAGGGTCTCTATTTTTTCTGGTAGTAAGAATGTATATACTTGACTATGACCTCTAGTTACACAGATAGAGAATGAAACCATAATTTAGGCAATACAGTATTTTCAATTTCCATGTAAACATCATTTAATTATCTCAGAAACAGTGACTAGGTTTATTCTAGGAACTTAACTGAACCAGATGATCCTTCAGTGGCCCAAATAGCCTAATTTATCAAATTAAAACTTCATACAGTATTATTGCTATAATTCATAGAGAAATCCAACTATTATAAATGACTACAATCAGTATGACATCTTACACTGTCACAACCAAAAACAGCTTGTAAATGTAAAAGTGGCTTTATTTTGGGCATTCAACCTGCAATTAAGGAATTCAAATGTGCTGTTCTTTTGAAATGCTTGCGCTGTTTTTATTCTTTTTTAAACTGACCCAAATCTTTAAGACTTTCATATGGTTGAATTTTTTTTCTTTTTTTTTCTTTTTTTTTTTTTTCTGAGATGGAGTCTTGCTCTGTTGCTCAGGCTGGAGTGCAGTTGCTCGACCTCAGCTCACTGCAACCTCCACCTCTCAGGTTCAAGCGATTCTCCCTGTTTCAGTCTACTGGGTAGCTGGGATTACAGGCGTACATCACCACGCCCGACTAATTTTTGTATTTTTTAGTAGAGACTTGGTTTCGCCATGTTGGCCAGGGTGGTCTTGAACTCCTGACCTCAGATGATCTGCCTGTCTTGGCCCCCCAAAGTGCTGCGATTACAGGCGTGAGCCACCGTGCCTAGCCTCATATGGTTGGATTTTATTTATTTATTTATTTTTTTGAGATGGAGTCTTACTCTGTAGCCCAGGCTGGAGTGAAGTGCTATAATCTCAGTTCACTGCAACCTCCACCCTCCAGGTTCAAGTGACTCTCCTGCCTCAGCCTCCCAAGTAGCTGGGATTACAGGCATGTGCCACCATGCCGGGCTAAGTTTTGTATTTTTAGTGGAGATGGAGTTTCACCATGTTGGCCAGGCTGGTCTCAAACTCCCAACCTCAGGTGATCTGACTGTGGTTTTTCTTTCTTTCTTTCTTTCTTTCTTTTTTTTTTTTTTGAGACAGTCTTTCTCTGTCGCTCAGGCTGGAGTGCAGTGGCTTGATTTTGGCTCACTGCAACCTCTGCTTCCCAGGTTCAAGTGATCCTCCTGCCTCAGCCTCCCAAGTAGCTGGGACTACAGGCACACACCACCTAACCTGGTTAATTTATTTTTATTTTTATTTATTTTTATTTATTTATTTTTTTTGAGACAGTCTCGCTCAATCGCCCAGACTGGAGTGCAGTGGTGCAATCTCGACTCGCTGCAACCTCTGCCTCCTGGGTTCAAGTGATTCTTCTGCCCCAGTCCCTCGAGTAGCTGGGGCTACAGGCGTGCACCACCATGCCCAGCTAACTTTTGTACTTTTAGTAGAAACGGGATTTCACCATATTGGCCATGCTGGTCTCAAACTCTTGACTACCCGCCTCAGCCTCTCAAAGTATTGGGATTACAGGTGTGAGCCATCACGCCTGGCCCAGATTTTAATTTTTATACAGCAATATGTATTGCTTATTCAGGTTCAGTATATCCTTAAGTTTTGAAGTCACTGAAGAAGTCACATTTATGAAAATCAGCTTAGTTTTATTGTTTCATTCTTGTGATGATACATTTTCCAGATATACTGAAATGGAACAGAAATATCAAAACATGTAAGACAGTCTTGGGACAATTCTATTAGTTTCTGCCTTACTGAAAGCTGCCATGTCAGACAATGCACTTTTTGCTCGTACAAGTAATCCAGTATAATATTGCTTATTTTTAAAATAGATCTACAATTCTTTAAATTTTAATGTGTCAATATTTCAAATTCATCTTTGAATATTTTCTGACCATCAGTATCAAAAGAATGAAACAGAGAAACTAAGCTGATTTTCATAAATGTGACTTCTTCAGTGACTTCAATAACACAATAACTTAATAACTCACTCATCTTTACCTTAATAGTTATCTATTGGTGAGTAGCAAATTTAAATATTTGAGACAGGAGGAGCAATAATTTAAATGATTAGCAATGTTATAAGCCCCATCTACTAAGATCAATAAGTAAATCAATGAGCAATGAATAACAATGTTAATAACTTGTAAGAATTTGAAGAAAGCTAATTCTCATCATTTTATAAACAAGCATTTAAGGAGGATTTGTTAAGCAGTAGATTCAGTTTTGAGTTACATTTTTGGAAGATAATTTCCTTAATATGTGATTATCATTGAAGAACATTTCAAATAATCCAGTGGAGCTAAAGGGATTAAAAATAATAAATGGAGGAAAGAATGTTTAAGAAAGAATGTCTTTGTTGTTTCAATCTGAGGAAGGGTAGGTTATCAAAAAAGAGGTGATATAAACTTGATGAGAGATTAGGTTGCTATGATAGCATCAGACATCCCAGTTTTCACTAAAAGGATATTACTTGGTGAAAGGAACAGAAGCAAAAAGCTGAAATCTTGCACTTTTATTCTCTTAATCTGTGGACATGGGAAGCAATAATAAATGGAGATGACTGGAGAAGCAAGGGAATTTGAGACATGAAATTCTTGGAATATGGACAATGTACAAAAATTTTATATTGAATGAAATATTGCATTTTATTTATTTCACATGATTCAAAATAGCGATTTTCAGCATAGCTTCCCATATTACTGCTGGTGCTTTAAATTAAGAACAGTGAGGATATAAAAGTCTTTTTCTTAATGGTAATATATACTGAAAGGAAGTGAAGTTGAAAGGCAGAATGTATTTAAATATGGTTAGCGTTTTGTGTGTAATCTACTGAAAAATAAACTGAAATTCCACTTGTAATTGCAATCCCTCCTATAAAGGAAAATGTGCCTGTTGAAAGAGGTAATATATTCTGTTTAATGTGGTACTCATTTGAGAATTCAGATATCTGAATTTTAGTCACTTTTCAGTTACTTAACTTTCCCAGTGTTTCAATTTCCGACTAGCAAGTCAGGGAGGATAATATTCTTGCCTCCTGGAAACATTGTGAGAATACCTTTTTATCCTGCACAATTTAATACAAAATGTCCTGAGAAAGTTCTTTTTTTTTTTGTAATTTGAAAAATATTCAAGCAGTTATTGCTTGCTTACTCTTTTTTCTTTATTCCCCAAATGCATTTAACTTATTTAACTGGAATATGGCTTACTACTTTCATTCCCATTACAAGTCTCAAACTCATTCCTTTTGAATTGTGTTTTTCTTGTTTGCCCAGCCAACTGAATGCTGCATGTTTATTATTTGAAACTCAACACTGAATCACCCTCTCAGGAAGGGCATGCTGCGTGCCAAGCTTTTGAACAAATATGTAGGAATAGGACTCTGACTTATAGACAGTTCCTTAGCTTTACTTTAATTTTTCTTTTATTTTCACTGACAGTAAAATTTTCTGAAGAGTACAATCAAGATAGTGTATTATTAGAAATAACATTAATAGAAGCTTGGTCAGAAATGATAATAGTCATAATAAGCATCTCGCTTACCAAGGCATTCCACACAGAGAGATCACAGCACAATAAATAAAGGATTTCTCATTTACCACGCAACAAATAAAACAATTGAAATAACAAAAATGTGATTTCATAAATGTTCTTATACTAAAAATAAAAGCAAAAATATGAGATCATGCACTGGAGACAAAAGCTAAAAATGAATAGTTATAACAAAAAAAGACAACATTCCAAAAGATTAAAATGTTCAAGTATTGTGAGAGGAAAGGGGGAAGATTCAAAATAGAATGGGTTCAGAATAAGTCAATTATATTTACTATCCTAGGAGAGACACTGACATAATTGTTTTTATCCAGTAATATTTTATGCCATTAGAATACATACTATTATCCATTTAAAGGACGGATTCCATTTCCTTGGAGCATGTTTCATACTACAAGGATAGAATAAAATTTATAGTTTACCCTAATTATAAGTAGATAATAATATTCTGAGAGAAATATTCTCAGGAACAGGCCAGTATGATGGCCTGGAATAGTAGGAGCCTGGGAGTCAGGAAACATTGACTTTAGTTCTGTTTTCTTCGTTGTCTATAAAAAGTTCATTTGAGATAGCCATCTAATAAATAACCTTCAAGATATTTCTCAGTCCTGAAATAAACTTTCACTTTATGTTTCGATTTTGCTGTAAGAGTTCAACTATTGGGGCTAGTAGAAAGTAGCGAAAATAACAATAAAATAGCCTAACAATTTTAATGATTCTTAATTTCTAAAAAGTTATTGAAAAAAAGTGGGATCACTTAATGGAATTAAGAATTGTATAATGCTTTAGTGGGGTTGTTCATACAACATAATAATTCTTCCCCAACAAAACTAATCTAAGCAGAGCAGTGCCTTTACACTTTGTGGTTCAATAGTATATCAGATTTGAACAGTGGCTAGTTTCTACATGATTAGGAAAAACATGTCTGTCATGGGAGTAAAAAAATAAAATTTGTTTGTTAAATTACACATAAATATAAGGTACAAATGTATTTTTAAAATACAGATTAAAATAATCACACTTGCATTGTGTACATACGAAAATACAGTATTTAATATTCAATATACACAGACACATTTATGATAAATGCAACTATTTGGCAATGCCAGTTCTTTCGGGTTTTTGTTGTTGTTGTTGTTCCCTATTTCCATAAACATGGAAACAAAAATGCTTCGCTAAAATCTCCTAGCTCTGGCGGACATCTTGAAGCAGTTTGTTAATCTCTGCCACCAGTTCACTGGCATCCATGAGTTCGTGTTTCCCATCATTGAGGTGGTTGAGCACATTGTCAAAATCATCTTCTTCATAATTTTCAGGGATCTCCTCCATGGCCGGCAGCCATTTTGAAGAAGGCTGCACACTGGAGTGAGTTCCAAGCGGCGGCCCACAGTTGTTGGTGGGATTTTGAAAATGTGTACTGGCTGCCCATGCTGCTACCCCCTGTGGGTAACCCACAGTTTTGGCTGGCAAGGGTCCCTTCCTGCGTTCCAGGGAGTTGGAGCGATCCACCTCACTGCATTCAGAATAGGTGTCCAGGGAAGGGGGTAAGAGACGCTGGAACACACTGCTCATTTCCGAGAGCAGAGATGATGTGCTGGTATCCCCAGTGTCCTCATCGTTTGGGGAGTCCTTTCCAAAGGTGGAAAAACTCTTCTTCTTTTCACCGGAATCTGCAGGCTGAGCGTCATCCTCAAGACTCTGATGTGGATGCTGCTGCTGGGGTTGTGTTGGGAATTCTTCTCCTGGAATGAACATGTTACTCCTATAATCAGAAGATGGCGAGGGCAGTGGTGGCATCCAGCACTGGTCAGAGTGTCCCAGGACCCTGCACTCTTCCGTGCAGAGCCTCATAGCTGCACTCAAGAAAAACAATGGGGTTTCATTATTATACTTAGCACGATTCAAAATAATGCAAAAATGCAATTTTATAATAAAAAATAGAATGAGACAGTTTTAAACTATTGCCATGATGCCAACCTATTATTATACACATAAACTGGACTATAATTATGGCTTTAATTTGAACACTAGTTTTATAGACCTCCATAAGTGTTATCTTCTGGTGTGTGTTTTTTTTTTTTTTTTTTCCTTAGTGGTCAAATAAGAACATTCTGCTACTCAAATAATGAGAAGACGGGTTGATAACGTATACGTGGGAAGAACTAGGTGTGAGTGAAGAAATAAGTACTGATCATAAATTCTAAAGAACAGACTTGTAAGGTGAAACCTATAACTTTAGAATGCCACCCATATAATTCTTGTGTAATACATACCTTTGTGTAACTTTCTCAATATTACTTTAGTTTTAAGGGAAGCAATGAGAATATAATAAGCTATAAGGTAATCATACTTATTAATCTCTCTTAAAGATATTACAAATTATTTATTGACTTATTACTTAAAACAGTAGTGAAAAGTATCCTGAGCCACTGGGTGGTCATCTGCAATTACCCTGTTAAGAAGTTTTCTTTTAAAGATTCAAAATATATTGATATTCAAATATATGAAAATGACATCAAAAGATGAAGAATATGAAAAATTCAATCGTTAGTTCTTACAGATGTTCTAATGCTCTATTGGAATATGAGTGGCCACACTCATAGGAAAAAAAAAATAGATGATATGAGAAAAGCAGGAAAAGAAAGAGGAAAAAACCTCTCTATATTTGGCAAATACAATAACTAAGCTACATGACAAGGAAATGAAAAGATGTAAAATATACTCTACAAACGGTTGACTTATTTCAGTGAAAAATAAGTCTCTTCAGTATTATGATTTCATTTTAGAGCAAACAGCAGAATGCAGAAAATGCAAAATAATTCTCTTAGATTTAAAACATTAGGTTGTTATTAGCTATACTTATATATTAAGAGCTAATTTTGTAGATCCATCTATTTTAGGAAGATTCCTCTTCCTCCCAAATTATTGCTAAAAGGGTGATTCTTGAAGGAAACCTGTTCACTTATTAGAGGAAAGAAGTTGTCTATTGCAGTTACTGTGGTAAAGTGCAACTGATAAAGTGCCTGCATACAGTAGGTATTCACTACATGTTTTCTAAATAAAACATGAAGAAAATAATGTTGACTTTCTGGAAAAAAAAAAAAAAAAAAAAAAGAAGAAGAAGAAGTAATAGTCTTTGATTGAAGGGGTAGAAATTGCTGCTTTTCTCTGCTTGAATCTTTGAGATAATTCTGTTCTTAAGCTGCAAGCGTCCCAAATATGGACCTCAAGTTTTAATGAAAAAGGGGATAATTTGAGGAACAAAATGAGATCAAGTATTGTGAGTGAGAAAAAAGCTGAATCACTAAGAAAGCTAGAAATACAATGAAGTAGAAAAAAAGTGGAGAAAAGTGTGAACATCAATTCCATGTGAATCAAGGTGGGGAAAGAGAAAGAGGGTAAGCATGAAGAAAAATTGTGCTATTTGTTATGAACGGTTACATTTAAATAGACAAGGATGATTTAAGAATAAAAGCTTGTCTAGATTTCCTGACTTCATGCATTATTACTACTTGGAAATATTTACCAACTTTTCTTTTTTTTAATTTGATGTGGACAAAACGAAAGGGGTTGAAAGTCATTGGAATAATTTAATAGCAATGAGGTTTCCTCAGCAGCGAAATAACAATCATAGTGGTAATGATTTTTTTTGCCTTCTTAATTCCCCAGGTCTCTGAAAATGGAACTTAGACCTATCTCTCTTGTCTTACTCATATCCTGTTAGAAGGAAGAAGAACAGACCTGCTGACACCTCTTCATTTATTTTCTATCCTTTAACTCAGTAGTTTTAAGCTTGGGAAGGGCTTAGTTGTTTGATTCACTTTATTTTAATGCTTAATGATTAGAGGGAAAGGATAAATTAACAGGCTTCTAAGAATACTGAAAACGACCTAGTTTTCTAAAGACCTAAATATAATACAACATAAAACCAACAATACAGTGGAAAAATACAATCTAGGTAACTAACACAATCTGAAAGTTCATGCTCAAAAATAAGTTTGGTCATAGAAATTTTTAAACAGTGAATGTTATTTGCAACTTCATCCCAATAAATAAGTGGAGCTTTAATTATAAAATAATAAATTAACTTAAAAATGAAAAATAATAAGAAAAATTGATGAGGAAACACTAATGGAGGGAAGGATGACAAAAAAATAAGAGAAAGAGAAGAGTAATGGTGCAGAAGAGGGCATTTCTTGCAACTTCATTGATAGTGTCAACCTTTTCCCCAGGGATGTGACTGAAAACATTCTCAATCTGTAAGTAATTTAGTGCCACAAATGTTCCATACTATATCCCAGTGATCAGGGCTTGTTGACAAGTGTTCCAAGTGGCTAATCTTTCTGTTGCTCCTTGAAAGCTCTGCTAGGTAGTTAAGTGTCCTCTGGGGAGGAGGAACATGGTGAAAGGAGAGCATCTTCTTTACCACTAGAAGACTATGGATTTTGTCACTGCACTGCACCTTATTGGTGGGGCAGAAAGCAGATATATAAGAAATATGTATGCCTTGCTTCTATCAAGCCATTAGTAATCAGGTGATCAATCAGTTATCCATTAGGAGTCTGCTACATGTGAAGTGCAACAATAGCACCCTGCCCTCAAAAGTTTTGAAAAGATATAGCTATAAGTAAAGTGTAGCAAATGGGGTCATAAGCACAAGTAAAGTGTCAAATTAGATGATGCTAAGGGCATGTCAAGAAAGGAAAAAAAGGTGGAGGTGAAGCTGAAATAGTTAAAGAAAGACAAACTTTGAAAGATGAATAGGAGTCAGTTGCAAAAAGTGACGAGAAGTCAGTTTTTCAGGTAGGAAGGACACCAGGAGCAAAGCATCAGTGTGTGAAGTGAGGAGATGCTTCTAGCTATAACAAAAGATACAAAGATGGCAACATAGGAGAGTTAATAAGTTAAGAGAGGATCCCATTGACCTTTGAATGCCAAGATAAATAGTTTATTTAGTTCAGTGTTGCTGGGCAACAAGTATTGATTTTGAGCCAAAAAATGTAGATTAAAATGTTCTCAAAATGTTGTTCAAGCTGTATGAAAGAAAGATTTGACAAAGGGAGGAACTACTAGAGAGTGAATATCAGTTTGCACACTGATACACAGTCATGGAAGAAAGGCCAGAACGGATGGGCTTTCATGGATACCTGCCATGAGAAAGGAGAGAACATAGAATTTTAAAAGAATGTTTAAAGTAAGTACTCAGAGATGACAGACTGATGAAAAGTGGATTGGACTCAATCAAGAAAAATGAGTATCACAAGAAACAAAATCAAACGGCTGTATGAATCATCTTGGTGAAGTGAATGCAATGGAAAATGGGGATTTTTGCAGGCATATGCTTAGTGTTATAGTTCAAAATTGAATGAGTAAGAAAGTATGTTGGCAAACATGAGCCAACAGACAAAAAATGCATACCGATTTAACTGCTCAAAATGCAGGATATTTGTGTGGGAATTAATAGCATGAATGACCAGAAATGACCCTGTTGGCAGGCAATGCAACATAACATAATCTGTATTTGTTCAAAGTCTAAGGCAGAAAAACAGTTGGACCAAGACACTTTAGTCCTAGAAATATAAATGCTTTGGAAACTGTGCTGATCTCTTTTAATGGCCTTCAGATGTGGACTTACATTTCTCTCTACTTGGGATATTTCCTGGGAATATAAATTTACAAAGCACAGGCTTTACACCCTAATGTGCCTCCAGAAGTTGCCAGGTTAAATAATAAACTGGAATATGTGTCATCAAAATTATATAAATAAGGGGTAGCTATCTTTGTATAGATACTCAGTACACGTATTGGAGTCTACAGTAGTCAAACACGAATATACTTTGTGGCCCACTGGTGAACTCCTGGTGCTCTATGCCTCCAGGATAGCTTTGACCACACCTCAGATGGAGGTAGGTACCTAGTAAGGCAGAAATGTATCTACTATAGTATATTTTGTTGTAATAAAATGTTATGCATGAGCAAAATAACTCTCCAACCACACCCACAGTTAAATGTGTTGTGCAAATATGAGATTGTTTTTTTAAAAAATTATCTCATAAGTGGAATTATTAATGATGATATAAAGGTGAACTCCTAATTTTGAAAAGAAATGTGATACTGATGGAGCTTAACGTCACTCACTAAACACAATTCACTGTTTTCTACAGTTTATGTCTACCTATTGTTTCCCCAATGTCATTATTCCTTAACATATATCATTATTATTGCAATTATCATTATTATTATTATTTACTCCAAGTGCTAGAAAACTTTCTTGCCACAAACTTACATGGAGGTGGCAACTTAGAAAATATAAGAAAAAGTAAAAGAACTTTGACCTAAAAAAAAAAAAAACTTACAATTAGCTATTAGATTTATACAATTTCAGAATTAAAAGGGACTTTAGAATCATTTAGTCCCGAAAATACCAAGGTTATGTAATTAGAGCAGTTATTCAGTTATCTATGCTGATAAATTTAAATTTCAATGAATAAATGTTATGCAAATGTAAAAATATATAATACAATATTGATGTCATGCCCACTATGTTACTTTTCTGTTTAATGAAATGAAATTACATTATTTAAAATCAAGGATTAATACTCAAAATTAGGGTTCTGTCAGGAGCACAAAGTTGTAGTTTAGCCAACTCCTTTATTACACAAGTAAGAATAATGAAACTGATTCTCTTTGAGCAACGTGTCTGATTCTAAATATATTCCACTAAATTTTCAGAGATTTCTCTTCAAATTGGCCAAGAAAGTCTATGCATTAAAAACAGAAACAAAAAAAGGAAACCATGATTGTGCAAACAGGCTCTCAGGTACACTGCATGCCTTATTGTCTCTAGAAGTTCCCCCTATACATTCATCCTGTAAGATGTATTATAGTATCTATTACTGTAATAACAGAAGTAAATAATCAACATTTAATAGTTATGGGGTATGTCATCTCTAGAACATAAGAATATTAGGACACTCTATTTAAAAACAATCGCTACAATAGCAAAAACCTGTTACTTCACATACTTGATTGATTACTGTTTAAGAGTGTGGGGGTTGTTCCAAATCTCACTCTCCAGTGTACATACTGCCTGATTTGAGATGCATTTTCTAACCTTTATAAGTTTCAGTTTCCAAATCTTAACAACAACAAGAACAACAACAAAATAGAAGCCTGTTACTACTGTCACTACTACTAATTTCTGGCAAAGCCTTAGAAGAGGCAATGCAGGTATCAAACTCTGCATGGGTCTGGAGTAAACCTGGGGGCATAGTTGGTAACTACTATTGCTACTACTATTCCTAATATTAATACCGCTCTGGCTACTGCCATCACTACTTCACTTATGAGTGCTCGAGTTTCTATTCACAGTGGTCCTTCGGTATCCAAAGGGGATGGTCCAGGCCCCCTGTGGATACCAAAATTGGGTTGCTTATATAAAGTGGTATAGCAGTTACATACAGCCTACGCACATCCTCCCAAATACTTTAAATCTTCTCTAGGTTACTAAAAATACCTAATAAATGTAAATACTATTTAAATAGCTGTTATACTGTATTGTTTTTTATTTGTTTTTTTAATTGTTGTGTTAATATTTTTTATTGTTTAATCCAAATACTTTCGATTAACAGTTGGTTGAATCTATAGATGTGGAACCTGCAGATATGGAATGTCAGCTATACTGATTTTCTTGAATTCCTGTAGCTGTCTGAGGCTCCCTCATGTTTATTTCCTAAACTCTCTTACTTATCTGTATTTAAAAACAGAGGTGCAATGGAACTAAAATGGGTGATACTGTATTGTTCTGTCTTTCATATATCAAATGGCAGTCATTGATCCACATTCAGTGAAACTTGGAAATATAGGTAGCCAAAGGAACACATGTATGTATTCCTAAGGTTGATTTAATATTGAAGTCTTTAGCAGTGGTGCTGCTAGGATAATATAATCAGTATTTACTCAGTTCAGAGAGTTTCTGTTGCAGAATTAGAGGGAAGAAACTCTAAGGAAAACATGGTTCGAAACTTAATGGCATCTTTTCTATCTAGATGTGTACTTAAAAATTCCACTCTTGGGTCCTTGTTCCTCTTCTACTACAGCAAAATGAAATGTTGGCAAAAATATTCTATGCTTACCCCCTACAAAGATGCATTCCTTCTCCTATTTTTAATGCTTGAAGTGTACAATTTCTAGCGTATTTTAGTCTCTGATTTTGTGAGTTGGTGCCCATCACAGGAAATGCATCCTCCAAATTACAGTCCAGTTCACCACTCTGCGCCAAAACAGTTTAACTGAATAAAAACCACCACCCCATAATTTTGCAAAGAGTTGCACAACCATGTTCTATGGCTGTATTGGATGAGGTGGAAAGAGGAGGGAAGTGTTTTTTTTTAATTTTTTTTTTATTTTTCCCCACCCCTTTCTTCTTGTCCTATGAAGCTGTCATGCTTACTCTTTCTCTTCCAACTGCTTAATGAAATTTAAGAAAATAGTGTTAAAATGTTTCAGTTTCTGTTCATTACTAAACAGTGATGAATATACTATAAAACATATTATAAATACTTCAGTGCAAGGGACAAATAAAGAAGAAATATAAGCATGAGAGAAATTTTTCATTTTACTGGTATCACGGTAGACCTGAAAATAAAGATTTATCTATCACTACCCTCTTACCTGCTGGAATTCTTCCATCTGTGAGAAACAGGTCGCTGAATCCTTCACCCAGCAGCCTATCTATTGGAGAATCTCGCCCCAAATCATAATCACTGTCTCCTGCCTCACTGTCACCACGGCCACTGTCTTTCAAGCTAAATTTGTCCATGTCTTGAAGGGCATATCTGGAAAGATAAATCAGAAAAAAAAAAATTACAGTTTTTACTCTTCAGCATTTATGCTGAGACTTAATAGGTAACACAAGAATAATTCATACCTATAGCTCCTGGAATATTTGTTTCCTCGAAAACTTGGTCTTGGTTGATATTGCCCCTGGTGAAGCATTGAAAGAAGCTGAGAGACCTGCTGGAAATCAAATAGACAGAACTGATTCCTGGAAACAAGCCTCCAAATACTCACAATCTTTAAGCATGAAAAACAGTTACTTGCTATTTCAAATAAGTAATTGAACATATTATCTCTATTTAAGATTCGCAAATGCTGGACTGTAGTGGACCATGCAGCTAGCTGCCAACTATAACTAAAATATATCTCAGAGAGATTTGAATGATCTAATACAACTGACTTTTACTTTGTGAAAGAAGACTCCCTTTCAAATAACTGATTTATTTTCTTTGTAATTCAGATAAAGTGACCACCTGTAAAAATATATGGAAAATACTGTAAAATACAACACTATAACGCATGTAGTTTAAAAACGTCAGGAAATCTTCCAAACTTGGACAAACATAACATGCATTGAAATAAAAGCCTGAAGGCCTCAGTTTTTTAATCTGTTCAGTAAAGACTATAACCTTGAAAATAAAGCAAGTCTCTACTTTTTGGCTTCCCATTATTTTAATCTGGGAAGTAAGGGGACTCTAACTACATACTCCTTTGTGAGCTTCATATTTCTTTTTCGATATTATATATATTACATGCAAGTTAATTACTTAAGGAAAACTAAAAACAGTATGCTAAAGTGTGCATCTTTGCTACATATTCACAATGTAACTTATATCCTACTTAATTTGCACGGTATTAGTATTGTTACTTATTATTGAAAACATTTAAGAACTAGTAAACACAATTCCTGAACACTAACACCTAACATTGCAATGAATTGATGCGGTTTATGATCTTACCTCAACAGCAGGAGTAGCATGGGTGAGTTCTAATGAGAAATTCTCTGGCACGTGGTTTGATGAGATTGTCACCAGACTGTTGAGTGACTGGTGACTGTTGTGACTCTGCCGGCTGCCCATCTGCCCTCTTTCTAAGGTAGGCGATGAAGATGGAGACGATCTGTGATGAGATCTGATGGGCAGAGTGCCATTTATGGTAGGCACCAATGTGATGTCCCCTTTGTGAATCTGCCGGGATGGCCTTTTTGGGTGGTGCTGGTAAGTTGATTCGGCCACCCTGCAGTTATAAGATCTAGTGTCTTTCTTCTCACGGTTGCACCTAGTTGCAAATAGCACCATAATAACCAACAACACTGCACAAATTGCTCCTAAGGAAATAATTATTATCATGGAGACATCCAAGGATGCCTGGCTTACTGAAGTCATTGCTGTACTTGTCACCGACTCTGCATATTCAAAGATCATGCACTTCAGAAGGACTTTGGTATGTAGCTGAGGATTGCCTTTGTCCTGAATGATAACTGACAGCTCCCATTCTGTGTAGGGAACAGAATCCATGCTCACGTTGGTATGGATGTCACATGATCGTGGATCAATTATGAAGATATTCTCCTCATTACCTGCTACTATGGAGCAGCTGAGTTCAGCATTCACACCAGAGTCTCTGTCAATTGCCCTTATTCTTGTGACATGAAAGCCACTTTCGGCCCCTTTGGGAATGGTGATTTCTGCCGTATTATTGCGCAATGCAGGCCCTATAACCACAGGAACGTTGTCATTTTCATCAATGATGGTGAGCACAACTGTGGTATTGCTTACCAGTTGCTTTGGGCTTCCTCCATCTCTTGCTTCTACCACAAAAGTGATCTGGCTCACTTCTTCGTGATCAAAGATTCTGAGGGCATAGATGGCTCCATTAGATGGGTCAATAGTTACATATGTAGTTATGGAACTTCCTAAAATAAAACTCTCCAAGATGGTGTATGTCACTTGCCCATTTTCTCCAAGATCAGGATCTGTGGCTGTAACAGTGGTGATATATGCCCCCGGCGAGTTATTTTCTGAAATTACAAATTCATATCGGCTTCTCTGGAAATGGGGTGGATTGTCATTGATATCATTGATTTGAACTGTAAAATGTTTCACTGTAGAGAGACTGGGTGTCCCCTTGTCCTCAGCGATTACAGTCAAACTATATTCAGATCTCTTTTCTCTATCCAGTGTGGCATTAGTTAAGATTAAGTAATTGTTTTCATACGTCTTCTGAAGTTTAAAATGACCATGTCCATGAAGTTTACAAACTATTTCTCCATTCAGCCCAGAATCCTTGTCCTGAACTCTGACCAAAGCAACAAATGTATCAATAGGATCCCCTTCAAAAATATAAGATATTTCTTCTTTTCCAGGGGACATGAGGTTGATGTTAATTTCAGGTTTATTGTCATTAACATCCACAACCTTAATGATAATTTTGCAATGGGCTGGGATTGAATTTGGACCCAAATCTTGAGCCTGAACATCAATCTCATAGGATTTGGTGATTTCATAATCCACTTGCTTGAAAAGAGTCAAATGTCCTCTTTCGGAATCAATTTTGAAAGTCTCCATAATTTTGGGAGACACATGACTGCTGAAGGAATATACAATTTTCCCATTAGCGCCCTCATCTGGATCCGTGGCATTCAGATCTAAGAGCAAAGTGCCGACCGGGGAGTTTTCTAAGAGTTGTATTATATAAGATTGCTGCTCAAAAGCAGGGCTGTTGTCATTGGAGTCTGAAATGCTTATTTTTAGTATGGATGAGCCAGACCTCTGAGGTACTCCCATGTCTGAGGCAGTGAGCTGAAGCTCGTAGCTTGACTTCAGCTCCCGATCTAACTCTCTGACCACTATGAGTTCTGCATACTTGGCTCCATCAGTCCTGGTCCGAACCTCAATATTAAAAAAATCATTGGCAGAGAGCGAGTATGTGTGGAGGGAATTTTCCCCAACATCTGGATCAAATGCACTGTCCAGGGGAATGCGAGTCCCAACTGCCGCACTCTCAGATATCTCAATAGGTATGAGAGATCTTGAAAACTGAGGAGAATTGTCATTAATATCCAGCACTTCAACTTCAATATGGAAAAGCTGCAGATGCTCTGTGGGTAGAGTGATCACATCAAACTCTATGGAACAGTTCAAGTTTTTCTGGCATAGTTGTTCACGGTCAATTGTAGCCCCAATGCTGATTTCCCCATTATCCTCATTTACTACAAGTAGAGGAGAATTTCCCCTCTGCATGGCTCGAAATCGAACAGTAGAAGGATTAGGTAGCTTCAATAAAACATCAGCCACATCCTCCGATAGTCTTGCAATTACTGATCCAACCCTCTGTTCCTCATAAATCCTGTATTTCAAATTCTTGCCCAGTACATCGCGGTTGAAAGATACTATCAGGAGTGCAAAAACAAACCTAAAGTGCATTTTAGCATTCATTTGGTGCATTGGTCAGTTTATGAGATTTCCCTCACAGAGCAAGTTAAAACAGCAAAGCAATCCCCTCAACTTCCTTTGGCAACTTAAAGCTACATTTGGTACTTGATACTTGAAAGCGTCTCTTAATAACACAGCACAGCAATTAACAGCTCGCAAACTTTTGTTTTATACACACCGTGTCACGACTTCCAGATACCTTCGGCATGGAGTCCAGTCCTTGCGTTTGTTTGGTCGTTCGTCCTCTTTCCAGGCAGAAGAGTGTCACCTCCGCGTTTTCGCCGTTGTGTAGTCGGAATCCATCTATTGCAGGGTGCCGGCGGAGTCTGCAGTGTGTCTTTCCTGAGAGATTCTTTCTCCCTTTCGCTGCTCGGCTGCAGACTAAACACCCGTGATTGCTGACTCCAGTCTAAAATCTGTACAACTTCACTTCAACTCAGACAAAGCTCTTGCCCAGCGTGTGTTGAATCGCTTCCAGCCAATCAGCGTGCTTCCAAATCAAAAACTGATGGAGTCACCCAAGGAGGGAGGGCGAGAGCGGAGGGTGGGAGACAGAAAGAGACTGAGAAGGAGGAAGGAGGGGGCGGGGGCGCAAAGGAGAGAAGGGGAGACGGGCTGGTGGGGGCTGGGGGAGGAGATGGGAGCCAGTCCTTCCCTGCTCCTTCCTTCTTCCTCCCCACTCCCCCTCCGCCTTTCAATCTACTGCATTCACTTTCTCTGAGCGTGCCATGACAAAGGGGAGACAAATTACAGAAGAAAAACTTTAAGTCAACTTCTGGTCGCCTTTATTTATATGGCACGTTAAATTGTTCTTGTTTTCTTAATTGCTCTTTCTTCTGCCACAGACGTGTAATCATCTTGCTTTTCATAGTCCTTAAGTGCTAGTTTAACTTAAAATACCTCTAAGTGCGTTTTGTTGGTGGAGGAATTTAATACAATTTGAAAACTTGCTTCTAATTATGCTTCTCAGACCGCCTCCTTCCCCACTCCCTCTGTAAATACTTGGGCCTTGCTCCTTCTAGGAGCACAAGCAGATTGTCTTGGGGCTCTGTTTTTAAAGAAGAGAACGAGTAAAGAGGTTTCATTTTCTGTTTTCTTTCATCTTTATTCTTTGAAGATAAGAAAAGGGCTATCTTGCACTCTTGATTTCTCTTAATTGGCAAGACTTAAAGGAGCACTTCAGAATTTGGAACTAATTAACAATATAGCTCTACCTTGAATGACTTCTTTCCTTGAGTTTGGGCAAAACTGTTTGTAATATTTCTTTGTCCTGTACTTCCGAAAAAATCCTATTTATCTTGGGTAAAAGACACTGCAAGCTTTAGCATGCCAATTTCTACCAAAAGGCACTGCCTATACATGGCTAGTCTTCGCAGTGAATACTGGGGGGACATGGACTCAATAGTTTACAAGTCAAATTTTTATAATATATGCATTATTTATGAAAACACTTCAGATACGTATTTTAAAAACCCCAAAGCTTGTTTACACTGACAAATCAAATGCCTGAGCTGAAAATTGCATTTTGTGTGCATCAAAATGCTAGGAAGTATCATGGGAGGCTTGTGCTCTATCCAGGTCACAGAAACTGATATGATATTCTTATTTGAAAATAAGATTATTTATGATGTTCTTTCTGCTCTGCAATTCCTTTTAAGTGTATCATCGTGGCTCCATTCTTGCTGTTTTTTTTTCATACCTTTTGCATTATTCCTCAGCTGTCTTCATCCGCTCGCATAGTTGCTGTTTCACATAATCTCATTGTCACTTTTTACCATTTTTTTCCCCACTCTATTTTGCCCCCCAGAAACATATAAAAAAAGTAATTTTCTGATTTTTCCACTTTGCTTACTCTCAGCAGAGCTCAGCTAAAGTCACTAAGAAGGCTCTTTCCAAAAAAGAAAGCAGAGGAGTCTCAGTGTGAATTCTCCTTCTTCTTAGGCATTCGAAAGCATTTTATAAGCCATTGTCTTTTTTTCCCCCTCCTGAAACCAGTGCTGTGTGGCAAATTGTGCAGAATAGAAATGCCTATAATGAATGTATTTAGTACTGGGTCACGCTGATGAACATTCTGCCCCCATGAATAATACTGTTTTACAAGTTTGTAGCCCTTTCAAATTGCTGATCCCCAAACCCTATAGGCAAACTAGGAAAACTACCACAAGCAAGGGGGACTTTAGAAACCCATAGCCATCTGGCCTAGATCTCTAACAATCTAGCCAATAATTATATCAATTCAGGCTTTTGCCAACCCCTTTGCAAACACCAAAAGAGCAAAGAAAGGAATTAGTCACTATTCAAAGTTGGGGTGAGAATTCAAAGGTAACCTAATTCCATTAGTTCTAGAAAAATTTTCTTTGAGAATTTGATAAGTCTACCCCCCAAAAAACTCCAAGAGCAATGGATTTGATTACCTTGATACAGATTTTTTTTCCTATGCTTAAAAAATAAAAATAATAATAAAAAAGAGTCCTTCTTTTATTTCTGACAGTGGGCTTGAACAGAAATAATAATTGTGAAAAAGAGCTTCAGTGTAACGTACTGAAATATGAAATAAGTTGTAAATTAATATATCCTCCAAAATGATATGTTTTTACAAGTAAGTATTTAAAGAACTTGGCATTCTTTCACCAACAATGGTTTTTTTCACTTGTAATATCATCCTTACCACATATTATTTCATTTTCAGCTTGCCAGTCTCTTTCTGAGAAGTCACATGTATCTACTTGAAAGTGATGTGCTTTTGATTTATCCTTGCTATGCACTGATCTGTTCTTTACACTTTTTTCCCCAAAAGTACAGAATTACAAATAAATCTTTTCTTTGTCATATTGTATCTCTAGTTGTAACAATTTAAATTTTCCTCATTTAGTATCCCTGAAAAGATAACAAAAAACTATCTCCCAAACTATTTACTATCCATAAAAGGGTGTATATCAGGGGAGAAAAACAGATAAACTTCTGTTAGTTGTTATATAATGATGACCTGATTGAACTTCATCCTTCTGGAATTTCATGAAGTCATGAAAAAGTGGTAGACCCTCTAAAATTACTTCTCAGAGAACCAGTAAGGGAGAGTTGATTGAATGTTTCTTAGAGTCCATCCTCTTTTGATATGGCAGTCTTTGTTGACAAAGAAAGGAAGTGGTTCCTCTTGAAGACTGTGCCCTCTTGAGTGATGTTAAGCACAACAGCCAAGTGCTTCTAAGCTCCTACAGGCAAATCGCAGATACATTCACCCTGTTGTGCATATTTTATCTATGAAGCTCCTTTTACCACTTCAGTTTAATTGAGCTGAAAACTGCTAAACCTAGATAAAGGATATCAACCAGCATTTACAATACATCCTTTCACCTCTAATAACACTTTCACCATGCCATTTACTTTTATTACTTTTGTTCTAAGGAAAATTAAGCTTTATAATTCTAAATTTTGAATGATTTTCTTCCTATTCAAGAGGAAGGAAAACCTAGAACTCAATTGTAAGACTCAAATTTATCTGCATTACATAAAGAAAAATGTCTCTTTTGGTACTGGAATACAAGATGAAAGTCACTAAAATTTCTTGCTTACAAGCAGATATGTATTTTGTTTTTTGATTTTTTGCTCTTAATTTATATTTTATTAGAGTACATGAGATAAAAGATAGGGTAATAAATATTCACTTTTATCTCACTATATGTCTTTCCCTCCATCAAAACAATGACATGAGACTTACAATCTTCTGGTTGATTGATATAGTTTACAATCTTTCCTCATAGTGTTTGTTGTGAAACATCTTACAGAAGAAAATTATGGTCCTGCTTGACAACATATGGCTGTAACAAGCCTAAATAATTACACTGCATCCTGGGAAATTAGGGACAAAGGTTTTACCAGACAAAGGTTAGTACAGTTACGGAATTCCAAGACTTCAGACCTGCTTAAGATAAAGAGCTTGCTTGGCTTTTTGTATGAGCCCAACAACTGTGGGTACCACCTGTTAGCCGTTATATAATCCTGGACAAATTATTTAACTTCTCTGTAAATGTATAATCCTCTGTGAGATGGGAGTAGTAATTTACTCTAAAAAATTCTTTTAAGAATTTCAGTGACTGAGGCTTTCCACAAAGGCTGGCCCAGTAAACATACAACAAA
This sequence comes from Chlorocebus sabaeus, assembly GCF_047675955.1. NCBI lineage: Eukaryota > Metazoa > Chordata > Mammalia > Primates > Cercopithecidae > Chlorocebus > Chlorocebus sabaeus. The sequence continues at coordinate 88,584,983 of NC_132910.1, forward strand.
GGTTAGTTTCCTTTTCTTAACTTGTGTGTGTCTGTTTTCCTCCTAACACTCATTGAAGAAAAAAAACAAAATGTGGATTATAGCCACAGAACTTGGTGCATCTCAGACTTTTGGTTTAGATGCATACAAAATTTTTTGTTGAAAAGATAAAGCTCTCTTCATCTTGACTTATAAAGGTCACCTGTGAAACATAATTGACAAAACTAATAGTATTGAACTGTGATGGTCTTGAAAACTTGCTGCTTTCCTGAAGAAAATTCCAAGACCTACCAACTATACTCAACTCTACCTCCAGGCCCTAAACCATAGAAACATATCTAAAAATACAATTAGAAGTCTACCAGGTGCTTATTTATCTTTTATATTTGATAGTATACACATCTACTGTTTGCCTGTTCTCAAGCCTTTTGCACTAAACAGTTGTTCCTTTAAATATCATGTGAAACTATAGCAGGAAGACAAAAGGATATGATTTGAGGTATTTTGGCAGGGACAAGGAAATATAAAATTTTTCAAATAAGATTTGTATTTAAAAATCAATGTTAGGCCTTTTATCAATCACATTACATCTCTCTATGTTGTTCTTCCTTTATTCCATTTACTAATAGATTTAAGAATGTAATAATGAAAAGTCACTGAACAATATGAACTCTTTATGAGACCAAATTTGTCAACATAAGATAAAAGGTTGGGAAATGAAAATACATCCCAAACTATCTTTAGATGTGTGTAACAGAAATAGACTTTAGTCGAATTCTGATCAAAACTGAATGTGCTAAGCACCCATAGGAGGCCCACACACCTGGAGGCATAGCTGTGCTAGGGCCGGGAAGCAACACAAACCAGGGGCCAAGAAGAGTTGGAGTCCATGAAATACAGTGACAGGTGCTAGGTCAATTTTGTCTGAGTGGGCAATCAGTATTTAGGGTGTTCTGCCAAAGGTAATATGCCAAGTTCCAACAGGTGACTTAGGGTCTGGCAAAAGGCAATCTATTGAGTCCAAATAAAAGACATGTAGGTGAGCTTCTATTCCAAACAATAGGACTTCCTTCAGGACTTCCAAACAAGGCAGGTTATGAAATTCAGGATTAAAATGGGGAGAACAAACAGGCACCTAGAGGTTCGGTGTTTTGCAAATAGGCACATACCAAAAGCTTTCTCCTCAAAGTTGGAGACCAGATTGCAAAGTTAAACTAGATGTCAGCAAAATTGACTTTTAGGATTATTCATCTGAATTCCTTAAATTCCTTCTTTTCAGGATAGTACCTGGAGGCAAAAAACTAAGCCTACAAATCGTCTTCCTATAGTTGCATCTGAGAAGATTTGTGGAAATGGGTGGTGGGAAGACTAAACCCTTAAGCAAGTTGAGTCTCAATTTTTAGTTTAAGCTTTGCCATTCAATGTATGGGCACTAAAGCAGCAGCATGGGCATTAGCTGGAAGCTTGTTAGAAATGTAGAACCTCAGACCGCACCCCAGACTTACTTAAACAAATTCTGCAATTTTCTTTTTAATTTTTATTTTTTATTATACTTTAAGTTCTAGGGTACATGTGTACAACCTGCAGGTTTGTTACATGTGTATACATGTGCCCTGTTGCTGTGCTGCACGCATTAACTAGTCATTTACATTAGGTATATCTCCTAATGCTACCCTTCCCCCCTCCCCCTACCCCACAACAGGCCCTGGTGTGTGATGTTCCCCACCCTGTGTCCAAGTGTTCTCATTGTTCAATTCCCACCTATGAGTGAGAACATGCAGTGCTTGGTTTTCTGTCCTCGCGACAGTTTGCTCAGAATGATGGTTTCCAGCTTCATCCATGTCCCTACAAAGGACATGAACTCAGCCTTTTTTATGGCTGCATAGTATTCCATGGTGTATATGTGCCACATTTTCTTAATCCATAAGATTTAAGTAGCATCATGTCAGAAGTTTCACCACTCAGTAGATTACTCTTCTTAGCAATGTCTCAAAATTTAGCAATATCTCAAAATTTAATGTGCATAGAAATCACCAGAGGGCCTTATTAAAATGCAGAATTTTAATACTAATAATGGAGAACCATCCCAAATGTCCATCAACAAATTCTGCATTTTAATAAGGTCCTGTGGTGATTCCTATGCACGTTAAATTTTGCGATATTGCTAAGAGTAATCTACTGAGTGAAGTGGTGAAACTTCTGACATGATGGTACTTAAATCTTCTGTGCTGTGATATTTTTCTACTCCAGGGAGTTTAGAGACAATTGGCACATGAAGAAGATTACCAGAAAAAGGGCCAAAGCTTAGACCTCATTAATTCAAGAATATAAGTAGAAGTGATATAAGAAAACTTATCTGTTTAGTTAAATTCACAGAAAGAGAAGGAAAATTAAGCTTCCCTCTGGATCTAGGGTTTTATAGCAGCTATCACCCAGTTTATCCATTAGGTAGTACAGTTTCTATCAGCAAGGAAAATGCTTTTTAGAGAAAGAGATCTAATAATACCTTCAGAAGAGCTATTTCTGAAGGTGAAAATATCTCCAATGTTATAATATTTATTTGTATACTTGTACATATGCATGTGTTTAGGAATCTCTGGTTGAGTGTTTTGTATCTGTCAAGTACATATAAATCACAAGTTTGCTTTATGTTTTCTTCATGGCAACATTCCTTCGTTTATCATTCTTTTACCATGCGGCAAAGCAAATCTTGAGAATACTGTTTATTTTATCCTTAAATACTTCCATCTCTGAATTAAGAATACAAATCGAAGTGTGACAAAAAGTGTACTGCCAATGTCTGACTCATTGTGTTCATGTTAAAATACGCTTCCTGTATGATGCTTCTGGATGCTCTTAATAAATAGCTAATTTATCCAACCATTTTTTGTTGTTCCAACTAGGAGTATCACACTGTTCATAGACTGGCATCTACTCTCAAGAACAAAGTTTTCATAATATAAAGGAGAACTGTTATCACTTAGAAATATGAGCGTCCACTTAAATAAAAAAAAAAAAACTCAATGATATTTTAGGATACATTAGGTTAGATGAAAACTTTTCAAAAGGTTTTGAAACTTTTTGAAAGGTTTTAATACAGTATGTTAAGCTTGAATGAATGACAAATACTGGTATCAAATATATATAAAAATTATTAGTAAATACCATGCAACTTCATGGTCCAATTTCTTACTAACTTAGAATTTGTAAGAAGTTATTCACTTTAGGTGAATCTTATGTGGATATCATCCATCAATTGAAACACTTTTAACAAGGAGCAATCAAGGATATTTGTAGTATAGTTAAGAGCAGTGTTATAAAATTGAGGGATGCTTAATTTTACAAGAAAAAGAAAAAAGTTCAAAGTATTCTCTCCAAAAGCAACTTTAATCAAGAAATAACTAAAATTTTATAAAATAAAGGAAATAAATGATAAATAGAGATTTAGAACATCTAGTAGATATTTAGCTATAAAGTTGATTTCTGAAAATGCATGTGCTTGCCATTTCTTTACTAACTTACAAAGAAAATAAACAGTTCACATATAGGTTTTATATAATAAATACCAGAATGTATATGCATTAAAAAGAAAATATTTCAAAGGGAATAAAACTGAGGAGAGTTGTTAGACCTTCACTGAAAATAATGCCTATTTCTTTCGAGACTCATAGCAGGCCACCATATATAACAATATAGTGCCTCTTTTATTATCATCTAGTATTTATTTTTAATTCAGGCAAGTTATTTTAATTGCAATAAACTAATCAATTATAGCTGATATTCTTTATTCAAAAGAATTTAAGCTTCAAAGTAGATTCCCATTTAGGCAGTGAAGCATTTTAGAATATGCCTATTGTAAAATGTAGTTAAGAGGGCAAATTTACAGTTTATATGTAGACTGTGTTACTAATATACAAAATACCATCTATAATAGTTACATCTCACCTAGCATTTGAATGTAAGGGTCTTGGAACATAATAAAAATAAAGATAATAGTTATTGAACCATACTGAGTGCCAAGTGAGCTACACATGTATTTCCTTTAATTCTTACTATAATGTTAATAATGAAATGTTTATGATTGTTAGAAACATGTGGGATATGAGTAATAGAACCCAGCTAAAATTGTCAAAAAAAGGAAGTTTATTATTTCAAAACAGGAGGTACACAGAAATAGGACATTTTCAACACTGAATATTGAGCAGCTCAATAATGCCATCACAAACCAGGTTTCTCCCATCTTTCTGCTATTTGATATTCATTCAGTGTGCTGGTTTGTTCTGTTTTCTTGGGTTCATTCATGATCCCAAGACAGCTGCTACAGTTCTAGAAAATATATCTCCACTTAGCTCAATATAGAGTTACAAAAAAGATAGCATCTCCTAATCGTCTTTCATCAAGAAATAAAATGTTTTCTAGGAGTTTCCTACTGATATGCTCTTAAAGCTCATTGGTCGAAATTGTGTCACATGACCTTTATTAACCAATCTCTAACAAAGAGAATAAAGCTGTTGTAATTGGCCTAGACTAGAAAGTTTCAGTCCTGGAGGACAGGAATAGCTCCCTTACTTCCTGAAGGGCAAAGTGCTAAAATATAGTGTTCATTTAACAAAGTGGATTAGAGAGTGGATATTGAGTGGAGAACAAGTTCTGTCAGCCACATTAATCCTAGAATCATTTTATGTTTAAGGAAACTAAGACTCACAAAGTTTTGTCTAAAACATGGCTAATATATAGTAGATATTGAATTTTTATACTTACGTTTGTCTCCAAAATCTACTTCTATACAGTAATAACAACTTGTTTTTTAAACATTAAATGAAAAATGCTATCATATTTTTTAATTCTTTTATTTTCCAAAATTGTTAAGCTATGGGATAAAGACAATCAATATACATTAAGGTGATTTGTCTTGTGAAATAATATTTCAGTCTATGAAAGAAAAAAAATCTACTTTTTTCTTTGGATGACACCATTGAAAATAATCAGTGCTACAGGCTTAATTGAAGTGATTTTTAGGCAGAGGTGGGAGAAAATTGAGGAGGTAAGAATTGGTCGTTTTACTGACTCTAAATACACCCCACAGACCTTAGGTATGATATCTTCACATACCATGTACTGCTTCCTTAGGACTAGGCTCATACAAAAGGAAATACAATTGAATCATCTTTAGATTAAAAGGTATGAACAAAAAGTGGGAAGTTGGAAAAATGAGAGTAGGCGTTCAAATTCTTATTTATGTTACAATCAGAAACACTCCAAACTTTGAGCAAAAGCCAATCAGGAGACTGACACAAGGGAGGAGCATAATGCAGTGCAGGAGATACTGAGCTGAGATCAAAGAAACCCACTTCCCACTCAGCAGCTCTTTGATGTTTTATCATTGTACCATCATGTCTTTGCAGTGATAAGTCACTCTCCATGTATATTTTCTTGAAAAATGAATTGGATCCTAAATTTTAGAGGAAGACATAAAAAGTACACCTGGATACCCAGTTTTACTTTGAGTATTCAAGGCTATATTAATTATTTGGACAGACTTTTCTAGAAACTCTGCTTCTGGCTGTGAGGCTGAATGAAAGACTCTAACATGTTTGGTAAAGAAGGCAATATAATTAAAGGCAAGCAAATGTGCTTTACCTTGCTAAGCCAAAAGTATCGGATTTAACTTTCCAAATAAAAACAAATCTCAAAATGTCCCTCTTTTTCTAGAGCAGTTCACCAAATCACAATAAAATATTTAAAATGATCTTACTGGAGAATGATAAACTTATACAGAAAGTCCCGATTTAAAAAGAAAAATCAAAAGTAAATATATTTTAGCTTTCTCACAAATAATCAGCAAATACAACACTTGCTGTGGTTCTTTCTGTTTTGTTGTAGCTCGACAATGTTTTAAATTCAAAAAGTTTCTGCTAGGATTGGATTATGATTATTATGCAGGAACATATCCCAGTATAAACAGCTTGCTTGGCATTTACATATTGCTCCCACATGCTTCCATTTCTGACTTCTCAGTAAGTCAGAAGCACATATTTTATTGTTATGAAAAGAACACAGTTTTCTATTTACTATAGAATCTTGGGTCTTTACAAACAGAATAATCCAGCATCACAGCGCTTATGCAGACAAAACCTGAATTGATGATAATGATATAAACTTGCAAAGCATATAAATATTTCAATCTAAAATCTGTACTGTTAACACCAGGTCATCAAAGGTTTTCTATAATGAATTCAGAAATTCCAACCTAACTAATTGCTTTTATAATAATGAGGGTCAACTAACTGAACAAAAAGTGAGGACGTAAGCAGCTTTTGTTTAACCTAGGCAGAGACAGGGAGACTCTTTCTTGGGGTGGTGTAAACAGGACAAATCTGCCCTATCTGCAGCATTGCCATTTAAATGAACCCTGTTTTCTAATACTGGAAATAGGTCCCATTCTTTCATACAATGAATATATACCAAGATTTCTAAAAATCAGGTATATACATCCTCAAAAGTGAAAGTAACTAATCAATCGTAGACTTTCTTACAATTTTACACCATTTAACTGTCCTCATGGAGAGTCCTAAATTGCCATATGGAAAACACTGCCACACACACCTCCAGGGCCAGTGTGTGAGAACCACTTTTAATTTTTCTTGCCTTCATTCTGATTATTCGTTTTGTTAAAGAGGACATTCTGGCCTTCCTAGTCTTAGATATTTAGCAAATTATTACTACTAAATGATAGTGGGTAACAACTCAAGCTCAATAAAAATGGGTCATTCACAGAGTATTTTTCCAAAGTTGTTTTTACTTAAAAATATGTACTTATAATAACTCTAAGCCCTATTTTTTTTTTAAATTTTTCTGTAAGAGCAAAAATGTCCCCTTTTCTGAAGGTCATCAAAAACTATATAGTTTTGCAAATCTGCTGTGGAATAGACAGCCTCGGGGGAAGATATAAGAGAAAATGGCAGGCATGGCTTATCAGAAGAATATGTGTGATATACTGAACATCAGTCTTTCCATGTTAAGTCATTAACTGTTTAGGGTGCAGATAGTTCTTCATAAAGAATCAGATGTTCCATTCCTCTAGTATGGTAAAATCGGTGCCATAAAGTCATTGCAAAAGACAGCAAACAACTTTGTTATTGTAATGTGTTTTTTTTTCTTTTAACAATAGGTCTAGCAGGTGGCATGTGGCTATGGCTGGGTCTATCTCCATCTCCAGGGTGCCAAGATGTCCCTCAAAGTTTCTGTGGGAGGAATTTGTTGGTGGGATTTGGATTGTAAAGGCACGCGAGCATCTGCTGCCTCCCTGGTCTCATTACCATTCACACAATTAACTCCTGCAGCTCTCAGCTCAACAGCCAGAACCAAGGACTCAATTTTACTGCTGCTTTGACAATGCTCATTATCATTCATCTAAACTTAAGAGTTCCCAAGCTTTCAACTCAGTGGAAAGTTTTCTTGGGGGAAAGAGATCACACAGAGGAAAGCCTTTGGAATGAAGAGAGAAGGAGAAAAAAAAAAATAATTATATATATATATGTGTGTGTGTGTATGCGTGTGTGTGTGTGTGTGTGAGAGATTAAGGACCTAAAATCAATAGCTTCAAGTAACTGAGTTTCTGGAATGTGGAATTTTATTTCATTTTATAAGTAACAAGCCACATCTTTAAAGACTACCTCATATTTCAAAGGCCTACGTTTGGTCTTCTAATATTTTCACTTAAGGAGCTATGATCAATTAACAACAATAGTTCTTTCTACTCTCCTCATTGATACTAGGTCCAATTTTGCATCTCGTGGAAGCTTTGGTCAAAACTACAGCTGTCTGAAAAAAAGAGTTTTGAGTAATTTTCCATAGAGAGTAAACAGAGTGTTTTGCTATGCAAGGAGAGAAAGATTCACAAAAGATGACAAATTCAGGAAAGCCTGTATCTTTAAACCTCAGCAGTCCAATTACGTTAAATTGCATAAATACCAGCATGCTACCTGAAAATTAAAATTGTATAATACTTTAACCATTTTGTCTCATGATAAATATTTACAAACTGCAGTTTTTAACAAGTTTATGTTGGACAAGAGTGAGGTGATAATACATGAGTTTTTTTAGGTTAAATAGCAGAAACCTATTATTTATTGACATGTAGGCTACAAAGAGGTTAAAAGAAAACCTCCTTCCTTGATGTTAAATAAGCAATATAAAAACTGCAGCTTCTCTTAAAGATATAACTTAATTTTTAAAAAGAAGCATTTGAAACAGTCTGCTCAAATGAAATAAAAGCCTCTTTGTTTGGAACAACAGAAGAATGATTAGGCTGCTAAAATCTGTGAAAGCAGTGCTACATATTGAAACCTGTGAAGATTAATTTGTACTTTTACAAAAAAATTATGTAGTGAAAAATAAGTAAACTTTTACTTCAATGACTACAATTAAAAATATATATTTATGATAGCACTATTGAAAATTTTGTATATATTTAGCTTTATATTTTCATAGAAACGGAAACGATCTTATTGATACTGATTATCTTGCTTTTCCTTTGAATGCCATATATCAAAACCTAAAATTTCATTACTATGTACACATTTTTAATATAGCATTAGGAAAAAAATTTTGGTTAAGATTATATAGGTTGTTTTAAATTATCTAATTTATAAACCATTCTTTGCTTCTCTCCAAAATGCAAATCTTCTCAAATAAATCCCAGGAAAAAATAAAATTAATGTTTGGGATGTGATATAATTCAAATTCATCAACATGTAGATGGAGAAAAAAAGTCTTCATTTAAAAATATTTTAATGGTTATAGTTATAATTCTTGTGGGAAGGATAGGTAATGTATATTTGAATCTATAGAAAATGCATTGTCCTTTGGCTTCCTAGACAAAATAAAAGTGGGTATCTGAGTTCCTTATGTATTTATCTTAATATAAGTGATAACATGCCATTGAAGAAATTGTGCACACCCACATTTCTTAACAGAATAAAACACTCAGTCATTTTCTATTATGCTAGAAGTCTAGTATAAACATCTCTGGTTATTTACAATATTCACAAAGACTTGCACAGTAAGATGGTAAAACGCCAATTCTGACTTCTCCGTACAGTGCGGAAGTGTTATTGCAGATTTTTCTAAAAGTTGCATCCACACAAATATAATTTATCTTGTTATTTGTTTCTTGAGTTCTGCTACCCACATGAAATGCTGTCTCTTTCACAGCCTTCGTATTTCTCTTTTTTCCTGTCTCAAACCACTTGAACCCTTCCCTTTCCATCCCCAGAGTTCTGAACTCTGCCCCAGTATATCCGAAACCAATTTTGGCTGAGTCAGGAAGGAGGTATGAATGTTGGTGCTCTGCAATCATTGATGCTTATGTTGACACTGACACTAGGCCTGCTGTGTGACTCTAGTTAGACTTGTGTACATCTGATGCATCATCCTTGCCTACTGTCCCAGTTCAATAATTGATGTTTAGACACTGTTTGGTTTTGCTAGTTTTATTCTCCTACCATTCCAACTCCAAATTACTCCATCCTCCTCCAAACTTTTATGACTGTTGTCTTTACATCAGCTGGTGAAATTCCATGATGCTGACTCTATCTTTGGAATCTCCTCTGGAATCCCCACTGTTTGCACCACCTACCGTGAGAGGGCCAGTAATCTCATCTTACGCTGCCAAGTTGCTCATTGAGTGATGGTTTGTAGTGTCCTGTCAGATCCTCCAATGTTCTACTCACCACATTGGATTTTCTTTCAGTGCTTTTGAATGAGTCCCCTAGAATTTACTGTGCTCCTGCAACACTTTTGTTTATAGGCTGTCTCTCCTCATGGCTTTGCACAATCATGTTGTTAACTAAACCTTGCTTGTCATACTTGCCTATGTCCATAACGTAAATGAGCTTTTAGTAATAGTTCTTAATGCATTACGAAAAATGTGAACTTCATAGAAACTGAAACACATACCAACTGCTTAAATTCCATCTCAGTTATTGCAGAAGTCTATAGCATGGAATGTTGTTGAAAATAATAGAATGCAAGCATATATATTATTAATACAAATAGATCTCCAACAGCAACAGATTGTAGTTTATCTTTGTTTATCATGTTAGCAATGTTGTCTCAGATAATATTTTTAAAATTGTACCGAAAACAAAGCAAATCTACATTAATGAGCCAAGATATTTGGACCAAGTCAAGCTCAGTACTTGACTTACTCCCTATTATGCTATAACAAATAGAATCAGGCATAACCTTTATAGCAAAGATATTTGCTATATTTTCTCTAAGGATTCTAATATGCATCAGTTTTAATATAGATAGATATGTGTGAATTCATATGTACTTTCATTATTTATTTAATATGTAAATTTAACTTTTCAGGAAATATAATGCCATACAGCCACATGCTAAAATATAATTAAAATAATAGAGTGTACTTTCTCTCTAGAGTTATAAGTATGATAACATCCAAATGTTTACTAAAATGTTTTCTAAAAAGCATATGCTCCCAGGCACATGAAGTAAATCCCTGAGCAAATACAATGCATAATGAAACAGCTGGTATCACCTCTTATAAATTAAAGAATATACAAATTTTAATATTTTCATGATGAGAGTTAGAAGTAACCTGAAGTTTCAAACTCTATCACACATACAAATGTAAACACATATTACCTTATTCTTCATGTGTTAGAAAAATTACTTGTCTGATAAAGAGTAAAATCTTACCATTACCTAGTAAGGAAAAAAAGATCTATGTATATTACTAACAAAATTGATGTGCTGGATTCAGTCTTTAGACGGACTATCTGCATTGTACTCATGTTACTAATCAGTGTTAAAATATCATATTCACATTTTGCCTTGAGTGTCCTTTTAAAATCATCATGTTATTAAGTTATTGTTTGACTGTTTTGCCCTTATAAAGTCTCTGTAAATCATGGAATAAAGAATAAGGCTGTTAAGCAAATGTAAAATAAGTCAACCATGTATTCTATGACATATAGGCAATTTCCATTAAAGAAGTTTGTATGTAGATAAAAGTAAAAATTCTATAAAATGAAATATCAGAGTCTAAATGGATTTGGAAGATAGCTGTAATGAATGCCACACTATTCGAATTCCTTGGGTAGGGTAAATATCATTCCTAGTGATTTTCATTCTGCAACTTGAATCAGTAGTTTAAATATTAGCACTTAACATTTTTTTTTGTTAATCACAATATAGAGTCAATACAGAGTTCTATTTTATTCTTCAAAGTATTATTTTACCTTAACTATTTCATAATTATAAATGATAGTTTGGTTAATGAGGTTTGTGATGAATGCTTGTTTTATTGAACTGATGGCATTGATTCCCAAAACTTTTTGTACTCAGGGTCGTGACTGCCTCTCAAATTAACAGCGGCTCACCCTTAATCAGTAGTGATACTGAACAGCAGATGTATGATCCTTAGAGAAATGCATTTGTTTTTTTTTGTGGTCTTCCCTATGGTTTCACATTGGAATCATCTGAGGAGCTTTAGAAAACACTGATGCCTGGGTCCCACCCCCAGAGAGTCTGACTTCATTGGTCTGTTTTGCTTCCTGAGTATCTTGAAAAGTTTCCCAGGTGATTGTAATCTACAGTCAAGGCTGAGAATTATTTCACTAGAACCTTTTTTTTTTTTTTTTTTTTTTTTGTGGAAAGAGTCTTGCTGGAGTGCAGTGGCGCAATCTCTGCTCACTGCAACCTCTGTTTCCCGGGTTCAATTGATTCTCCTGCCTCAGCCTCCTGAGTAACTGGGATTACAGGGACAAGCTACCACGCTTGGCTACATTTTTGTATTGTTAGTAGAGACGGGGTTTCACCATGTTGGCCAGGCTGGTCTCGAACTCCTGACCTCAAGTGATCTGCCCGCCTCAGCCTCCCACAGTGCTGGGGTTACAGGTGTAAGTCACCATGCCAGACCTTCACTAGAATCTTTCTAAAAACAAGCAATTTGACTATGAAAAATGATGTCTGTCTTATGCATAAAGTATTAAAACACATAAACTAGTTTCTGGGTTGGTAGGAAATTGTATTTATATCTCTTTCTAGATGGGAGTATAGCAGTAGAAGACGCACATAAAGGAAAGGGGTGGTGGTGAGAAAAATGGAAGGAGAAGAAACGTGAGCACCTTCTGGAGGGCAGCAAAGGAGAGTGGACAATGTGTGTCTGAGGGAAATAGGGACAGGGTGCAAAAAGCATCCCTGTCAATCCCTTTCTACCTTACATTCCTTTATATTAGTGTTATTCACACAAATGTAAAGATTATACATAAATGATAGCATATTGGGAGGACAAATACAACAAAATATCTATATTATATTAGAACTATTAACTACTACAACATTTTAAAAAAAGACTAATTTTAAACAAATCCTGCCTTTGGTGATTCTCTAGAAATAATGAGTTGCTTCTTGACCAAGGAGAAGTATGGACTCACCGATGCATATATTAATATGAACATTTGTGTTTCCATTCAACTATTTTAACAGCATAAAAATCACATCTTTGATTTCAATTTAAAGGTCACCTTCACTCAAACTGAAAAATGAACTAACAATTCAGAAACAATCGTGAAGAAAAATGGTGATAAATGAGCCACAATACAAATGTTACACTTTAAATAAACGAGGACTCTCTGAGGCAAATTGGGAAGTAATATGGCCCTATCAAACATGCATTAAAGCTGAGGTTCTCTGAAGGAAACAGATTTGGCTATCTTCTAAGGGAGATGAGTTATCTAGGTGAGACCAGGTGAAGAGGGATGGCAGAAAGTAGAGTTTTAAAGAGTTAAGATTTCTCTTTTCCCATCACTATGGGGGAGTGCCTGGAAGACTCTTTAGTATCTTAAATGTGTGCCAAGTTACTTGAGTAATGTGAAATTGATATCTCACTCTATAGCTCAAGTCCTGAAATTATTAAACTTTAATTTTTCTCTTAAATGGTATATTATAGATGACAATTGACATAAAAAGGCAAGGGGCAAGTGGTAAACACAGAAAAAATAAATGAGCTCAATAAAAGCAGAGGCATGGTATCAGAGAATTCGAGACAAGAGTCTAGTTAGGGGAAACTTCTGCTGGATACCATGCTGAGAGGTTGCTCTCATCTGTTACAGGCTCTGCTGCTGATTTGAGATTTGATTTCCAGACAAAATTAAATGTGAAAAGGTGCTACTTTCCTCCTGTTCTAAGTTTCTTCACCAGTATGCATTATGGTTATTTGGCTAGATTAATCAATCAGTGGTCCAATCAATTAAAATCTTCATAGCACTTTATATTCTGACAAATAGTCTTTCTTTGTGTCATGAAATGACTACCTACCTTAAAATAGTTATGATTAAAATCAAGTCATTGAATAGTAATAATACAGAATAAATTATATGGATTATGCTATTTATAGTTATAAAAAGTAAAGTAAATTTCAAATGAAACAATGGACATACTCATCAATAGTAAACTTTGTATAAACTATGTTTAAAAATCTCTCTTGTATAAGATTATGTTTCTGGAATGAGTAGCCATTCACCTAGTGCCTGTTGAGATGGAGAAAATTATATGGAATATATTGCAAACTATCTAAGAAGTATTAAATTTCAGAAGGTATGTGAAGGTAGTTGTTTATATTAAGAAATATCAGAAATATATTCACAAAAATTTTAAATATATCAAAATTTGAAGGGAAAGGAAATATCAGAAATATATTCACAAAAATGTTAAGTTTATCAAAATTTGAAGGGAGAGGAAAGGGCATGGTGGTGCATGTCTGTAATCCCAGCACTTTGAAAGGCCCAGGTGGAAGGATCACTTGAGTCCAGGAGTTCAAGACCAGCCTCGGCAACCTAGGGGGATTCCATTTCTGTAAAAATTAAACTAATTAGCCAGGCATCTTAGCTACTCAGGAGGCTGAGAAAACAGAACCACTTGTGCCTGGGAGGTTGAGGCTGCAGTGAGCCGTGATCGTGCCGCTGTACTCCAGCCTCGGTGATAGAGTGACCCTGTATGGAACAAATGAACACAAATGTATTCATATTATTTTTGTAAAATAGATCCACTGGGCTGGGCACAATCGTTTATGCCTGTAATCCCAGCACTTTGGGAAGCCCAGGCAAGTGGATCACTTGAGGTCAGGAGTTTGAGGCCAGCCTGGCCAGCATGGTGAAACCCCGTCTCTATTAAAAAAAAAAAAAAAAAAAAAAAAAAACGAACAACAAAAAACTAACCAGGTACGGTGGCACATGCCTGTAATTCTAGCTACTTGGGAGGTCAAGGCAGGAGATTCACTTGAACCAGGGAGGCAGAAGTTGCAGTGAGGTGACATCGCACCACTGCACACCTGCCTGGGAGACAGAGGGAGACTCTGTCCCTCCCCTCTGCCAAAGAAAAGTAAATAAAATAAAAAAGAAAATAGACACACTGATTTATACTTATATTTCCTATTTCTTGCCACTGAAAAGATCTAGAATCAAAGACCAACTCAAGAGAAATGAGTTCTTTTAGTGCCCTAATTGTTGTCTCTCAATACCATTTCCCATTGAAAGGATCTAAGGTTCTTGGGGAAATAGTTGCTTCAAAGTCTGAGACAGGAAATGTGTAAGATGAATCTGTATCATTTTGTCATAACAAAAAGCAAAAATGTCAGCGAAACTTATAAGAAAAATGTTTTAAGGACCCAGGATCAAGCTTGAATAAACTCTCACTGGCCAAAGATGAAATCATTTGAGCATTATGAGGAATAATAACTACAATGTATTAAAATACATGAAACGTGTTTGCATGAATTCATAATGATAATAAAAACCAAAAATTTTACTAGTCAACTTTTAAAGATGCCAAGAAACAATATATCTTGCACATAAAAGAAAGGAATTAAGAATTACCCTGCCTTTTCTGAATAACTTGTACTTCTAGTTAACCAAAGAGTTGATATGGGAACATTCCTCCTTTTAGAATTATTCTACTCAACAAAAGAAAAGAAATGTTAAAAATTGAATGTCATCATTTTTCAATCCGTAATGAAATAAAAGATCTAGGCTATAATCATCAATGACTGATAATATCACAAGAAGACAACTAGAGACATTATTTGCCTCTTGATGAAAATACACACTTAAAAAGTACACTTGCCCAAAACACCTAAAACAAATCTAATCAACCTTCTGGATCTAATTACCAAATTACAGGGAATACAGGGGAAGAAAATCATGCTAAAGACACTGCTGGGATGCAATCAGCAAAACCCAAAATGTGGGATAGAAAATTCTGTTAAAAAAAAATCAAAACAGATCTTCAACAAGAAATTCCAGAAAGGTTCCAGAGAGTACGTGGTAAACTCGACATTAAAAGACATTTCAGTTAATCTTAAAATATGGCTCTTCTTTTCATTCACATCTTAAGCAAAGACATTCTTAATAAAAGATAAACAATTAGGAAATGTTTATTTCAAGGAATTTTAAAGATGCGATAATGATATTGTAGCTAATTTGATTAAAGAATCCTCATTCAAAAAATCGATTCAGTGAAAAAGCATCACTTTAAACCTTAGGATTTTTCAGAGAAGTACCCTAAAAGATAATTGTTATAAAAATAAGTTAAGTGAATGGTAATAATTTTATATTTAAAAAATATACAGACACAATGAATACCAAGAATAATCACTCACTTGTTTCATTTGCCACTTAAGCCTGTAGATTATTGTTGTTGTTTTAATCAATAAATCAATATGGCAATATCTAGTGCCAGTAATTCAGAAATTGTTCCAAGCAATGTGGCTTTCTGGCAACTGTCCTTCCTGAATCTGACATACAACCTGAAGGTACTAGGAATTTAAAATCTCTCATTGATTTATATACTAACTAGTAATGTTCAGGCTGCTGGTGCCCATGTTTGTGTTTTGTTCAGGTAGAAATACAACATTTGATACTGTGTAATTAATATGTAGGCAGTAGATCCCAGAGTAAATGGATACAAGAGAGTGAATAGTAAAGGATCGCTGAAGCACATTCATGATCAATCAAGCTCCATCTTTAAAATTTTCATTTAATCATCCAAGGTCATGAATTTACAAGAAATTAGTTTATGTTATTTCCAGATATTTATATTTTATAAATACCTAGGTGAATATATTTATACATGTTTATATATGCGTGTGCACATGAGTGTATGGAAATGAGTGCATGTGCTAGAAAAAGAGAGACAAAGAAAGGAGAGAAATCGTAAACAGTGATTAACAGCAGACATTTTGGAATTAGATTTTATTGGGTTTAATTCCCAGTTCTAGCATTGGCACTTACCGGTCTTGCACTGTTGGCCAAATTACTGATATTTACTAATTCTTAATGATTTTATTTTTTACATTGGGCTAATAAGATCTTAACATTACAGTTTGTTGCATTGGGTGACATAATAAGTTTGTAGAATTTAGTACATTTCCTGGCACCTAGTCAGCTGCTCAGCAAGTGATACCACAAGCATGAATAATCTAAATTCTGGTTTTTAAAAATACACTTTAAGAGAATACAATATGGACGGTTAAATTTTGAGAAGAATTTTCTCAATATTTTAATTTCCTTTACCTGGATTATCTTTAATGAGCCTGAAAAATTTTATGCCAAACCAATATTGCTGTAAAACGTCTAGATTCTATGATCACTTTCAGCCCTTAGAAGTAGCATACTTAATGGTCAAACTTATGCTTTAGTTTTGCCACAGGACTCTCAGTCTAGAACCCATTCAAAAATTTCCACAGGAATATACATGTTATGTCACAGAGTGTCTGTAACAACATAAAGGGACCAATGTTTGGTCCAATACCTCATATAAGACAAAATTAGTTCCTGAAAATACAGAATTTCTATTTACAAATAATCACAACATATTTAAAAATGGTGTCAGCATTACTGTTATCATTACATTTTCCTTCAACAAATTTGATGTATTACAATACCAAACAATAATAAGCAATCTCTGAAAAGTCTCAATTCTTCAAAAAATTCACATATTAGACTAAAGCAGTGTTTCACACACTTTAGTCATTCTTGTAACAACTATATGGGTTTTTGTATATCTGAGCATCACCTATATCATTATTTATTAAATTATTTTTTCTTCAAACTGACTTAGTGTTTTCACTCAAAAATTTCAAAAGGAGAAGATTTGGCCAAGCGTGGTAGCTAACACCTACAATCCCAATACCTTGGAAGCGGGAGGCAGGCAGATCATTTGAGCTTGGGAGTTTGAGGCCAGCCTGGTCAATATGGTGAGACATCCGTCTCTGCAAAAAATTAAAAAAAAAAAAAATTAACCGGGCTTGGTGGCACATGCCTGAAATACCAGCTACTTTAGGTGGGAAGATCACTTGAGCCTGGGAGGTTGAGGCTGCAGCAAACCATTTTCATGCCATTACACTCCAGCCTGGGCAATAAAGTGAGACCCTGTCTCAAAAAAGAAAAAATATATATATGTACACATCACTATTGTAAATTGTAGTAGAGGAAACAAATGGAAAACCAAATCAGTTGCCATATTAATAAATATATATGTATATACACACACATGCTCAATAAAAACAATACATAATTTTAAAATAAAAACTAAGATAATGATTATATCAATTTCCCTCTGTGTGAAATTTTATAAGACCTTTCATGATCCATACGTTGGTTAACTCCTAGTTCTTCTCTTATTTTGTTTTCCTTCCGTCTCTCTTTTGTAAGAACACTAAATGTCATTCAATCCTGTGTATTATCTAAGATCTCTTACTGCAGGGTCTTTGTACTTCCTAACTAGCTCTACTTGGTACATTTTTCTCCCCTCTATATCTAGTCAATGATTATCCTTTTACACCTTAGTTGGAGCATGCTTTCTCAAAGAAATCTTCTCGGATCTCCCTAAGCAAGTCAAATTATCCTATAATAGGTTCTCCTATTTAACTTTTGTCAAAAATGTGGGTTTTCACATGTTTTGTGATTCATTGATTTTTTTTCTTTCTTGTTAGATTCAAAGTTTCTAAAGGGCTGTAATAATTAATGGTTATTCATATAATTTTATCTCTAGCAACTAGTACATCCCCATCCCACAAGGAATGGTGAATATATTTTGTTAAATAAATGAATAAAATAATAAATATATTTGTACCATGTTTTTGAAAACATGAGGAAGAATATTTCTATAGTTAAAGAAAATAATCACATCCTTTATTCCTCTAATTGCATTTTTTTTCCCACTTCTAACCATGTTAAATTTGGATTTTATTACCAGCCAAGTGAAAATTAGGTGTGACTTTTGTGATATTGATCATTTTTCCTGTGAAAGGTTGTATCTCCTTTCTCAGGTAAAAGAAAGACTGTCAACGTGATTTTGTGGTTTAGAATTTTGAGCTTCAGAGTTCTCTGAGTTTGTCAAATTTTCTCAGACAGTGTCATTTCAATACTGGAACACCGTTATTTTCATATTAGATCTTTAATTTTTACATTAAAGAAATGTATAGCTTGTAAATTCAACAAGAAAATTTCACAACCATTGAAATAAAAATCAATGCCTCTCCATAGAATACCTAAAATCTTATACTTCCATAATGACAAACACTGGACTAAAGGCTTTTGAAGTTTTCAAAATCACATTACTTTAGATTCATGAAGATTTGATGATGCCTACGGCATTTTTACATATATTATGTGTTTTGACCCTTCCACAAGTACTAAAACTTGAGCAGAGCAAGTATGCTTATTCCCAGTTAAATAAATGTGATGACTTACTAAAATGGCCACGATCTTAATAGTAGTTTATGGTAAGTGTTCTGACTATAGAAGCTTAGTGTTGGAAAAGACTGGGTTATTAAAGTGGACTAGAGATTAATGAAAGTCAAGGAATTTCCCAGTCATTGTCTTGAGGACCTCCATGTAGACAAAATCAAGTATGGTAATGGAAGAAGTTTGGTTAGAAAAGAATCAAAGTTTCAGTGTACAAATATTTCATGAATCATGGGGAGTATTGCAATATTTGTAGAGAGAAATAATGAAAAGAGAAAACATAACAATTTATAATATAATAAAATACAGTAAATATCAAAGAAGAAATGATCTGTCTCAAGTGGAAGATTAATGATGTAAAAGTGTCAGTGCAATGAGGAGAGTACCAATGCTACCTCTTAATGAAAATATTCCTGACACACATAGGATTAGGGTACTAGACTCAAGTGATCCGTAATATATCATCAATTTTAAGGGAGAGGCAAGTATTAGTTATGCCAAGGAAGTTTATCATTCTATGAAATGTCTGAGGCTACTTTCCTATGAGATAGAGGGAGCAGGCTACAATGAAGAGGATGGTAGATAAAATAACTTTGAGCTGTCAGAAACGAGATCGGGGGTGGAAGAAGGTGTGGAGAAGGAGGAAGTCCTCCCTGGGGGCTTGAGAAGGAGCTGGTTCTGAGAGATTGTGTTGGTGGGGATAGGTGAACAATTACCAACTTAGGAGTCTGTACCTTTTGCAGAATAGCCTTGAAATCTGGAGAGAAAGAAAAGCCCAATAATATAGAGATAATACATTTAAAATACATAGTTCAAAGGAAGAGATTTTTTGTTACCTTTGTGGCCATGAAAATGACAAGGAAAGCCACAAATGAGTGAGAACCTCTCTGTCTTTCTGTGTGTGTGTGTGTGTGTGTGTGTGTGTACACACACATTATATATATACACACACACACACATATACTCATATATGTAAATACACACATATGTATATAAATACATATATACATATATATAGAGAGAGGCATTTTTACATCTGGTGAAATTCTGAAAGTAAATTTATGAAACCAAATTACGACATGTCCAATCTTATAGTTACATTTTGAATTCAAGGAATGAAAAAAATTTTGCCATTAAGTTCCATGAAATAAGTTATTGTGTTGTTCCATACAGGGTAGCAAAGGATAGGAAAAAGTAATGAAATTCAACAAAGCCTATACCCCACTACCATTGCCCAAGGAAAAAAGAAGCAGAGGAAAGAAAAAATATTGCTAGATGAAAACAGAAAAAATAGAGAAAGCTTGAAAAACAAAAGCTGCTAAGATTAGATGGTCATTATTTTGCTTCTTTTCTCCTCACCTTATATCATCATGGAATGCATGGAGAATAGATGGCTTGGAGTAAATTGAGAGCCTAATTTGATTTGAATCAATAACTGTGACATCCTGTCCAATGCTCTGAATTAGGTGTTTTTGAAGATACAAAATAAACAAGACTTCAGAGAACATTCACTGTATCCAGGATAATGAATAACACAAAACACCAGTGTCCATTAGTGCCATCGTTGGGAAAGGAGCCCATGGGAGCAAAAAGGTTTAATTCTTTTAGTGGTATCACAGACTTTTAAAACAGGATCATATGTAATTAGGACTCTGATGATTGTGTAGAATTTGTATAGGTGGAACTGGACCAGAAGGGAATCAAGAGAAGCCCGGAAATATTAAAATGGAAGGCAGGTCTTAGGGCAGGTGCTTTTAGTGGGCGATAAAACTGGCAATTCAGATCAAAAGTAAATATGGACATTCAGAAGTTCTTTGGAAGGCCTTGTTGAAAGATATTGTATTATATTGGTTACAAACTCTTGCAGAGATCCGATTAAAATTGTTGCTTCTCACGCACATATGCACGTTCAGTAATGTTTTGCACATTGTTTATAGTTTCACAGAAGGCCTTGAGCTATCAATAATCCTTACTCATAGGCAATGGGAAATCAATGAAAATATGAAAGTAAGTTTCTAAGAGCACACATTTTCTGATAAACTGCAAGCAAATTTTTGTTTCATGTGAAACTCATCATCACCATCTACAACTCTGGATACAACATGGATTAAAAATTGCAATGGTCTTCCCAGGTGTGAAAAGATTAAATCATTTCTCTGGAGAGGTTTACACAATGCCAAGGGTAAATGCTTTTAAGAAGTAAATATCATCTATGTGGGCATATATCTCCGATTCTGTGTTTGTAGAAAGAGTCCCCCTGATAAGTGTGCTAGTTTAAAGGAAGATAATATACATATTTTGAAAGCTGAGAAAAATGACTGAGTTTTGTTCCTCCCATGTTATTTGCATAAAGGGATTTTTATCACTCAGACATTTCTAGAATTAGAAAAGAGCTTTCACAGATTTTACCCTTTGAAAATGACAATATCTAATCTCTTTGCTTTCATGAGCCTAGCCTGCATTGCCAAATATCTCAGGAGGGAAATAGTAAACTATTTTTCACAGATCCTCAATAATAGATGAGATATGCAATGAATTTCATGGAAGTTGAGCACCCTGGAGGTTATTAGTTTGCCATAATATATAGCATTATTCTGACATCACATCATTATCATTATTATTTTTTTGTGCAACCAACCTAAAACATTTGAAGCATTTATCAATTTTATCATTTATGGATCTTAATAAAGAATGTGTGTCTTTTTCTTGAAACTGTTAAGCTATGAAAGTCATTTATATTTTAAGTTATACATGCATGCACTGAATATTTAGTATGGCAACTTGAAGTATATTAGAGAAACAATTAACCAATATTTAGTTAATACAATATACATTTTTTAAGAGCAAGAAACACGTACATAATTAATACATCAAATTATTGACATAAAAATAAGTAATAATTTACACAGGCATTATCAAAGGTTTAATTTTAAAGCCAAAATGTAAAATAAATAGTGATCATTTTCTAAGTGTTATGCTTGGGTGCTAACATATTTTTAATATTAGTATGTGTATATATATATGTGTGTGTATTTTTTTTTTCTTTACGTTAGGCTAGGGAGAGAACTAAATATGCATATTTAATCTCTAAAAGGTTCAACTTGGAAATTCTCTTCAATATTTTCAAGCAATCTTCAGAGTCAACTTTTAAAAGTTGGGAATTGAGGATCTTATATTTTATTGGCAATTTTTTCCTCAAAGACTCTAGAAACCAGTATTAAAATGTTAACTAAACACAATATATATTTGTTAAAACTAATAAAACCTTGCACTTAAAAGGGTAAAAAAAATGTAAACGAAACATCAATAAAGCTGACTCTAAAAAAGCATGAAAAAATGAATCATGTGAAACTTTTAACATACTTTAAAATAGATACAAATATTGTTTACAAGAATATCAGTAAGTTTGAGCATCTCAAATCTGAAAATCTGAAACCAAAATCCAAAATGTTCCCAAATTTGAAACTTTCTGAGAGCTGAAGTGATGCTCAAAGGAAATCCTCATTGCAACATTTCAGATTTCAGATTTTCAGAATAGGAATGCTCAACAGGTATAATGCAAATATTCCAAAAGTTCCCCAAAATCCCAAATCTGAAACACTTCTGGTCTCAAGCTTTTTGGATAAGTGATAGTCAATCTGCACAACCATGAGCTAAAGAATTTTTTTGTCCACCCTGAAGCCCCTGGCCTAAAGAGTAGTACAATTAGAACAAATTTAAAATTCTGTGTTTATCAATATTTTTTATTTCTTAAAAAATGTCAACAGCATTAATTTCACTACCAAGAATCAGTCCATTAAAAATTAAACAAAAATTTCCTCTTTGGTGTTTGGTAGGAGACGTAAAAAGAGTTTTCTTGATATATTTACTATATTTTCTTGTTTTCATCATTTAAAAGATTTATGGTTATTTGTCTATTTAGCTAACAGATGGGAAGTGATTTTCTCATGTTCTGTATTCATCACAGAATGACGGATCATTCCTATTTTCCCTCTATTTCAGAGAAAAACAAATGAAAAATAACTTCTATTATAGTTGTGCTACTTTCATCACAGGGTTATTGTCACTTTACACTAATCCTGGATGTGAGTCAAGGCACTGAGTATCCAGTAAAATAAAATAGCCTTCTTGTACTGTCTCCAGTAGCCTAGTTTTGATTCTAAGCTCTTGCTTCTGCTCACCAGCTGCACACAACTCTTTCTGCATTGTCTGACCCACTCTTCCCTTTCAGAATTCAATCGTCTGCCTTTTCAGCTGACCTCTTATTGATTCTGTGGCGAGATACTTTGCCTGTCTTTGAGTTTCAGATAAACCCTTATTCTTCTATCATAAGTGGCAAAACTAAGACCAAAAAGCCAATGCCCTATAAATGGTCTAAGGTGTGTTAGGATCCAAGGCACCTAAATCTGTTGTGAGATGTTTACAAGCTTTCCATGCTCTTCTTCAAACATGGAAAGCATAAGAAAGTGCTGACCACTGGCATTTGAATCACTTCATATCCAGTTCTCCCAATCCAACTATTAGGAATCTCATCCAGTATGGGATAGCTCCCCATTTCAGGAACAAATGAGCTCACAACCCTCCCAAACCCATGTATTTTTTGGCTTCACTCCCAGGAGATAGCTCCTTCACAGCTTTCTTCTTCCCAAAGCATAACCTATCTCACCTATTAGGAAAAGTGGGATAATAGTAAGGAAGTCCTAGTCCTTTCCTCAAAGCATCCCAATGGGACATTATTTCTTAGGCAAATCCATGTCCTCCATTCAAAGGAAGAAGGAGATCCCTTCCTATCATACATAAAATAGTTTATGAAGGAAGAGCCTATTTTAGACTTTGCCATTGTTCATCTTTACCCATAGTATCATTCCTTTCAAGGACTCTAGATTTTAAGCCAGTTAAAACCACATTACTTTAGATCCTTTATATTAAACTCAAAATAAATACTACTTAATGATACTCTGTTTGGTTCAATACATTGGTAACGGTTCTTTTTTCTGATTGCTACTAAATATGTTGTTGAATTCCAGAAGATCCTGGTTAGCCATTCTTGAAATAACATACTCAATAGCATTAATTTGGATTCATCCATATATAGAAACATATTTTGAGTATGTGGTCTTTTATTGGGATACATCTGGAATACATTGGTTGTTCCATTAACTGACTGCCCACTTGTATATAAAGATAATACTTATGGAAATGTATTAAACCCTCTTTTAGTAACCTTTATATATTATATAATCTGCTTCTTACAAAAACTTTATGAGGCAGGTACTATTATTCATGCCCATTTTAGTGTTCAAGAAACTAAGGTGGAGCTCTACTGAGTAACTTTCTCCAGGACATGCAGCTAATAAAAAGTTATGATTGTATTTGAATCAAGAAAGTCTGGATCTAGAGCCCATGATTTTAACCGTGACTCAACTTAACTTTAGCAGATGTCCATTTTAACTGAGACTCTTCCTGTTTTTTGTCAGAACTTGACGAGATTGTATGACTTAGTTTTAATGGAGTCAATCCACTTTCACTATCCATTTCACTAGCCCACAGTATCTGAAACAGATAGATCCCACCAAAAGATGTTCTGCCAGAATGTAAGGACATAGAAGAAATTTTAAATACTCAAGGGCTAAAATTTGACAAAGAGCCACTGCAGGGTGGAAACAAGATTTTGAAGTATTAAAATGTCAACCTCTTATTCTGACGCATGTATATCAGTAAGATTTAATATAGACCTTCTGACTTTTTAGACCTCATCCCTGGGAGAGAGAGCTCATTGATCTTTCATCTACTTGTCATCAAATACTGGAAAAATTATTCATAAGAACAGTGAGTTTGCAAAATATCTAGGCTGTAAAACATATTTCCTCTTTCCATATTACAACTTCTGAAAAGCAATATCATATCTTCAAGAATGAGTTATATCAAAAAGCGATTATTCACAGAGGCCATCCCTCATGCCATTCTTAAAGATTACACCCCTAGAGAAAGTAAAAACTCATCCATTGTGGTTTAGGAAATGTCTTTCTGTATGTTCCTCAGTCATTTTATCTTGTCCTCTTCAGCCTGCTTGTAGTTAGTTGTTGTTTTTGTTTTGTACACTACCTTCTCTACCATTAGTAGAATATTTACCTCTTTATTGTCTTAACCCACAGTTTCCCAATCTCAGCACTAGTGACATATTGAGCTGGATAATTATTTGTTGTGAGGGGGCTGTCTTGAGTATTGCAGGATGTTTAGAAGCATCCCTGCCCTCTACATTAGGTGCTAGCGATACTACTCTCTCCCCATCCCCAAGTTATGACAAGTAAAAATGCCTCCACTCATTGCCAAATGTCTGTTGGTGAAGAGGGTGGCAAAAATTTCCCTCTGTTTGAAAACTACTGACATAAAGCATGGAGAAAGTTGTTTCCTAAGAAGATACATAAGATCACTTACATAGCTTTCAGCTTTAAATTTTCCTTCAAGGAGAACTTAATAAAAGATAGTATTAAAGTATGTGGGCAGTAAGAGGCAGTTATATACCTGAAAACTGACCATAGATTTTGGATTCAGACTGCCTGCCTGGGCCTGAACTCCAATTCTAGTACTTAGTAATTACATGAAAGTTCACCACAGTTTCCTCATCTGTAAAGCTGAAATAATGTTCTTGTGCTGATTATTCTCTTTTGCTCCTCCAGATTATCTCCACCCTTGTCTTCCCTGACTGGGAGGCCGACCCACAGGACTAATCTTATGTTTCAGAAAAGAAACCGGAGATTCTATGACCTTAATAAGGAGTTTTTCTGAAACAAAACTTGTATATGGGAGACTTGGGCTTCATAGCTAGGAGCACTGTCTAAAATTAAACAAGTGCTCACACTACCAATGACTAACTTCCTGTTTTAATAATTCTACTAATTAGGAAAGTTTTAATACCCATTTATTTCATTTTGAAGATACTTCTATAACTGTAGTTAATCCTGCATATGCTTTCTATTAACTCTCAAATATTTGTGTAAAGATTATTATCATTCTCTTTTAACAGATGAGGAAACTCAAGCCACAAGCCTGTTTTTGTATGCTCTCCTATCCCATGAACATTCCCTTCAGCCTCTGCTTGATTTGTTTCCTCCAAACATTGGGCTTTAATTCTAGCTGTCACTTCATCAAAGAGCACTTTTGTGGTTATCAGGTCATCTAGAGTCAATTTCCCTTATTCCTTATTTATTCCCTGTATAGCACTTATCTATAATCTCAAATTATTTTATCTACATAGGTTTTTCTACTTGCCATTTGCCTGTCTCTCCAGTAGAAGAGACAGAGAATATAGCTGTCTTGTTCACGTTTGTCTCCTCTGTGCCTAGTATGACAACAGAGAGCAATATGTGATTAACAAGTATTGAGTGAGTGAATGAAGAGTCATACATCTAAGAAATGGTAGTCAGGAACTGAACTCAGATCTTAATGAATGAAAAGCAAAGCTTGAAATCACTATGACTATTTCCTTTTACAATCTGAAGGAATCTCTAATCCTAAGAATATAGGGCAGCCAAGGAATAGAAGCTTCTCCACCAGTCTTCCCACATCAGTTTCACATTTGATTTTTCTCTCACTGTTGACCATCCTCTCTTCCAGCACCCTGAACTCTTGGTCGATTTTATTGTACCATTTCCAAATTACATAATTAGCCCAATCACTTACTTTCATATTCATTGCTACCTTAGCCAAGATAATGTCTTTATTTTTTATGCTATAACACAGTCTTCTTATTGATTTTTTTTGTTTGTTTCACTCTTTCTTGATATATTCTCCACAGAACAGCTGGTAGAAATTAAAAAGAAAAGAATCGTAACATTGCCTTAAGGAAAAATTTTCAATCATTTTCCTTTGCAATTGGAATAAATATAAAAATCATTAGAATAACCAAAAAAAATGTATTCTCTGATATTGCTTTCTGCACTCCCCCTCATTTACCGCTTCTCAGTGTTCCAGCCTTTTTTAAGTTTTGTTTGTTTGTTTGTTCGTTTTTTGAGATGGAGTCTCACGCTGTCGCTCAGGCTGGACTGCAACCTCTGTCCCCCGGATTCAAGTGATTCTTGTGCCAGTAGCTGGGACTACAGATGTGCGCCACCAGGCCTGGCAAATTTTTTTGGATTTTTAGTAGAAATGGGTTTTCCCCATGCTAGCTGGTCTTGAAACCTTGACCTTAAGTGATCTGCCTGCCTGGGCCTCCCAAAGGGCTGGGATTACAGGTGTAAGCCAGGGCGCCTGGCCCCTTTTTTAAGTTTCTTGAGCAAGACAAGCTCATTCCTTTCTTTGGAATCCTGATCATTGTGTTAGGCCGCCTCATCATTCAAGGAAAGTTCTACTTTCCCCAACTACCATCCCTAAGAGGTAATAGTCTTTTTTTTTTTTTTTTTTTTTTTTTCTTTGTGGCATTTATTTGCTACTGAAGTTATTTATATGTTCCATGTGTACCACTCCACACCAGAGGTTTTAGAATTTTTCCTAGATCATAACCGTATTTGCAGTTCCTGGAACAATACCTGGTGCGAAGTAGACACTAAATTAAAAAAAAAAAATTGAGTAAATGATTAAATATATTTATTCTGGACTTTCACAGAACTTTTAGAATAATGGCTCAGTATTGTTACCTTTTATTCTTAACTAAAAATGTTTCTAAGAAAAACTCAAATCTAATATGCTGGAAATAGGCAGGAGCCTTTCCACTGCAAATGACACAAACTCAACTCAAACTACTTTACACTAAAATGTAATTTGTCAGCTCTAGTGTCTGAGATACTCAAAAAGTGATGTGACATTCAACCTGGACTTGAAGTTAAAACACTGTTGGCTGCTTCTCTTTCTCTCTCTCTCTCTCAGTCTCTCTTCCCCTGCCTCTTTCTCCCTCTCCTTTTAACTCTGTTAACTTTATTTTTAGATCGTGTCTCTATAGTTAGTATTAATATGACCGCTAGCTACCCCAGGCTTACAGTTAGTGATCTCAGGGTAAAGAAAGAAGTCCCCTCTCACACAGTGTACTTAGAGGTGCTCCCAAATTATTATTTTGCTCCACCCCAAAATATGAACCCATCTCAATAATGGAGGAAGTAGGCATGTCCTTGTGTGACAATCCCAGCAGAACCACATAGAGAGGAAGAGGAGGAATGGCTCAAAAATTAAAGCTCAGGAAAGAAGAAAGTGCACTTAAAGGCCACCAAGCCATAATGTGCCCTTTTCAGTGGCTCATTGTAGGAAACATGCCAGCCATTCAAAACCACTTACAATAAGCAAATCTAAAGTTAAACTAACATTGGAAAGATAGATCCAGGTGTATTTCACCTTTCTTCTGATCCTGGATGGTGACATAACTGGTTCAGCCTTCAGGATAACTGTTCAACTTGGGTTGAACTTAGCCATGAGGCAAGAAAGTATGGAAAGTTTAAATGTCTAACTAGTTTATGCTCCATTTCACACTCAGTGATATTAAATGAGACATGAGAGATGAACAATGCAGTTGGTTCTTCATTAAACTGTTATAGCCAGTTCTATTTTAAACTTATACAGGCTTATTTCCATTTGTAGATGTGCATGTGAATACTTGCACATTTTCTATGACATATGTGTAGAATAAATAAATACCCATGATGGTAAAGATACATTTCTTCATTCTAAAGATATCAATTATCAATATGTAGATTCTGAATTGTATAAAACGTTAATCCCCAGTTTGCCAACATTGGCTAGAACATTTTCTAAAGAAGCCTAACAGTTTAGGGGAATGTAGACAGTATTTCCCTCTTGTTTATGGTTTTGCTTTCTGTGGTTTCAGTTACCCAGAGTCAAAGGACGTCTGAAAATATTAAATAAAAAAATTCCAGAAGTAAACAATTCTTTCTTTAAATTGAGTACCAGTCTTGAGTAGCATGATGAAATCCCATGCTGTCCTGCTCCATCCTGCCTGAGACATGAATTATTTATTTGCCTAGAATATCCACCCTGTATGCACTAACCTGTCCATTAGCCACTTAGTAGTTGTTCCTGTTATCAGGTTGACTTAGTGGTATCACAGTACTTGTGTTCAAGTAACCCTTATTTTACTTAGTAATAACTTGAAAGTGCAAGGGTCGTGATGCTGGAATATTGTTTTATTTGTTCTAATTTGTTATTATTGTTGTTACTCTCTCACTATGCCTAATTATGAATTAAGCTTTACTATAGGTATGTATGTATAGGAGCAAACATTAGTATATACAGGGTTTGGTACTATCCAGCATTTTTGGTATTCACTGCAGGAGATGGTCTTGGAAGGTATCCGCTGAAGACAAGAAGAGAATGCAATTGTATCTTAACAATACAAATTCTCACAGAAACCAAAGGAGTCTAGGGAAAATAATCCATATTTTAAAAAAAATACTTAGCTAAGATCTATTCCTCTAAGCTGCTTATCTGCGTAACACAGGGACACCAAATTAGAGATAGTAATTTTCTGAAAGAAAGTATGTTTTGGGGACCCTTGGAAAATAAAAAACACATGTTTTGGGAAGAAAAATCTTGCCAAAGAGCCAAAACAATATAGTAGAATGAGACAATTTTATTATTAAGTTTACGTAAAGTTTGATTCTTTATAACTACCACCACCATAGAAAGAAAAGCTTACATTGGACACTACGTTTAATTATGAAATATAGAAAAGATTCAAGTAGAGATTGTTTTATTTTTTATTTGTTTTGTTTTGTTTTGTTTTGTTTTGTTTTGAGATGGAGTTTTGCTCTTGTTGCCCAGGCTGGAGTGCAATGGCCCAATCTCAGCTCACCACAACCTCCTCTGCCCGAGTTCAAGTGATTCTCCTGCCTCAGCCTCCCAAGTAGCTGGGATTACAGGCATGCGCCACCACGCTTGGCCAATTTTTAGTAGAGACAGGGTTTCTCCATGTTGGTCAGGCTGGTCTCCAACTCCCAATCTCAGGTGATCCACCAGCCTCGGCCTCCCAAAGTGCTGGGATTACAGGCATAAGCCACCACGCCCGGCCGAGATTGTTTTAATGATGACTAACGTTGTAATTTTAATGAAGAGAGTTTCTCCTGACTTAGAGTTTTCCTACTACTCTTTATTCTAGTGTGTCTTGAGTTATCACATTGAAAAACAAATTATAATAAAATAGGATTTGATGTAGCTTGATTGTCTGACACGGCCCAAATCTCATGTTGAAATATAATCCCCAATGTTGGACGTACGGCCTGGTGGGAGCTGGTTGGATCATGGGGGCAAATTTCTCATGAATGGCTTAGCACCATCTCCTTGGTGCTGTCTTTGCGATAGTGAATGGATTCTCTCAAAATCTGGGTTTTTGAAAGCATGTGGGACCCTCTGTCTTGCTCTTGTTGCTGCTTTCACCATGTGACATACCTGCTCTCCCTTTTCCTTCCTGCCTGATTATAGTTTTCTGAGGCCTCCTCAGCAGCAGATGTCGCTCTGCTTCCTGTACAGCCTGCAGCACCTTAAGCCAATTAAAAACCTCTCTTCTTTATAAATTATCCAGTCTTGGGTATTTCTAGCAATGGAGGAATAGACTAATACAGATTTAATCTATAACAAATCAATATAAAAATCTCAGTGAATTCACACTGCCGAAAACTTACTTATTCTACATATGTGGAATACCCTTTCCTTAGAGTTTTCTAAAATTAGATTAATGAAGGTAAGTAGAATCTGCCCTAATGATCACACTCTAGTTAGGAAATGTGGAGGAAAAAAAACATAAAAGGGTTATTTACTCTTTGTTATTTGCAAACATCATTAAATCTCCATCATATTTATAGGAGTAATAATTTCATAATAAATGCTATGAAGTAAGCAGTAGAAACTCATTACTGTGTAATGAACAAAAGTATATTTGCCAAATCCAGTTGTCCCTTTTTAGTTTTACTCTTAAAATTTTTAGTCTTTAATTAATTCTGATAACAATCTTATCTTTTCTACCATTCTTTTTATTCTTTTCTTCTTTATTACTCCTTCTCTTATTTCCTTGCTTGCTTCTTTTGCTCTTATCTGCATTAGTAACACAGTGGCACCAAATTAGAGATAGTAACTTCCTGAAATAAAGTATGTTTTGGGGACCCTTGGAAAATAAAAAAAACATACATGTTTTGGGAAGAAAAATCCTGACAATTTAAAGTAATTATTTTCTGTAAGTGCAAATACTCCTCCAGTTTAGGTTCTATCTTTGGCTTTTAAAATTTATCTGTCTAGGCCAGGCACAGTGGCTCACTCCTGTAATCCCAGCACTTTGGGAGGCTGAGGCGGGCGGATCACTTGAGGTCAGGAGTTCAAGACCAGACTGGTCAACATGGTGAAACCCCATCTCTACAAAAAAACAAAACAAACAACAGCAACAACAACAACAAAAATTAGCTAGATGTGGTGATGCAAGCCTGAAATCCTAACTACTTGGGAGACTGAGACACGATAGTCATTTGAACCTGGGAGATGGAGGTGGCAGTGTACTGAGATCGCGCCACTGCACTTCAGCCTGGGTGGCAGAGTGAGACTCTGTCTCAAAAAAAAAAAAAAAAAATATATATATATATATATATATATATATATAATCTATTTATCTATCTATCTATCTATCTGTCTGTCTATCTATCTATCTACCTATCTTTTCCCATTGAAATTCTATTTCGCCACTTAACCAGGTTTTTTTTCTTCTTTCAGAACATTTTTTTTCACTTTAAATTCCAGGATATATGTGCAGAACGTGCAGGTTTGTTACATAGATATATGTGTGCCATGGTGGTTTGCTGCACCTATTGACCCATCCTCTAAGAAGTTCCCTCCCTCATTCCCCACTGCACAACAGGCCTGGTGTGTGTTGTTTCCTTCCCTGTATCCAAGTGTTCTTACTGTTCAGCTCCCACTTATGAGTGAGAACATGCCATGTTTGGTTTTCAGTTCCTGTGTTAGTTTGCTGAAAATGATGGCTTCGAGCTTCATCGATGTCCCTGCAAACACATGATCTAATTCCTTTTAATGGCTGCATAGTATTCCATGGTGTATATGTACCACATTTTCTTTATCCAGTCTATCATTGAGGGGTATTTGGGTTCGTTCCATGTCTTTGGTATTGTAAATAGTGCTGCAATAAACATACGTGTGTCTGTGTCTTTATAGTAGAATGATTTATATGCCTTTGGGTATATACCCAGTAATGTGATTGCTGGGTCAAATGATATTTCTGATTCTAGATCCTTGAGGAATCACCACACTGTCTTCTGCAATGGTTGAACTAATTTACATTTACACCAACAGTGTAAAAGCATTCCTATTTCTCCACAGCCTCATCAGCATCTATTTTCTTGAATTTTTAATAATTGCCATTCTGACTGGCATGAAATGGCATCTCATTGTGGTTTGGATTTGCATTTTTCTAATGATCAGTGATGTTGTGTTTATTTTCATATTTTTTCTTGGCCATGTCTTCTTTTGAGAAGCGTCTGTTCATATCCTTTGCCCACTTTTTTAAGCGGTTGTTTTTTTCTTGTACATTTGTTTCAGTTCCTTGTAAATTCTGGATATTAGACCTTTGTCAGATGGGTAGATTGCAAAAATTTTCTCCCATTCTGTAGGTTGCTTGTTCACTCTGATGGTAGTTTCTTTTGCTGTACAGAAGCTCTTTAGTTTAATTAGATCCCATATGTCAATTTTGGTTTTCATTGCAATAGATTTTTGCATTTTTGTCATGAAGTCTTTGCCTATGCCTATGTCCTGAATGGTGTTGGCTAGATTTTCTTCTAGCTATCTTGGGTTAATTTTTGCATAAGGTGTAAGGAAGGAGTTCAGTTTCAGTTTTCTTCATACAGCTAGCCAGTTATACCAGCACCATTTATTGAATAGGAAATCCTTTCCCCATTGCTGGTTTTTGTCAGATTTGTCAAAGATCAGATGGTTGTAGATGTGTGATGTTATTTCTGTGGTCTCTGTTCTGTTCCAATGTTCTATATGTCTGTTTTGGTACCAGTACCAAGCTCTTTTGATTACTGTAGCCTTGTAGTATAGTTTGAAGTCGGTAGCATGATGCCTCCAACTTTGTTCTTATTGTTTACAGTTGTCTTTGCTATACGGGGTTGTCTTTGATTCTATATGAAATTTAAAGTAGTTTTTTTTGAATTCTGTGAAAAATGTCAGTGGTATTGTGATGGGACTAACACCGAATCTGTAAATTACTTTGGGCAGTATGACCATTTTCACAATATTGATTCTTCCTATCCATGAGGGTGGAATATTTTTCCATTTGTTTGTGTCCTCTCTTATTTGCTGAGCAGCAGTTTGTAGCTCTCCCTGAAGAGGTTCTTCAAATCCCTTGTTAACTGTATTCCTAGGTATTTTATTCTCTTTTTAACAATCGTGAATGGGAGTTCATTTATGATTTGGCTCTCTGCTTGTCTACTGTTGGTGTATAGGAATGCTTGTGGTTTTTGCACATTGATTTTGTATCCTGAGACTTTGCTGAAATTGCTTATCAGCTTTAGGAGATTTTGGGCTGAGATGATGGGGTTTTCTAAATATGGAATCATGTCATTTGTAAGCAGAGATAATTTGACTTTCTGTTTTCCTATTTTAATACCCTTTGTTTCTTTCCCTTGCCTGATTGTTCTGGCCGGAATTTCCAATACTGTGTTGAATAGGAGTGGTGAAAGAGGGCATACTTGTCTTGTGCTGGTTTTCAAAGGAAACGCTTTCTGCTTTTGCTCGTTTAATATGATACTGGCTGTGGGTTTTTCATAAATATCTCTTATTATTTTGAGATATGTTCCATTAATTCCTAGTTTATTGAGACTTGTTAACATGAAGGGATGTTGAATTTTATCAAAGGCCCTTTCTGCATCTATTGAGATAATCATGTGTTTTTTTGTCTTTGGTTCTGTTTAGGTGATGGATTACATTTATTGATTTGCATATGTTGAACCAAACTTGCATCCCAGGGTTGAAGCTGACTTGATCATGGTGAATAAGTTTTTTAATGTTTTGCTGAATTTGGTTTGCCAGAATTTAACTGAATATTTTTGTGTTGATGTTCATCGGGGATATTGACCTGAAGTTTTCTTTTTTTTGTTGTGTCTCTGCCAGGTTTTGGTATCAGGATGATGCTTGCTTCATAAAATGGATTATCCCTCCTTTTCAATTGTTTGGAATAGTTTCAGAAGGAATGGTACCAGCTCCTCTTTGTACCTCTGGTAGAATTTGCCTGTGAATCCATCTGGTCCTGGGCTTTTTTTGGTGAGTAGGCTATTAATTACTGCCTCAATTTCAGAACTTGTTATAGGTCTATTCAGGGATTCAACTTCTTCTAGGTTTAGCCTTAGGAGGGTGTATGTGTCCAGGAATTTATCCATTTCTTTTCAATTTTCTAGTTTATTTGGTAGAGGTGTTCATAGTATTCTCTGATACTCGTTTATATTTCTTTGGGGTCAATGGTGATATCTCCTTTATCTTGTTTTGTGTCTATTTGATTCCTCTCTCTTTTCTTCTTTATTAGTCTAGCTAGTGCTTTACCTATTTTGTTAACTTTTTCTAAAATCTGGATCTCGGATTGATTGATTTTGGGCAGCTTTTTCGTGTCTCTATCTCCTTCAATCTTGCTCGATCTTAGTTATGTCTTGTCTTCTGCTAGCTTTTGGATTAATCTGCTCTTGATTCTCTAGCTCTTTTAATTGTGATGATAGGGTGTCGATTTCAAATCTTTCTAGCTTTCTCAAGTGGGCATTTAGTGCCATAAATTTTCCGCTTAACACTGCTTTAGCTGTGTCCTAGAAATTCATGTATGTTGTCTCTTGGTTCTCATTTGTTTCAAAGAAATTCTTGATTTCTGCCTTAAATTTCATTATTTACCCAAGAGTCATTCCGGATCAGGTTGTTCAATTTTAGTGTAAATATGTGATTTTGAGTGAGTTTCTTAATCCTGACTTCTAATTTGATTGCACTGTGGTCTGAGAGACTGTTTGTTATGTCTTCACTTCTTTTGCATTTGCTCTGGAGTGTTTTCCTACCAATTATGTGGTTGATTTTAGAATAAGTGCCATGTGGCACTGAGAAGAATGTATACTATGTTGCTTTGGGGTGGAGAGTTCTGTAGATGTCTATTGGGTCCACTTGATCCAGAGCTGAATTCAAGTCCTGAATATCCTTGTTAACTTTATGTCTTGATCTGTCTAATATTGACAGTGGGATGTTAAAGTCTCCCATTATTATAGTGTGGGAGTCTAAGTCTCTTTGTAGGTCTCTAGGAACTTATTTTATGAATCTGGGTGCACATATATTTAGGATAGTTAGCTCTTCTTTTTGAATTGATCCCTTGATCATTATGTAAAGCCCTTCTTTGTCTTTTTTGATCTTTGTTGGTTTGAAGTTTTGTCAGAGGTTGGATTGCAACCCCTGCTTTTTTTTTTTTTTTTTTTTTTTTTTTTTTTTTTTTTTTTTTTTTTTTGCTTTCCATTTGCTTGGTAAATTTTCCTCCATCTCCTTATTTTGAGACTCTGTGTGTCTTTGCATGTGAGATGGGTGTCCTGAATACAGCACCCCTAAGAGTCCTCTTTCCAATTTTCCAGTCTCTGTCTTTTAACTGGGGCAGTCAGCCCATTTACATTTAAAGTTAGTATTGTTATGCGTGAATTTGATCCTATCATCGTGATGCTATCTGGTTATTTTGCACACCAGTTGATGCAGTTTCTTCATAATGTCATTGGTCTTTATATTTTGGGGTGTTTTCTGCAGTGACTAGTAGCAGTTTTTCCTTTCCATATTTAGTGCCTCCTTCAAGAGCTCTTGCAAGGCAGGCCTGGAGGTGATGAAATCGCTTAGCATTTGCTTGTCTGGAAAGGATTTTATTTCTCCTTTGCTTATGAAGCTTAGTTTGGCTGGATATGAAATTTTAGGCTGAAAATCCTTTTCTTTGAGAATGTTGAATATAGGCCCCCAATTTCTTATGCCTTTTAGGGTTTCTGCTGAAAGGTCTGCTGTTAGTCTGATGGGCTTCCCTTTGTAGGTGACCTGGCCTTTCTTTCTGGCTGCCTTTAACATTTTTTCCTTCATTTCAAGCTTGGAGAAGCTGATGATTATGTGTCTTGGGGGAAATCTTCTCATGGAATAGCTTAGTGGTGTTCTCTGTATTTCCTGAATTTGCATGTTGGCCTATCTTGGTGGATTGGGGAAGTTCTCCTTGGTAATATCCTAAGTGTGTTTTCCAGCTTGTTTCCATTCTGTGCATCTTCTTCAGGTACTCCAATCAATCATAGGTTTGGTCTTTTTATGTAGTCCTGTATTTCTTGGACCCTTTGCTCATTCCTTTTTGTTCTTTTTTCTCTAATCTTGTCTGCATGCCTTATTTCAACAAGGTGGTCCTCCGACTCTGATATCCATTCTTCTACTCGGTTGATTTGACTATTGACACTTGTGTATGCTTCACAAAGTTCTTGTTCTATGTTTTTCAACTCCATCGGGTCATTTGTGTTCATCTCTAGACTGGTTATTCTAGTTAGCAGCTCCTCCAACCTTTTATCAAGGTTTTTAGCTTCTTTGTGTTGAGTTGCAATATGCTCCTTTGGCTAGGCAATGTATTTTTTTATTACCCATCTTCTGAAGCCTACTTTTGTCAATTTGTAGGCTCATCCTCATCCTAGCTGGAGAGGACTTGCAAACATTTGGAGGACAAGAGGCACTCTGGCCTTTGGGATTTTCAGCTTTTTTTCATTGATTCTTTCTCATATTCATGACTTTTTCTTATTTCAATCTTTGAGGTTGCTGACACTTGGTTGGGGTTTGTGTGGGGATTTTTTGTTGTTGTTGTTGATGCTGTTGTTTTTGCTTTCTGTCTGTTTTTCTTTCAGTGGTCAGGCCCTCCTTCTGTAGGACTCCTGCGGTTTGCTGGGGGTTCCCTATTCATCAGCTTTACTCCTGCACCTGGAGATGTCACTCAAGGAGGCTGGAGAACAGCAAAGTTGGGTGCCTGCTCCTTCTTCTGGAATCTCTGACCTTGATGGGCACTAACCTGATATCAATGGGATAGCTCCTGTATAGGAGGGTCTCACCCAGTTGGGTGGCACAGGGAACAGGACCCATTAACAAAGCACTTTGACTGTCCTTTGGTAGAGGGGTTGTGCTTTGCTAGGGGGAAACCCAATTGTCTGAGGTGCCCAGATTCCTCAGAACTACCAGGAGGAAAGGCTAAATCTGCTGGTCCACAGACTGTAGCCACCCTTCCTGCTAGGGGCTCAGGCCCAGGGAGATCAGGGATCTGTCCCTGACCCTCTGGCTGAAGTTGTTGGAGTTCCACACCCAGTGAGAAAAGATGAGCCAGGGTCAGGCCTGAAGAGCCACTCTGGCTGCAGTCTGCCATAGCTGGTGTGTTGGGCTGTGGGCGGCACCTCTTGGGACCAAGCCATCCAGCCTTCCTGGCTCCAGCCAGGGAAAAGCATGGCCTAGAGCTATAGAGATGGATGCTGCTTTTCCCCAACCCAGGGAGCTTGGTGTGTGAGGCAGTTATGAGTCCCAGTGCTGGCTGCTGCCCCTCCCCGCAGGAGTTCAAACTGCTTAGCTAGCAGGCAGCGGCAGCTGTGAAGCTGGTCGCCCCTTCCCCCTGAGAACTTGGCAGGCCTAAGCAGATTTTAGCTGAGAGGCTGTTGAGAATCTGCATGGCTTGGGGATTGGGACCCTAGGCCTCAATGGCATGAGTTCGCGAGTGGGATCTTCTGATCCGTGGGTTGCACAGTTCTGTGGAAAAAGCATGGTTTCCCTGGCTGAGTAGCACCCTCACTCACTGCCTTCCTTTGTTGTGGGGTGGGGGCTCCCCTGTCCCGTGTGGCTCTCCAGTGGGCCACCGCATCACACTGCTCTTCTTTCCTCCACGTGGATCATGCCAGCTGCCTGGTAGGTTCTGATGAGAGAATATGTTTACCTTGGTTGCTAGTGCATTATTCACATGCTATTATGGTTCTTTTCAGTGGCAGCCTCTGATTGCCACTGCTTCTCAGAAGCAGCCATGGTTTGTCAGCCATGTTGGCCCCACCCTCTAACCACTTTTCAGGTGGTATTAAAATTCTCGTTTCTAGATCAAACTCCAGATGAAATTATTTTACAACTTACATCACTTGTCCTATTGATAGTTCATTTTGTAATGAACTAAACTCAGTATCGTCCCAAAACCTTTCATCTTCTTAGTTCCTTCTTTCAATTAATGATGCCAGCCCTCCTATTGTGAGGTGTAAAACCCTAGTCATATTTATGTCCTTACTCTCTTGAGCTAACCACAGTAATTTAATATTTAAATCACATGATTCTAAATTCCAAAATATCTTTCTTATCCTCTCTTTATTATTTATTTTCAATATTGCCCTACTTATTACAAATTCTTTACCACACTATAGGTACATCTCATAGTATTATGCTTGCAGTACTTTGTATAATGCCTTATATCAGTTAGGCGTAACACATGTAGTTGTTGAAGTAAGTTGTATACACAGGTGCAAAAATTTATAATATGGTCCTTATTTTTCAAAGAAACATAAGCTATAGTTTGGAGCTTCCCTTCAACAAAAATTACATGACACTAGAAGTAAAATAATATTAAAGTCATATTTTAGATACTATAAAATCCAACTCTACATGATATGTTTTCTACCACCAAAAGTTTAGAATTCGTAATAGTAATTGTATAGGTTGTAAATACCCAACTTGCAGCTTTTCTAATCTGTAAAATGACAAAATATTAACAATTCATGAAAAGTAATACATTCAATTTGAAAACTGAGCAAGGGAAAGGATACTAACATTGAGCGTTCAATATTGGCAGGTACTATGATAGAGAACGTACATAGGCAGTTCAGCTTAAACCTTACAATAAGCTTGTGGAGAGAGATTATTTTATGGCATTTTACACATGGGAAAAACTTTCATATTTTTATTTCTCCATGATCACAATTCTAGCAAATGGCTCCCCTGAAACTAAAATCTAACTTTTAACTTTTTAAATCACATCTGCAGGAGACACCTAATAATATGTGCCAGGCTTCTGTCTTACTGTGCAATGCAGATAAAATTTAAAAAGAAAAAAAATGTGTTATACTACATTTGGGAATGTTTAAATAAGAAGCAAAAGTTTATGTTAGGCTAAAGCACTTTCAAATCTCTAAAAGCATCAATCATGTATTATCTAACCTCCAAGCATTTATACAAACTGCTTTCTCTGCCTAGTAAAATAAAGACAACGTTACAATAAGTGAATGACAGTTAAATAATTCATACATTCTTTAATTTCACAATCAAAATTGAGTGCACACTCTGTGAAGTGACCAGAATTCCTGGAGTTTACAGTTGTTCCCGGATAAATATATTCATCAGTTGGATATTCTATTTATTAGTTGTGTAACACTGAGTGATCTGCTTATTTCCCAGAGCTTTAGTTTTTTTATATGTAAATAGGATTTTAAATTTTAAATAGGATTTTAAATAGGATTTTAAATAGACTGTTGTAAAGAATAAATGCAGAAATATTGTGATTTATTTAGCACAGTTACTAGCAGTCATTTTGGATTTGACTTTCAGCCACACTTTTGGTTAGTTTTGGTTTCTTTGCTTCATTTTTAAAATTCTTCCTTATAATTTAGCAATCTGATTATACATCCTTCTTCCCAAGAAACCTTCTCTGCAACCTCAGTACAAAATGAAGCATCATTTCCACACATACTCACATAGCTATCTGTATACATCACCATATTACAAATCACAATTTTTTGTAATTACATATATTTTACATCCCAAATCAGACTATAAGGTTCCTTTTTTTTTTTTTTTTTTTTTTTTTTTTTTTTTTTTTTTTGGAGACGGAGTCTCTCTCTTTTCACCCATGCTGAAGTGCAATGGCACGGCTCACTGCAACCTCCACCTCCCGGGTTCAAGCAGTTCTCCTGCCTCAGTCTAACAAGTAGCTGGGATTACAGGTGCCCGCCACCACACCGGACTAATTTTTGTATTTTTGGTACAGACGAGGTTTCACCATATTGACCAGGCTGGTCTCAAACTCCTGACCTCAGGTGAACCGCCTGCCTCGGCCTCCCAGAGTGCTGAGATTACAGGTGGAAGCCACCACCCCCAGCCAACTATAAGATTCTTAAGGGTAAGATGAGATTTGGGCTGCTCACCCATGAGTTCACAGCAGGTGCCACATTTCTAGACCACAGTGGATTTCTAATAAGTGGTTCTGAATGAATGTGCTTGAAGTACAAAGAAATAATGGGGATGTAGGAGTGGTAAACTTCTTGGCAGTTGTTTCAGTATTGCAACCCAAATTGGATCTACAATGGATGGAAGGCCATTATTAACCTAACAGCCATGTGAGTGTTTTAACTCTCTCTACTGCCTTTCAGTTTAATAGCGTTCCCCAGTAGGAAAGGCAAAACAGACTGCATGCACTGTCTGTCTGGAATATTGTTGAAAAAGGTTCATACATTAGAAGAAATATTGGACTCAAGAACATTCCCAGTTACCAAATAGAAATTTATTACCTAGTTTGATTTTGCTCAGAAAAATGTAATATCTAGGTAAATAAAATCTGAAAATAGAGCATTTATTGTCTCATTATATAAAAGAATTGAATAACCTTGGTATTTAAACAGAACTTGTGAATGCAGGTAATATTCATTACAAAATGTCGTCAGTCAAATTCCCAGTCTTTCATTATGGTGGCTATAAAGATTGAAAATTTTAAATAAAGCTGGACTGTACTGAACTTTTCACTTCCTCCAAGTGAGCAAGTAAGTTCATTTTTTTGGGGGGGGGTGTCCTCAAAGCAATTTTATTCCAGCAGTGGTTCTTTATGATAAACTGGGATAACTTCTTCCTTCGCTGATGGATGTGGGCTCCTCTGCTGACATGACAGATTTGCTTTTTTGTAAGGTTTTCCTCAAGAAATATAGCAATTAAGCTTCGAATGTAAGAGGATAAACTGTAATTTATAACCTTCTCCCTAACACAGCAATCTAGAAATGGTGCTTCTAATTCAGAGGAAATACAAACAAAACAAAACAAAACAAGGGAAAATCAAAAGAACAACAGCAACAAAAACAACAATGGAAAGGGGCTGGTAAGGCTTTCAAAACTTGTAAACTTTTTATACACTGTGCTTGACATATCTCAGTGGAATGTGCATCAGAGGGGAAAAAAAGCATGTCATTGCTCTGAAACTGTCTTTTCTAATTCAGTGCATCCATGTATTGTTATAAATCTCTTTCCCAATGATGCTTCCTCACTGAAAGATGCAGACACAAGGGAACAAGCTTCACTGCTATCTATCAGCTCAGATAAAGGAAAAGTTTCTTTTGGCCTGACACTGACAGCTTAATGAAATGAAGGCCAAGATGCATGCATGCAAATAAAAGAAAGGCTGCTAAGGTAGTGACCATACTTGGTATTTAAAATAGGCAAGTAGGGCAACTTGTACCTATGTTTTTCTTCCCTTAGGCTAGGGCAGTGAGTCTAAGACTGCTTTCTGTGGATAGTCTATGGACAGTGCTTTCACAAC
Source organism: Chlorocebus sabaeus (assembly GCF_047675955.1). Taxonomy (NCBI): domain Eukaryota; kingdom Metazoa; phylum Chordata; class Mammalia; order Primates; family Cercopithecidae; genus Chlorocebus; species Chlorocebus sabaeus. The sequence goes on from NC_132910.1 coordinate 88,626,290, forward strand.
TTTGTAGATACAACTTTTCTTTGGCCTAATGAAATAATTAAAGTCATTGCACTTATTTAAAGGATTAAAAAAATGCTATAGTTTTTTTTTTTTCTATTTTGATAAATGAAGAAAATGATAAGATACCAAATCTCATTATGTAAACTTGTATTATGTACTGTGATTTCCTGTCATTGCTTTGAACCTTGCAGCTGGGTTATTTTAAAATCTCTAAGGACCAGTGGGATTTTTATAGAATGAACTGAAAAATGGACCCAATCCTTTACTTGAAACGTAGCAAATATTTATTACTCTGTTTCCCCATTAGTTTTTACTTTCACACGCCTACACCTTTCCTTAGCATTTGTAGGGGAAAAAGAATAGCGGGAAGAATTGGGAAGAACTTCCTGTCACACACTCCAGATTATTAACAGTAAACACAAAGTACTCAAAATCTCATGAGAAAATCTGAATGGTAAGAGAATTACAGCATCAAGTTTGCTGAAAGAGGTGATGATTATAATGCAAGCTTTTTTTTTTTTCTTTTTCTTTTCAATCTTCATTTGGTTAAAGGTGAAAATTTTTTGAAAAAGGATGTAAAATGTACTAATCACTGACATTTCACCCAATCACTAATCCTTAAAAGGCTTACCTGTCAGTGTTTTTGTTCCTGATTAGAATTCATTTACACTGAATATGTCGGAACTACGTTTCTGTGTGTGCTTCAAGTGGCCAGTGTCCTCCAAAACACACAAGTCACCTTGTAAAGCTATTGCAGACAAAAGTGACATGAAGATATTGCTGTTTCTAAGACTTTCCCCCATTATTTAAGTGTCTATAATACCATTAGGATTACAATAGAAGAGAAATCTGATTTTCTCCAATCACTAGCTAGATTTATATCTAATGTCACTCCATATCTTCAGAGCATTTTAGAGCTTACACCAAGAACACAGTTGAGGCCGAGAGTGGTAGCACATGCTCGTAATCCCAGATACTCAGGTGGCTGAGGCACGAGGATTGCTTGAACCTGGGAATGGGCCACTGCACTCTAGCCTGGGCAACAGAGTGAGATTCTGTCTAAAACAAAAATGCAGCTGAAATCAGAATTAACAGAAAGATTCATGCTACAGTTTTAAAGTAGAGAGAACCATTTCTAAAATTCTGGATGTTTGTTTGTTTGTTTATTTGTTTGTTTGAGACAAAGTCTCGCTCTGTGGCCCAGGCTGGAGTGCAGTGGCGCAATCTCTGCTCACTGCAAGCTCCTCCTCCCGGGTTCATGCCACTTTCTTGCCTCAGTCTCCGGAGTAGCTGGGACTACAGGTGCCCCTCCACCACGCCCAGCTAATTTTTTGTAGTTTTAGTAGAGACAGGGTTTCACCATGTTAGCCAGGATGGTCTCTATCTCCCGACCTCATGATCCATCCGCCTCAGCCTCCAAAAGTACTGGGATTACAGGCGTAAGCCACCTTGCCCGGCCTAAAATTCTGTTCTTAAATCAGTGTAAAGCAGGTGTTCCATCTTCATATGTGAAAGATTTTTGATCTCTAGTTTATCCTCCATCATTTTTTTTCTTTACTCTTGTACCAATAGCCACACACACACACACACACACCTTAAAGGTAGAGGTATTAAATTAATTCACTGTTTTATTTAAACTTCAGGGGCAACCACTGATTCACAGTCAAACAACATTTGTCGAAAGGCAAGAGCTATTGTAAAAACAAAAATCCTAAGAAACTCACTGAAGTATCTACTGTGGTTAGCTATTATAGGCCAATTGCTATAAAATTAAAAACGAAAGCAAATAATGTTTTAGTTGTTTAATACGGTGGAACTTTATATTTATGTCTTCCATCTCAGTCTACTTGCACAACCTTCTGTGTGGTGATTGAGAGACTCAAGGTCATTCTATCTAGTGGCTCTCCCACTATAAGCGCCTCAGCCCTCTCCACCAGACCCTGTGCATCGGGACTAGAGAGAAAGGAGGGCAAGCATGGGAAGGCTCATGGAACGTATTTTAGAGGCTGTGCCTAAGCTGGATGAAATTACTTCTTTCCATATTTATTATTTAAACAAGCCTCAATCAAATGGCTCCATCAAACTAGTGTGTAATGTAGATTTTTTGTTTCTTTTTTTGAGACAGTCTGACTCTGTCATCCAGACTGGAGTGCAGTGGCATGATCTTGGCTCACTGCAACTTCCGCCTCCTGGGTTCAAGTGATTTTTCTGCCTCGGCCTCCCAAGTAACTGGAATTACAGGTACCCGCCACCACAGTCAGCTAATTTTTGTATTTTTAGTAGAGCTGCAGTTTCACCAAGTTGGCCAGGCTGGTCTCAAATTCCTGACCTCAAGTGATGCCCCAACATCGACCTCTTAAAGTGCTAGATTACAGGCATGAGCCACTGTGCCCGGACCAGAATAGTTAACGCTCTATAAAAACATGGCACAGTTTAGTAACAATCTTATTGCAGATGATGTTCTTTATTAATTTCGTCATTTTGGAGCTCTAGGAGAGTTCTCACTGGAAAATCTGATTATATTCATTTTCTTTCAAACATTGTTTCTCATGAACAGGCTATTTTGGAAAGGACAAATTTCATTTGTCATAATGTAGGTATGTAAGTCATTATGGAAGGCACCATTAGATTTAGAACTGGATATACCTTATCTTCAGTAAAGTTGTTTCACTTTCTTTGTTCATTCCACTTTACATAGATGATAAATTTATTATGTACTTCATATGAACTAATTGATCTTACTGTAATACATCTATGAACAGATAAACAATTATATAAATAGACACATAGACAACTACATAAGTAAATGTATATATAAATAACTTTGTTGATTGATAAAGAGACAAATATGCAGTTTTTTTTGTTTTTGTTTTTTTTAACATTTATTTATTTCTTTATTTTTTATTTTTTTTTTAATTTATTTATTATTATTAAACTTCAAGTTGTAGGGTACATGTGCACAACGTGCAGGTTTGCTACATATGTATACTTGTGCCATGTTGGTGTGCTGCACCCATCAACTCGTCATTTACATCAGGTATAACTCCCAATGCAATCCCTCCCCCCTCCCCTCTCCCCATGATAGGCCCCGGTGTGTGATGTTCCCCTTCCCGAGTCCAAGTGATCTCATTGTTCAGTTCCCACCTACGAGTGAGAACATGCGGTGTTTGGTTTTCTGTTCTTGTGATAGTTTGCTAAGAATGATGGTTTCCAGCTGCATCCATGTCCCTACAAAGGACACAAACTCATCCTTTTTTATGGCTGCATAGTATTCCATGGTGTATATGTGCCACATTTTCTTAATCCAATCTGTCACTGATGGACATTTGGGTTGATTCCAAGTCTTTGCTATTGTGAATAGTGCTGCAATAAACAGACGTGTGCATGTGTCCTTATAGCAGCATAATTTATAATCCTTTGGGTATATACCCAGTAATGGGATGGCTGGGTCATATGGTACATCTAGTTCTAGATCCTTGAGGTATCGCCATACTGTTTTCCATAATGGTTGAACTAGTTTACAATCCCACCAACAGTGTAAAAGTGTTCCTATTTCTCCACATCCTCTCCAGCACCTGTTGTTTCCTGACTTTTTAATGATCGCCATTCTAACAGGTGTGAGATGGTATCTCATTGTGGTTTTGATTTGCATTTCTCTGATGGCCAGTGATGATGAGCATTTTTTCATGTGTCTGTTGGCTGTATGAATGTCTTCTTTTGAGAAATGTCTGTTCATATCCTTTGTCCACTTTTGGATGGGGTTGTTTGTTTTTTTCTTGTAAATTTGTTTGAGTTCTTTGTAGGTTCTCGATATTAGCCCTTTGTCAGATGAGTAGATTGCAAAAATTTTCTCCCATTCTGTAGGTTGCCTGTTCACTCTGATGGTAGTTTCTTTTGCTGTGCAGAAGCTCTTTAGTTTGATGAGATCCCATTTGTCAATTTTGGCTTTTGTTGCCGTTGCTTTTGGTGTTTTAGACATGAAGTCTTTGCCCATGCCTATGTCCTGAATGGTACTACCTAGGTTTTCCTCTAGGATTTTTATGGTATTAGGTCTAACATTTAAGTCTCTAATCCATCTTGAATTAATTTTCGTATAAGGAGTAAGGAAAGGATCCAGTTTCAGCTTTCTACTTATGGCTAGCCAGTTTTCCCAGCACCATTTATTAAATAGGGAATCCTTTCCCCATTTCTTGTTTCTCTCAGGTTTGTCAAAGATCAGATGGCTGTAGATGTGTGGTATTATTTCTGAGGACTCTGTTCTGTTCCATTGGTCTATATCTCTGTTTTGGTACCAGTACCATGCTGTTTTGGTTACTGTAGCCTTGTAGTATAGTTTGAAGTCAGGTAGCGTGATGCCTCCAGCTTTGTTCTTTTGACTTAGGATTGTCTTGGAGATGCGGGCTCTTTTTTGGTTCCATATGAACTTTAAAGCAGTTTTTTCCAATTCTGTGAAGAAGCTCATTGGTAGCTTGATGGGGATGGCATTGAATCTATAAATTACCTTGGGCAGTATGGCCATTTTCACGATATTGATTCTTCCTATCCATGAGCATGGTATGTTCTTCCATTTGTTTGTGTCCTCTTTGATTTCACTGAGCAGTGGTTTGTAGTTCTCCTTGAAGAGGTCCTTTACATCCCTTGTAAGTTGGATTCCTAGGTATTTTATTCTCTTTGAAGCAATTGTGAATGGAAGTTCATTCCTGATTTGGCTCTCTGTTTGACTGTCACTGGTGTATAAGAATGCTTGTGATTTTTGCACATTAATTTTGTATCCTGAGACTTTGCTGAAGTTGCTGATCAGCTTAAGGAGATTTTGGGCTGAGACAATGGGGTTTTCTAAATATACAATCATGTCGTCTGCAAACAGGGACAATTTGACTTCTTCTTTTCCTAACTGAATACCCTTGATTTCTTTCTCTTGCCTGATTGCCCTAGCCAGAACTTCCAACACTATGTTGAATAGGAGTGGTGAGAGAGGGCATCCCTGTCTTGTGCCAGTTTTCAAAGGGAATTTTTCCAGTTTTTGCCCATTCAGTATGATATTGGCTGTGGGTTTGTCATAAATAGCTCTTATTATTTTGAGGTACGTTCCATCAATACCGAATTTATTGAGCGTTTTTAGCATGAAGGGCTGTTGAATTTTGTCAAAAGCCTTTTCTGCATCTATTGAGATAATGATGTGGTTCTTGTCTTTGGTTCTGTTTATATGCTGGATTATGTTTATTGATTTGCAAATGTTGAACCAGCCTTGCATCCCAGGGATGAAGCCCACTTGATCATGGTGGATAAGCTTTTGGATGTGCTGCTGAATCCGGTTTGCCAGTATTTTATTGAGGATTTTTGCATCGATGTTCATCAGGGATATTGGTCTAAAATTCTCTTTTTTTGTTGTGTCTCTGCCAGGCTTTGGTATCAGGATGATGTTGGCCTCATAAAATGAGTTAGGGAGGATTCCCTCTTTTTCTATTGATTGGAATAGTTTCAGAAGGAATGGTACCAGCTCCTCCTTGTACCTCTGGTAGAATTCAGCTGTGAATCCATCTGGTCCTGGACTTTTTTTGGTTGGTAGGCTATTAATTATTGCCTCAATTTCAGAGCCTACTATTGGTCTATTCAGGGATTCAACTTCTTCCTGGTTTAGTCTTGGAAGAGTGTAAGTGTCCAGGAAATTATCCATTTCTTCTAGATTTTCCAGTTTATTTGCGTAGAGGTGTTTATAGTATTCTCTGATGGTAGTTTGTATTTCTGTGGGGTCGGTGGTGATATCCCCTTTATCATTTTTCATTGCGTCGATTTGATTCTTCTCTCTTTTCTTCTTTATTAGTCTTGCTAGTGGTCTGTCAATTTTGTTGATCTTTTCAAAAAACCAACTCCTGGATTCATTGATTTTTTGGAGGGTTTTTTGTGTCTCTATCTCCTTCAGTTCTGCTCTGATCTTAGTTATTTCTTGCCTTCTGCTAGCTTTCGAATGTGTTTGCTCTTGCTTCTCTAGTTCTTTTAATTGCGATGTTAGAGTGTCAATTTTAGATCTTTCCTGCTTTCTCTTGTGGGCATTTAGTGCTATAAATTTCCCTCTACACACTGCTTTAAATGTGTCCCAGAGATTCTGGTATGTTGTATCTTTGTTCTCATTGGTTTCAAAGAACATCTTTATTTCTGCCTTCATTTCGTTATGTACCCAGTAGTCATTCAGGAGCAGGTTGTTCAGTTTCCATGTAGTTGAGCGGTTTTGATTGAGTTTCTTAGTCCTGAGTTCTAATTTGATTGCACTGTGGTCTGAGAGACAGTTTGTTATAATTTCTGTTCTTGTACATTTGCTGAGGAGTGCTTTACTTCCAATTACGTGGTCAATTTTGGAGTAAGTACGATGTGGTGCTGAGAAGAATGTATATTCTGTTGATTTGGGGTGGAGAGTTCTATAGATGTCTATTAGGTCTGCTTGCTGCAGAGATGAGTTCAATTTCTGGATATCCTTGTTAACTTTCTGTCTCGTTGATCTGTCTAATGTTGACAGTGGAGTGTTGAAGTCTCCCATTATTATTGTATGGGAGTCTAAGTCTCTTTGTAAGTCTCTAAGGACTTGCTTTATGAATCTGGGTGCTCCTGTATTGGGTGCATATATATTTAGGATAGTTAGCTCTTCCTGTTGAATTGATCCCTTTACCATTATGTAATGTCCTTCTTTGTCTCTTTTGATCTTTGATGGTTTAAAGTCTGTTTTATCAGAGACTAGTATTGCAACCCCCGCTTTTTTGTGTTCTCCATTTGCTTGGTAAATCTTCCTCCATCCCTTTATTTTGAGCCTATGTATGTCTCTGCGTGTGAGATGGGTCTCCTGAATACAGCAGACTGATGGATCTTGACTCTTTATCCAGTTTGCCAGTCTGTGTCTTTTAATTGGAGCATTTAGTCCATTTACATTTAAGGTTAAGATTGTTATGTGTGAACTTGATCCTGCCATTATGATATTAACTGGTTATTTTGCTCGTTAGTTGATGCAGTTTCTTCCTAGCCTTGATGGTCTTTACATTTTGGCATGTTTTTGCAATGGCTGGTACCGGTTGTTCCTTTCCATGTTTAGTGCTTCCTTCAGGGTCTCTTGTAAGGCAGGCCTAGTGGTGACAAAATCTCTAAGCATTTGCTTATCTGTAAAGGATTTTATTTCTCCTTCACTTATGAAACTTAGTTTGGCTGGATATAAAATTCTGGGTTTAAAATTCTTTTCTTTAAGAATGTTGAATATTGGCCCCCACTCTCTTCTGGCTTGAAGAGTTTCTGCCGAGAGATCTGCTGTTAGTCTGATGGGCTTCCCTTTGTGGGTAACCCGACCTTTCTCTCTGGCTGCCCTTAAGATTTTTTCCTTCATTTCAACTTTGGTGAATCTGGCAATTATGTGTCTTGGAGTTGCTCTTCTCGAGGAGTATCTTTGTGGCGTTCTCTGTATTTCCTGGATTTGAATGTTGGCCTGCCCTACTAGGTTGGGGAAGTTCTCCTGGATGATATCCTGAAGAGTGTTTTCCAACTTGGTTCCATTTTCCCCCTCACTTTCAGGCACCCCAATCAGACGTAGATTTGGTCTTTTTACATAATCCCATACTTCTTGCAGGCTTTGTTCATTTCTTTTTCTTCTTTTTTCTTTTGGTTTCTCTTCTCGCTTCATTTCATTCATTTGATCCTCCATCGCTGACATTCTTTCTTCCAGTTGATCGAGACGGTTACTGAAGCTTGTGCATTTGTCACGTATTTCTCGTGCCATGGTTTTCGTCTCTTTCATTTCGTTTGTGAGCTTCTCTGCATTAATTACTCTAGCCATCAATTCTTCCACTTTTTTTTCAAGATTTTTAGTTTCTTTGCGCTGGGTACGTAATTCCTCCTTTAGCTCTGAGAAATTTGATGGACTGAAGCCTTCTTCTCTCATCTCGTCGAAGTCATTCTCCGTCCAGCTTTGATCCATTGCTGGCGATGAGCTGCGCTCCTTTGCCGGGGGAGATGTGTTCTTATTTTTTGAATTTCCTGCTTTTCTGCCCTGCTTTTTCCCCATCTTTGTGGTTTTATCTGCCTCTGGTCTTTGATGATGGTGATGTACTGATGGGGTTTTGGTGTAGGTGTCCTTCCTGTTTCATAGCTTTCCTTCTAACAGTCAGGATCCTCAGCTGTAGGTTGTAGCTGTAGGAGATTGCTTGAGGTCCACTCCAGACCCTGTTTGCCTGGGTATCAGCAGCAGAGGCTGCAGAAGATAGAATATTTCTGAACAGCGAGTGTACCTGTCTGATTCTTGCTTTGGAATCTTCCTCTCAGGTGTGTACTCCACCCTGTGAGGTGTGGTGTGTCAGACTGCCCCTAGTGGGGGATGTCTCCCAGTTAGGCTACTCAGGGGTCAGGGACCCACTTGAGCAGGGAGTCTGTCCCTTCTCAGATCTCAACCTCCGTGTTGGGAGATCCACTGCTCTCTTCAAAGCTGTCAGACAGAGTCGTTTGCGTCTGCAGAGCTGCTGCGTTTGTTATTATTTACTGTGCCCTGTCCCCAGAGGTGGAGTCTACAGAGACAGGCAGGTTTCCTTGAGCTGCTGTGAGCTCCACCCAGTTCGAGCTTCCCAGCAGCTTTGTTTACCTACTTAAGCCTCAGCAATGGCGGGCGCCCCTCCCCCAGCCTCGCTGCTGCCTTGCCGGTAGATCACAGACTGCTGTGCTAGCAATGAGGGAGGCTCCGTGGGTGTGGGACACTCCCGGCCAGGTGTGGGATATGATCTCCTGGTGTGCCTGTCTGCTTAAAGCGCAGTATTGGGGTGGGAGTTACCCGATTTTCCAGGTGTTGTGTGTCTCAGTTCCCCTGGCTAGGAAAAGGGATTCCCTTCCCCCTTGCGCTTTCCAGGTGAGGCAATGCCTCGCCCTGCTTCAGCTCTCGCTGGTCGGGCTGCAGCAGCTGACCAGCACCGATCGTCTGGCACTCCCCAGTGAGATGAACCCAGTACCTCAGTTGAAAATGCAGAAATCGCCGGTCTTCTGTGTCGCTCACGCTGGGAGTTGGAGACTGGAGCTGTTCCTATTCGGCCATCTTGCTCCGCCCAAATATGCAGTTTTTATTGTAAACCATGCGATAGGATTTTGTCTTTTCCATCAAATCACATTTAATAGGAAAAAAAGACTTTAAAGTGATAAGTATAATGATAACTATAAGAATAGGATGTATAAACGCCCTTGAACCCACATAAAGGTGAAAAAAGAGAGATGGGAGTTGATGGTCAATAGAAATTTCCTGAAGCTGCGGAATCTTGCAAAATTAAGTAAATAAAGGTGGGAATATTCCAGGTTGCTGGAGTGCCATACAAAGGCAGTAAAACATGTCAGAATGTTCTATGTTTGGGGAACTTCAAGAAAATTTTGGTATGGTGCAATATCATGTTCAAGAGGAGTAGTGGCCAGATAATAATGAACCTCATATTTAATGCAAAACAAATGAGAATCAAATCTTTAATGCAATATTACATAATAATTGCCTAAAGATCCTGATTCAGTAGGTAAGGCTTTGGCATATTCATTTTTAGCAAACAACTCAGGTGATTTTTGAGGCTATTTGCCTTAAATTTATTAGATATTATTTATTAGATAAAACTTTTGAAACATTGCTTGGTAATGAGGTCTTGAAAGTGTTCACCAAGGAAAAACAAGGAAACATTTCTTTTGAAAATAATAAATTCTCTGACATTTGGGTGAAGAAATGGATAAGAACAAGTTATTAATAGGAACTAATACAAATTAGGAAGTTGTTAAATAATCTAGGTGAGAAATGATAAAAGTCTCACCTATGGCACAGCTGGAAGTAGACAAAATATATGGAAATTGTTAAGGAAGAATCGTCGAGTCAATACCAAACCACCACTCATATATACTAAAATCCTTACTAAATTTAAATTATTTCATCCTCCCATACTATGATGAACATGTGTTATCTCCTTTTATAGATATGGAAAGTTTCAAAGACAATTAAATAACTTGCCCAGTGTTACATGGCAAGGATTTGGTTGAACAGGATTCCAGCCCACACTGATTTCAAAGCCCGTTTTTTTTAATATCATGGTATACTCTCTCTTTTGTGAATCAGATAATATAAACCCCACTTTAGAGAATTTTGCCTGAGAAAGTAGAGAAAGAGACAGGCCTATTACAAGAGTAAAATTTACGGAGGTAAATTTCTGTAGTTTAAATTTTAAGAGGGAGTAGATTTGAGACTGCTTGTTTCCTCAGGGCAATATGTTGGTGGAGCTGAAGACAGGGAAGAGTAGGAAAATTCATAGAATATGATGATGAAGAAGCTGGAAGAAATGGAATCTAAAGCACAGTTAGAGAAACAGGCTGTAAAGATGGATGCATTATCTTGTGGGTCAGAAGAGCGTGGCAAAAGGATAGGTGTAAAGAAGCAAAATGTTGAAGTTGAAGGAAGTGACAGAATCATGGAAAAGGAACCAGCCATCCTGATCGTCTTTATTCTCTGTGGCAATCTCATGTCTAAAATGAAAGATCTAAAATGAGAGCATCTAAGCTATATGGGAAGAAGTATGGCTATCAGAGACGGCTGATAGAATGGTATGAAACATGGCAATCAAGATGTGTAGCCTTCATGAAGACAAATAATACCCTTAGATGTAACTGAGCTAGATAATGGGTAGGATTGCATTTTTTGAAGGCAGAGGAGTTACAACCAATGAAAATTTCCAGGATGGGTTACGGGTGTAGGTGAATAAAAGTATCCCTTGAATGCTGAATCAACAAATACTTGAAGACACAGAGAAAAGCACCAGTTAAAGGAAGACATTGAAAATATTGTGGCAAATATGGACATCTTTTGAATAGAAACTGATCATATATAGCTTACTTTCAATGTAATAAATCATTCTAAACTTAACTTTATATCAGGAATGACAAATAAGAAGCAGAAGTGCTGTTACTTCCCTCCCAGAGCAGGTATTGATTATCAATCTTTGAGCTCATTCCTTAAAAAAAAAAAAAAAAAAAAAAAAAGAGAGAGAAACAGCCTCACATCCCTTTTTAACTTAGCTCTCAACCATATTATTTGTTACATTACCTTATATGTATTTACCACAACTGATATATCATAAATAACTTACAATACTTTGACAACTTTATAATAATAGCGTTGATCATTTTGACTGCATTGGCTTATTTCCTAAACAGGATTATTAATATAAAGTTCTTACTACTAAAATTATTTTAAGGCTATTTGAACATTATCCTAATCACAAAGATAATTTAAAGCATACAAAAAGATACCTAATAGTTTAAATATTCCATACTCTGTCAGTTTTTTTTTAAGTTGACATATCTCAATATATGTTCAATTTTTGTATTGCAGTATTTAGGAATATGTAAAATACAATGAAATAAGTAGGGGAAATGAGAAAAATCTTGAGATTACTCAATATACAAAAAATCCTGAATTTCTAAAAGTGCCTCCATTTTGTAAGCTTTCTGACATTTGGAGTCCCTCTGAACTCTTATTTCCAGCTGCAGAAATGGAGCAATTTGTTCTGTAAACACTTGTGAAGACATATGGTGCTCTCTGATCTCTGTTAAGTTTTCATTTGCTAAACTTGAGTCAACTAAGGCAGAAGAAATATATTTTGAGAGCAAGCAAGAAAAAAGCAGTTTTAATTTTTTTTCCATTTTCAACAGATTCTTGGGTTCTCAATTTTATCTTTTCTGTACAGAAAACTTAATTAATTCTAGAGAATGATAAATCCTAAGACTACGAGAGAAAGAACAGCTTTCAATTTCTAATAAATCACTAAAATGCTCTTTTATGGCATGTATTAGTAGAATCTTCCCCATCTTTGTTAGCTTGCTTATTTTCTCCCCTTCTAGAAATCTGTAAGTTAATACATACACTTTGATATGAGAGAAACAGATGATATAATCTTTTAATATTCCATCTATGCTTAAGACATGCTTGAAAATATCAAATAAATCTAGGTCAAGAAGAAGAGGGATATCTCAATATAAATATTAAAAGCCCCATGCTTTAGCAATGATTTAATCATTTTAAAAATTGTCAATACTCAACTCTGGAAAAGACAGAACAGATAAAAAAAAAAACAGAAATTATTATTGTAAGGAAATGGCGGGTGGGAATTATTAAATCTGAATGAACAAACAATAAGAGTTTGTATTAGTTTGTTTTCTTTTACATAAAATAATCCCATATAAATTAGTTCCTTCAGCCTTTTCCTTTGACCTTAAGCTGTTCAAGCCTAAAGGAATTCACGAAATTCCTCTTTGTCATTGAACTCTATGTGAACATAGATGTTTTGTAGTTCACACAGATCATAGACTTTTGATCTAAATATATAAAAAAACAGGATAGAGAAAGTCAGGAATTTCTAATAGAAATGTAAGATAACATTCTCAGAAATAAGAGCTCATTTGGGTATACTTTTAAATAGTGTGATTTTTAAAAAGTGCTTTAGCTTATAAAACAGTGGTTTAGAGGATTCCTTGTGTGATATTTCTGCCACTTCCCCCTTTAATAATGACCTTCATTACTTCACTCCCATTATCATATTAAATCCTACAAAGTTTTTCTTTTTCTTTTTTTTTTTTCCAAAATGGGGTCATACATGTAATAAAGCTGCTTATCAGACTAATTGATCACCAGTTCTACCTGTGCAGAGTGACAGTGGCACTCCTGTGATAGAATTATAGTATCTAATCAGTTTATGGTCATTTGCCATCAGAGCTTATTTCTCTGCCATTGGTGAAGAGACCAGTGAAAACATGGCCATAGATCTGTGCTTGCCTCTGCACCACTGTGTAGACCAAGTATTCACTGGTCTGTGGTAAAACTGGAAAACTAAGGACAGTATGGAGAAATTTCAGTTAAGTTAAATGTGTTCACTTTTAAAATTTCAATATATATATAAATTCTTAGTTTTGATGCAAAATGTCCTCTCTTATAGATTGAGAGTATGCTGACTAGAGCTGAGTTTTGCTCTTTTGACAACCCCCATCCTTCCACAAGCATATATGCACATACTCACAGAACCAAGCAACATAGCACAATGATGGCTCACCAACCAGTCTTGCCAAATGTTAAAGTAATTTTAACACATTTTTATTAAGAAGGTCAACCAAGCCCACAATTCACCTGAAACGATTAATCTATGTCTCATTGAGGTTCTCATTAAACAACTTTTATGAGATCATTTAGAAGTAGTTGTGATCAAATAACAGTTTATCAACAGTTCGTGAGCACTGAAAAATGTGAAAATTCAGTTTGAAATATCCAATAACTTTGATTATATCCAGGATAGTAACTATACAAGAAAACAAGGATCTTGAGAAGGTCCTTTACGTGATAATAAAATAATGATTCACTTTTGCCTCATGAGCATACACGTAATTAAGGTATAATCAAAATAAAAAATTCTCAACATACTCATGATTGAAACATCTCATTTATGTTAAGTTCTAGTGTCGTTTAAGTAAAGTTGAGATTTGTGTATTATAATCTTAATTTTTTTCCTGTATCTTATTTTATATTGAAGTTTATACATTTCTTAGATGAATTTTGATGGCTTGAGAAGTGTTCTGAGTCATCTATTATCTCTTAACTTTGCTCAGGTCTTTTACTCTCTCTCAGTAGTAAATAATACACGTTTTAGTTGAATTCTGTCTGTAGCCTCTACTGTAACTTGCAGCAGTAGGGAATCTCATTAAGCATCTTACTGAGAAAACAAATATTCATCACAGTTCTTTACATTGTTCCCATGGGAAATCATACATAAGCAGATATATGTTACAAAGTGGTGCAGTCACTCACACTGCCTTACTTTCTCTGTGTAACAACTTGATACCATATTGTCAAAGTGTTATTTATTGAAGAGCATCAACTATTTAAAAAAATTATATGAGATCAACTTGAATTATATAGGCTATCACATGTAGATAAAATATGATTAGCGGTGGTTTGAATACGTACATACATAAATATATGAGTTTGGGAGCTCATGATGTGATTGGAAATGAGCTGGGTGGCAGAAAAGTCTCTTATTCATCATCTATGTGAGGTGGCTGAGGATAGGAATGTGGACAATAGAGAATAGTTGGTTTCTTGTAAACTTGTGTTTTTCTATTCTTACTCAAAGTGAAGGCTTCTTTGTGTATTTGAGGGAAACTAAAGGAAGTTACAGGGGGCTGACATACTTGAAGTTATTAATAATATATTCTCATAAAATACAGTATCACTGAACATTTTTGTTCTCATATAATGACTGTGTTGTTAGCTTATTTATCTCTTGTTGTAATGTCTGTTTCATACAGAAGGAGAAACAAGTTTACTTTAAATGATAATCTTTACTCCATCAAAGCACAATGATTTACTTGGACACATTCACATCACACTATACTTAAAAGCTCTATCCTTTAGTTAAATGAGACTTTGAAGCCTAACTTTGCTTTTTTAAATGATATGTTTGAATTTCCAATCATGTATTTTCTTCCCATATACTCTTCAGATAAAGGAAAAGCTTCCATTTTCACTATCTTAAAAGAAACACTTTTTCTTGGATAACAGCTGTAATTCATGCATTCATGTCTAAACACCAGCTTATTAATTCAGAATCGGTATTATATGTAATACTGAAATTAGAGTCTGAGCTAAAATTAACTTTTGCATGGTTAACTCTTTCTTCATAAAAATTTTTGCAGAAGTCCAGGCCCAGAAAAACCTGGGATTTTCAAGTAATTCTCACATACACACAAAAATACTTTAAAGAGAGATGTGTTCAGGATTGGCAACCCAGATAAGTTGATTATATCGTTCATGCAAATTCCTCAGTCAAATTCCTAGTCCTGAAGGATAGTGGGTTCCTGTCAGCTACTTATTATTCTGTACCCTCATATTTTCAGGCTACAAGACAGCATTTATAGTCACCTCCTTTAGTTCAAGTCTTTTCCTAGACTTCTCATTTTTCTCTCTCATTCAAAACTCACAAAACAGCAATATAAACAACAAAATTCCTGTGACATAAAACTCTGTGTAGAACCTAATCCGTCATCACTTTAAAAACATAAAACGTGTTCATGAGTTTAAAAAATCACTTGCTACTAAAAGGCTATAATGAAAGAAAATATACTAATCCCACCCATCAGCTCATTCCACATAGCCTAACACCATTTAGTTTTCATTTCTCTTCATTGACCACCCTTTTGCAGTATATACATACTACTTACTCTCTGTTGATTTGCTATTTTTGACATTGCATCCAATAAACATAAAACTATTCCAAAATTTAGTGATTTCGTGGTATAAAATCTTTTTAATAAGTTGTTCCAGTTCTTCTCCAGGCTATGGGTTGGCTGAGCTGACTGCTGGTTGGGATGGACTTGACTGATCTTGGCTGGGCTCACTCATGTATTTAAGTTTAACTGGTAGGTCAGCTTGGGGCATGCTGGTCTGGTGTGGTCTCTGCAGGGTGACTCAGCTACCCTTTACACATCTCTTACATACTCAAATCTCTCGTAGCAGTCAAGCCCTATTCTCCTGATATACTCTGATGGCATTTTACAGAAGCAAGAGTATGGGAAAATGTGCAAGCAGTCTTCCAAAGCTCTGCTTGTATCACAGTTACTGTTATCCCACTGTTCAAAGAAAGTCACATAGCCAAGTGCAAACAAGGTTTGGGAGCATAGTACTGAAGGGTATGGATACAGGGACAGCAATGATTTGGCCCATAGATAAAATCAAGCTGGCTTCCAATATTAGAATATGAAACACATTTTCTCCGTTAGATTCCTAATCAGAGATTAAATTTTCTGAGCCACTGCATATATGAAAATCTATTCCACTCCCACATAGTTGGAAAGTTGTGCTGATGATGTTGGAATTCTAGGTTCCTAGATTGGAAGTCATATAATATTTAGTCAGGATAATGTAAAGTTATTCTTTCGTTGTCCTTTAGGGTCCAGTATTATTATTGAAAAGCCCAATGCCATGCCATCTTGTTTTCCTAATGCTTGTATTTGTGCCCTGTTTTAATCTCTTCAGATTTTCAAGTATTTATTTATCAGTTATGTACTTATCAGTCTTTTGTCTTTTTCCCTTTATCTTAGAAAATGTGTAATGCCATGCCCTCATGTTAATAATTTCATACTTGTCTGATACCCCATGGATTATTTTTATTATGGAAACTCACATTCTTCAATTCTGAAAGATTTTCCTATATTGTGTCTGATAAATTGTTCCCTATTTACTCTTGTCTCCCTTCCTGGAAGTCCCAAGTACTTAAATTTAGACCTCTGAATTAATTATTTAATTCTGTTATTTTATTTTGGCCATCTGTAATCTGTCTGACAATTCCTATGAATTTGTACATTTCTGGACTTCCAAGACATCTCTTTTTAATCAGGCCTGCTTCTCAACATTACTTTCTTGCACACCCAAATGTTTCTAAATTCTAAATCTTCCTATTTTAGTGTTTTCAGGAATTAAATTTCAATATTCTTGCTTTATGCTAGATATTTGGTGGCATATATTATGTGCATGATTTATGAAAGACATTTTCTCTTTCTTATGTCAACTTTTAAATACAGTCATGTGCTGCAGAATGATGGTGGTCAATGACGTACCACATGTAAGTCCGTGGTCCTATACGATTATAATACCATATTTTTAATGTACCTTTTCTATCTTTCAATATGTTTAGATACACAAATGCTTATCACTATGTTATAATTGCCTACAGTATTCAGTACAATAACATGTTGTACAGGTTTGTAGCTTAGGAAGAATAAATTATACCATATAGCCTAAGTGTGTAGCAGACTACCATCTAGATTTTTTGAAGTATACACTTTGATGCTTGCACAATGATGAAATGGCCTAAAGACACATTTCTCAGAGAGTATTCTCACTGGTAAGTGATACATGACTCTATTGTGCCATTATTTCTTCATTCACATTTTTGGGTATAAAGCAGTCTTTCAAAATACTATCTTCTATTGTCCTTTTTCCCAGTATTTGACCTGATAGATTTATATTTTTCAAAAATTCCTTTATGATCATTTTAGTGGTGTCTAGGAACCATTAAATGAATGTGGCAAGTATAGCATCTTGAAAAATAAGCCCATTCGTATCTAGTTTATAATAAGCACATTATTGCTCTCTTTCCATAAATCCAACTTCCAGTTGGACATCACTATGTTAATGTTCTGTTTCTGCTTGTAATCAGTATACCCCCAAATTAATTTACCATTTTTCCTATAAAATCTATAGAATCTCAAGGCATATTCTGATATTAGGGAGGAAAAAGATTTTATGTAGCACCTGGAATGACAACCACAAAGACGGGACAGATACTGACAGACACTTAGACTAACTCCAGAGAAGTAAACTGTTAGTTTGGTGCAAAAGTAATTGCGGTTCTTGCCATGAAAATTAATCATTGTTGCCATTAAAAGAAATGCCTTTAAAAGTAATAGCTATGCATGTTTGACACTTACAATTCATTTCTCTTTTAACAAGTCATAAAACATCTATATAGCACTCATCAGACTGGACATTTACTAAAATGGTAGGCAAATCTCAGGGTCTGGGATTAGAAAAAGTTAATCGTATTCAAAATGGAAAAAAAATAATAATTCTGAGAAAAAAAGTAAGAATAAAAAAATAATATAATGGCATTAAGGTCCTGAGGTTGAATTCAGGACTGTACTATTACATTAAAATTTTGATAATAAGTCAAGATTCTAGAGATAGTAAGTTAAGGGAAAAAGAAGACCTAGCAGACATAGTAATGACGTTAGTAATTTTTTAAATAAACATTTGAGAGTGATGTTTCATATGCTTGGAGTAACTGGCATCAAAGGAAGTTCAAGGAGCAAAATGGGAGTGTGCCATTTATGCAAAAGACTACAGTTTCTGAGTCTGTGAGTGGGAGTTCTTGCTTTTATTTAGTGGAAACGGGACACTGGAGCTACTTGCAAACACATCCTGGTAAAGATTGAGCCAGGAATACTTTAGTACAATCTTATTGGGAACTCAAAATATTCATAGTTTCAGCATTTGGTGGAAGAAGAGAATGTCATAACCAACAATAGCATCCAAAATTGTTTTTTCTTTTGTCCCATGCATCCTCAGTTGCCCATCAGGGTCCTTAAGCTTTGAAATTTTAGAATCACTTTTAAACCTGTTCTTTCCTTCTTCCTTAATTTAAAATCAACTGATAAATCAATGACTCTATTGCTATATTTCTTGCTCCTTTTCTTATTGAAGCTGTCATTATCTCTTATTTAGATCACTATAATTGTTTCTTTAGTACATTCTCTTTTCATAGTGTCTCATTCAATCCACCTATGTGACACCAGATTTGTATTTTTAAATCATAATTCTGACCATTTACATTCTTGTTTTAAAGTATTTGAATCCACATTACATATCGAAACTCATATTATAATTGAATGTTATTTAAGTTTTTCCTCGTAATCTGATCGAAATCTTGTGTTAATCACATACTATTTTCTAGGAACACATGATTTCTCATCATTCTTAAATATGCACTGTACGTTATATCATAAGTTTCATCTCTATGTTCACGCCATTGTCTTTTTTTTTTTTTTTAATTATACTTTAAGTTCTAGGGTATATGTGCACAATGTGCAGGTTTGTTACATATGTATACATGTGCCATGTTGATGTGCTGCACCCATTAATTCGTCATTTACATTAGGTATATCTCCTAATGCTATCCCTTCCCTTCCCCCCTCCCCACAATAGACCCCGGTGTGTGATGCTCCCCTTTCTGTGTCCAAGTGATCTCATTGTTCAATTCCCACATATGAGTGAGAACATGCAGTATTTGGTTTTCTGTTCTTGTGATAATTTGCTCAGAATGATGGTTTCCAGCTGCATCCATGTCCCTACAAAGGACACAAACTCATACATTTTTATGGCTGTATAGAATTCAATTGTGTATATGTGCCACATTTTCTTAATCCAGTCTGTCACTGATGGACATTTGGGTTGATTCCAAGTCTTTGCTATTGTGAATAGTGCCACAGTAAACATACATGGACATGTGTCTTTACAGCAGCATGATTTATAATCCTTTAGGCATATACCCAGTAATGGGATGGCTGGGTCAAATGGTATTTCTAGTTCTAGATCCTTGAGGAATCGCCACACTGTCTTCCACAATGGTTGAACTAGGTTACAGTCCCACCAACAGTGTAAAAGTGTTCCTATTTCTCCACATCCTCTCCAGCACCTGTTGTTTCCTGACTTTTTAATGATTGCCATTCTAACTGGTGTGAGATGGTATCTCATTGTGGTTTTGATTTGCATTTCTCTGGTGGCCAGTGATGATGAGCATTTTTTCATGTGTCTGTTGGCTGTATGAATGTCTTCTTTTTAGAAGTGTCCGTTCATAGCCTTTGCCCACTTTTTGATGGGGTTGTTTGTTTTCTTCTTGTAAATTTGTTTGAGTTCTTTGTAGGTTCTGGATATTAGCCCTTTGTCAGATGAGTAGATTGCAAAAATTTTCTCCCATTCTGTAGGTTGCCTGTTCACTCTGATGGTAGTTTCTTTTGCTGTGCAGAAGCCCTTCAGTTTAATTAGATCCCATTTGTCAATTTTGGCTTTCGTTGCCATTGCTTTTGGTGTTTTAGACATGAAGTCCTTGCCCATGCCTATGTCCTGAATGGTATTATCTAAGTTTTCTTTCAGAGTTTTTGTGGCTTTAGGTCTAACATTTAAGTCTCTAATGCATCTTGAATTAATTTTTGTATAAGGAGTAAGGAAAGGATCCAGTTTCAGCTTTCTACTTATGGCTAGTCAGTTTTCCCAGCACCATTTATTAAATAGGGAATCCTTTCCCCATTTCTTGTTTTTGTCAGGTTTGTCAATGATCATATGGCTGTAGATGTGTGGTATTATTTCTGAGGGCTCTGTTCTGTTCCATTGGTCTATATCTCTGTTTTGGTACCAGTACCATGCTGTTTTGGTTACTGTAGCCTTGTAGTATAGTTTGAAGTCAGGTAGCATGATGCCTCCAGCTTTGTTCTTTGACTTATTATTGTCTTGGCAATATGGGGTCTTTTTTGGTTCCATATGAACTTTAGAGCAGTTTTTTCCAATTCTGTGAAGAAAGTCATTGGTAGCTTAATGGGGATGGCATTGAATCTATAAATTACCTTGGGCAGTATGGCCATTTTCACAATATTGATTCTTCCTATCCATGAGCATGGAATGTTCTTCCATTTGTTTGTGTCCTCTTTTATTTCACTGAGCAGTGGTTTGTAGTTCTCCTTGAAGAGGTCCTTTACATCCCTTGTAAGTTGAATTCCTAGGTATTTTATTCTCTTTGAAGCTATTGTGAATGGGAGTTCATTCATGATTTGGCTCTCTGTTTGTCTGTTACCGGTGTATAAGAATGCTTGTGATTTTTGCACATTGATTTTGTATCCTGAGACTTTGCTGAAGTTGCTTATCAGCTTAAGGAGATTTTGGGCTGAGACAATGGAGTTTTCTAAATATGCAATCATGTCATCTGCAAACAGGGACAATTTGACTTCTTCTTTTCCTAACTGAATACCCTTCATTTCTTTCTCTTGCCTGATTGCCCTGGCAAGAACTTCCAACACTGTGTTTAATAGGAGTGGTGAGAGAGGGTATCCCTGTCTTGTGCCAGTTTTGAAAGGGAATGCTTCCAGTTTTTGCCCATTCAGTATGATATTGACTGTGGGTTTGTCATAAATAGCTGTTATTATTTGAGATACATTCCATCAATACCGAATTTATTGAGAGTTTTTAGCATGAAGGACTGTTGAATTTTGTCAAAGGCCTTTTCTGCATGTATTGAGATAATCATGTGGTTTTTGTCTTTGGTTCTGTTTATATGCTGGATTATGTTTATTGATTTGTGTATGTTGAACCAGCCTTGCATCCCAGGGATGAAGCCCACTTGATCATGGTGGATAGGCTTTTGGATGTGCTGCTGGATTCGGTTTGCCAGTATTTTATTGAGGATGTTCATCAGAGATATTGGTCAAAAATTCTCTTTTTTGTTGTGTCTCTGCCAGGCTTTGGTATCAGGATGATGTTGGCCTCATAAAATGAGTTAGGGAGGATTCCCTCTTTTTCCATTGATTGGAATAATTTCAGAAGGAATGGTACCAGCTCCTCCTTGTACCTCTGGTAGAATTCAGCTGTGAATCCATCTGGTCCTGGACTTTTCTGGTTGGTAGGCTATTAATTATTGCCTCAATTTCAGAGTCTGCTATTGCTCTATTCAGGGATTCAACTTCTTCCTGGTTTAGTCTTGGGAGAGTGTAAGTGTCCAGGAAATTATCCATTTCTTCTAGCTTTTCTAGATTATTTGCATAGGTGTTTATAGTATTCTCTGATGGTAGTTTGTATTTCTGTGGGGTCGGTGGTGATATCCCCTTTATCATTTTTTATTGCATCTATTTTATTCTTCTCTCCTTTCTTCTTTATTAGTCTTGCTAGCAGTCTATCAATTTTGTTTATCTTTTCAAAAAACCAACTCCTGGATTCATTGATTTTTTGGAGGTTTTTTTGTGTCTCTATCTCCTTCAATTCTGCTCTGATTTTAGTTATTTCTTGCCTTCTGCTAGCTTTTGAATGTGTTTGCTCTTGCTTCTCTAGTTCTTTTAATTGTGATGTTAGGGTGTCAATTTTAGATCTTTCCTGTTTTCTCTTATGGGCATTTAGTGCTATAAATTTCCCTCTACACACTGTTTTAAATGTGTCCCAGAGATTCTGATATGTTGTATTTTTGTTCTCATTGGTTTCAAAGAACATCTTTATTTCTGCCTTCATTTAGTTATGTACCCAGTAGTCATTCAGGAGCAGGTTGTTCAGTTTCTATGTAGTTGAGCGGTTTTGATTGAGTTTCTTAGTCCTGAGTTCTAGTTTGATTGCACTGTGGTCTGAGAGACAGTTTGTTATAATTTCTGTTCTTTTACATTTGCTGAAGAGTGCTTTGCTTCCAACTATGTGGTCAATTTTGGAATAAATGTGATGTGATGCTGAGTAGAATGTATATTCTTTTGATTTGGAATGGAGAGTTCTGTTGATATCTATTAGATCTGCTTGGTGCAGAGTTGAGTTCAATTCCTGGATATCCTTATTAACTTTCTGTCTCGTTGATCTGTCTAATATTGACAGTAGGGTGTTAAATTCTCCCACTATTATTGTATGGGAGTCTAAGTCTGTTTGTAAGTCTCTAAGGACTTGCTTTATGAATCTGGGTGCTCCTGTATTGGGTGCATACATATTTAGGGTAGTTAGCTCTTCCTGATGAATTGATCCCTTTACCATTATGTAATGGCCTTCTTTGTCTCTTTTGATCTTTGATGGTTTAAAGTCTGTTTTATCAGAGATTAATATTGCAACCCCTGTTTTTTTTTGTTTTCCATTAGCTTGGTAGATCTTCCTCCATCCCTTTATTTTGAGCCTATGTGTGTCTCTGCATGTGAGATGGGTCTCCTGAATACAGCAAACTGATGGGTCTTGACTCCTTATCCAATTTGCCAGTCTGTGTCTTTCAGTTGGACCGTTTAGTCCATTTACATTTAAGGTTAATATTGTTATGTGTGAACTTGATCCTGTTGTTATGATATTAACTGGTTCTTTTGCTCATTAGTTGATGCAGTTTCTTCCTAGCATCGATGGTCTTTACACTTTGGCTTGTTTTTGCAATGGGTGGTATCGGTTGTTCCTTTCCATGTTTAGTGCTTCCTTCAGGAGCTCTTGTAGGGCAGGCCTGGTGGTGACAAAATCTCTTAGCATTTGTCTGTAAAGGATTTTATTTCTCCTTCACTTATGAAACTTAGTTTGGCTGGATATGAAATTCTGGTTTGAAAATTCCTTTCTTTAAGAATGTTGAATATTGTCCCCCACTCTCTTCTGGTTTGGAGAGTTTCTGCTGAGATATCTGCTGTTAGTCTGATGGGCTTCCCTTTGTGGGTAACCCGACCTTTCTATCTGGCTGCCCTTAACATTTTTTCCTTCATTTCAACTTTGATGAATCTAACAATTATATATCTTGGAGTTGCTCTTCTCAAGGAGTATCTTTGTGGAGTTCTCTGTATTTCCTGAATTTGAAAGTTGCCCTGCCTTACTAGATTGGGGAAGTTCTCCCAGATGATATCCTGCAGAGTGTTTTCCAACTTGGTTCCATTTTGCCCATCACTTTCAGGCACATCAATCAGATGTAGATTTGGTCTTTTCACATAATCCCATATTTCTTGGAGCTTTTGTTCATTTCTTTTTACTCTTTTTTCTCTACACTTCTCTTCTCACTTCATTTCATTCATTTGACCTTCAATCACTGGTACTCTTTCTTCCAGTTGATTGAATCGGTTACTGAAGTTTGTGCATTTGTCACGTAGTTCTCGAATCATGGTTTTCATCTCTATCAGTTCGTTTATGGTGTTCTCTGCATTGATTATTCTAGTTATCCATTCTTCCATTCTTTTTTCAAGGTTTTTAGTTTATTTGCGCTGGTTACGTAGTTCCTCCTTTAGCTCTGAGAAGTTTGATCGACTGAAGCCTTCTTCTCTCAACTTGTCAAAGTGATTCTCCATCCAGCTTTGTTCCATTGCTGGCGATGAGCTGTATTCCTTTGGAGGGGGAGATGCACTCTGATTTTTTGAATTTCCAGCTTTTCTGCACTGGTTTTTCCCCATCTTTGTGGTTTTATCTGCCTTTGGTCTTTGATGATGGTGATGTACTGATGGGGTTTTGGGCACACCATTGTCTTTGAATGGAACATCTCTTCCATCTTGCTAGTGAGAGTCTTATCCATTCACACATCTCTTGTCTTTTCTGATGTCCCAGGTCATAATTAATTTTTTCCTTCTCCCTGTTTATAAAGCACTTGTCTTGTTCCTCTACATTAGATTTCATTACAGTACAACATGCAATGCAATGTATTGAGCCACTTCTGTATCTTCTTATGAGCTTCTCAGGAACAAAGGCAGTATCTTCCTTATCTTTACATCCACTTTATTTTCTAGTTGTGTCTTGCTTGTGATAGATGTTAGTTTAATGGAATCTAATGATCTTCCTCTTCTTCGTGCTGTTCTACAATGCTTAACTACTTTCATATTCCAGGTGCAATCCACTTCCTATAAGAATTATTTCCTCTACCTGAAAGTTTATGGTGTACGTTGGACACCTTAATATGTATGAAATTAGCTAGTTTCTTTACTTGTTTTTATTGTATTCTGTTCTCCTGTACATTTGTAGTTTGTTATAAATTTGAAAAAATAAACTGGATTTAGGCATGTACATAAACAGACTACATATGTAACTGGAAAATTACATCAACTTCATGCAAGAAGGGCATCACAATTCTAAGAATAGCAAATGTGAGTTAGTGCTATTGATAGAAATATATAGCTCTCTCTTATGAAGATAATAAATTGTGAATTAAACTAATTTATTTATGTTCTAGACTCAGTTCAATGTCAGTGTGCAGAGCTTTACTTCCAAAGAATAGCTACACAGAAACAATTCTAGGATCCAATACTTTTTGAGCATTATAATAGTATTATTAGATAATATTAGAGTGCCAGTTATAGTCTTATACGTACAATCTGTGAAACTGGAACATTCTCAAGGAAATAAGTTTGAAGATGGTGATCTTTAAGAGCATGGATCATAAATTAAAATAATCAAATGAAACCCATTGTTGTAGAAAGAAACAAAATAAAGACTATAAAGGGAAGTTTATAGAAACAACAGTCTTAAAAATAAAGACATCTGAAATGTTATTACCAAGAACAATCCATGTGAAATGCTTAATTTCTGAAAACAAATAAAAATCCGAAAAAGAGGAATTCAAGCTTTCATGTAAAACTTCAAATGAATGGCAAAACAGGATTATTTAAAACACAGTTAAACACTCCCTGGAATAGAGAATGAAGAAGAACTAACATTAGCAAGGTAGAAAAGAAACTGACATTTTAGTCTGCAAGATGACCCTTAATCCACAGAAATTATCCTTCGGTATTTTCAAAAGTTGTTCTAAAACTTTGGTGATACTCTAATTCATGACATGGGTAGGAAAAGGTGAAATTTATGTGCCTTTTACTGAACCACTTTTACTCATGCTCAGCCTTAACATTACTCTTTTCTTTCAACTACATGACTATACCTTGGGAGGAATAAATAATTTGAAAATATATGAGTCCACAAAGAAAGAAATGCAGAGTTGCAGACTGATAATGGAAATTACAGGGGTTATAAAATATCATATATTGTGTTGCCAATAAGATGAAAGGAATACGGGAAGTTATAAATAATCCACATCGTTTTTTAAAAGACTGCTTTTTAAATATTCTTTGTGGAAGCATAACTGATAAAAGTCTAGTCATTTTTCATGTTAAATCATTCTTCTCAATAAGCAACTTGCTAAAGTGAAAAAACAGGATTAGACAATGGTTGCATTATTTCATTCAGTACTTCTGAATGAAATGTCATATCTGGCGTACAGTCTTATACATGAGTGAAATGTCGAATGGCTTTGTAATATATGGGTGTTATGCAACAGAAATGTGAAAGTCTATAAAAATAATGCTTTTATTATAAAGACTATATAAGAATAAAGAATATATATTATTATAAATAATAAAGAAATAACAAAGAAAAGAACCATTTATGGTATTACCAACTTATTGAATTCTTTACAGTTTATAAAGTGTTTTCAGGTACATAATTCAATTAAGTTTTCCTAAGAACTCTGTAATCTAGCCATTTAATACTGTTTTTCTTACAGAGACACTGAATATCATTAAATGACTCTCTTAAAGTCTCTTAGGTAGATCTTTTGACTTTTAAGTCAAAGTGGTTGAGAAGTGGTAAGTCTAGGAAAAGGTGAAAAAAGATATGGGAGAGAACAGCATTTGCTATTTTCAAGAATAGCTCAGGTCTTACACTTATTAAGTGACTTTACTTGCTGTACTTACTATGAGATAGAAAGAACCAAGATGTCAGGGAAGAGAAAAGAATGACTCTATTGAAACAGCCTCATATTATTCCTCAGGTTTGCACAAACAGTTTGATATTATTCTGAATTATATAACATTCTGCAAAAGAAAAGGGACCAATTTACCCATATTTCATGTTGAGCCAGTAAGAAAGCCCGGACCGCTTGGATCTTCTAACTTCCATTGAAAACTGCAGGTAAGGTAGAGCATGGTTGCCTGAGATGATTTGGAAAAGAAAGGGCATAGGTAAGAGGAATTTACTTATTGGATCCAAACTAATTAAATCATGCAACAAATGCCTTATGTATGTCACCTTGGTGAGAGAAAGGGAAAGTCATAGAGAATATATATAGTCTACTGTAATGAAAAATATTTGATTCTGGCAGGATCTTAAAATACTAGATCTCAACATCAAGGTCAATGTATATAATTTTTACACTACATTAATAGTGGCTTTCAAAGAGGCTAGAAATTAATAAAATTGGATTTAAACTAAAAGAGTTGGCCAGGTGCTGTGGCTCACGCCTGTAATCCCAGCACTTTGGGAGGCCAAGGGGGGCGGATCACGAGGTCAGGAGATTGAGACTATCCTGGCTAACACGGGGAAACCCCGTCTCTACTAAAAATGCAAAAAATAGCTGGGCGTGGCCTGTAGTCCCAGCTACTTGGGAGGCTGAGGCAGGAGAATGGCGTGAACCGGGGAGGCAGAGCTTGCAGTGAGCGGAGATCGCGCCACTGCTCTCCAGCCTGGGCGACAGAGCGAGACTCCGTCTCAAAAAAAAAAAAAAAAAAAAGAGTTGTTCAGGGGAACTAGTACACTGTAAAATTGTTTGCTTATATTAGCACACAGAAATGTTCTGTGATCCACTAATTATCCCATGCATTTTCTTATTTCTGGAAAATACCTGTCAAAATGCTTTCTCTGATGATAAGGATGACCACAGATGTTTATTTTCTAAATATATAAATGAACTAAACATCTCAAAAAATTGGCATCCTTCAGAATTGATTATCTGTATACATTTCTCAAACTTAATTTTCTATAGTTAGTTGCTACTTACAACTTTTACTTTGAAAATAAAATTCACTAAATACTTTCCGAGTGTCTGTTTTTCATTAAAATAATTTTATTTACATTAAGTCAGTTTTTAAAAATGTTTTTGTGGCATTGGTTCTAGTTGTTTCTGTCTGGGAAAAATTGATTTTTCAAATCAATTTTAAAAGTTGGTCTAGCAATATATAGTCACTTAAGCAAGCCTGTATGTATGTGGACAAGTAGACATTAACAATTACTCTTATTTTTATTATCAATGTGTCTAAAACTATAAAATTTTTAAAGAAGACCACGCACTCATTAATTTTTTTCTAAACCATAATAAATATCGATTTATATATTTTTACATAGTAACTATTTTATTACATTAATATATGTATTTTCAGAATATTTAATCAATCCTCTATTGAAGTATTCTTGTTTTGTTTCCATGTTTTTAAAACTATAAACATTGTAAATAATATTGTAAAGCTGGTCATTTTTAATGGTAAATTTTAATAATAGAATGCATAGGTAAACCAGTATGGAGATGTTTGGATTACTCATCAATTAGCCAAATTGCCCTTTGGAAAGCTTATTTTAATTGTATATTTCTACCAAAAAAATACGAGAGTGCCTTATATCTTCTTCTCTATTCATTCTTAGTCTCTTAAATGAATGGCAAAACAGGATTATTTAAAATTATTTAAAATTTTTGTCGTTCGTAGTGATCAATAATGCTCTCTTACAGTGTTTTAATGTTTAACTTTAGACCATACAGTGGAAAATGTATTCATATCTCTTTGCCCATTTATGTGTCAAATTTTATGAAGCATCTGTCCATCTCTTGAAATTATTTTCATTTTAACTGACTTATCAAGTGTTCTATATATTAAAAGTGTTCACATTTCTTTTTCTTATTTGTTACAAATTCACGTTTCCAATGTTTCACTTGTTTTTCAATCTTGATTGTAGTATTTTTTAGCCATTCATATTTATTTCTATATCTCAAAATCATTTTTCTCATTTTAATTTTTAAGATTGGAATACCTTTGGAAATGCATTCAGTGCAATCTAATTGTTGGTTTTCATATTATTTTGCAGGCTAGTGGGGAATACTGCGGAAGCATCAGGGATATCAGCTGTTGACAGCTGCTCTATTAATTTGACTATCCCCAGAGTGCTACATAGCCTGAAGTTATTTCTATAGATGAAGCCAAGTACTCAATCCATTTGTTTTCACTCTATTAACACATTTATTTTCTACAACAATTCCATGATATAGGTTACTATTATCATTCCTGTCTTACATATGAGGAATCTAGAGCACAAGAGGTTAAGATGTTGTTTTAAGTTTATGCCAACTTAGAAATAAGTTTATGCAAACTTAGGTAGAAATTGGGAGAGCTGAGCTTTAAACCCAATCTGTCTTATTTCAGAGTTCACACACTTAACCCTTCACTATTACCGCCTCTAGAGCAAGTTTTGGCAGTCTTTTTAATGAGCTTCCTGGTAGGTCCCTTGAGTGATTGTGTGGCCAACATACATTTCTTTTGGAAGCTCGAACTGTTTATTTTAAGCTTCACTTACATGAACCTCATTTATGACCTTTTCCTGAAGAGAATGATCGCATTTTAAAGCTGCACTAATTTCCATGTCTAACTTCTGTTATAGGCTCACTTTAAGCTTTTTGTCTTTCTTTGGACCAGTAGGAATTATCAGAAGGAAATTTTCTTTTAACTCCTTTGTGTGGGTACTCTTAAATGCTGACTCTAAATAGAATGACATTATTTGATACATTCGAATTATGTATATAGAAATGTAGATTTCTCTCTAAAGCTTTAAGTTTATTGTACATTTTATTATGCCATTCCATTAAATATGATTAATTAATAATTGTGAACAAGTCCTGGGTATACTTATCAGTACTTTACTTCTTTCAAATATGGCATTTTTACAGGCTTCAAAGACTTCACTGTATCGCAAAGCTAGAGATCACGTCACAGTGTTACGGCTGATATTCATTGATCTTCACAGTGTTACGGCTGATATTCACTGATTCATTGTCTTCATCACTGGTGACTTCAGAATATTCTTATTCAACAGCTCAATTTCTAAGGAATATTATTTAGAAAATTTATTTAATTAAACTGTATACATGGATGAGGTAATATGATGAGAAAAGAGCTCTGAATATAAAGTCAGAAGGCTTAGGTAACATTTTATTTTTTACTTCAAAATGTTGTGATTTCAAATATTAGGCTTTCAAATCTTGGTTTCCTCAACTTTAAATTGTAAATAATAGAATATGTCATTTATGTATGGCATAGATACTGAAATAATTAGAATAGACATCAAGTAATGGTGGGTGAAAGAATTTTATTATAAAGCACCCTATATAAATATGAGATTCTATTTGTTATTCAATATAAAATCATCAATGAAAATTATAGCAATACCAGAAAATGTATATTGACAATGACAAAACACTTAGCCACTATAAGTATAATGAATTATTTTTATTTAAATAAAAATAAGAACCCAATATTGCTGTTGTTATAATTCTATACAGCCGATTTTTGGGGGGTGTAGATTATTAAACACAAAATCAATGTCATTTTATGAGTAAACATTTTCCATTACACCACATTCTTAAATATGGTTTTGCATTGAAATTTATTGTTAAAATCTGGTAAGGATGCATATGTGTATGCATGTGTGCGTGTATTCATATTTGTTTTATATGAGTCAACAAAGGTTTATGTTGTAATTTTTATCTGCATTAAATAATTTGTCCATTTGTTTCTTCTTATTTTATGTTTTTGATGTTTCCCTCGTTTTGGAGGAAAAATACATTCTGAGTGAATTCAGTGATTTGGAATTAAGATTTATTTACAGAAATCATTTTGTTTCATAAGAAATGTTACTAAAAGTGATTGCTAATCATTCTCAGAGACAAAGAAGATGTGTATTTTTAATACTAGAAATGGGTTGCTCTGAATACACCACCTGGGGAATATCATCTGAGGGTGACTTTGGTTATGGTGCTTTTTAAGGCTGCCTTTAATTGCTTTTGCATACAGCTATATTCATGAATGTGCATTCATCAAAGAATGAAGAGCAATGTGACATTTTCAAGTTTTACTAAGTCAACTAGCATCCGTTGCCATAGTACTCAGAAATCAGGAAGCCAGGAAAAGGCAGAGCTGTTTTTCATTATGCATTGAAAGATGTCAGCAGGATTAAAGTATGAAAGCAAAAAGCAAAATAAATAAATAAATAAATAAAGCTAAGAGAAGGTGAACTACTTACCAAATGGTCACTAATGAATATAAAAAGCAAATACACCAGCCAGTACTTTTGGAGAAGGATGAGATTGAAGAAGTATGTAATTAAAGGGAAATGTAACTTCATTATTTTTAAAAATATAAAAAATGCCTGATTCTGTCTTTTCCTGGGTAAGAAAAAATGTTATCCCCATACATATAATATCTCCTAATTTGGGAAAACTCTGTCCTCTGCTAGCGAATAGTTTGAGCTGGTTTTATGCCTTGAATGAAATAAGGATGCATAAAAATAATTTTGTGCCCTTCAAATAACCTTTCAGTAAAATTAATATTCAAGAATATATTTGATAATTAGGACTAGAACTTTGTAAATAAGTATAACCTTTAAAAATAAACATCAAACCTTATTTAAATATGGTGGCTTCATAACTAGACCCCCAACTCTGTAATTTCTAAATGTCAATGAATTTTGACAATGATATGTTTATATCATTATATCACTTAATCTCTCAACTTTTTCCTTCATCTTCTGACTATTGCAGGAGAAAGCTACACACACACACAAAAATTGGATACGTTACAAACACAATCTATCAAATTTCATTTTGACCTGCCTTACTGCTAAATAAACTTTCTATTTTTCTCTTATTGAGCCAAAATTCTATTTGGGATTTCCAAATTTCAGTATTTTCTCTTTCAGACTTCTTCCACATTTCTTTAACTCTAGCCTGAGCTTCCATACACACTGTGAAATTATTCTATCTCCCTACTCTATATGGACTACTAATGTTAAATGAAATGGTGTACATTAGCTTCTCTGTTTCACTCCAAAACGTATGTTGTTTGTCACTCATTTTTTTTTCAATTTCCATCTCTCTGAATGCATGCCAGACCCTCCACCAAAGCTCTTAATTTTATCTTCTTTCTCTTCCAGATTGAAACTAAAAATATTGATGAGTTAAATAGGACCCTAGTTAAGCAGTAATGCAAGCGGAAGGAAATTCTTCCACTGTTAGGCTGAGCGCGGTGGCTCACACCTGTAATCCCAGCATTTGGGACGCCAAGATGGGTGGATCACCTGAGGTCAGGTGTTCGAGATTAGCTTGGCCAACGTGGTAAAACCCCGTCTCTACTGAAAATACAGAAATTAGCCGAGCATGATAGCAGGTGCCTGTAATCCCAGCTACTCAGGAGGCTGAGGCGGGAGAATCGCTTGAACCCGTGAGGCGGAGGTTACAGTAAGCAGAGATCCCGCCATTGCACACTAACCTGGGAGACAGAGTGATACTCCATCTCAAAACAGCAACAACAGCAAAGAAAATTCTTCCACTGTTTACCTGTGTAGAAAATGCATCAACATTATTCTAAGACTCTTCAGGAAATTCAGACATTTAAAGTCAGCCCTTTAATATTATGGTTCTTATTAAAACCAGAGATTAATGTATAACCAAAATTAAACTTCATAGGTTAAATTGTGTTAACATAAATGAAATAAAATTATTGTGATAGAAATACGCTTTAATTTCTGCCTACAATTACACAAATGGAAGTTTAATGAGGAATTTAAAGGATAACAATACACTTTTATCTTGTAACTTAGTGTTAATATCAGTGAAATATACTTTTCAGGATAACATTTTCAAATGCAGCAAATATTGTTATAGACTGATGGCGTAGCCTTTATTTGCCTTGTCAACATTAAGGTAGGAAGACTGCTGAGATAAAAATGTCAGACTGACAGTAGTGACTCAGAAGGCAGAAATCCAAAAAATGCACTTGCAGTAAATTTTGCTACGCTGCCCAGGGCACTTCTTCATCTGTATGTGTAACATGTATTCAGCTATTGTAAAGTTTCTTTAACAGTCCTCGAAGTACTACGACAGTAACAAGGAAGATTGATAGCAGATTCCATGCCTCTTTGTTAATCACATTAAGAACTCTGCTTTGTACTCTTTCATGTTGTGTCTGGAAATATATATCCCCACCACACCATATTGAAAACTTTCATCCTATTACCCATCTGCTGCCAGCAAATGATCAGTTTAAATGCAAAAAATTGGTGATGGGGGTGTGAAAGTCAAAGATTTGCCAAGCATACCGTTTTTCTACTACTCATTCTTCTAATTACTTTTTGGGAAATGAGAGAACCTAACCATACAACATTTTGAAATGTTTCCTTAGGGAATCTGAATAATATTTTATGTAACTTGAGTTATATGATAATGACAAGCATGTCTTCAAACATTAGAATTAAACCCATGGATGTAGCATAGTGCCTGTTATTTTTCATCATAAGAGTTTATAATAAAACTGATCACTGGAGTCTGCAGTTTATAAAAAGATGCTTCCCTCTGTTTAGCTGGAGGAGTTTCTTATACTGGTTGACTGGTTCCCAGCTCCTACAGTCAGATAAATAAAAAGTTGCAGCAGGGGGGCCAACTAGTAGTGAGTACATTTCATCAGTTGGAGACAGAAAATTTATTTCTTCAATTACTTTAGAACATCTGCATGTTACAAACAGGAATGTGCATTAACACAATTAACCATTTCTTTTTTAAAAAATTGAATTCATGGATTAAATCCTAAGTTTTCTAATCAGTTTTGTTCTGGTGTCATAAGTTAAGGGAGAATCAATATACAACTTATTTTTCTGCATAAAGAGATTACTTGGATAATAGATTTTTTCCAATGCTTTTGCAAATATTGAGTCTGATAAAATAACTCTAACAGAGATACAATTAATCATATCAGTAAGTTGTTCATCAGAAATATTTCACAAAGACTAGACCTGAATCTAAATTGCAGGCAAGGTCATTCAATTTGATAGAGTAGCTACAATTTTCTCATATAGTGAAATGACCAGTTGCACTCAGCAAATAGGACAGCACAACCCCTAAGTGGAGGGGATCTGGAGGCAAAACATGTGGGTCAAAGCCTCACTGTACCACTTTCCAGCTGTGTAATCTTGGGAAAGATTCTTCATCTGTAAATTGATGCTTAAAAGCTGTACCTGACTTTTAGGATTGTTGTAAACATTAAATTTATAAATGAGAATGATCTTATAACTGTACATGTAACTACTGTTTAAACCTTTATGAATAAAATTCTAGATGAGTCACTGATATAGTTTGGCTGTATCCCCACCTAAATCTCATCTTGAATTGTAGCTCCCATAATTCCCACATGCTCTGGGAGGAACCTGGTGGGAGATAATTGAATCATAGGGGAGCTTTACTCCGTACTGTTCTTGTGGTAGTGAAGAAGTATCATGATAGTTGACGGCTTTATAATGAGTTTCCCTTTTGCTTGGTTCTCATTCGCTCTTGCTTGCTGCCATGTAAGACTGTGATTGCTTGGACTGTGAGGCCTCCCCAGCAACGTGAAACTGTGAGTCCATTCATTTTCTTTATAAATTACCCAGGCTTGGGTATGTCTTGATCAACAGTGTGAAAATGGACTGATAACAGTCTTGGACTGTGAGTTCCAAGAATTAAGTGCTGTGTAGAACAATGGAATACCCTGGGAAGACATCTACAGCTCTGGAGAGGCACTACCTAAAATAAGGAACTTATGTCAGAAGGAAAAATCAAACCTATTTTCATCTTAATGGATTCTCATTAACTACATTACTGGTGAGCATTTTTCATACATGGCTGATTTTCTCAGTTGAGACTACAACCAGATTTCATTCCTTCTCCAAACAGGGATGTGTGTACTCTCAGGACATGCAATCTAATTTAAAATTGGATGGAGAAAACCATGTCAAAAAACACAGTAGTTGTGTGGCTAAAATAGATCAACCACTTTATTACATACAAACCAAAATATTTCAGATTACATACTTCATTGTTTATTTCTTTTAGAATAGAAAAGAAAGAGTTAAGATTATATCACTGTCTAAAGATTTAGAAACAGGGTCCGGTGGTAGCACTATCAATGAGTTGCTTCCAAATAGTCTGCCAGAGAGTCCATAAAATTTAAATGTTCTCTTTAAAGAGGCAGTAATTGAGAATCATTACTTTGATATAGAATCTCAACTGTCACAGCTATAAACAATATTCCTTCCTATTATGGTTATTTAGTGTATTGCCTTCGTAATGATTGTTTTCATAATTAAGAAGAAATGCAGTATTCTCTCTATTTAAAAACCTTTTTTTTTTTTTGTAAGTGTATTGAACTGTATATCCATCCTCCTAGCAAGCTTGGTGTCCCAAACTGGATTAGAAAAAAAATAATACGGGTAGATTTAGGATGTTTGTCATGCTAATAGGTATTCTTTAGGAAGAGAAAACTTCAATTAGTTTCTGTTATGGATTGGAAAAGGTAAAGGCAGGAGGAAGGAATAAATGTGGGAATTACATCGAATAAATTTATCTAGGGGAAGCCATCCTGAACTACTTAGTAGGAAAAGCAAAGCAAAATGGTTATATAGGAACACTCCCACAATCCAGAGCAATGAGGATTGTCAGTAGGAAAGGAAAATTCTTTGAAATGATATCTCTGTACATACTTTTGAACCACAAGAGAAGTAATGCACCATGAAGTAAAGTCAACAGATGAGAGTAAGATTAGCTCTCCAAGTGTCTGAGACAGTAGAACAATATAGAATATCCTTTTGCAATTTATGAATATAATTGTTAAGTGCTGGAAAAATGAAGGTAACCAAAAACAATGAATAAAAATAGGCAGATATAAAAAGGAAAACAAATAATATTTTAGAATTGAATATATAGAAATGAAAAATATATACTCTGTAGACAGGCCAAATAACTGAATATGGGAAAAGAATCCTGAAGAACTAGAATATAAATCTGAAGAAACTCTCCAGAAGCTGCAAAATGACATAAAGAGATGAGAAATATGAAACAGAAGTTAAGAGATATAAAGGGTAAAGTGGAAGGTCAACTTTTTTTTTTTTTTTTTTTGAGATAGAGTCTCACTCTGTTGCCCAGGCTTGAGTGCAGTGGTGCAATCAACTCACTGGAGCCTCGACCTCTAGGTCCCATGTTCAAGTGATCCTCCCACCTCAGCCTCCAAGTAGCTAGGACTACAGGCTCAGGCCACTATGCCTGGCTAATTTTTTTTTTTTTTTTTTAAGTTTTTGTAGAGATGGCAATCTCCCTATATTGCCCAGGTGGATCTTGAATTCCTGGACTCAAGCAATCCTCTCACGTTGGCCTCCCGAAGTGCTGGGATTATAGGTGTGAGCCACCACACCTGGTCAACATATTTTTAATAGGAATTTGAGAATGGAGAATAGAGAAAATAAAGACAAAACAATATTTGGAAAAGTAATCATTGAAAAATTTCCGGCAATAGTTAAAAATAAGTTCTTAATTTCTAAAATTACAATATATTAAAAGAAAAGTATTAAAATATAAATTTAAAAAATGTAAATCCAAGATGAATTTAAAAATAAGAATTAGTAAAAGAATGTATATGTGGGTATATATAGATGTGTGTGTATATATGCGTGTGGTCATCTTCTAGAGATGTATGGTTTTAGCACATGAAAAGAAACAAAAATAAAGCAAATAGGCTAACATTATTAGAATTCTACTACTATTAATGTACTCTAGTATGACCATGTTGATATTAAAACTTCATTTTGACAAATGATACTATAAACAGGATTAGACCATAGACTGAAAGAATGGATTAGAGCACAAATATGTAAAGAAATTTTCTAGGTCAACATGAAAAAGGCAGCAATCTAACAGAAAGTATTAAAAGGATATGATTAGGCAATTCACAGAAGACAAAAATTTGAATGGTTATCATCTTATGAAAGGATTTCCTACCAATCAGAAAAATAAAAATAAATTTTTAAAAGATGGCAAGCATTTGAAAAATCTCATATATTGCATTTCTGTAACTAACTGAGTAAATAAATATGTCATATCAATTGAAACTAAAGCATACACGTTATGAGGTAGGAATTATATTTCAGTTGCCATATGGTTTGCAATAGTTACATGTAAGACAGATAAGTGATGTATTATTATTACAAATGGATTAGTATATAGTGTTAAAATCTACGCTGTATGAAATGTTAGCAATAATGAGGCAATAACGTTGTCTGGAAAGAAAATATTTTTAAAATTTTTAAAAGCATTTAAAAATAATTTCCTGCAGGTAAATTTTGAGATGATTTTAGGATAAAACAGAGAGGATTCATTATAAACTTGCTTATTTTTTGGGTTATGAAGTATTATTAATTTTAGACATCAATAGGAAAATAAAATTATTATTTTTTTGAGTAACCACTCAGAATAGAAATAGATGTAGAAGTTTAAATTCATCAAGGAACAAAAGACATTAATCTAAATCAAGTCAAAAAATGTCAAGAAAAAAATGAAAAAATCATAAGCAAAAAATGAATGAATGAATAAAATGCAAGATTAAGAACACAGTATATGAGACAATTTTTAAGATCTTAAATCATTTACTAAAAAGAAACAATGACATAAGACACTTCCATTTCAGTTAAGCATAGAAAATAACTATAGATGTTGAGCACCTTACCTTGGTAGATTTAGGCCGAGATGACAAAATTTTGATGTAGTAGAAAGACAGTTGAGTTCTTTTTCCTGGCTCTGAAACTTATTTATTCCATACGTGAAATTGAAGGAATACATTTAACTTGTATGAATGTCTGTTTTTAAATGCAAATGTGGGGTAATGAGAACAGTTTTCCCTTAGTGCTTAGGATGAATTTCCAATTGCCCATCATCACATGCAAGGACTTTCATGAGGCTTCTTTAGCCTCATCTCCAACATTTTTCTTCTCAGGACAACTTTGTTTCAGCTCAAAAAACTATTTACAGTCCCCCCACGGATTCTCCACTGTTCAAAACCTGTCCTCTTCAGAAGTTGCTATGTCCACTCAAGTCTTTTAAGGGAAACTACACGGCTGAAAAACCTACTGAAGAAGGAGAACCTAGGATATCCCTTGGAAAAGTGGCAACCGATTTTACCAGACGGTGGTATCTAAGTCAGCAAATCTGGTAGCATCTTGCACAGAAAATCATGAGTAAGAGGAAAAATGGTAATATGCTGGGTTATTCACATATGAATTTGGAATTATTTCTTCGGAATTTGAGAAGAAAATTGTGAAGATAACCAATCACGCATAGCAGAAATAGAAACAAGAAAATAGATCATAAAGAGCAGAGACCAAGAGTAGAGGATGATCATATTAACAAAACTAAAATAAGGAAAGCATTACTTTCTTTTCATACATTAAATAAATGAAGACAATTGTACTCTATTATACCTGTTAACAAAAGACCATGAGATCTTTGGAGGAAAAAGGAGAACTTTACTTTTTTGAAACAGTCTGCAGATTGGGGAGACACAGCCTTTGGTGCAAACTCTGGGATTGGGGGTTGGAAAGTTAGAGATTAAAAGGCAAAAGTTTCAGGAAGAGTCAGGGGAGTGTGAAACAGAGTCTTAATCGGATGGCATTTAAGATCCAAATCACCACTCTCTCTTAGTTGGCTGGTTCCAGGTGGCTGATGGTTGGTTGGCTTGTGCAGTGTGGTTCTTTTATAGTCAGTTAGGGACTTCTCAGCTGCAGTCGTTTCCAGGAACTGTTATTTTACTTAGTTGTAGAAAAACAGGTTTTGCAACACTTTCTAAGGACACAGAGGGAGTGACTGCTCCCTCACCCTGCCATGGGCTCTGGTGTCTGCTTTTACTTTTGAGCCACAGAGTCTGGGAGCATAATTGTCTAATAACTGGTAGCATAATTTAGACTTACCATATTGAAAACAGGTGGTTTTTAAACTCTAATTTGAAAAAAAAAAATGTTATAGATAACATAAAACATGATTTCCAGGCTAAATTTTTGTTACTCTTTTTCTTTTGAATGAATGTTTTAAAGTTAATAATTTCACATTTAGTTGAAAATTTTCTTAAACTGGAGAAATTAGGAATCCTATTTACCTAAAAGTAAAGCCACTAAAATGTTTCTCCACATTCTCTGGTGTAATTCTCTTGCGCGTTGTTCTTCAAGTTTCAAACATGCATAGTATAAACGGAGATTTACCTCCACTAACAAATTTTTTTCCTCAATTTTTGCCTAAAAGTTCATTCTCTCATTTCCTAGTAAAGTAAATAATGGAAATTTGATTCAGCATACATGTAACTTTTGAGTGAGTTTTTGTTGTTGTTATTAAAATAATGGAGTACAAGAAGTATGAATTAGCAATAGAAATAAGATAAAATAATTTTTTAACAGTAGGACCATATATTTTATGTACTTGTCCCCCCATCCCCACAAAAAATTAGGTATTAAGATAATTAAAGTTTTTCTTTGGCACTAACAGCTTCTAAAAACAAGGAATACCGAAGGGATTCAATCAGCTAGTATTTTATGATGCATATTTACTTCTGAATTAGTTATGCTAGCTTTTCTCTAAGTCAAAAGTGGCTGGCATAGCAGTAACAGCAGTGGTGGGTGGAGATGGGGAATGAGAGGATATTGACCAGATAATTCTGAGCAGATTCCATTCCCATGGCTATGAAAATAGAAAGCAAAAAAGGCAGGAAGCAGCAGTGAATGCAATAGTTAAAATGCGCTTGCTTTGAAGAGGAGAGGGGGAAGGGTGGAGGGAAAGAAATAAGCAACCAAAGACAGGTCATGTAAACCATGAGCCAGGAAGTAAATTCTTTAAAATGATGCTTGCCAGAAGCTAAATTCTTGTAAATGTGGGCCTTTTTTTCCCCCCAATGCTATTACTATTGGAATGAGGAATACTTGGGGACCGGATGAGGAAAAGGTCAGAAGTCACTAAATTGTAATTTTATGAAGAATGTAATTGCTCTGCTTTAGTTTTAACATTAAAATCCATAAGCCCAGGAAAAACAATTCTCCTTCTCATGAACTACCCTTTCCAACATTTCTAGAAGATTTATGTTATATGAGAAAAGACTCTCATCCTAAAGTATTGGTTTATATTTTCAAAATCTGTTTTTAGTTTGGAGTTACTGGGAGGAGGTAGGAGCAGGCTGTGGAGGAGGGAGGAAGTTGTTAGTCTAGAATGGTTGCTGCTTGGGTGGAAGTTGGATGAATCTAAATGACTTAATAATTTCAATTCTCTGGAGTTGGTCTGTTTCTTATCTCAATGTCTAAGAGAAAAATAATTTTTGGCTAGTAGGCATAAAAATTTTTCAATTATTGAGACATCAAATACTGCTAATCCAGAGTTATAGGTTAGCTTCAACGCATTAAAGATGAGATTTAAAAGTACAGGTTTCTACTGTAGTACATATATTCATACATAGAATATTGATATTCTTTTCAGCAATAAAAATCATACTTAAGGAATATTGCTACAACAGCCTTTGGTGTTAAGAAGCAATTAACGAAGTAGATAGCAGTTCTTGTTTGTTTTTTGCCATTGCCATAAACCAGTAAATCATGAGCATGCAATTCCAGATAGTTACCACCATTAAACAAGTGGCTTGAATAGAATGATATTAAAAATATTTGAAGTAGTAAACACTTTGGGGGAAAAAAATGGAGAAGAGAAATATCTTTTTAAAAAAAAATTATCCTCAGATATGTCTCACTGCATGAACTTCAATTCAGTGAAAATATGCGCCTGCAAAAGTTGCACAAAATCTTGATGTTA
This sequence comes from Chlorocebus sabaeus, assembly GCF_047675955.1. Classification (NCBI taxonomy): domain Eukaryota; kingdom Metazoa; phylum Chordata; class Mammalia; order Primates; family Cercopithecidae; genus Chlorocebus; species Chlorocebus sabaeus. Next base: position 88,666,273 of record NC_132910.1, read on the forward strand.
CTCTTACCATACAACCTTACCTTCACTTTTAAATTTCCTTAGTGTGACTGATTTTCCCCATTAGATAAAATATGTTTAAATTTCAGGCGCAGACAAATAGCCATATAAACATCTATCTGTGTGTTCATAAGGAAAAGTAACTGCTCAAAGGATTATTAACATCATTTTAAAAGAAAATATTTGTTTAACAATATTGATTCTTCCTATCCATGAGCATGGAATGGTCTTTCATTTGTTTGTGTCCTCTTTTATTTCACTGAGCAGTGGTTTGTAGTTCTCCTTGAAGAGGTCCTTCATATCCCTTGTAAGTTGGATTCCTACTGCCCAAGGTAATTTATAGATTCAACGCCATCCCCATCAAGCTACGATGACTTTCTTCACAGAATTGAAAAACTACTTTAAAGTTCATATGAAAACAAAAAAGAGCCCACATTGCCAAGACAATCCTAAGCAAAAAGAACAAAGCTGGAGGCATCACGCTACCTGACTTCAAACTATACTACAAGGCTACAGTAACCAAAACAGCTTGGTACTGGTACCAAAACAGAGAAATAGACAAATGGAACAGAACAGAGCCCTCAGAAATAATACCACACATGTACAACCATCTGATCTTTGACAAATCTGAAAAAAACAAGAAATGGGGAAAGGATTCCCTATTTAATAAACGGTGCTGGGAAAATTGGCTAGCCGTACATAGAAAGCTGAAACTGGATCCCTTCCTTATACCTTATACAAAAATTAATTCAAGATGGATTAAAGACTTAAATGTTAGTCCTAAAACCATAAAAACCCTAGAAGGAAACCTAGGCAATATCATTCAGGACATAGGCATGGGCAAGGACTTCATGTCTAAAACACCAAAAGCAATGGCAACAAAGCCAAAATTGACAAATGGGATCTAATTAAACTAAAGAGCTTCTGCACAGCAAAAGAAACTACCATCAGAGTGAACAGGCAACCTACAGAATGGGAGAAAAAATTTACAATCTACCCATCTGATAAAGGGCTAATATCCAGAATCTACAAAGAACTTAAACAAATTTATAAGAAAAAGATCAAAGAACCCCATCAAAAGGTGGACAAAGGATATGAACAGACACTTCTCAAAAGAAGACATTCATACAGCCAACAGACACATGAAAAAGTGCTCATCATCACTGGTCATCAGAGAAATGCAAATCAAAACCACAATGAGATACCATCTCACACCAGTTAGAATGGCAATTATTAAAATGTCAGGAAACAACAGGTGCTGGAGAGGATGTGGAGAAATAGAAACACTTTTACACTGTTCGTGGGACTGTAACCTAGTTCGCCCATTGTGGAAGACAGTGTGGCGATTCCTCAAGGATCTAGAACTAGAAATACCATTTAACCCAGTCATCCCATTACTGGACATAAACCCAAAGGGTTATAAATTATGCTGCTATAAAGACACATGCACATGTATGTTTATTGTGGCACTATTCACGATAGCAAAGACTTGGAGCCAACCCAAATGTCCATCAGTGATAGACTGGATTAAGAAAATGTGGCACATATACACCATGGAATACTATGCAGTCATGAAAAAGGATGAGTTCATGTTCTTTGTAGAGACATGGATGAAGCTAGAAATCATTATTCTGAGCAAACTGTCACAAGGACAGAAAGCCAAACACCACATGTTCTCACTCATAGGTGGAAATTGAACAATGAGAACACCTGGACACAGGAAGGGGAACATCACACACCGGGGCCTGGCGTGGGGTGGAGAGAGGGGATAGGGATAGCATTAGGAGATATACCTAATGTAAATGACGAGTTAATGGGTGCAGCACACCAACATGGCACATGTATACATATGTAACAAACCTGCATGTTGTGCACATGTACCCTAGAACTTAAAGTATAATAATAAAAAGTAAATAAAATAAAATTTAAAAAAACTGGAAAAAAAAAAAAAAGAAAATACTTGTTTCCTCTTTTGGATTTAAAATGAGTTTAAAGGTTTTATGTGGAAATACATAATCAAAGGGATAAATGCTAGATTTTTAAAAAGTATTTAAAGACCCTGTCATCTTGGACCCCTACTGACTCCACTAGGAATGACCCTGTCTCTGAGAGGCCAAAAAAGAGACCCAGAGCCTGCAAATTAGATGTCAAGTTTATTGAAGACTTACATATGGGATGGTCCAGTGGTAGTGGGCTGGACAGGACAGATGCTACCCTTTGTAAAAGCATGTGGTCTATACGGCAATTTTCACTTTGCACACTCCACGTAGCAACCCCCATTTAACCCCAAACAAAGGGCTCAATCCCCTGTATGGTCTGCATTCCAAGGGATAGGCCAGTGGATCAGATGTCCTTCATAGATAAGGAATGAATCTCCAGTTGGCTACCCCCAGGTTTCTTGCTTGGAACTCCAAACATACATTCTCCTTAGAATGTAGGGTCATCCTCAGGGTATGGTTAAGTTATTGCTGTCAGGAGCATCTGCCATACACACCCAGAGGACATTTGCCTCTCCTCATAGATTAGCAATAGATTCTGTATTTTCATATTCAGTAGTATCACTTTTAAAGTTAAAGGTCTCTTTCCAATACACTAAACTGCTCAACAATTTTTGAACAATTTTGAGTAATCCAAGGCTTAACGAGCTATTATGGTTAATAAATTGCATCCCACCTAGGTTTTTGATCAGAATATTCAGACAGCTTCTAGCAAAGAGTTAAGGTAAAACATGGCAAATAATTTCTTTTTCAAAACATAGACACAACTTTACTTAGTATCTTTGAAATAGTGAGCATTAGTTTATAATTTCACAATACATTTCATTGAAAGAATTGTATAAGGTCTTCAATACTCTCAACTATGGAGTTATACAGGAATGATTTTTACTCTATATTTAATAACAGCACTTTCTTTTAATAAGACATCCCAATGGAAACCACCAGTATGTGAATTACAGAAAATAAAAGTTAATTAAACAAGTAGTGACATTGACTTCATTAAGATACCTGGGTATTTATCAGAGAAAGTGATACCTCAGTGAGTTTATCAGAACACAGAGCAGAGATAGCATCACCTTAATTGAATTCAAGTAACAGTGAAGGGAAAATTTCATTAGGTATTCTGTATGAGAAAGCTAGATGGTAGAAACAGGATTAGATTCAGGCACTACACCAAATAGTATGAAAGTTGTTTGAATTCAAAACAAGATTATATTATTAGAAGATGTGAGTTATCATAATGTATTACTCATGTGAAAGTAAGTGTTTCCTCAGTATTCTCTGGGGTGTTTACCTCACCTGAACATCTCCATAGTGGATGTAAAAATAGCCTGTCAATGGTTAAATCAGACTGAGAAATAGCAGTCCTGACTTCTCTGGCTTGTTTTCCAAATTACCTTGGTGCACAAGGGAATGAAGCTTGCTTTTAACTCAGTGACTGCACAGCAAACATATTCCTCATGGAAAACACGTGTAGGAGGTCATATTTCCTCATCTCAGCTTGTGTCAGCCCTTTTAGAAAAACAGAAGAAAATGAAAGCAATTATTTCACCTTAGCTAATTTGTGAGTTTCTCTATACATCTTGTGTTTCAAATATTTTTGTGAGGAATAAATTTACCAACACAGTTTGAAGTGTATGGTTGCTGTATGTGTGACTTATGATATAGCATGGGAATCTCCTATCTTTCAGTAAATAGCACCAATTCCCATTTTCCTACTTTAAATAAATTAAAAATGAAAATGTATTTGTTTTGTTTTGTTTTTTAAGTCTGGTCTTTGGAACTGGATCCATTATTGAACAGGTTAGGGAAAAAATCTTACTGATTGAAAACCCTGCAATTGCAAGTATTCTATTTTTCAACTAAGCAAATTTCAGAGCCCTCTACAAAAGATATCCTACTATATCAACCCTTCTTGCCTCTCTACCCATCTGTTCTTCTCTTTTAAAATTTTATGTCATTTTACTTACTGTGTCACTGTCATGTGAGAAATGCCAGGTTAAACCTTGTTTAATAAAGAATGCTAAAATAGAGACCTTGGTCTGTTGGAATTTATACTATAAATAGGGAAATAAGTATACATGCATGAAAAAAGAAACTAATAATTTTTGAGCACCTATTATATTTTACACAACATTTGCACATAAACTACATGAACTTGAGCATTGCAAAATTGTTTGGAGCTCTAAGTGCTACTAAGGTACCTGTCTTGAACATAAGGACAATAAAGTTTAAAGAGCCCCAAGATCATATTACTAAATAAATGCTGGACCTAGGTTTTGAACCAGGGTATTTGATCTTCAAACCATAGTTCTTTGTTCTATACCAAAGCCCTCTCCTCTGCTACTCTTTTCCCCACTTAATTCCTTGGCTACATTTTTCATATTCTATCTATTCATTCCTTAATGAGGAAATACTCAGACTTCACAAGAACTGGTTGTAGCGTCCCCAGTAACATCTGGGTAATAAAAGGGGTTGATTTTCACATAGCACATAACAAATAGAGATAGAGTCCCTGTGGGTCAAAATGAAGCTGAAAGGACATGGCCTTCAAATAAATTGTATGTAACTTTAATCTGCACTAGAACATCAACCCTTCTTATCTTTTAAGACTTAGCTCAAGTGGCCTTTCTTTGAGTTATAATTAAGGATAGGTGAAATTGAAGATAACCAAGGATTCAAACTCTTATTATTATGAATTCAGTGTTGTATTGTTATTTAGATAGTACATTATGTAATAATGCATGGCTGAAATGAGTATTCAGTAAGACAAGAAGGTTAGAATGCTCTGTGGGGAAACAAGAGCTCCAAATGTAAATACTATGCAGAGAGGAAACAAGAGCTCCAAATGTAAATACTATGATGCAGTGGTAGCATCCAACCTTCCAGATGACTAAAGGATCTGATTTTATCAAGATAAAATATCATTTGTGTTGTTTATCAGTCCTATTTGATATTAAACTCATTTTAGTGAAATTGCTTGGACTTGAAGTCACAAGATATGGGTGGTTTTCTTTTTATGTCACGTATGCGATTTAGGACAAGATACTTTAATCACAGCTGATCTCAGGTTCTGTGGCTGAAATACACGTCTTAAAAGTTAACACAAGAATTAGGCCGGGCAAGGTGGCTCACGCCTATAATCCTATCACTTTGGGAGGCCGAGGCAGGCCGATCACTTGAGGCCAGAAGATCAAGACCAGCCTGGCCAACATGGCAAAACCCTGTCTCTACTAAAAACACAAAAATTAGATGGTGTGATGGCACACCTCTGTAATGCCAGCTCCTTGGGTGGCTGAGGCACAAGAATCTCTTGAATCTGGGAGGCAGAAGTGGCAATGAGTTGAGATCACACCACGCCACTTCAGCCTGGGTGATGGAGTGAGACACCGTCAAGAACAAAACCAAACCAAAACAAATTAATACAAGTATTAAATGACAGAGGGTCAATAAAAACACCCAGCTTAATGCCTTGTACACAGAGCTTAGTATATGTCACATGACACCGGGGTGAGTTGCTCCAATAACAAGACCTTGGAGTTTAGTCTTTTGGCCATCTTTGAAATATATTACTGGTCATTTGCCTGGGTTAGATTGTGGCTACTTAGTTTAGTGAGCAAAACAAAAACTATCACGAAAAGAGAGAAAAGAGGAACCACACATGAACTGTCAACATCTGTTTTAAAAAAAAACAACACTGTGGGCCGGGCGCGGTGGCTCACGCCTGTAATCCCAGCACTTTGGGAGGCCAAGGTGGGCGGATCACAAGGTCAGGAGATCGAGACCACGGTGAAACCCCGCCTCTACTAAAAATACAAAAAAAATTAGCCGGGCGTGGTGGCGGGTGCCTGTAGTCCCAGCTACTCGGGAGGCTGAGGCAGGAGAATGGCATGAACCCAGGAGGCGGAGCTTGCAGTGAGCCGAGATCATGCCACTGCACTCCAGCCTGGGGACAGAGCGAGACTCCGTCTCAAAAAAAAAAAAAAAAAAAAAAAAAAAAAAAAAAAAAAAAAAAAAAACACCGTGAAGCTTTAGGATGCTAAAAAATAACAGCAGTACTTAGAATAATTCGACAAGGCAAGACGCAGTGGCTCACACCTGTAATCCCAGCACTTTGGGAGGCTGAGGCGGGTGGATCACCTGAGGTCGGGAGTTCAAGACCAGTCTGACCAACATGGAGAAACCCCGTCACTACTAAAAATACAAAATTTGCTGGTCGTGGTGGCGCATGCCTGTAATCCTAGGTACTCGGGAGGCTGAGGCAGGAGAATAGCTTGAACCCTGAAAGTGGAGGTTGTAGTGAGCCGAGATCACCCCAAGGCACTCCAGCCTGGGCCACAAGAGCAAAACTCTGTCTCAAACAAACAAACAAGCAAACAAAAACAAACAAACCAAAAAAACAACAAAAAAAGAATAATTTGACAAGCAGATAAAAACAGTGGATATATTAAGCAAAATTGAGACGATAACTACAAGCATAAAGAGCAAACGTATAAAGAAAGGATCCATCTAAGAATGGGGTCTGCAATCTGAAGTCAGCATCCACATTGTTATTAGCAATAATTGCCACCAGTTCATACATTTATTTCAGGTCTTCTGCTTAACAACATGCTGGGGACGGAAAGTTGGTGCTTCGCACCATTCAGATCTTGAAGCCCTACCCACAACTTGATAATATTTGGAGATGGAGCCTTTGGGAAGTAATTAGGTTTAGATGAGGTTAGGAGGCTGGGGTCCCCATGATGATATTAGTATTCTTATAAGAAGAGGGAGAGACCAAAGCTTTCTCTTTCTCTTTCTACCACGTGATCATACAATAAAAAGACTGCCATCTGCAAGTCAAGAAGAGGGCCTTCACCAAGAAGCAAATCTGCTAGCACTTTTATCATGGACTTCCTAGGCTCCAGAACTACGAGAAAGAATTGACTCTTATTTAAGCCATCCAGTCTACGGTATTTTGTTATAACAGCCTCAGGCACAACGGAAGAGTTCATTTAAAACCACACCTTCCCTCAACATCTCATCAACTGGCCAAAGTGTCTGAGTTCAACAACAAGTTAGTGCTCATTTCTGTGAAATAGATTTCAATCATTTTTTAAAAATAAAGACCTCAAGTTGTAGATATTAGACAAATCTTAGGTTTGGATGAGGAAAATCTGTCCATATATGTTATTAAGTAGAGACTGTGTATTTTGAGACTCATTTGGGAAGAAACATAGTAATCAAGGTGCCAGATGTCACTGTTACTAGTTCTCTCTTTTTTTTATTGCTGTGCTTACAGGTATAAAAAGCAAGTTATGTAAATTTGAATTGAAATATTATGAACTTTTACATTTTAAAAGGAGAAACATGGCTAAAAGTGATTTCTGTATCTCTAACTTTTAGGAATCATTCAATATTTTATTAGATTAATACTGATAATAAGTACACTCTTGTGAGCATTTTATATATGCCAGAACATATCTCATAGGCATTTATATCACCATAACCATAATGAATTGAGATAGATGTTAAAATTCTCATATAACAGATGAAGAAACAGAGTCTTAGAGTAACGAAGCATGTTTACTAAGCAATCGTGGTAACTAAACATTTGAGTTGGGACACTACTGACTCCAGGCCCCATGCTCTCCAAGTTTAAAAAATAACTTCTGATGGTTATACTTGATTATGGTGATTTCAAATAAGCTTCTTTCCATATTTTGGGTAATTTCTCACTGGAAAACTTTCACAGCAAGTTCTTGTGATACATGTTGATCATAAAAGAAAAGAATTAAGCATAAAAAATAGGTGGTTAGAAACTTTGTCTACTTCTAAACAGAGGGATATTATCTTCTCACCATTTATTAAATGGACATAATATTACTAAATGTTTTTTGTTATAAGAGTAACAGATGTGTTTTATTTCTATGTTTTTCATTTAACTTGCCATTTTTTTTTTTAATTTTAATTGAGATGGAGTTTCACTCTTGTTGCCCAGACTGGAGGACAATGGTGTGACCTGGGCTCACTGCAACCTACGCCTTCCAGGTTCAAGCGATTCTCCTGTTTCCGCCTCCCGAGTAGCTAGGATTACAGGCATGCACCACCACACCCAGCTAATTTTGTATTTTTAGTAGAGATGGGGTTTCTCCATGTTGGTCAGGCTGGTCTCGAACTCCCGACCTCAGGTGATCTGCCCACCTCGGCCTCCCAAAGTGCTGGGATTACAGGCATGAGCCACTGCACCCAGCTAACTTGACTTCTTAAAGTGGTAATAGCCAAATTTAGGTTGCTACTTTTATTATCTATTATCAGTTACTTTTTTCTATATAGGGTATTACTTTTTTTTTTTATTTTTTTCTCCATTATTAGTAGTTTTCCTTTTGTCTCAGCATCAGTTCAGTTTGGGAAGCACTGTCTAGTAGCTCCTGGCATCCAACATATATCAATTCTTCAATATTTGGAAATGGTTGAGAAAAAAGAGTAGTAAATGTACAATATATTTTGATAAATCACATATATTTAGACAGAAAGAAAACAAAACCACTTATTTCTCTCCAGGTGATCTATTTCTGACAGTAACTTGACACGGTAACTACAATTTAGACTTCACAAAAAGACATATCGTGCATTTTCAATAACTCCAATTGCCTCATGCTGCCACTCTACAGGAAGAAATATTTTTCTTTTCTTTTCTTCTTTTCTCTTCTCTCCTTTTCACTTTTCTAATTTGGAAGTTAGAAAGTTAAATGTGCTATGGAAATAATATAACAAGGAAGGGGGAAAAATGTAGGTTTGGGGAGGGTAAACATTTTAAATGGAGGGTCAGGTAAGGTCTCACCAAGAAGACGGCATGTAAGAAAAACCTTGCAGGAAATGAGTAAATCTTGGGAAACAGCATATACCAGACAGAGAGAAAAGCTGATATAAAAGTATTGAGGCAGGAGTGTTATTAGTGCATTCACAGACTAGGAAGGAAGCCAGTATGGCTGAAACAAGGTTAAAGATGTAATGGGTGGCCAGATTACTCACAGGTTTTTATACACATAAGGACATGAAATTACATAAAAAGTATGACAAGGGTTACCCTGGCTGATTTATTGAGAGTATAGTATAAGAGCAAGAATAGAATCAGGAAGACCAATAAGCAAATATTAAAATAATTCAACAGAGAAACAATGGCGACTTGGCCCAAAATAATAGCAATGGAAGTGGTTAAAGCATTGGATTTTGAATGCATTAAAATCAACAGCGATTGTGGATATTTTGGACATATGTTATGAAAGAAAGAAAAAAATTAATGATTTCAAGAATTTTCAGCTGGGTGCAGTGGCTCATGCCTATCATCTCAGCTCTTTGGGAGGCCGAGGTGGGCGGATCACTTGAGTTCAGGAGTTCAAGACCAGCCTGGCCAACACGGTGAAACCCCGTCTCTACTAAAAATACAAAAATTAGCTGGGTGTGGTGGCAGACGCCTATAATCCCAACTACTGGGGAGGCTGAGGCAGGAGAATTGCTTTTACCTGGAAGGCAGAGGCTGCAGTGAACCGAGACTGCGACACTGCACTCCGCCTGGGTGATAGAGTGAGACTCCATCTCAAAAAAAGGAGAAAAAAAAAAAGAATTTTAGCCTGAGGGACAAACATTATAGAATTGTTATTAATTGAGGTGGGGAAGTCTACGGGAAAAGCAGGTTTATTTGGTGCAGATCAAGAATTTAGTTCTGGATATGCTAATTTAAGAGGTCCATCAGACAAACACAAGAATATGTTAGGGCGGCAGCTAGAAATATATGGATACAGTTCAGGCAGTGTGAATGTGGGTGTTGTCGTCATATAGATGGTATGTAAAGTCATGAGATTAGGCAAGATCTTCAAAGCAGTAAGTGTAGCTAGAGACAAAAGGAAATCCAGGCCAGGCACAGTGGTTCATGCCTGTAATCCCAGCACTTTGGGAGGCCGACGTGGGCAGATCACCTGACATCGGGAGTTCGAGACCAGCCTGACCAACATGGAGAAACCCTCTATCTACTAAAAATACAAATGTAGCCAGGTGTGGTGGCACATGCCTGTAATCCCAGTTACTAGGGAGGCTGAGGCAGGAGAATCGCTTGAACCTGGGAGGCGGAGATTGCGGTGAGCCGAGATAGTGTCATTGCACTCCAGCCTGGGCAACAAGAGCGAAACTCCATCTCAAAAAAAAAAACAAAAAACAAAACAGAAATCCAAAGTTCAAGCACTGGTACACTCCAACTATAAGGTAGTTTAGGAAAAATCAACAGTATAAACTGAGAAGTAATTGCCAATGAGCAAGTGTAAAATTAGTAGTGTCATATAATGGATGCCAAGAGAAAAACAGAATTCAAGCAAACAAGGCTATAGACTTTATAATAAGTCGGATAATATCTGAAATAAATACATCATAACTTATCTCACCCTGTTATTTAAGGACATTTAACTATGTGTAATAATAATTAATATTTTCATATAACATTATCTTATCATTACACATTAGGTCAGGATTAAATATGAAATATTGGGCAGCTGTGCTACTTTCTGTTTCATTGAAAAAATCAACAAAATCAAGCTATTCTTATATTAAAAAGTGCTGTACTTCTGTCACTTTTGACTTATAAAACATGATCAATATGACAGTATATTGCATTCTTAATATATAGAAAATAGATGGAGGGAAAATCAGTTTTCTTGCCATAATTAATATACACTTTTTTGAAAGTGCCAAAATGCATTTGCATTATGGATTCAGGCCACTGTATCTTTAAAATCTAAAAATCTGGGCACGGTGGCTCATAATTGTAATCCCAGAACTTTGGGAGGTTGAGGCTGGCAGATCACTTGAGGTCAGGAGTTTGAGGCCAGCCTGGACAACATTGTGAAAACCCGTCTCTACTAAAAATACAAAAATTAGCCAGACATGGTGGCTCATGGTTGTAATCCCAGCTACTCGGGAGGCTGAGGCAGGAGAATCCCTTGAGCCCTGGGGGAGGAGGTTGTAGTGACCTGAGATTACGCCATTGCACTCCAGCCGGGGAGACTCAGCAAGACTCTGTCTCAAAATAAATAAATAAAATAAAATAAGATAAAAATCTAAAACCCTCACACACAAACCTATAAATTAGGAATGTTCATGAGTTTTATCAGGAAAGCACAGACTATGCCATGATAGGATATGGAAGACTCCTGAAAAGGCAGGCTCTCAAATCCTCAAAACATAATACGGTGTTAATAGAACTACTTGGTAGTTCATCTGATGATTAAGAAAAACACATGTGCATTTTAATTTTCTTACTGAAAGTGGCTCCACAAAGTACTGACTATAATACGTACTAAATATGCATAGAAACACAAATATGTCTGACTTTTTAACTATTTTGATAAAATAAAAGAATGTAAGCCTTGACCATTAGGAATCATGGAAGTAATTTTCCATGATTGGAAGTAATGGAAGTAATTTAATAACAAAAAATAAGTAATTTAATAACAAAAAATAAGGAACTGAAGTATAAGTGTTCCATTTCAAGCCCTATATTTGGAGAACCAGAGCCTGCCTCACAGGAAGCAGGCTGGTTGCCTGCCTGTGAAAAGTTTCACACGCCCTCCTTTTGCCCCCTTAACCCTCTCACTTCTTAGCCCCACCTTGCTCACTTGCCCCATTAACACTGAGCATAAATCAGTTTCATCTGCTGTCTCTTGCGTTTCTTTCTTCCCTTACTCTTTCACTCTCTTTCTCTCCCTGTCTGTCTTTGTAAGTTGGTCTCCATTGCACCATATGGCAGCTGAGAGAAGGGGAGAGCAATTATCTGGCTCTGAACAAAAGGCGCTGTGGTGTCACAGCGGCCCATGAATGCATGAGACACGGTCATGTATAGAAGGGCCTCCAGCCCTGTCAGCGAGACTAAAGGGAAGGGTGATGGAGCTGCCTCCAGATAGGGAGAGGAACCAGTAAACTCTTCCTCAGTATCCCTTTCCCTCCTCTCCTTCCCTCCGTTTTCAGCGTTTTTCGTTTGCTTGTTTCTGTGCCCAAATCAGATTAGTTTATTAATGACAAAGTCAGAATGTGTGGCAGAACAAGAAATTAAAGCAAGCTATCTTATTCACACACTTCTAAATAGCTCCAAACAGCATATCAGTAATTACACAAGTATTTCAACATATAAGGGGAAAACTGATAAATTTCAAGGAGATGGTATCCTTTTAAAATACTTATTTATTTATTTTTATTGATATATCATAGCTGTTCATATTTGAGGTACCTGTTACATTTTGATACATGTATACAATGTGTAATGATTAAATCAGAGTAATTGAACTGTTCATCACCTCAAACATTTATCTTTTCTTTGTGCTGGGAACATTGCAATTTTTCTCTTTTAGCTACTTTGACATACATAATAAATTATTGTTACCTATAGTTTTCCTACTGTACTATCAAACAGTAGAACTTGTTCCTTCTACCTGACTGTATTTTTGTGCCCAAAGACTATATTATTTTTCCCTTTCTTCTAAAGAAAAATTATACATACTTACACAAATTAATTCTTGAAAAAAAATCTGGATAATACAAGAGGATACAGGCAGGACTGTGAGAATTCTCTGTGATAGTAACAAGTTAACTGTAGTTTCTAAGATTATGTCTTTTAACATTTATTAATGGTTATTATATTATTCAAGAAAAGGAGCACCTTCTCACTGTTTACCTTCTTCCCTATTTCTTGTTCTTCTTGTAGTTGTTACCCCTCTTCTATGCCTGGATACGCATGATTTGTTTCAGTAGCGAATTTCTGCAAAGCAGACACAACATTTTTATTAGTGAAGTTAACACTATGCTAGAAGAATAGTAAATTCAAGCTGTAAATCCACCAGCTTTCAGGAGACTCATTTATTCTGTTCCATATGAAATAAAAATCTACTACAGGGGAAGAGTTGAATATGACCACATACATTTATGAAGGAACATTTTATACTTTACTGCTGTAGGCTACTACTGGCCTTAGGGGCTGATGTTGATTTTATTTGATTCAAAATAAAAGTACATAAAAAATAAAGCAGACATCCCCCACCACTCAATTGCCCACCCACCCACCCACCCAACAAGGTATCTTGGATCACAAAATGCCAGATCCCTGTGGATATTTAAAGAAACCTGGGCAGGTTTCCAAATTACACGGAGGCAACAATAATAGTTCCTCATTAAATAAATCAATGGACATATGTAGAGTACTTCTACAATGCCATGTACTATTTTTTGCTTTAATCTTTAAGAAGAAAGTGAAGGTTATGTAGCTCAGTTCCACACATTGTCTATAAACAAGACTTCTCTTCAGGAACATTTTTATTATGAAGACACCCTCCCTCTCTTTTAGCTACAATATTATTTAATGCTTTTCAACAATAAACGTAGCTTTTAAAAATTCATATACAATACTTTTCTTTGTACAATGCAGTCTGAGACTGATGGTTATCTGTCAGTTGATGAAAAAGTAAAATTTCATTGGCTTTTCAATTATATTCTTCATAAATTCTCTTTCATAATTACCATAAATGTTTGGTTTTACATGAAACATTCATTAAAATAAACATTCACTAAATCAACAAAACCAAGAGCTAAGGGTGCCTGTGTTTAGCAGATATCAGGACTCCGCACGTTTCTACAGCAGTAAGAGTTATGTGGTACATCATCTGTCAGAAAGACTTGTGTAGAGAGAACCCTCTGTGGTACAAACAGAAAGCAGGAAACAAAGCAACTATTCAACCTTTTCTATTCACTGCACCCACATCTGTTTACATGGCCTCTGCTCAATCCTGAAAGGTTTTGTCCTCCTACCTCCATTTTATTTTACACAGCTCTGAGTGGCTGGCAGCTTGGAAGACTTTTCTTTCTTTCTTTCTTTCTTTTTTCCTTAAGAGCTAGGGATTCAAATCTGTTTCGTAAAACAGAAATTTGAAAAACAGGCTTACAGATAGCAGTTGGTCTCTTTTCTAGTCTATCCAGTTGGAGTTCTAATGAGGGATATAAACTCCAACATTCTCATTAATTTTTAAAATAAATTTAACAGACATAATAAGCTTCTTCAGGAGGGTAGTAGATGGTACTATTTTCCCAGTTCTGCTCATTACTAAATGTCAGTTTGCCTCCTTTTGACAAAAAAAAATTATGTTTTCTAATCTACTCTGTAAGTGAAATTTCTACTCTGTGACAGAAATGCATGTGCTATCTAGAAGTAAAATATTTCAGAAATACCACTGTAAAAGATACTATTTTTATGACACTTTACATTTTACAAAGTTATTTTACACGATTTAGGTCATCAGATCCTCAAAATGAAAACAAAAAACTAAAAAAGGTAGAGCAGATGATTTTATTCCTAATTTTACAAAAGGAAAACTGAAGCTTTCCTTAATAGCATGGGATTCCCTCTACACCACGATGAGTGTGTGGTTTTATGACACAGAAACCATATTTCCCTCTATGTGTTGTATACATATGATAATGCTTTATTCACAATTTTATTCTAAAAATGAGTTATGAGCATGATCATTTCTAATCCTTGTTGCATTTTTAAAGTTCTGTAATTCATGATCAGATACATGATGAATGAGATATAAAAGAGAAAAGTTCAAAATAATTATGCTTGTATGTTGAAAAATTGAAGTCTAAAAACTTTACATCTTTGGTATTCATACGTATAAGAATACTTACAAAGTATGATAAATATAAGTATTATCATACTTTATAAGTAAGATACTAAAGGTTAGACATCAAATGTATTTTCCGTACTTTTCTAAGATTTACTGGATTGCCTTGATGTAGTAACTCAGAGACAGAAGAGATCATAAGAAGACATTTAAATAATATAGTTACAAATCACATATACTGAATTCAATGCTGAATCCAGTATCTAACTAGATGACATTAACTCAACTTTGACAAGAAGGAATAGTAACAATCCAATGCCACCCAATTTCATTGAGAATTAAATCAACTAGTATTTGTGAAGAACAAGTGGTAAAGTGTACAAAATCACACCAATATTAGTGACCGCCATTAGCTTTTGTTGTTTCTATATCGTTAAACAATTAATTTCAACTGTACAAATGAAACTGAAATACTTGAAAACTAAATAATAAAATCAGTAATAATAACAAGAGTAGCTTGCAGAAGAAATTTGAAAATATGCCACCTGCTGGTTTACGTGAAAGTGAAAGGGTGAATGAGAAAAAAATAAAAATCCTTCACTATCCAATAATAGTAGTGCACAAGCTAGAGAGTCTGTATATAGATGCTCGACTACCATCCTCCTCATCCCATATTTTGGTAAATAAATCTTTTCTAAATGAAAGAATATTGGCTCAGAATGGTTTTTTTTTTTTTTAAGGCATAGAGAGGCCAGAACTGGGTAATTTTAGAAATATTAGACATGGTATTTTGGCAAGAAGATTTTAAAGCAACTTTCAATGAGAAACAGCGATGTGATGTATTTCTTTATTTCTAATTTTTTAAATTATGTATTAGAACTGACATATAAATAACTTGTAATAAACTAGTATTCAACAATAGCACACTCTAGTTCATAAAATCTTGTAAAGTTGAAAATAGAAGACAAATCTTCAGCAGTCACAAAATAGCTTATATGACAAACAAAAGATATTTTTAAATCTGCTCACAGTCAGCCTGTGTATGTGAAAAAAGATACAAAACTAAACTATCAACTAAAAATCACATTATTTTCCGTTCAGAAAAATATTATTTGAGGAAACATAAAATGTAACTTAAAAAAAGTTAAAGGCATAAGAATAAGTGACTTTGATGGGGAATTGCATTAGTTGCCAAACTGGAATTCAAAACCATCTCTAAATTTTTAGAAGTTGAAAGAAAAAACAACAGCAAAAATAATTGGTATTTCCTGAGCTTAAGGACTAGCTTCAGTAGGACATATGGTTTCATTTTGAGGCCTCTCATTTCTTCTGAAAATGTTACTATTTCTGGAGGCATCTTCATTTAAGGGAGTAGGTTTAATAACTAATTAAACCAGAGTTAGTTCACCTGATTTTGATTTCATCTTATTTTTTGGCATTTGCATTTTTCCATAGTAAATTATAGTGTACTTTGAAATTAAAAAGTTCTAAGTATGGAAAAATAAAACATTTTAAAACTATGTTGTGTGATATACATCTCAAAGAGTATGTGTTAAAAAATTAGACATCTGCTTTGATGCATTTCATTGCTGATATAGTCAAGAAGTTGTGGCATCATAGAATTCAAGTCAGTGTTTGTTCTATTATAAAACCAAACTAACAATTAAAGTAGAACTTAACAATTTGTTAAGGGAAATGGTGGTTGGGAGGTTTTATTTTCATTTAAAAGCCTATACCCAACCTTAACTTGATCTCTTAAATTCAGAGACATCTTATCTCATTTATTAAACACCTATATATCACAAGGCATTATGCTATATTGAATATACAAATAAGTAAATGGCATCATATTTTTCTACAATGATCTATTTGGCATGAAAGTTATACACTATTATATGCAATAATATTTTTTACAATAGAATATTTAGTGCTATGTAATAGAAGTACATACAAATACAAAAGGAAAGTATTACCTATGTTGTCTCACTACATAGCTTCAAATGGTTAAATTATATTTTAAAAGCAGATCAGAAGAGTTGCTATGGTCCTACTCTAAAGTAGATTTTTCCAAGAGTAATGTGACGTATTGTTTTTTTGTTATCATCATGCACGCATGCATGCGTGCGAGTGTGTGTGTGTATGTGTGTGTGTGCGCGTATGTTGGCTCAGAAACTACCAGGCCAATGTCTTTTTCTCTTGAATTAAATAAATTGACCCTGTTGTAAAGTCAAAGTGAGCACCTCACGCTCCTCCTTTCCACTTCCCAACCAAACTTATTAAGAATTACATTCTCCAAAATAAGAAAGCTCTTTGCTATTATATACCCTGGGGTTAATTCAATGAAAACTTTAGGGATTTGCTAAACCTTCCTTTCCTAAGGACATCTGAGTTCCAAACTTGTTTCAGCTGGACTTTGAGGTAAAAAATGTATAGTATTCCTTTCCCTTTAGAATGGTGAGTTTCCCAGAATAGAAAAGTAGAGCAGAAACAGTGCTGTATAAAACCTTGGTGAAATGTACTTGAAGTTGAGAAAGGTAAATATAAAGGAAATGACAACAATATTTATAGTGATTCCCATTACCTCTCAGAGTCTTACTTTCTCTTTATTTCTAAGACTTGGTAAATAAGGTCAAATCCTTTGAATAGGCTATTTGTTCAAATCAGGCCACACTAGAGCAAGCATTCTTGAGTAGTAACTGGGATAAAGGTGTTGTGTTTAATTTGTCTCTTAAACTATATGTTTGTCTTTGACAGAATGAAAGTGGTTTTGAATCTTTGTCTGTATTGAAGAGAAAAAATCAAAATCTATCTAAATGCTTTTAGTGAATTAAATGCTAATACAGCTTTGACAAGATGGACTGTAGACTTTCATTAGTTGAAGGAAGCCACTCGTCTTCTATTTTATAACCTAATAACAAGAAGACACAAATGAAAAAGAAGACGAATTTTTGCATATTCACATATGTGACTGGTTTTGCTTGAATTTTTAAATAACATTTTCAAAAAGCAATTCTGCACTGTTGAGAGTTCTGTAACTTATTCTTATTTTTCTATTTGCAAATTACTCAGTTGTCATGTAGTTTTAGCAGAAAATGACAAAACATGGAACCTTTCCTATGAAAATAACGTTCCTCAGCTGACTCATAAACAAGCTTTGTGTTAACGTACATTCCCTTTTGTGGCTCTGTCTCATTAAGGCATCTTTAGTTGGACACAATTGGTCTCCAATTAAAAAGCTCAAGTCTGATGCCAATGTAGTTGTTTGGGTCTGTTCTCCACAAACAACATATGCTGTGGGTACAGGGATTTCTATTTACCTTTGCAGCATTTGTTTCTTTTGATCCTGAGATCTTCAGAAAAAGAAAGGAATGTTTTGATCCTGATATCTTCAGAAAAAGAAAAGAATGTTCTGGGATTTTATGGTAGAATGACATTTGCTTCTTTGGGTTGGCAACCATCACTAATTTCAGGCTTGTTTCCTCTGGCTTATTTCTTACTAATTAGCTGCTTTTGTGCAACGTTTTTTTTTTCTCTACATATGGCACTACATTTCTTTGAAAAGTGAAATGCATACTCATACAAATGGTTGTGAATCAACATTCATTCAACTTGCCTATCAAGAGCATGGAAGTTTAAAAAAATATATAGAGCTATTTGGATAAACCCTGAAGCATTCATAAATAGTAATCATCTTTTACCTAGATTTATTGGGGATTATGCTTTTGTGTTGTAAAAGTTATCAAATACAAAAATGGGTTTAGAAGGTTTACTTAATGATAAACTGGCAAGCGACAAACTGCTGCAAGGGATGGAGGCTCAGATGAAAAGGGTTATTGAAAGGAAATGGGAATGATGGGGCATGTGGATTTCCTTAAGAAGCAGAAAAGTTATAGTCAATAACAATTACATTTAGATAGACTGAGTAAGAGCAGTTTAGTCAGGAAAAAGTCCAAAATTATAGACACTTTCTTTTTTTTTCCTAAGAAGGAAGTGTGAGGCTAGGCCGTGTAAACTTGCAAAGAAATAATGGTTTTGTTCCAACGGACAAGATAACTATTAGAGTGATTTTTACAGAAGATGGCTTTGGTCTAAAAACAAAAGGAAACATCGTGATCCCAGTAAGAGAGGATGATGCAGTATTACCAGGTGAAAAAGAAAATTGAACAGCTTGATAGATAAGTGATTAGAACAGTAGTGACAAAAATAGTCATCCTCCCTGTGAATCCTTACCTGAACTGTCGTGAAAGCTTGATGCTGCCTCCTTCATGATCCCAGAGAACACTAAAGAAGTCTGATAAAAACTTCTGTTATTACATGTTAGTGTATTGTTTTGAGTATTGGTACTATATTTCATCTTTCTCAGGAGACTAGCACAGAACCCAATACATAATAGGTTCTCAAAATTTGTTCTTAAATTAGAAAAATCAGGTTCTTCTGTATTGTTTGCTATAGTACACATTCCCATATATGAGTTTTATTTCTATATCTTTTCACTTACAGAAGTTCATTGGAAAATACAAAATAATCCAGTTACAATTTGCATAAGTAACCTAGAGAACGGGGGAAAAGCAAAGGACATGATCTTAGGGTTTCAGTTTGCCTCCCTAAGAAGGAGCAATAAGATACTTCTAGCTTTGAATATCGAGCTTATTGCTGGGAACCCATGAAGGATAAGCTTAGAAATTTATAAAGGAACTAAGAGATTGGGTCAGACTGGAGGCACTATAGCTCAAAAACTTAAAATTGATTCCTGCTACTAATGGTTCAGAGTTGAGAGAACTTAATGAACAGAGACCAAGTAGATGCAATGTAACTGAGCTATCTGTATGACTGAATGTCCTTGACACATGTGAGTGGGATGAGGAATCTGATGGATGTGTTATGATACCACATAATCAAAAAGATTAGTTTATCTAGACTTCTGCCACTCGGTAGGGCTTCTGGGTTAATTTAACAAGATCGATAAATTTTATTCAACAGCTTAATTGTGGACTACTCGTATGTGTACAACCCATAACCATTTTTATGGCTGTTTTCTCAGATAGAAGTATGAGCTGAATGTAAGTAATTACAAGTCAACAAATAAGGAAAAATAAATGTGCACTGTGTTTGAACTGACATGTTGATTTTGATAATTGGATGTGTAGGTGCACAATGGGAATTTTGGCTTGCCACATGCTCATAAAACAACAAAGAATCTTCTTATATTATTCTTTTTTCTGTCATAAGTGCTGATGTTGCTGCCCTGGGATGAACTGAGGTGTAGGGTCTAAAAAATATTATTGAAAATTTTTGAAACCAAACTAGTTGGTAATTTGATCAGCAGCATTTGTCTTTCAAATGCCAAACTCGACAGTAATATATTCCACATGAAATAAATATGGAGAGTTGTATGTGAAACACAAATACATTTAGAGATAATTTGGGTCATTCCAGGATCTTCGCCCTTTCCTTTGGGCTCCTTGCCATGTCTTTTCTCATATCCCGCAGGTCCAAGGATAGCCGCAATCAGCCTGTGAGTCCTTTCTACCCTTAGCCAACATTAGAAGGCAAGATGAGAAAGTGCACTTTTATTGCATTTGCCAGAAAGTTTTCATTTAGAATACGTAAACTCCCTCATTTAGAATGTATGCACCTTAACCCTTAATTTTCTAGGGAAAACAGTCATAACCATTTACCATCTGGGTCTAATGAATGCTTTAATTTTCAAAATACTTTAAGTCTTTTTACAAGTAATCTGCAAAACTTTTAAATAAAAAAAATTAATTTAATTTTTATTACAATATTCATCAGAATTTAATCATAGCAAAACTGTGTGTCAAGTAAATTTTGGCACAAAACATCATAAAATATAAAATACTACAGTCATATATTTTGCTAAAATGGGGTGGTCTAGATTCCTCTCAAAATCTGTATATTATGAACTCCTTCTTCCTGTTGATCGACTAACTGGATGAGAAAACCATATTACCTTTTGCCTCAGAAATATATTGCTTAGTCATCAATTTTGAGTTTAAGAAAATTATTGTAAAGTACCATCAATCTGAAAACTCGGTCTAAGATTTTTGCTTCTGTGACCAATTTTATTACCATGTAATCCACAGTGCTATTCTATGTTTCTTTGTGTTCATCTTCCTATTTATCGAATTATTGTGAATTGTCTTCCTCTGCACTTGACCAAAATAAGCAGAAAACAAAACTTCAGAATTTTTATTGTGTTTAGTGAAGGCTAAAGCAGACTATATAATATTGACAAATTTATTTTATACCTTTTTAAGAGATAACACAATACTTTGGGCAACATATTAATAAGCTGAATTTATTTCACTTTTCAATCATCCTTGAGTTGATTTCATGTTTTGTTTTTTTTTTCTTTTTTTTCTTTTTTGAGATGGAGTCTCACTCTGGTCCCCCAGGCTGGAGTGCAATGGCACACGATCTTGGCTTGCCGCAACCTCCGCATCCTGGGTTCAAGCGATTCTCCTGCCTTAGCCTCCTGAGTAGCTGGGATTACAGGCACCTGCCACCACGCCTGGCTAATTTTTGTATTTTTAGTAGAGACGGGGTTTCACCATGTTGGACAGGTTGGTCTCGAACTCCTGATCTCAGGTGATCTGCCCGCCTCGGCCTCTCAAAGTGCTGGGATTACAGACTTGAGCCACCGTGCCCGGCCGATTTCATCATTTTTTAAAATTCCTATCATGTGAGGTTTTTCATCATAGCTGAAAATAATTGATGAGTAATGAAGAGTGCAGATAAAATAATTCTTAGGTTTATGAAATAGCAAAATGTTTAAAGGAATATAAAAACATAGGTTTTTAATATGTTAAAATATATCTTTTTAAAAATAAAACCGTTGACAAATCCATATGTAATTAAAAATATAATAAGCTTTATTCTGTTAACTTTTTTTCCCTTTGAACTTAGGAAAACTTTAAGAATAAATAAAAGTCCTAAAATATCAATCTTTATAAAATGCTCAAAAAATAAAGTTTAAAAATGAAAACTGAGTCCAATGATTCCTTATGTACATTCAGAGTTAAAGGAATGAAACTAAGAGGTCACAGAGATACATATATCATGAGTTGGAGGCAAGATGACCCACTAGATGCAGCTAGGAGGAACATCTAATGGTTCAGAGGAACATGGGACCACCAAGGGAGCAGGACACCACGAAGACTGGTGCACTCTAAACAGACCTTAGGAAGGAAGGCATTGAGAGTGAACAGAGGAAGGTCACAGATACTGGGCTGAAGGGTGAGAAAGCTGAGAACCCTGCATAGGGTTGCTACACACAGGGACTTGTTCTTGGCCCCCAGTGACTCCTGGGGAAGGGATAAGTTGAAGAGGCAAGGAGCGACCTGCTCTCACCACGGGCTTCTGAAATCCTAGCATCGTTAAACCCCACAACCCCCATGGATGCTCAAGCTGGCAGGGATAGCTGCTTTGAGAGATGATAGGGGCAGGACTCCAGCTTGTGTGAAGCCCAGACGGTTTGATGTGGAAATGTCTGCAGGAGAGCATGGCCAAGGATGCCCAGTCCCCAAGGCTGGCCGGAACTGTCAGACCTGAACAGAGAAGGGCAATCTTGGATCTTGCTAGTGAGATCAAGCCAGTCCAACCTGCGTGTCCTTTTGTCTGCTAGCCTCTCCTGGGTCCCCAGCCTGGCCATGACTGCTTGCAGTGCAGCCTCAGATGCCCAATCAGGGTGCCTCCGGTGAGCCTGCATCATAGCTGCTACATTGGCAAACAGTGCCTTACTATCAGAGATCTCCAGCATAGTGGACCCCACTGATAGGCACCAGCCCACCTAGATCTTCCCTCAACCCACCATGGCCTCCTCCCCTGCCAGTGCGTGGGTGCCACTGCTACACAGTCATTGCTGACACAAACACATGCATGAACAACAGCAGCATTGCCCCCCTGCTCTGTGCTGCCACTGCCACTGCCATGAACATCCACAGGGACACCAGTAGCCATACTACCTGTCCTGCACCACCACTGGCGCAAACATGCATACAATTGCCAGCACTGTGCCCACCAGTGCCCACCCCTGTACCAACACTGCTGTGGGGGTAAATGTATATGTGGATATCGGTGGCCCTGCCTGCCCCCCAACCATACCATCACTGCCACCACTGCAAGTGCTTGCTTGAAAGCCAGTAGCTCAGGCCTGCTAGTGCCCTGCCCCAGCTGGGGAGCATGCACCCCCATGCTGCTGCTGCTGCTGGCATAAGCCAGTGAGCATAGATCCTGCTGCCACTGCCCAGTGAAGCAGTTTGGCTGGCACCACCCTTTGAAATGTGGCCAGAGGTCCAGGAACACCTTGGCCTCTCCAATCTAGTAGATTTCCAAACTTCAGGGGCCAGAGAATAAAGCTGGGGGCCCCATACCAGCCCCCCAGAGTTAGAGCACACAGCCCAAGGAGGCTATGCTGAGCCTTGACCCTCCAAAAATCTATTAGAAGTGAAGCCAGTTGACTGAACCCACCCTATACCATAATCAAGCCTCCAAGGACATCAATGAAGATAAAAGAAAGAAAAGAATTTTCAACCAATAATTTCATATCCAGTCCAATTAAGCTTCTTAAGTGAAGGAAAAATAAGACTCTTCTCATACAAGCAAATTCTAATGGCTATTGTTAACACCAGACTTGCCTTACAAGAGATCCTGAAGGGAATGCTAAACATGGAAAAGAAAAACCATTACTGGCCACTAGCAAAACACACTTAAGCACATAGACCAGTGATGTTATAAAGCAATCACACAAATGAGTCTGCATATAACCAGCTGATGACATTATGACAGGAACAAATCCACACATATCAATACTAACTGGAGATTAAACAGGTAAAATGCGTTAATGAAAAGGCACAGAGTGGTAAGTTGGATAAGGAAGCAACACCCAACAGTATACTGTCTTCAAAACACCCATCTCACATGCAATGACACCCATAAGTAAAGGGATGGAGAATAATGTACCAAGCAAATGGAAAACAGAAAAAAGCAGAGGCTGCTGTGATGGTTAATATTAAGTGTCAACTTGATTGTATTGAAGGACGCAAAGTATTGTTTCTGGGTGTGTCTGCGAGGATGTTGCCAGAAGAGATTAACATTGAAGTCAGTGGACTGGGAAAGGAAGATCCATCCTCAGCGTGGGTGGGCACCATCTAATCAGCTGCCAACACAGCTAGAAAAAGCAGGTGGAAGAAGGTGGGATAAGCTAGTTTTCTGGGTCTTCCAGTTTTCATCTTTCTCCCATGCTGGACGCTTCCTGCCCTTGAACATCAGGCTCCAGGTTCTTCAGCCT
This sequence comes from Chlorocebus sabaeus, assembly GCF_047675955.1. Lineage (NCBI taxonomy): Eukaryota > Metazoa > Chordata > Mammalia > Primates > Cercopithecidae > Chlorocebus > Chlorocebus sabaeus. The sequence goes on from NC_132910.1 coordinate 88,690,215, forward strand.
TTGGACTCTTGGATTCACAGCAGTGGTTTGCCAGGGGCTCTCGTGCTTTCAGCCACAGACTGAAGCTGCACTGACACTTTCCCTACTTTTGAGGCTTTGGGACTTGGACTGAGCCACTACTGGCTTCCTTGCTCCTCAGCTTGCAGACAGCCTATTGTGAGACTTCACCTTGTGATTATGTGAGTCTGTTCTCCTTAATAAACTGCCTTTCATATATACATATGTCCTATTAGTTCTGTCACTCGAGAGAACCCTGACTGATACACTGCTATTCTAATTTCAGACAAAACAGACATTAAACGAACAAAGATAAAAAAGACAAAGAAGGATATTATATAATGGTAAAGGACTCGATTTAACAAGAACTAACCATATATAGGTGTGTGTGTGTGTATATATATATACTTTATATATACAACACAAGAGCACCCAGATTCATAAAGCAAGGTCTTAGAAACATAGGAAGAGACTTACATAACCATACAATAATAGTGGGAGACTTCATCTAACACCACACTGAAAGTGCTAGATCATTGAGGAAGAAAATTAACAAAGATATTAAGGACCTGAACTCAGAACTGGATCAAATGGACCTGATAGGCCTCTACAGAACTTTGCTCCCCAAAAAAACAGAATATACATTCTTCTTATCACTGCATGGCACATACGCTAAAATTGACCAAATAATTGGACATAAAACAATCGTCAGCAAATGCAAAAGAACTGAAGTTATAAGAACCACTCTTTTGGAACGTCACACAATAAAATTAGAAATCAAGCCTAAGAAAATTGATCAAAGCCATACGATTTCATGAAAATTAAATTAATCTACTCATGAATGACTTTTTTCCTCCTCTGAGACAGAATTTTGCTCTATCATCCAGGTTGGAATGCAGTGGCGCAATCTTGGCTCACTGCAACCTCCACCTCCAGATTCAAGCAATTCTCCTGCCTCAGCCTCCCAAGTGACTGTGACGACAGGTATGCATCACCGTGCCCAGTTAATTTTTATGGTTTTAGTAGAAACGAGGTTTCACAATGTTGGCCAGGCTGGTCTCGAACTACTGGACTTAAGTGATCCACCTGCCTCAGCTTCACAAAGTGCTGGGATTACAGGCGTGGGCCACCTCTCCTCTCTTCCTGCATGACTTTTAGGTAAATAATAAAATTAAAACCAAAATAAAGAAGTTATTTATTTATAAATAAATAAACTAATGAGAACAGAGATACAGCATGCTAGAATCTCTGAGACACAGAAAAGGCAATGTTAAGAGTGAAATTTAAGGCATGAAGTTTCCACTTCAAAAAGTTAGAAAGCTCTTAATTTAACAACCTGAGTGATCTGAGTGATGTTAAAAACTCCTAGGCAAGAGTCTTTCCTTACCCCACATTTCTTGTGATATTATCTGGTATTTCACTATTATCAGGCAGTTTAATTCTTTAGTTATAAAAACATCTAGAATTCAGATATTTAAGGAGAGATAATTCAATCATGTATTAGTTAGATTTTGTTTTGTTTGGTTCAGATTGTATGTTCGAAAAAAGAAGCTGAAATGTATACTTAAATGGATGTTTTCGTTGCCTGGCCAGCAGAAACATGCTATTTTGAAGGATGGAGCAATGCCATCTGGAGTGTGATTCTGTGTCCAGAGAGAGGACAGATGAGCATACTTAGTGTCTGAGTCCCAGAGAGAATAGGTGTTGGGAAAAGGAGTGTTGCTCAAGAAGGAAGACAAAGTCACTCACAGCAAACATTACATTTTTGGTTGCTTCAGAGATTTGGTTTCTCAATGTCTGATAGACCTGGCTTACAAAGAATTCTCTGAATTTTGTGTGTGTATATCACAGAGAGGATTCTGAACCCACATCAGCTATATGTTCTTCAGTTGTAACACAAACCTCAATCTCTTTAACAAAATCCAGGCAAACAGAATATTAATACTTGCTGTGTTTCCTTTCAGTATTCAAGAACAAGAAAAGGAGGAAGGCAAATGGGAGGAAAAAGAGAAGGAGGAGAAAGAGAAGGAGAGGGAGAGGAAAAAGAAAAAGAAGGAGGATGAGGAGGGAGGGAAGGAAGAAGACTGAAAAAAACGTATTTGAAACAAATTTCAGATAACTTCAGTGAGAAAATACAGATATCATTTTGCGTTGTCAGTCAGATATACATACTGAAATTGTTGCCAGAATCCTGTGGAAATCATAGAGGGCTTGCTTGACAGATTGGGGATGAAGCCAACAGTAGGACTCTGTTTTCAGGTTTAGTTCACATGATATATTCATCTTGAACAGCAGGGGGTAAATTTTCTAAATAGGTCACTGGGGATCCACACAAATCCCATTAACTGGTAATAGGATTTGTATGCATAAATTCTCTTGCCCTGAAAACTTAGATTTTGGTGTTTAATTTTCCATATGACCTGCATACCCATTAGTGTAAATTAGAAGAAGTTTCTCTGGGAAATTGCACATAGTTTTCGTTTCCTTTTGTTTATTCCTGTCTAAAAAGACATTTTCCAAAGATTAATCTTTGAAAACGTCTTTAGTGTCTAAAACATCTAATGGGGGATTATACAGAAGAGAAAATTATTGAAATACAGTTATTCATGTTTTTAGAACTTATTGGGAAAAGCTCTAAGGGAAAGAAAGAAACACATAGATTTTAATATACCTTTAAACTATCGGAACAAGCAATATTATCCTAAGGTATTTTTAAATATTCTAATATTTATTTTTTAATACAATAAAGTTAGCACAATTTGTTTGTCTACAGTGGGTATCCAAGATAATGTTACCAATTTGGATTTTCATGGGAAAATAAAAGTCTGTCTTTGGGTCCAAAGGCCAATTGAAGATCATGAGCTTTTCAAGAGATGATGGCCAAGAAAAGGAGCATCAGATTCTCAGCCAGCATCTATTTTAGAAGAAATATATAAGATCCTCAATCAAAATTTTGAAGAATAAACTTGGCAGGCTTTTGTGAGTGTTGTTTTGAATTTTCAGGTTCAGTTGAATCCAAAATCAAAGCAAAATGTAATGGGTTTATCCCTTGAGCATGGACCTGTAGAAGGGGTTGCGGGGATTATTTGTGCCTTAGACTTATTCAGCTTAGTTTCACACGGTTCCATCTGACATCGTTATAAATTCCTTAAAATCTATGGTAAATTGTACTTTTTGGTAGTAGCAGTACCAAATAAAATACAGTGTCACTTATTTAAACAAATGTAAGGGGATAATAAGGATACAGATACTACAGGACACCTACAGGATACACATCTTGTTGGAATTTATTGATCCCATTTCAGCTGCCATTTACTGATTCCTATAACTAGTTAAATGACCTCAAATACATCTTTCTCATTTATACTCATAGTAAACTGAGAAAATAGATATTATCTACATTTTGGCAAAAAAAGAAAAAGATGTTTGGAAAAGTTACTTAGCCTTCCCAAGCTTACAAACTTAGTAGGTGCCTAGCTAGAGTAACCTGCTTCTGCCTAGATCCAAAGATACCTCTATATTCATCCAAGAGTGCAATTTAGGCTGGATGCAGTGGCTGACACCTGTAATCCCAGCACTTTGGGAGGCCAAGGCGGGCGGATCACAAGGTCAGGAGTTCGAGAACAGCCTGACCAATATGGTGAAACCCAGTCTCTACTAAAAATACAAAAATCAGCCAGGCATGGTGGCACATGCCTGTAATCCTAGCTACTCAGGAGGCTGAGGCAGGAAAATCACTTAAATCCGGGAGATGAAGGTTGCAGTGAGCTGAGATCGTGCCACTGCACTCCAGCCTGGGTGACAGAGTGAGACTCCGTCTCTCACACACACACACATACAAAAAGAGTGCAATTTAGTCACTCTTAACCCACTCGAATATGTATCACACCAAGAGGTCTGACTGCTAATGTAACGGCAAGTTGTAAGTCTCTTTTGTTTTGTTTTGTTTTTTTTAGTGGCTACATATTTGAATAATCTTAAACTGGATTTAAATTACAGATTAGATCACTTGTAAGAGATTGTACATGGAGACCGTATAAAGTTTTTTTTTTCCATTGTTTACCTTAAAATGGACCATGTATTTTCTCCACTATGTTTTCAAGTGAATATTTTTTAAACCAAAACTGAAGAAAGGAAATCTGTAAACTGATTAGGGAAGTGTCTATGTTAATGTAGAGAGGATAGAGAGACAGATAAATAAAGAGACCAAGAGGAAGCTAGCCTAAAGGATTTGTTGCTGCCCTCACTCCCACAGCTCCAAAGGAGATGACTGATTCTGGAGGCTCGATGTACCAGTTAATTATTGCTATGATAATCTTGCATAACATACACCTACAAGTTATCAATAGAACACAAAATAAAAATTGTTTTAACTCATGCATCTGTGGGATATCTTGGGGATGGTTAACCTAGGCTGACACAGCTTTTCTTCATGTCAGTCATCCCCTTTGGACAAGCTGGGTATCCAAGGCAAGTTCCTCTCAAGGCTACGGCAGAGGATTAGGAAAGCAACTTGAAAGCTGCAAGGCCTTCTGAGGCATAGACCCAGAGGTGGCACACCATCATTTCTGCCATATTCCATTTGCCAAAGTAAGCCACATGGCCAAACCCAAAGTCAGTGGAAACAAAATATGCTATATTCAGATTCTAGAAGAAGGAACTACAGAGTCACGCAGTGAAGAGAAGGCATACCACAACAAGTGATGCTCTGGAGTCAGTAATGCAATATGCTACAGTCAGCAAAATCTCCACCTGGAGAAAAAGGACTAAAAGAATTGTCTGAAGCTAGGCCAGAAAGTTGAATAATTTATCAGCTGTGTGAGTATAGCCTGTGGGGTCTTACAAAACTCAATTGCCAGTGGGTTGAGGGATCTTTAGGCAATTGCATTCATACAGAGTTTGTAAAACTTAAAGAGATACTGGGGCAATTGCCATGGGACCTGAAAGATTAAGAGGTATGTGACATCTTAGATAAATGGAGTTTTCAACACCTGCACCACAGACATTCTCTCTCTTTTTTTGCATCAGAACAGAAATTTGAAATGACCAAAATACAGAATAATTACTGTCCTACTAATGTAAACCTTTTCTATGTCCCTAGGCTTTTCATTTTGTAAAATAGCTATAATAACTTACAAATAAAATTTCACATTCATATTGTGCTTGAATTTTCATGAAATGTTCTCACATTTATTAGTTCAATTATCTCAATTGATTCAAAATAATTTTGCTATATAAGATTATTATTATTATTATTATTATTATTATTTTTTTTTTGAGATAGAGTTTCACTCTCATTGCCCAGGCTGGAGTGCAATGGTGCAATCTCAGCTTACCACAACCTCTGCCTCCTGGGTTCAAGCGATTCTCCAGCCTCAGCCTCCCGAGTAGCTGGGATTACAGACATGTGCCACCACGCCCAGCTAATTTTGTATTTTTAGTAGAGACAGTGTTTCTCAATGTGGGCCAGGCTGGTCTCAAACTCCTGACCTCAGATGATCTGCCTGCCTCAGCCTCCCAAAGTGCTGGGATTATAGGCATGAGCTACGGTGCCCGGCCTAATCATGCCAATTTACTGGTGAACCCACTTAGTTTAGGTCACTTTGCTTATTTTAGAAATGGTCAAAACCTTAACTTCTCTATTTCCCCTTCATTTTTCATTTCTCTCTTTTCTGAAACCTCCTCACTTCTCCATACCTCTTCTCATACCTCTCGCTAAGGGTTCTAACATCTATCTAATATAATTGGTCCTCACTTTCCATGTTATTGCCTGGAACCCAAATCTAGCTATCTTCTCCCTCTACTTGAGAGACAGATAATAAGAGCTGGAAGGAAATCAGATGGTGACACTGAATGTAATCCACGCTTTCATTTGTGTGCGGCTTTGGGATCTTTGGACATATTCGGTAATGAGGCTTCCCAAAGAATTTACTATTTGCAGAAGCAGAAAATAATTGGCTCAAAGTTCCTCCTGGCCTGGGAAGAAATAAACGAACAAACAAAACCTCTGGTATTGGTATGTGTGTGGTGTTCAGGGTGGTGTGGTGGCTATTCTTCAAACCACAAAGTATAGAATGAAGGTGGGTGTTCTTGTTTGACTGCTTTTCTGCATACTGTGTGGCAAACCTGTGCAAATGTAGCATAACCACCTATACACCCTGATCCTAGTTAGTGTCTACCTCTGAGCAATGAGCCAGAAGGAGGCTGAGTAGGTGTCTCTGTATTATGCAATATTCAAGTCCCGTCTTATTTTTTTAGATACAAGTGGCCATGAAATTTCTCTTGTGCTATTGTGTTGTGTCGTGCTATTTTGTATGGCTTTAAAGGGTATGGACGTGAGCTCTTTGAAAACACTGGTGCTGTTGTGAGAAGTGGAGTGCTTTCTAAGATACATACATCAATCGGTGTCTGAAGCTACCACAGGTCTAATGTGCCAGAATAGGTGTTCAATATCAATTACTTTCATATGTGATGTTAGAACTCTGAAAAATGTGATTTTTACATTATCATAGAAAAAAAATAGTGGCCCATGTTTCATAATCTTGCAGGTGTTTTCTGTGCTTCGAAGACTTCTATTTCATTCCTGATGGATATAATTTGAGTTCCCCTGGGAAGTTTCAGGGAGGAATTACTTCCTTATCACCCCATATGTTATTTTTATAGAGGACCCTTAGGTGTGTATCAATGTGTGCCCAGGGTAAATAAGTATCTCTGAATAATAGGTCATTACATAGTTTGCTTCAGGAATAATAATGTTTTAAAGTTTCAGTTATTACAAGATTTTAAGAAAATCCATGGAAACAAATTCAGTAGATGTTATAAGAATAAATTTGCTAAAATTAAAATATTTTTATTAGTGTAGGATTCTACATTTTCTTCACAAGTGTTTTGTGTGATCTTTCTTTAAAAAATGCACAGCTTTACTATAGAACAATTTATTTGAAATTGTTATAAAATAACAATTCATACCTTCAATAAAGGTATTAATATTACTTTTATTAAAGGTAATAACTATCAATAACTTAATTAATATTTAATTTAATTAATAATGAATAAAACTATTAATAATTTTCTAGATGCATAAAAACTAAATTACTTTTCTATGCCTTCTAATAAAAATAATGGCAATCATTTGATCACACTTAATATGTGGCAGGCATATTAAGTCATCTTGCATTATTTTCTTGACTTTTTGAAACATGTTGGATGTAGATATGTATTATTATTTATACAGTGTAGATGTTTAACTCCTATTTGGAGAGTATGCGTGGCTTTCTAAAGTAATACACGTAATGAAAGAAAGAGCCAGGTTTCAAAACCAGAGTCATCTAACATCATAGGCCATTTTCTTAATCATTATACTTGACATGAAACTTCAGCATAATATGAGGGCAGATTTTACTCTTTTAAAGTGTTCTTTTTTTCCCTTATTCTAAAATAAGAAATAGAAAAGTGGGTTGATACTAAGGGTGGCTTTCACAAAGTACGGGATAAATAGAACAACATCATAAGTAATAACGGGTGGAGAAAAAGTTTTCTTGTTTCCAACTCTTTGACCACTTTCCTATGTGTTCCAGACTTATAAATGGTAAAGAGGGCAGCATCAAATGTTGGACAAAAGGAACTATGTTGCCAGGATAATGTCATCTCACCAATGTCATGGAAGTCTATTACTCATAAAGCATTAGTACTCAGAAACAATAGTCACACCAATAGCAAGCTGTCTGATTGGCCAGGGAATTATAATAGCTTTTAATGTGATTAAGAACTCTACCTAAAACAAAAACAAAACAAAAAACCACATTATACCAGAGCCAAGGCTGAGCTGTCAGCTCGTGGAGATGGAGCCAACAGTGGGACTATTCATTTGACAATGCACATGACAAGATTCAGCTCAGACCATAGGGGGCACATTTTCAAATGAGGCCTCATTGATCCTATTATGTAGTAATGGGATTTGTGAGCATCAAGTCTTGTTCATGAAAAAATCTACATTTAGGTGACGAATTTTCCATGTGACAGAGCAATTTATTAAATCAGAAACTGAGCAAAATGGTATAACTGTTCTGGCAACTTTCAGTTCCCTTTTCCCTCATATCTCTGCTTTGTCAAAAAATGATACATTCATTGAATGACAAACTAAGTGGAATGGTGAACTTACAGTGTATAAATAACGTTATGATACAAAGGGAAATTTAAAACTTATAAGACATTCATGTTTGGTGAAATTCATCTGATTAAAAATAATGTAAATGAAAGGAGCTAGCACAGTTCCTGAAACCTAAGACAGACTTCTTAAATATTTCTTGAATTTGATAGAACAAACTCATTTTAAAGAGACTTGGTTTTAATTATTAATCTGCTGCTATCACACTGCTATCACAATGCTCTCTGGGTAGAATTGTATAATTTTGTTTTTCTTAGTGATGCTGAAACCATGTTATAAAATATGCATGTTGTCGTTATTTATTTTGCCTTAGAATTAGTGGCTAAAGACATCTTAATTTCATAACCATGGACTTCTTTATTTCCTTTCCTCCTTTTCTGAATTTGAAGCAAGAGTTTTATTCAGAAGCATGTGTTCTATGATGCCATTTTGCTCACATTAAGTTGAATTTTTGCCAGGTGTTATGTTAGATGCAGTCACCACTGGGGATTCTGTGGGTGTTACTGAAAATTACTTGGACAGAAAAACAATATGTTGGCTTCGTACAGGCTGAGAAAGTGGTGATGCAGGGGCACAAGGGAGTACTTTGCAATATGTAGCAGTGGCTGGAATTCTTTCTGCACCATTTCCAACCAAAACATCTCTACTCAGAGCTTTGTCACTTTACTCTGACAATACTCAGGCCAAAACTTTGTAGATTAATATCTTAATGTAGACTTTTTCTCCTAACATAGCAAATACATAATTGACTAATTTTTAACACTGTTTAAAGTGGATAGTCTCCATTAAAAAAATGAAAATAAGTTTTAAGAATTAAAAAAAGTATCCAGAAACACAAAATATTGATAAAAAATTACAAAGAAATAGAAGAGCTTTAGTCAATCATGAAAATAGAAGTTTTCTTTCCTATTCTCTAAACTATTTTCTTTTATTTCCCTACCACTTATTCTATGTCTCCCACTTTTCTCTACGTGGCACATAAAGGGACCATCTGTTCTTCAGCTGCCCCATCAACATCAATGACTTTCACACTCTTTCCTTTAGTCATTCTCTCTTACTCTCAGTTCTGGCTCCTTAATCCAATCAGTCAAATAGAATTTCCCACTTAGGTTGTTTATTTACATTTTTTTCTATTTTTTGTATAATTTTTTTAAATTTAAAAGACAAACATATATTCCCTTTATAAGAAGAAGTAAACAACTATCCCAATTAGTCTGAAACTGTCTGGTTTTACTAATGAGTCTCAAGTCCCAAGAAACCCAACAATCCCAGGCAAATCAGGGCAGTGGCTCATCCTAGGAAGATAATGATAGTTCTAACTATTCTGGCAGCCAAGACAAAGATGAAAAATTGCTGTTTATCATAACTCATTATTATGAGATATAAAATATACCAGTTCTCCTGTGGAACTTGGGGTGTGAGGGGTGTGTGTGTGTGTGTGCACGCATGTATGTGTGTGTTTGCCAACTTTTAAATTTGAAAAAAAAGTCAGGGTAAGCATTATTCAAGAGGTACTAAGTAATAAGTAATACACAGAATTCTGTCCATTTCTCAAAAAACAACAACAGCAACAGAAATAGGACCTAAAGCACTAGTCTTTACTTTGATCTGTGGAAACAGAAAGACCTAAACCTGGTAAGAGAGAGGATAGGTCAAAGTAATTAAGTAAAAGTAATTTTGTGGTCATCTAAAGAGCTGATAAAATTTTCTAGACAGTTATATGTCTAAAATAATTGAATAAAGAGGTAATATGTCTCTTTAAGATATCATCCTATAACAATGATTCCTTTCTGCTAGATATTTAATAGAACCTGGACAGCAGAGTTAGAGATTGATCATTTGATCAGGGGTCTTACTAAAAGCCTTACTTCTTGGTACAGGTAGAGTATCCCTAATCTGAAAATCAGAAATCCAACATATCCCAAGATCTGAAACTTCTTGAGTGCCAAAATGACTTCATAAGTGGAAAATCCTACACCTAACCTCATGTGACAGATCACAGTCCAAATTCAGGCACACAACACACATTTAATTCAGCATCCCCTAGAAAAAAAAGATCCTCTCCACCCCCTTTAGCTGTCATATATCTTTCCCATGCATGCCCAGATTCCCCCATATAAGCACACCCACAAAGGGTAATAAAATGAACTTTGTGCAGGCCAAATGCCCCAATGGCAGGTTCCCCATGATACCGCACATGGGGCCAAGACCTATGTGCATTACTCACTGTTTTTTGTTTGTTTTTTGATTACTTTCATCCCTATGTTGTAAAGATATTGCTGAAAACATTAAAACGTTTTGCAAATATCCCTGTTGGTAACAGTGATATAAAAAAGAAAGTATTCATGTTTATTTATAGCACAGAAAGTCAAGATGCTGGAAAAACACTGGGCAGCAGTGTAAGTGTGAAACATCTTATAGAAGAGTATGGTGTTGGAATGTCCACCATATATGACTCAAAGAAACCAAAGGATAAACTATTGATGTTCTATGTTAAAAGTGATGAACAGAAGTTAATGAAAAATAGGAAAGCACTGCAGAACAATAAAAATGAAGATCTCCGTCATGTATTAAAAGAGTAGATCCATCAGCAAAACGGTGAACATATGATATGATAGTATGCTGATCATGAAAAGAACACAGATCTATCACAATCAACTGAAAATTGAAGGGAACTATGAACATTCAACAGGGTGGTTGCAGGTATTTAAGAAAAGACGCAGCGTTATATTTTTAAAGATTTGTGACAATAAAACGTCTGTTCATCACAAAGCTGCTGATAAATTCTGACAAGTTTGCCAAGGTTGTGCTGATGAAAATCTGATGCCAGAACAAGGCTATTTGGCTAATAAAATATTGCTGTATTGGGATTATTGTTCCAGAAAGACATGGACTATAGTTGATAAAAGAGTCCATATAGTAATTAAAAATGGGAACAGCCAAATAACTGTGCTAGAATATGTTAATGCAGCACCCATGTATTCGTATTACTATAAACTTGCTGTAATAGGCAAAAGTTTTCATTCTCATTGTTTTCAAGGAGTCAATTTTTTACCAGTCTCTTATTATGCTAACAAAAAGGCATGACTAGCCAGGGACATCTTTCTAAATGGTTTCATGAATATTGTTACCAGTGGTTGATGCTCATGCAGAAAAGCTGGAATAACTGAAAGAGTTTGTTATTCCTTAGCAACTCTTCTGCTCATCCTACAGCTGAAATTCTCATAAAAAATAATGGTTATGCCACATAATTTCTCCCAAATGTGACTTCATAATTCATCCATGTGACTATGGTGTCCTTAGGTCAATGAAGAGCAAATATAAAAACACTTTCTTGAACAGCAGCCTAGCACCAGTGAACAGGGTGAGTGTGTGGAAGGTTTTCAAAAGGAGTTTAGCAAGAAAGATGCCATCTATGCTGTTGCCAATACTTGGAACACAGTGAATAAAGACAGTTGTGCATGCCTGGCACAACCTCTGGCTTGTGACTATGTTCAGTGGTGATGATAAACAAGGTCGTGACTTCAAAGGATTTTGTATGTCAAGTGAGAAAAAAAAAATGATGTCTGACCTCCTCATATATGTAAAAGACACACCTGTAGAGCAAGCTTGTGCAATCTGCAGCCCACAGGCCCAGGATGGCTTTGAATGCAGCCTAACACAAATTATAAACTGGCTTAAAACATTATGAATTTTTCTGCAATTTTTTTAGCTCATCAGCTGTCATCATTGTTAGTGTGTATTATGCATGGCCCAAGAGAATTCATCTTGCAATGTGGCCGAGGGAAGCCAAAAGATTGGACACCCCTGCTTTCGACTCTATTGGTAATCTGAAAGAAGTGTGTATTCAAGTTTCTAACATGGATTATGAGGCTCCAATTATTCATTCATTGACTGATGGTGAAATGGCTGAAATGGCTTTGAATCAAGGTGATGGTGACAACAGTGATGATAATGGTTACGTTGTTAACCCTGCAGAAAAAGTGTCTGTAGGCAACATGGCAAAAATGTGTTGTGGGCTTAGTGAAGGACTAGAGCCGCATGTATTTATAGCAGAACAACAAATCATGTGTGTAAAATCGAAGAGAGACTCTTGAGACTCAAACCGTTGTTAATGAGGCAGATAACTCTGGAGGAAACATTTAAAAATGTTATCCAAAAGAACTTCTGTTCATCCCCAATGAGATCACTTGGACACAGGAAGGGGAACATCACACACCGGGGCCTATTGTGGGGAGGGGGAAGGGGGGAGGGATAACGTTAGGAGATATACGTAATGTAAATGACGAGTTAATGGGTGCAGCACACCAACATGGCACGTGTATACATATGTAACAAACCTGCATGTTGTGCACATGTACCCTAGAACTTAAAGTATAATGATAATAATAATAAAAAAAGAACTTCTGTTCATCCCTTGAGGACCCACGTCCTGGTCTCTCAACTGCTTCTGATGTTTCTTCTCACCTGAAAACATACAGTGTACATTAACCTTTTAATCAAAACACAGCATCATGGGTGGAGATCCTGCTGTTGTTTGTTGCTGCTGTTGTTTCACAGCTGATATAGTCATCTGGTGATGCGACCGTGCTGCTTACTTACCCTGAACACATTATTTTTTCACTGTATTTAATGGTATATCATATATTTTACTGTTAAGTACTTATTTATGTGTGTGTAAGTATACAAAAATGATTACTTATCAGCAGCATATAAATTCAAAGTCAGGAATGATGGTGATGCTAAAGAACCACAGACTGTCCCCATGGGGGGCTGAGATAGTGATACCTTTGCCTTATGATGATTCAATATACACATGCTCAAAATCAGTAAAATTTTGTTAAAATTACTTGTTTTAACAAATATTTTTGCTTCATGCTCAAAACATTGTCTCATGCTCAAGATTATTTAAAATATTTTATAAAATTATATCCTCACTATTGACATAACATATATATGAGACGTAAGTGAGTTTTGTGTTTAAACTTGGGTTTCATCCCCAATATATCCCATTATAGATATGCAAATATTCCAAAATCCAAAAATTCCAAAATAGAAAATAATTATTGTCCCAAGCAAATCCAATAAGGAATAGTCAACCTATATGCCAAAGTCTTCATCAGGACAGAGTAGTCAAGTGATAACCTTATGTTACCTAAATCAGTGAGTCTAAACTCCTACGCCACCCAATTTTTGTAACCACTTGAATTTTTTCTTTATTTCTCTAATAAATAGATACTTCCCAGTTTTACCCAGGGAGATGTCCACATTTTTGCTATGACAATGTACAATCCATATTCTGATTCTCAGTTTCTTTATTTTTTTAATAATGGAAAATAGCAAGGTGCATTTTATAGCAATTTCTAGTTCTGGAATAATGTAATCTGAGATTCTGGAACTAAAGTATACTAATCTAAATTATCACTCTGCTTTGGAGAAAAGTAATATTTCTTATAATCTCTCATTCAGAAATTTATTATCCTAATAATTTAATAAAGTCAATGGTGGAGAAGAAAACCCTAGAAAGGATGTGTCCTTCAGTGTGAGACAGAAAATCCCAGTAAAGTAAAATCTCTCTTTTAACAGTTATAGTAGGCAGAGTTCTAAAAGGATCCACAATGACCCATGCCCTTTTATAATCTCTTCTCTTTAAGTGTGAGGAGAATCTAAGAATATGAATCATGGGCAGAATCATGGGATATAATTCCCATGATAGTTACTTTATGTGGTAAAGTTTAAATAATGTAATTAAGAATCTTAATCTGGGGTGGGTCTGACGTATAACCAGGTGAACCATTTAAAAGCAAGTTTAGGCTTTCTCTGAGTTCAGAGAAGCCTTAAAAAAGCAATCTCCAAAAATTAAAGTGAAAAAAAAAAAAAAAAGAGAGAGAGAAGCAAGCTCCCATGATCTACAAGAAAATTAATTCTACTAACAATCAAATAAGCTTAGAAGTGGATTCTTCCCCAGTCAAGTCCTCACATTAGCCATTAGCCCTCAATGATGATGGATACCTTTATTGTGGTCTGTGAGATCCTGAGTAGAGGACCCAGTTCGACTGTGCCCAGACTCCTGACTCATGGAAACTGTGAGATACCACATGAGTTGTTTTAAGCTATTAAGTTTGTGGTAATTTGCTATATAGTAATAAAAAACTCTTTTAAGAGTTTTCCATCCAATTAAAATAATTAACAAACATTATAGACCAAAATATTTACTCTTACAACATAGATAAGATACCTTGCTCCTACATTATTGACCAAAATATTGACTCTTAAAACATAGATGACATAGATAATGCTTTAGTGAATTTTCTTCTGGGATATTTCTAAGAGTAATTGCTTTAGTTGGTAAATATCTTATACCAAGCACAAACATGCCAATCATGCTGCCACCTGATGGCATCCATTCTAGCTGCAGAGATCAGTGGGCATATGGGCTTTGGCAGATTTGAAGTTTTATTACAGCCAGACAAACTCCACTTCCCCTCTCCAACACCCAGTTTTGAGATTACTGGTCAGCTCTGTCATTGGCATCTGTTTCCTACCGTATTATTCTAAGTTGGGGTGGAAGTAACACATTTCTAACTCCCAGGACAAAAGTGAGGCACCCAGACTGAAACCTTGTGACATCCCACTCACACCGCAACTTTCACTTCCTTAAGACTTTTAGTGATTTCTCTAAGTTGCCACATTTATGCATTAAATCTTCTTCTGTTCAAATTACCTAGCATGGTTTCTATTTTCCTAACTGATGCATAACTGGTCATGACTGAAATATAACAATAATTTAATGAACATCATTTTAATTAATTAGATAATTAATTAGAGGACAGCTGTTATTTTATTAGGTTTGATCATCATAAGTGAAATCATACAATTTCAAGTTTTTAACACTTGAAGGTTTGAATCCACATTGACACTCTTCCTGATTTCATGATACATTTATAGTCTCAAACTCTATTATAGCTTATTTATGCCTTTGGTATCTGCACGAATGCTTTGGAAAGGAAAATGTAGTTAAGCAAATTCTTATATGTGTTTAAAAAGTTAAAGTAGCTCAATTTAGAATTCTTGTTGCAACTTCCTTCTCACACCCCCTTCACTTTGGACAGAATTACCATTGTAGGTGAATTGTTCACGACTAAAATAAACATCTTACTAGTCTTAGGTATTCCTTTGTCAAACAAGGCAGTTTAGTGCTGAGCACATATTAGCTTATTTTAGTTTTTGGTTATTCTTTCCTTGGTGTAGTTTACAGATTTATGAGTAATAATGCATCACTTAATGTGGTATATAGAGAATTTACAAGTAAATATAAGAACTTTTTAAAGTTGTATAAAGAGATAGAGAAGCATACCTTGAGATTTCTAAAATCACAATATGTGTGTGCTTAGCCTCTCTCCTGCTCTTTCAGACTTCCAAGCCTGTCACACAGTTTTCATGTAACCAATGCTATAAAAGCAGTGATTCAAAACTTTACCCTCAAGTCATTTACGTGGACAAATATTCAATATACATTTCCAATTGTATTTAATTTCTCTACTCTCACAGACTGAGAGGTATGGGTATGTATACTAACAGTCTCACAACTTCCAAGGACTTTCCTAGCCTGTGTGAGATAAGCTATCTCACTGCAACAGGCACACGAAATGAAGGCTTTTGAAAGACCGTCTCATGGTACTGAATATGAAGTCTGGTGTCTCACAGTGCAAAGCATAACCACTTAGCTATTTCTTTTAAGCTCCATTTGTCCCAACAAAAGGCTATTCTTTAGCTCCATAGTTCAGTTCACAACAGTATAATGAGAATCTTTGATGTCTAAAGCAGGCTTAAATACAGCACAGAAACACAAAGTTCATATCGCTGTATGTGTATATGCGTTTGGTCAAACAATAAATTCTAGGCCTTGAATAGGGATCAACCAATTTAATAGAGACATCTTATCCATCATGTCTAAAGTATAATTTCTAAGAAAACCTGAAAGTTTTTACCTCAAAACTTCTGGGAACAAAATGTTAAGTAGAGTTTGCATTGACAGATTAAGAGGAGTTTTACATTTATGATGCTTTCCATTACTTTCAATTACGTATCACTTACTGAAAAAGGGTATTTAAAAGAACATACAAGGGAAATTTATCCATATATTGGAACTATTATTAAGAGTTAACCACATTTTAGTATCTCTTAGCTAATACTTGTTCTTAAAAAATTAATGTACTATAATTTCCGCTCTGCAAAAAACAATGTCAAGAGAACAACAACAACAAAAACAAAAACAAAAAACAAAAAACAACCCAAAGTCTGGGAGGAAATATTTGCAAAAGACATATTTGATAAAGAACTGTTATCCAAAATCTGCAAAGATTCTTAAAATTCAATAATTAAAAAATAAATAGCCAGAATAAAAAATGGACCGAAGACCTTCAGAGACACCTCATCCAAGAAGATGGGAAATAGGCATTTTAAATAATTATCCACATTATATGTCATCAGGGAAATGTAAATTAAAATAACTATTAGAATGGCTGAAATCCAAAACACTGACAACACCAAATGCTAGCAAGGATGTGGAGCAATAGGAACTCCCATTCATTACTGGCGGAAATACAAAATGGTATGACAATTTTGAAAGGAAGTTGGGTGGCTTTTTATAAAACTAAACATAATCTTACTATATGATCCAGCAATTGTGCTCCTTGGTATTTACCTAAAGGAAGTTAAAACATGTCCACACAAAAGTCTGCACATAGATGTTTGAAGCAGTTTTATTTATAATTGCCAAAAGTTGGAAACAACCACAATGTCCTACAGTTTATTCATTCAATGAATACCGTATAATTCCAACTAAATGACATTCTGGAAATGGCAAAATGATGGGAACACTAAAATGATCAGGGGTGAATGAGGTTGAGTGGGGGATGGGTTGAATAGATGCAATACAGAGGATTTTCAGAGCAATGAAAATATTCTGTATGATACTACATTGATGCGTACATATCACTATACATTTGGCCAAATCCATAGAACATATACCAAGAATGTCCCCTAAAGTAAACTGTGGACTTTGGGCGATTATGATGTGTCAGTGTGAGTTCACCAGTTGTAACAAATGTACTACCCTTGTGGGGAACGTTGATAATGGGGGAGGCTAACTATTTGTGAGGGCAGGAGGAATTTGGGAAAACTCTGTATCTTCCTCTTAATTTTGTTGTGAACCTAAAGCTTAAAAAATATTTAAAATCTCTAAATAAAGACATAAAAAATAAAAATAAATTAATGCAATAGAGGAAAGTATTGTGTATAATGGTTCACATTTCATTTTGTCATATAAAGAAATTTCAGACTTAACAAATAAAAAACATGGGTCTCTTTACGGAACAAAAGAAAGAAATTTAAAAAATAATGTTAAGGCTGTAGTTAGAGGCTACTAGCTAGACATTAAGTAGAGATTATGTGTTGGATTCTAGCAAAGCTTGCAGTTTTCCAAACAATCACAAATTAGCTCTGACTGGATATTTAAAAAAATACAAACCCTAAGTATCATATGATAGCAATCAAGAAGAAGCCTGTGGAAGTCAGGCATGTTGGCTCTCACCTGTAATTTTGACATTTTTGGAGGCCACATAAAGCAAATGGCTTAGGCTCAGGAGTTCAAGACCAGCCTGGGCAACATGGTAAGACCCTCTCTTTACTAAAAAAGAGAGAGAGAGAGAGAGAGAGAGAGAGAGAGAGCGCGGCGGGCATGGTGGTGCACGCCTGTGGTTTCAGCTATTCAGGAGGCTGAGGTGGCAGGATTGCTTGAGTCAGGAGGGCAGAGGTTGCAGTGAGCTGTGATCGCACCATTGCACTACAGCTTGGATGTTAGAGTAAGATCCTGCCCCATCCCCCCCAAAAAAAAGCCCATTGAGCTGGGCAATTCTGCTACCTCCCTAGAGAAACAACTACATGGTTATAATTTACTGAAGATAAGTAATAGAATGTTTGGTTTTTAAACTAAACAGAAGTTTACAAGTAATCCAGCTCAATTTATTCATTTTAATTTATATTTTTACAGGCATAATACAAGCATATGATAAAAAAATCCAAATGAATTCAAACACACATGTACATATATAATTTACATTGTATGTGTGTTTGTATGTGTATTCACATGGACATATCAATGTGACAACAGTAAAAAAAATTAACAGTTTTTATTTCCTACTAAAATAAGGACAGAATATATACTATGGAGGGGCTATGTTTTAAAAGTATAAATTCAAATTTTACAAGTCTACATAGATTCTACCAATCTGTTGAATGATACAAACGTTATCACTTATACCAGTGTTTTGCAATACATGGTTTGCAAAATATTAGTGAATTGTGAGATCAATACAGTAGGTCATAAAGACCCCCTTTAAATTAAAAAAAAAAACAAACAAACAGAATAGAATATAAAAATAACAGAGTGCATTACTTACGTTTAGGGTAAGTTTTGTTTTGTAAAGCTATTTCTTAACTTTCATTTAACTTGTATGTTTAACTTTATTTAATTTAAGCATATATCTGCAAATCCAATTGTAATGTAAAATATAACTTTTACTATAGTCATAGTAAAATGAAACTAAAAAAGTTTCAAAGTCACTTACCACTGATTTCTCTAAGAAATTTATCCTATGTGCGGTGGAACAAAAATAAGAAAACAAAGTGTGATGATAAGTTGAAAGAAATACAATGACAGTAAAATACAATATATATTCATAGAAAATGTCTTTGGAAATGGAATGATAGACTATTTTGCTAATTAAATGAATCATGGCAAGCCATCTCAAAGAGTTTTACATTACGGAGATAGTTTGTGTTTTAGAGACAAGATCTCTGTCTCCCCATCAGTTTTTTCATAGTAATTATGCCTTTTTGAGGCTGTTTGTTCACAACTCACCTCCAGTATCCACAAACTGAGTCAAAAGAAAATTTATAAAAGCATGAAGTATATGAAAAAACATACCACCACCACCCTCCCATTGGTTCCTGATGATAATGTCAATAATGAGAGACGAGTTTTTGGCACTTCTTCATGCTGGTGTTGAAAGAGTGAAGAAGATGATTTTATTTTATATTATTCTCAGCTGCAAGCATTGGATTACAAGCCTTTTAATAGGAGCTTTTCAAATAGATGAACTGGATCTATCTTGAAATGAAAAATGAATGCTGGCTCTATTCCTCGATGCAAATGACAGCCATTGCTCAGCCTACTGATGTCCCTCTTCTCTTTTATACACTGAGGAGATGGGATTAAAAGAGGACACATGTATTCTAATGCAGGTCCTCCACTAATGCTGCAGCTAGTACACAATAACGACCAACTGTCTCCAACAGGGGAGAGTATATGAAGGGTTAAAAATCAAAATTTGGGACTAAGACTTCTGATAATCAATAACAGTAATGGTAAAACTAACACGCAAAATAATATTGGGGGCACAAATGCAATAGATGATGGAGTAAATTTTTAACATACAAAAGGCATTCCCACAAGTTCTGATTAAGCTGTTTTCAGCTAAGTAGTATTAAGTGTAAGTAGCAAGCCTAAGGGTTGTATTGCAGGCAGTCTACTGATCTCAATAATAAATCCTGGATTTATTTGAGAGTTGAGGTTGCAAACTGCAAATCCTGATCACCAGTGCTCAGAAGCAAAATCCAAATCCAAATTCCAAACTCTGAGCTAGTGTACATTCTCTTTTGAATAGGAAAACATTACAGATTAAGCTCCCGGACCAAAGTTAGCCTCCCAGTTCTAGGCACAGAAGAGACTATACAATTTGGGGATTATAAAAACCATAACATGAATATTGCTTTGGATTTTGATCACACATAAAAAAATGAGTTAATTTCAGAGACATACGCTCTTAGTCAATAAGACATAGAAAATAAAACCTCTTTCTGAAAATAGCTTCTAGATTTATCTGTGGTCACTTTTCTGAGTTCCATTTATATATCAAAATTAAGTTTCTTAATTTTCTTCCCTGTAGAAAACAAAAATGGTGTGCCAAGTTTTATGATGCCATTAACAGAATCTTTGATTGCTGAAGTTGCAACAGCATAAATTGTCATGTCTGTGACAATAAAAACTGACCCTTGGAGATTATATATTTCTAAATGTGCTATTATCTACACACACAGAGTGAAAATAGAATTGAGACAAGACATGTGACTGGATAAATCAGTCTAAAGAACATGCTTGCTATTTGAATCAAGGGCAGCCTCAAATTTTCTAGATCATGTCTAAATTTTCAAATTTTTCGTTTTATTTATAAACAAAGCTTCTGTGCATTAGCCCAAAGTTTTACTTCTTGAATATGGTATCATTCCTTAAATCTTGAGAGAAAATAAAGCCAGAATCATTTATTATTTAATAGTTAACACTCATTCAATAATTTCTACCAAACATAAACTGCTCACTAGCCTTTACCTAAACTTTCCTGTTTAATTATCAGAACAACACCTGAATATCCATACGATGGAATAATTATATCACACAAAACAACAAGGGTAGATTCTAAATGCTTTCTAAGTGAAGAAAGCTGGACACCAATGTGTATGTAACAGATGATTGCCTTCATATGAAATCCTTTTTTTTTTTTTTTTTGAGACAGAGTCTTGCTCTGTGGCCAGGCTGGAGTGCAGGGGCACGATCTCAGCTCACTGCAACCTCCGCCTCCCGGTTCAAGCAATTTTTCTGCCTCAGTATTCCAAGTAGCTGGGATTACAGGCACATACCACCACACCCAGCTAATTTTTAGTAGAGACGGGGTTTCACCATGTTGGCCAGGATGCTCTCAATTTCCTGACCTCCTGATCCGCCCGCCTCAGCCTCCCAAAGTTCTGGGATTACAGGAGTGAGCCACTGCGCCTGGCCCATATGAATTCTTAAAAGATGAAACTACAGTGACAAGGTCAGTGGTTGACAGGGACTGGGCTTCAGGGAGGAAATGACTACAAAGTGGCAACTGGGAACTTTTCAGGGAAATCCAAATATTCTGTATCATGTTTGTGTTGGCAGTCATGCTACTATATACATTTATCAAAAGTCATCACAAAAAGACCAACATTATACTGTATAAAAAGAATATACCAATAAAGTTGATTTTGAGAATTAAAAAAATCACTTGAGATGAATGTCATACATCTATCTTTTTTTTTTTTTAAAAAAAAAGAACAGACTGAGGTTGAACTTGAATAACTTGCACAAGGTCACAGTGAGTATACTAAACCCCCACTTGATCAGCCCCGAGACCATGAACTCTACACAATTGGGTAAGCTTTCCCCATTACCTCTTCTGCATCTACGACTTGTGTCTTGTACAGAGTAGACACACGACACACACTCATAAGGCATATAAAAATAGGTGCCTGGAAACCCAAGTTCTGTCTCCTCTATTGCACAATCTTTCATCATAGTAGGTTGTCTCTTCTCATGGTATTCTATTTCTTTAGGAAAATATGAATTAAAAAAGCAAAAGTTCTTCAAATGATAAATACGGTATATCAATATAATAAATGTCTCATAAACTATTAAGTGATATGCTACAAGATTTACCTCTCAAATCAGAAGTAATCTATTCCAGAGGATTGGAAGTGTGACTTTCTCATTGGTGGTGAATATCTTCCATAAAATTCCTTTGCTTTCTTAGGCATTTCTGAATAAGGATTTTAGACATTTATATTAATATTTTCTTTTTAGGATGGTATACGTGGGCCTTTCTCTCTATAGATCTCTATAATGAGTTTCATCCAAGATTTGTACACATTGAACATGGTGTAAATATTCAATGTTTGTTCAAGAGGCCTGGCCTTGACCTGTCTGATTTTCATTCTGTTTATAAATGACCTTGCATCCTACTGCACACTCTCTGAGCATACCCAATGTTTTTGGTTTTCTTTCTCAGATTTCAGATGCCGCAATCTCTCCTTGCATCTAAAACACCCATGTTTACCAGACAGAGTTTCTTATAAACAATTTAAATGTGGTTGTCAAAAATCCATGCCAGCTGCTTCAGCTTCCTTTACAATATTCGGGGTAATTAACATCTGCAAACTGCAAGGAAATAAAATTTCTCTCTTTCTCTTGCTCTGTATCTCTCTCTTTTAAAAGACTTTCAGACTTACTACTTGTGTTTATTTCAGGTTGATGAAAGGTATAATTTAAAGAATAGCCTTTTTTCTCCTTTCCTGCAAAATCAGCACCTTTGAATAGGGATAAAGATTGCTTCTGTATGAAGATCATTCAAGATGCCATTTTAAAACAGAAAATAGAATCAGACATAAAAATGCAGAAGTGGGTTTGGATTAGAAGCATTTCTTTTCAAGAATTGTAAGTCTCGTGCTGTTTACTAGCTGGAAATATCTCCAAATGGTCTATTGTATTTGCATTTAATGTAAGGAAGAAAAATATTCAAAGCAATACCAAGAGCAATGGAATAATAATTATGTGTACATGAGTGAAGAAAACTCACTGCATCCCAATTATTTAAGAACATACACCTAGTCATTTCATGCCTTGCAGGTGGTGTATGATGTGGACACAGAATCCAAGAAGAAAGAGAATGTATTATTCCAAGTGCTAGCTTGGTCAAACTACTAACAAATTTGTCTTAAAAAAGAATTAAGGATGCCCTTCCTTGTAGCACTTGACTTACAGGCTTCAGATACATCAATTCATATGCGCCATTGTACCTGTCACTGACACGAGTTAAAAGTTAAGATGCTTCCACTCCAGTAAATACACTGCAGTGTTTGTTTTTGTTTTTGTTATTGTTTTTGTTTTGTTTTTTTTGGGCAGACTCTTGCTCTGTTGCCAGGCTGGAGTGCAGTGGCATGATCTCAGCTCACAGCAACCTCCACTTCCCAGGTTGAAGCGATTCTCCTGCCTCAGCCTCCCTAGTAACTGGGATTATAGGTGCACAGCACCACACCCAGCTAATTTTTGTATTTTTAGTAGAGACGGGATTTCACCATGTTGTACAGGATGGTCTCGATCTCCTGACCTTGTGAGGAGGCACTTGGCCTCCCAAAATGTTGGGATTTCAGGCGTGAGCCACCATGTCCGGGCACTGCAATGCTTTTTAAAGTAGAAAATGCTGATAAGGAAACTGAGATTGGTTAAGGAATGAGGATAACAATTTTTTTAGGAGTCTAAAAATTGTAGTGTACATATATACTCTTGGTGACAGTACAGATACATTTTGACAGTAAGCAATTCAGAGTAAACCACAAAGGAAAATGCACATAAGAGCTTCTTGAAATAACTTAGGTTAGGATAGTCATATTTGGCAAGTAAACATACAGAACACAGTTAAATTTCAATTCTGTGTAAATTACAAAATTTTTAAAATACAGGTACTTCTATGACTATTTGGAAATGCACTTACAGTACTAAACTGTCGTTTGTCTGAAATTTAACTGGTTGTTCCATATATTATCTGTCAACCCTAATTTTGGTATAAAAAATAGTGTAAAAGCAATGCTATTAGTAACTCTGCAAGTACTAAATTGACTTCAAAACTAATATACCAAGTATTAGGAACCAAGTAATCAGTGTTTGGGGGCAAGAAGATGAAGCTTTTATTTGTCCAATGAACAGCAAGAAAAAAATAATGGATTAAATTTGTAATAAAAGGAGAACAATTCAATTAAATAAGTGAACTTTAGAAGCAATAACATCTTCTTATTGTTTTAAAATATCCTTAGTTGATGAAATAAAAAAAGACGACATTACAACATTCGTCCTTCTTTTTCAGGTCTGTAAAATCAAGACGTGTTAGTACTACTCAATACTACTGATGTTTTTTCATCATCTGAAATCGTATTGTTCTGTGTCTGGTTAGCGTTAAAATAAGAAAAATTTGATGAACATACACACATTCTTTATATTTTATAGCAGTTTAAGATTCACAGAAAAATTGAGCGGCAGGTACAGAGATTTCTCATATGACTTCTGCCCTATACATGTACTGATGTTCTTGGACTTAGGATAGGGCTACATCCAGATAAACCTGTCCTAAGTTGAAAATAGTAAGTCCAACGTGCATTTTCAACTTCTCATATTTTAAATTTAGCCTGGGTTTATCAGGATTTAACCCCACCACAAATCGAGGACAGTACTAAATGTATATTACTTTCACATCATATTAAAGTTGCAAAATCGTAAATCAAGCAATTGTAAGGTGGAAAATGTTCGCATAGCCTCTTCAATTATCAACATCCCCACCAATGCTTTACTTGATAATCCATGTCCAAAAGATTATAGTTCTTTTTCTGCTTCGGCCCAATACCACCACATTGAAGTAAGAAAAACTACTCTGCTATTATTTGCAATAAAATCTATGCCCGCCCCCCACCCCACCCCGCCAAATAGGCTCGTGCTCTCAATTTACTACTGATTATAATGGCCATCTTGACTTTAACAACTTACGCCCTTGATAGCTACCACCTTATTCCAATTTACTGTCTCCTACGCAGCTCTAACAGCCTCTTAACTAATTCTTCTCCTTTAACTGTTGTTCCACTTGTTTACACGAAGTAGCTCTGATATTTTAAAAATACAATCGGATAGTATCACTTCTTTATTCAAAACCTTCGAGTGAACTCTCATCACCCTTAGAATAAAAATCCCAATTAATGACCAAGCCCTAATGATTTAGACTTCTCCCCACACTGTCTCTGGTTTCTCTAATGTGCCTATGGTTCATCCCCTCTGCAGGGCATTATCCTTCCCTTCCCCTCCCTTCCCCTCCCTTCCCCTCCCTTCCCCCTCCCCTTTCCCCTTCCCTTTCCCCTTTCCTTTCCTTTTTTTTCTTTTTTTTTCTTTTTTTTTTTTTTTCCGAGACGGGGTCTCATTCGGTCACCCAAGCAGGAGTGCAGTGGTGCAATCTCTGCTCACTGAAACCTCTGCCTTCCAGGTTCAAGCAATTTGTTTTATTTATTTAAAGGACCAGAACAACTAAAACACGATACCAAATTAGTTAGGAAAGTGGCACCCTTTAAATGCAAATATGCACCCACTCTCAGGGGTAGTTCTCCGTCTACAAGTATGGGGCCGGAGAAGTAGCTCTGGCTCCTTCCGGCTCGGACTTTTATGCATTGGCACCGGAAAGGGGCGGGCAGTGGGCGGGATAGGGGCGTCTCCATGAGCATGGTCGGGTAAGTTTCGGTTTCTTCCGATTGATGTCACGTGGGCATGCTCAGTTGATCCACACGTTCCCGGGAGCCGGCAAGTTGGTGCTGAAGAACCCAGAAGCAATAGGGACTGCGCCATTTTGTTCACCTTCTTCTTGTCCCTTTTCCCTCAGCCAAACACAATTCTCCTGCCTCAGCGTCCCAAGTAGCTGGAAGACATGTACCACCATGCCTGGAAAATTTTTGTATTTTTAGTAGAGCTGGACTGTCACCATGTTGGCCAGGCTGGGCTGTTTATTCTCTATGGAACATTTTTCTGCAGACTGTTTTTTCATTGCTCATTTGCTGTCTTCATTCAACTCCAGGCTCTGCTATTACTGCTTCAGAGATTATTTTGCTAACCACACTGTATATGTAAGAAGTCATCACCTAGCCCCATATACACTTTATACACTTTACTTTTATCTCCTTATCTTTATTTTTCTTTTTTTTTTTTTTTTTTTTTTTTTTTTTGAGACGGAGTCTCGCTCTGTCGCCCAGGCTGGAGCGCAGTGGCGCAATCTCAGCTCACTGCAAGCTTCGCCTCCCGGGTTCACGCCATTCTCCTGCCTTAGCCTCCCGAGTAGCTGGGACTACAGGCGCCCGCCACCTCGCCCGGCTAATTTTTTCTGTTTTTAGTAGAGACGGGGTTTCACCATGGTCTCGATCTCCTGACCTTGTGATCCGCCCGCCTCGGCCTCCCAAAGTGCTGGGATTATTTTTCTTAATATTCGTTCTAAATACCCCAAACTAGTTATTTGTTGTATAACTCTACACATTAGAAAATGAGGGTCATTGGCCCGGCGCAGTGGCTCATGCTTGTAATCCCAACACTTTGGGAGGCTGAGGTGGGTGGATCACCTGAGGTCGGGAGTTCAAGACCAGCCTGACCAAAATGGAGAAACCCTGTCTCTACTAAAATACAAAATTAGCCAGGCGTGGGTGGTGCATGCCTGTAATCCCAGCTACTCAGGAGGCTGAGGCAGGAGAACCCCTTGAACCCAGGAGACAGAGGTTGCAGTGAGCCGAGATCACCCTATTGCACTCCAGCCTGGTCAGCAAGAGTGAAACTCCATCTCAAAATAAATAAATAAATAAGAAAATGAGGGCCGTTAAAAAATAAGCTTGTGTCTTCAAGCCACTTCTTTATCCTCATTACCTAGCATCTAGTAGGTGCTCAATAAATAGTTGTGGAATGAGTAAATAAATTGAACATTCTTTGGTGTAGAAGCCCAGCCTAAGTCTCTTAAGAGTCTGGACCAAAAGACAAAGTGAGTAAAATCATCTTGGTTTTTTTAAAAATTACACTTCTTTATGATAACACACTGTGTCTTCTTATTCATTCCTTTTCAAAAGAATTTTAGTGTCTCTTGAGAACACTGACCTGGAGGTTAAGAAGCATCCATTGCATAGAGGTATTTGTTCCACCAGTTAAAGGAATATTCATGCAAATTGAGCTTTGCTTCTTGTGCTACTAGTCTGTCATATTTTACCAAACCAAAAAAGGAGATCATAAAAGACATACAGCAAAGTCCCTATTCCAAAATTCTTACTCTAACTGTACAAATAAAAATGAAAACTTTCTCACAAGCCAGAGCAATTGTACTTCCAACTAATTTAACAGGAATTTAATAAAGATACTTAAGTATTGTTTTCCCAACTGCGGCCAAAATACATTCCAAAAATATAAATCACCTAAGATCATTTTGTCTGAGAGTTTCTTTCACTGAATGATCCAAAGAGATCACAGCATCATTGAATAGCATGGAAGGGAGGGTTTATACACATGTTAGACAAAAACATGCAGGAAAACTCAAGGATGAGGGAGATTGTCCAAGGGGTTGGTCATATATAACATGAAAAGCATCGATAGAATATGCCTAGCATAGAGTAGCTGTTCAACAAATATTTGTTGAATAAATAAAAGAATAAAAAATACTTTAACTCACTTTTCCTCTTTGAAACATTTGAAAAGCTGTAGTTTATTGAAAATACTGAGTCTGGAAGCTCACAAAATTTTTTTTTCACAAAATCCAAGAGTCTATTTCAATTCTCCACCATTTCAACCTAATAGATGACTCTTTGAAATAATCTCTTCATTTGTTATTCTGACACTGCACAAACCTGAGTCCCTTTTCAGTGTTTATGTTTTCGTCCTACTCTATCCCTTTTGATTTCTTCTCTCCCTCCTACTATCCCATATGTCTAAGATTCTCTATGGTCATGTATTTACCCATGACCCTTTAAGTTCACTTTCCCAGAGAGTTCATACATTTTCATAACTTTAAGTATTTCCTCTATGCTGATGACTCAAATAGCATTTCCAGTCCTCACTATTCAATGATGCTTCAGTTCCAAGACTCAAAAATCCTGCTGCCAAATTTCTGATTCCAAAGAAGAATGTTTTTCAAGAATTTGCAGTGAGTCCACTTTGCCCCCTAAGTGATATTTATGCAAGGACACTTAGAATTTACAGCGTGTTTCTTTACTTGTTTTTCCCAGTATGAACCCTGACTTACCATTACTTTCAATGCCTTCTCCACAGCCATGTCCATGGTTTCATAAGGCTATTTTTCCTTCTCAGAAAACCTCCCCGTCTTCACTAAATACACAAATCCAGCAGACTTTTAAAAAGCCAGGTCCAGTGGATGATATGCTGTTTAAGCCAGGGAAAAAGAAAACCAAAAAAAACAAAACATGGGGCATGGAAGGAGGAGAATTGGCTTTCTATTTCAGTGGGTGACCCCAGAAAAAACTTCTCCCTAGGCCTTAGTTTTAACAGCACAAGGTATTGTGGGAGTTAATTACATGGTCATGTTCAGTTTTATTAGCTATTTTTTATCTGAATATAAATATTCAGTTAGAATAATTTGCCTTTTTCCCCCCATTACACTCTATGTACAATCTTACTATTTTCCAAGTTTAGCAATTCACCTGTTCTCCATAAGTTTTACTAGTGGAGATGAAAATACTCACAATAAAAGTCTACATGATTATGACATTCTTACTTATAAGAACTCACCTACAACTGCTCAAATTAAATTAAAAAAATGTTTATATGTTACCAAAAATAAAAATAAAAATCTATCCATCACATGAAAAAACTAAAATACGTGTTTTAGATAATTATTGGCTTAGTAAACTTAAAGCATCTAGAAATGAAATGTTATTTTCTTCTAGCAAAAGAATTAAAATAACAAATGCTGTTTTGACATTTTTGTCATCTAAACCAAAACAAAGATTTGAGGCTAAGCTTTGTTGGCCCACATCTGTAGCCACTGCTGTGATGAGTATGTGATCACTTTCCTCAAATTTGATTGATCATTACACAATCTTAAATATTCTAGTTGTTTCTAAGAAAAAATATCTCCTAGGGATGAAAAATTACCTAATTTTATAAAACTTGGCTCAGATAGCAAAAAGCCCTCTTCTCAGTAAGGAAGCAGTGGCTGTTACTCTTCTTATGGTAGGGTTTTCTCTTAGTAGAAAAAGCACACCTAATGTCAGGCTAGGCCACTGCTCCTTGTGGTTAGGTTACACGATACCACATATATGGACCCCCTTGTACTATAAGGACTACATCACTCTAGGGGAAAGCTGGAATTAAAACTGTGTGTCTGCATGTGAGAGAGGGGAATAAAGAGAGTATGTGTGCATTCGTGTAGATCTGTGTATACATGCTATTCTATTCAAATGCAAATGGAACTAAAAATAAATTCATAGGTGGCAGGGTGAGTGGAGTATGAGGTCTTAACTGTCAATAAACTCAAAGGCTTTGAGAGTTCTGAACATGTTAGTGAGAGAGGTGGAAGGAAGAAACTGGTCAAGCAGGCAGTTAAGGTGGGTCCTTGGTAAAACTCCTTCAAACCAAGAATAGCCTGAAAGTCAAACTGCGAGCTTGTGTCTTTGAATGGAAATGCTTCCTCTGTGAACACAGATGAACAAATTCCACTTCTTTTTTAGACACATTTCTGTCTCCTTGACCTGCCTTAGTCTACTGCTTTTCACCTATTTTAAATACGCCTACCTTTCTGTGATTGGCTGCTGAGAGAATCTTCATTTACATAGAGTGAATCATCACTCCAGCTCCTGATTGGTCCTGGGCCAAGATCCCAGTCAAGCCTTCATTAGAGTCCCTGATTGGTCCTAGGCCAAAGTCTTGGGCCAAGCCTTTACCTCTGCTTCCAACTGGTTGTTTTCATTATCATACCTCTTTCTCAGAGGTGCTTTCTCCAAGATGGACTTCAGACCAGTCAGCACATTCCTCCCTCTTCCCAGTCCATAAAAATCCCTGGACGCAGCTTCATAGCTTGGAACCCTCTTTCGAGTCCCCTCTCTTTACTGAGAGCTTCTCTGTTGCCTAATGAATCTAACTCTGTCTTGCTCACTGTCAGTTGTCTGCATGCCTTAGTCTTCCTTGCCATGGGACAAGAACCCAGAGCTCCCTAGTGGTAGGAGTAAAAGAGCTATAATGTGCCCTTCCACTCGCCAGACAACAGGAGTGAAAAAGCTGCAACACTGACACTGAGAAATGCAGCACAATTAATTTTAAGAGATAATATCCATATTGATTTTTGCAAAAAATTCAGGAAATATCTAGACATAGAAAAGCATTACCTATCTGGGACTAAAGAATTCATTATTTTCAATGTCAATAAATAGAAAACAAAAAAATAAGATACCATAAGGAGTTTCAACCACTGCTTCCAAAACTGAGATGTCTTATGTAATGAATTTACTTAACAATCTCAAATCACTGGTTATAAACACAAAACTGCTTTTGT
Source organism: Chlorocebus sabaeus (assembly GCF_047675955.1). Classification (NCBI taxonomy): domain Eukaryota; kingdom Metazoa; phylum Chordata; class Mammalia; order Primates; family Cercopithecidae; genus Chlorocebus; species Chlorocebus sabaeus. Next base: position 88,720,359 of record NC_132910.1, read on the forward strand.
TTTCAGTAACTGTCCACATCTATGCAATATTGAAGCTCATATTATTGGTGGATAAAAATTGTATTTGTTAATAATTCTTTGGCCCAATCTCCTTATTTTCATACACTTTCAATTATTCAGTCTCATCTTAGTTTGTACTCATCTCTATTCATTTTAAAACTTTTTTTCATATTTTAAAATATATTATTTTTCCTTCAGTTAAGTATTAGCTGAAGTTCGAATGGCTGCAAGATAGGATGGGTTTGATGTGACTCTCACACTTCTTCCTATCTTCTTTTCTTGGTACCTACTTCTCAGTTATTGATGAGGGGAGAAGGAGAAGGAAAACACAGATCCTTTCTTATCTGACAGCAGCAACACACCACTCTCTCTCCCCACCCACTGCCCATCCCCACTGTTCTAGTATTTTGTTTACAGGTTCAATGTGGAGATATGGCAACTCACTCTGAGCAGTGGACTTGGGCATTGGTAGTTCCTTGAGAGTTTACATATGTTCTTCCAGCAGAACTCCAGGATGTGTATGGTCTCAAGTAGCAAATCCTCTCTGCAGCAGTCTCAGCAAAACTGGATCCTGATTGCATCCATCCTAGGGTTAATTCTAGGGTGGGCACCCACAGGATCCTATCCCACACTGCTTGGGAAGTGAGAGTGTGGCCTCTGCCCCCGGTCCCTCTGCTGGGCCTCACCCAGCATGCTCTCCCACAGTTTGCTTCTCTACTGTTTCGTTAGCACAAGGCGTGCTTACAAGCAGAGTTCCAAAAATGTAACACAGTAAGTTTTACTTTCCTGAGTCTTCCCTCCAATTACTTAGCTTGGAAAAAATAAAGCAGCTACTAGATTTCAAGAGACTAGGGTTACATCTTTGTATTGGGTATCACGGCATAAATTAGGTAATGTTTTGTTTTCATTCATAAAGACAGAATTTTCAAGCTGACAAAAATGTCTTTCTCTTCTTTTTTATCTACTTTGTCCTGTGAAGTTTCCATGACTTATTATATAAGATAATTTATAACTCTTGGCATCTTAGCATTTTTACAGCCAAGAAAGGCAGAACTGTGCACTTTGTGCAAGACAATAGGATTTGAAGCTCAGCAAGCATGTGATTTTGTAATAATGTCAAAGGAACAAATAGTTTTCAACTCTTCATGTTTATGGTGATGAGTCCAGGCAGTTGTATTAGTTGATTTTTTTACTCTGTTTTTGAAAAGTTTAGTCTTGAGGTTTGATTCCGGAGAGAGAAAAAAGTACTTCATGCATCTTGAAGCAGGATGGCATTAAATTTCCGACTTCCTTCTCATTGTTTAGTTTAGCTGGTCAACACTCAGGGCTAACTGTGAATTGCCTTGGGAGTTTTAGGGAGGTTAACTATTGGGTTTCATCTCTAGCTTCATGCAAAGCATCTGCAAATAATCAAGATACAGAAAGAAGCTCAGAATGGAGGCAGCCTTCGGGATTTGGTTTAGCTAAACCTTCCTGTGAGCCACATTTCTTTGTTTACATACATTCCTGCTCTGAAAGCCAACTTCCTGTCATAAAGCTGCAAACCAAATTTGAGTATTTAGAAAACAGTGTGGCTCAAACCATTGTAACTCTGGAAACAGACTTCAAATAATTATTATTTTTAAATGATATGCTATAAAATGCAGCACCTCATTCTAACATTCACAATTTAAATTCTTTTCATATAACTGCACACATGTTTAACGCACACACACACACACACAAAGACAGAGAAAGTGAGTGAGAGAGAGAGAGAGAGAGAATCAGTGCTATTCTCTGCACAAAAAATATCTCTCAGGATAGACCTTGTTTGGAGACACCAAAGAGACAGTACAAAGACTGAAAAGGAATTTATTTTTCAAAAGTGATAAATCCTTGAGAGAAGACACAGTGTATGACCAATCCCATATGGTATAAATTTCAGCAGTACAAGTGTCTCAGACAATTCAGATGTCATGGTTCCTTTGGCTCCTTCAGTGTATCGTCCTTTTATCAGTTATTTTCCACTTTCTAGATCTTCTATATCTCTCTTCTTTTTCAAAATATGACTCAATACTTCCTTACCTGCTTTATCCTGTTATTTCATTCTCTCTCCCAACAAATCTCTTCTTTTTCCTCAGTAATACCTGTTTTTACCATATGTAGTTACACACTTTCTATTCTAGCCTGCCACTCTAGACCTAATACCATAAAAACCCTAGAAGGAAACCTAGGTAATACCATTCAGGATATAGGCATGGGCAAGGACTTCATGTCTAAAACACCAAAAGCAATGGCAAAAAAAGCCAAAATTGACAAATGGGATCTAATTAAACGAAAGAACTTCTGCACAGCAAAAGAAACTACCATCAGAGTGAACAGGCAACCTACAGAATGGGAGAAAATTTTTTCAATCTACTCATCAGACAAAGGGCAAATATCCAGAACCTATAAAGAACCTAAACAAATTTACAAGAAAAAAACAAGCAACCCCATCAAAAAGTGGACAAAGGATATGAACAGACATTTCTCAAAAGAAGACATTCATATAGCCAACAGACACATGAAAAAATGCTCATCATCACTGGCCATCAGAGAAATGCAAATCAAAACCACAATGAGACACCATCTCACACCAGTTAGAATGGCAATCATTAAAAAGTCAAGAAACAACAGGTGCTGAAGAGGATGTGGAGAAATAGGAACACTTATACACTGTTGGTGGGATTGTAAACTAGTTCAACCATTATGGAAAACAGTATGGTGATTCCTCAAGGATCTAGAACTAGAAGTACCATATGACCCAGCCATCCTATTACTGGGTATATGACCAAAGGATTATAAATCATGCTGCTATAAAGACACATGCACACATATGTTTATTGCAGCACTATTCACAATAGCAAAGACTTGGAATCAACCCAGATGTCCATCAGTGACAGACTGGATTAAGAAAATGTGGCACATATACACCATGGAATACTATGCAGCCATAAAAAAGGATGAGTTTGTGTCCTTTATAGGGAAATGGATGCAGCTGGAAACCATCATTCTCAGCAGACTATCGCAAGAACAGAAAACCAAACACCGCATGTTCTCACTCATAGGTGGGAACTGAACAATGAGATCACTTGGACTCAGGAAGGGGAACATCACACACTGGGGCCTATTATGGGGAGGGGGGAGATGGGGGAGGGATTGCATTGGGAGTTATACCTGATATAAATGATGAGTTGATGGGTGCTGATGAGTTGATGGGTGCAGCACACCAACGTTGCACAAGTATACATATGTAACAAACCTGCATGTTGTGCACATGTACCCTAGAACTTAAAGTATAATAGTAAAAAATAAATAAATAAATAAAACTAAAGAATTCATAAGGCTCAGTTTCAAGCCTATGACTAAATCTAATTAATTTAATTAAATCAAACCTCAACTACCACCCAGAAGTTGTATTTTGTAAGGTCATTGATGAACTGCCTGTTATTAACTCAAATAACAATGGGCAGTTTTCACCATGTATTTATTATACTTTCTGTAGAATTTGGATCTGTTTGCAGCACTCTCCTTGAAACTTTATCCTTCCTCAGTCTCTATGACATTATTGCTTCTGGGCTAATCATCATTATGGGCTCTACTTCTTCTATCAGACTTTAAATCTTGGGGTTTTCTAGTATACAATTTTTAGCTATTGTTTTCTTTCTAAGCTGCACATGTTCTCTATTTCTCTTCCCTGGTTTTAGCAATAAGGTAGATGCTGATGATTCCAAAATCTACACATATAGCCTGTGGTTTTCTCTCACTTTTTGTATCCTTTTAGTGACCGATTCCTACCAATTTTACTGACAAATCTCACTTGGATCTATGATTTATCTCTATCCTCTATCAGAGAAACAGTATAATATAAAGGGCTCTGGACTCAAGCTCCCTCTGTGCTAGTCCTGGCTCTGCTTCTTGCTACCTGCATAATGGTGGGTAAGTTATTTAACCTCTCTATCTCTCACCTTCCACATCAGTAAAATGAAGATGGGAAGAGTAACTTAATCACAGGATATGCTGATGTTATTGCCATTACTATAGTTCATTTCACCATCTTTTTTTTCAATTTTTTTTTTTTTTAGGCCTTGCTTTGTCATCCAGGCTGGACTGTAGTGGTGCTATCACAGCTTACTGCAGCCTCAAACTCCTGAGCTCAAGCGATCTTCCCACCTCAGCCCCCCAAGTAGCTGGGACTACAGGCAGGTCCCACCACATCCAGAAAATTTTTATTTTATTTTATTTTATTTTATTTTATTTTATTTTTGTAGAGACAGTGTCTGGCTATGTTGCTCAGACTGTTTTACAACTCCTGACATCAAGCAATCCTCCCATCTTGGCCTCCCAAAGTGTTGGGATTGTGGGCATGAGCCACCATGCCTGGCCTCACCATCATTTTAAAATCTCTGTTGTAATAGTCCCCTAACAGGTTTCTGTGCCATCTTGGCTGTTGTATAATTAATCTGCAAAACAATCAGATTGATCTTCCTAAAGTGTCATATAATTTTTTTTGATGCATAAAATTCTGGGAGTGCTCCCATTAATTTCACAATATAATATTGATGGGCCACATTCTACATGATATGATTCTTGCCAAACTCTTGAATCTAATCTATTGATGCAGAAGAGAATGGAGTACATCACATTGTCCCTCAAATTTCAACCTGCAATTATGGTCCCATATATCCAACTTCTTCATAATAGAATTATTTTCCCATTATCAAAAATTTCTACATAACTATTTCTTTAGCTGCACTGTAAACAAATAGGCAAGATCAAAATGAGATCTAGTAATTTTTGTAGGGGTAGCCAAGTCATATATTGAAGCAAAAAACTTAAAATGCAAATATCATCACACAGCATCTATGCATGACCACCTATCATTTACATTCTTTATTTGTCGGGCCTCCTTTACATTTTGTTCCTAGTGTTTCATTTTACACTGTCATGCTTCACTGTACTGCAACGATAACCACGGATGTGAAATAAATTGATTGTGCTCAACAGAGATAGAGTAGATAGTGGAGGTAAGTAAGTATAGAGATAAATCTTCCTACAAAACCAAAATTGACATTTTTTTCCCTATCATCTTAAAACATTTGTTACTCCACGTAGAAAATGATGTTTTCTTAAGAAAAAAAAAAAAAAAAAGACAGCCGAGTATGTATTACAGTAATGTGGGTTCTAAAATTAGGCACTCAGGATAATCATGAATTAGTGTCCTGAGAGCCATTGTAGTTGTGGAAAAAAATAATAAAGTTAATTAAAACAGTCTTTAAGATTATACGTGTGTACCATACTACAGTGAGTATTCCAAAGGATGTGGAAATAATATTTTTTTCTGTTCATTTTGGGCACTTTATATAGTGTATTTTTTTAAATCTAAAGTAACAAGTTCAAAGTTTAAAGTTCAAAATAGTGTTGAGTATTCCCAAAGATGTTATATATAATAAACAGAAACACAGAAGACACAATTACTACATAGAAACAAATCATATGAAGAGTACACAACTATATCAATTTCTATATCGCTTTTAAAAAGAATACTGATTTTTTTTTTTGAGATGGGATCTTGCTCTATTGCCCAGGCTGGAGTGCAGTGGCACCATCTCAGCTCACTGCAACCTCCACCCCCAGGTTCAAGTGATTCTCATGCCTCAGTCTCTCAAGTAGCTGGAATTACAAGCATGTATTTGCAGTAAAGTCGGCATTTTGCCATGTTGCCCAGGATGGTCTTGAACTCCTAGCCTCAAGTGATTTCCTGATTCTACATCCCAAAGTGCTGGGATTGCAGGCATGAGCCATTGCACCTGGCCAACTTTCTTCCTGTTAGTAGACTTGACATGAAATGTTTGGGGGCAGTTTTACCAAATAAAATAATATAATCTATAACCTATAATTTTCAACCTCTTTTCCAATGTTTCAGATGAATTACAGTAATGTTGTTTAGTTACTATCAGTATTTTTAGGTATTGAAGCAAAAATATTGTGTAAACTTACTTTTTCAACAGAATTAATTATATGAGTTTATTTTAAAATGTTACTTAAAGTACATTATCAAGAAATCATCATTTCTGAGAGATCGTTAGCATTGCACTTTTTTTCCTAGTAATAGAATGGATTGATTATTGACAAATTTTTGTATTATGTGTTTTGAATTTTTTAGAAATAACTAAAACTTCTCTAAGAAATAACATATTTTAATATGTAATATGTAATATATTTATTGCATGTCAATATTTGCAGATGCATGAGAGATAATATTTTCACACCATTTATCAAAAACAAAACTAACTTTTCTTTGTTTACAACTGCTATTTAAGCAGCAGTGCGTGTCTCCTCATATTTGAGAATATTGATTGGGTCTTGAAGACAGAGTAACAGAAGTGCCAGAACTCAAGCATTTTGCCAGGAGTGGTGCTGCCTCCTCAGTCCCTCAGATCTAGGCAGGAAAACTGTCAGCAGAACTGTTTCAATGTTTGCTTTGTGAAATGCAGATAAGTGATACTCCAGGTAAGCAAGACTCAGACAATAAAACTTTACAGATTGCAAGCAGCACCTTAATTGCATTTGAATATGAACTGGAAGTTGATGCAGTTCTTTGCTGTAAAATAAAATTTAGATTATTAAGTAACCATGTGCTTTATTCTGTACCCTTAGAAACTTCAGCATAGATGCCAGCATCATGTTAATATTTGATAATCTTTAATATTTAAAAAGTTTTAATTTTGAAACAAGATGCACATGATACATATTATCTTCTTATGTATTCATTATATTTTTATACATGTACTTGGCCAGATGTAAATAAATATATTGTGTATAAGGAGAATAACTACATATCAAAATATTCTATGTCACTCTAATACACACCATCCAGTTTCTTTCCTTTGCTGTGTTTTCTACTATGTTACATTATGACACTATTTACAGTGCTTTTTAAAAACTTGTTAATGAAGATCTTTCTTATCACTTAGACTGTAAGTTCTTTGAAGTCAGGGTCCATGTCTGCTTTGGTTTATTACCAAATCTAATTAAGAACCACTTCACTCTCTGCAATTGGAGTAACAGGAAAACTACCAGTTTAATGAATTAATATGATTTCAATATTGCTTTCAAAGTAGAAGGAGACAGTTTGATTAAATCATATAGCATACTGTACAACCATGAAAAACACCAAATACATGTTTGCTTTTAATATCTAGAAATGTTAAACCATGGATTTCTTTATAAAAATTCTTATATTGTTATTAGGAAAAGTATTAAGAAAAAACAAAACAAGCTATTTGTACCACTGAAAATAGTGTATATAATACTAAAAAATATTTTAAAATTACATTTAGAATTTCAGATATTAGCAATATTTTTCCAGAATCTATCCTGATACCCTTCGATAAAAAAGTAAGATAGAAAAATAATACGATTTTGCCTTGTGTATAAAATAATAAAACTGCTGACACATCATTTTTCTAGGTTTACATACCTTTACTTGCTTTGTCCCTATTGTGTAACAAATAGTATGAGTTTGTAAAATGACTGGCTAGGGAAAGGGACAAAATTTGTATCCATGAAGTACACAAAAATTAACAGACCCCCACAGGCATGAAACTCTGGCTTTCGCTGTGTTAGTTCAAGGCCTATCCCAGTGGAGCAAAGCAGCAAGGATTTGGGGTGTGTTTCTTTTCTCACACGTCTTTTACAGCTCATCATTTCACTCTGCTTTTTCATGCGACTGCAACGTGGAAATTCTTCAACTTTCTTGTTGAATAACATGTAAACTCTAAATCACGTCCAATTTCTTAGTATAAGCATATGTTCAAGACCATTTCCTAATATAGAATAGATATGCCTTCTGTTTTGATTACATTCTGCTTCACTTGGTTATTTTCCTTTGGACCACCCTGGAACCTCATTTTAACAGCTCTCCAATATTTACATAGAAATTCTTTTATAAATCTATTGCTGCTGTTACTACTGACTCTTCCACTCTCACTTTCCATTTTTCTTATTTGATTGCAACCAAAATTCTTGATTTTAGGACTGGTCTTTTTTTCTCATGCATACATCACTTAATTTTGTGTTTCCTTAAAGATCAATTTCCCCAACTCAGTTTCATGTTTCCTTTGTTGACATTCCATACCTCAAACAACACCTGTATATACTAATTGCTTAAGAATTGTCCTATAACTACATGGTGAATAAATAATCTTAAAAGTTCAATTCACTTACTTTCTGAAAAATTGTATTTATTTACATGTATGTAAGTATAAAGATACATATATATATATAATATATATGTTATTCAAAATCACCATAGTAGAGGTTTTATGAAAGTTATGTGTGTGCTACAGTTTGTTTATATACGCTATATTAACCTCTCATTTTTCCAGGTAGTCTTATGAATCTAGATCTAAATACTGAAATGAGAGGGTCAAATAGTATTCGAAGACAGTGTATGTCATAAGCTTAGAACTACCACAGTGTTTTAGAAAATGGTCAATATATAACATTAAGCTTCAATTTCAGTGCAGGAGAATGCAAGGTTGAAAGTCACTCGCCCTCTGTTTTGACATAAACCATTAATGAATTGTAATCAGACAGAAAGTATACATTGGTATAATAAGATTTTACTTGTCATAATACTTTGTTAAAAAAGAAAAGGCTAGAGACATCACATAATATACCTCTTACAATATACCCATTTTTCCTTAATTTTAATTCAGGGGGTACATGTGCAGTTGTAACAGACCTGCACATGTACCCCTGAATCTTACATTAAGAAAAAAAAAAAGAAGGCTAGAAAAATAGGATGTGAGGATGGAGGGCAGATGAACAGAGAAATATTTCTGAGAAGAATTTTGTATTTTAGTTTTCAGTTTTTTTATAGCATTATCATTCCACATGGAAATTTTATTTTTATTGAGATTCTTACAAATTCACTATGTTTAGAAAGAAAAATAATAAACAGACTAGAAAGAAGAAAAAGAAAAGGAATTTTGAGATTTCAGTAAAACTCTATAGTCTTCTTTACATTCTTTTTTTTTTTTTTTTTTTTTTTTTTTTGACAGAGTATGGCTCTGTCACCCAGGCTGGAGTGCAGTGGAGCAATCAGGCTCATTGTAAGCTCTGCCTCCTGGGTTCACGCCAGTCTCCTGCCTCAGCCTACCCAGTAGCTAGGACTCCAGTAGCCACCCCGCCCAGCTAATTTTTTTGCATTTTTGGTAGAGACGGGGTTTCACCGTGTTAGCCAGGATGTTCTCGATCTCCTGACCTCATGAGTTGCCTGCCTCAGCCTCCCAAAGTGCTGGAATTACAGGCGTGAGCCACCGCGCTCAGCCTACATTCCCTTTTTATATTAAGAAAAATGATCCTCAGAAAACACACTATTTTATTTCAGAAATTCAGATAATAACTTTGGATATAAATGTTTCATTTAGGTTGTTTAGGTAATGTAAGACGACATTTTCGAATGATGGACTGTGTTAAAAATTGGGATATTTCTTAGATCTCATATCAGAAAGTTCAATGTAGTTTAACCTTACAAGGGAAATTCGAGAATTAAATTTCTGTTTACAATGTTATAAAAATTTATTTCAGATAGTCATTTTTTTCTTGGTATCATGACAATCCATCTATTCTAATTTAATTTCTTGTACTTTGCTGGAATGTCACACATCTTCTTTTGGTTAGCGTCCATTGTTCTTATTTTCCAAACTAAAAATGGCTAAAGATACAATTCTTGCTCAGTTGCTACTCTTCCTAACAACGTTGTATATTTGTTGTTTTAATTTGCTTGACTCTTAAAATATACATATAGGTAATATATATGTATTTTATATATAAAGAGAACCTTGCTCAGTTATTATTTTGTAACATTCCTTTAATCTTTAGAAATTGGAAGAAAGTTCTTTGCACTTCATGAAAATGAGAAAATTCAACAGTAAGTTTGGGAGAATTACTACTCTCTACCTTATCTAAGGTTGAAATTGCTTCTCTCTTACTCTCTCTGAGGTCACTTCGCATCCCAGAGCAAAAGCCTATTCTGGCCCTATTGTGCCAGTCTTATAGTGATCACATTCTCTCAACTTTCTTCCTTTTCTTGCTCAAGACTGTTAGGAAATTTCGACGATTAAATCAGTTTTCATGCTGCATGCAATATATTTCTCAATCAATATTAACAAATACTGAGTTTGCTCTTGGAATGAAAAACCATCAGATCTATCTTACTGTCCAAAGTAGGCACTGGCTGGAGAAAGTGTTATTTAATGGGAATTACCTTTAACTCCAAGAGACAGATTTTGGGTTGTGCCCTCAGTGATATAGGGTGATATAAGGCAAGATTTCTCAGGGTGGGTACACAGCATTCCCTTCCAATAGAATGTTAACAGGTGCCATGTAGAAAAGAAAATATTCTCTGTGTGTGTGTGTGTGTGTGCGCGTGCAAGGGATGGTGTGAAAAAGGAAAGTGATACCTTTACTACAAGGATCTTGGAGTCTTTAATACATGAATGTGCAGCATCAGTCTGCAAAATGTATTTAACTGTGTGTAAAGTCCAAGTTTTATGTATTTAACATAAGCCCCAATCCTATGAGTCAGTGTAAAGACAACTGTCTTCATGCTGAAGGATGCCATATGGACTTGTCCACATTATCTAAGAGCATAGTCTCTATCCTCCGTCTTCCTCCTATAAAATCTATACAGCCTCCTTTTAGATGTTTACCATTAGGTGGTGAGCAGTAATCCTGAATAAGATGAATTATTTCAAGAATGATTTTTCCCACCTGAAAGGGCATAGTATAGTTAGGTCGTAGGAACTCCAACAAGAAAATGACTCTTCTTTCTTTCTTTATACAGACGGGTGTGATTACCTCTGATATTTGATTCTGGACTCTATTTGGCCCAATCTAGCTTACTCAAGTTTTTCATTAGGATTTCAGAAAACACTCTAGCTAATAAAAATTTACTATTTTGTCTCCTTCCTGCGTATATCTATCTTAGAGGTTTGTGAGTAAAAGTTATTTAGAATGAGGGCAGAATTAAAATATTGTGGGTACCACTGGCTAAATGTATCTTAAAATTATTTTAGATCACAACTTAAATACATTCTTTATTCAACATTTAACAGAATATAGCAATTCTAAACTAGCCTAATTACATTTTTTGTTTATTTTAAATTTGAACCTGTGAAATTTAGTAAGGTTGGAATATTGGCTCTACTACCTACTAGCTAGATGGTCTTTATTTACATTTCTAATCTCTTTGAGCCTCAATTTCCTAGAATATAAGTGGGGATAATTAACATCTACCTCATAGTATTATTTCCAGTAATGATTAAAATGATACATGTAAAGTTTGTGAAAGAAAAACAGAATCTTAGGACCCCAAACTAACTCTGCCAAAGAGAAGGTTAAGCTTGGGAACTGAATCATGCAAAAACTGACTTTCTTTTGTCCTGAAACAGCCTTAATTTCACATGCTTACTTTATCTTATGTAAAATGTAGATTTACTGGGCAAAACAAAATGAATCCCCCCACTCTCTTCTTCTCACGTGTAAAATGTAGATTTGCTGAACACTAATCAGAGTCTCACAGGAGTGTAATTACTTATATCATTGCCTACCCACTCTCCTTTTTTCTTCTTCCCCTCCTGCTTACTCTTTCCTCTTTAAATATTGAAGTTCCCAAAACCCTCATTGGAAAAAGTGCAGGTCACAGATCCTACTGTGACTTGTGTTTCTTTTTGTTAGATGCATCCTCAGCCTTGGTCAAAATAAACCTTCAATCAATAGAGATGTGCCTCAGTCCCTTTTTGATTTACAAGTTTTTAAGAGAACAGACAGTATAAGTGATAGGTAAATTATAATAGCTACAAATTTGTGCACTTATAATTTCCTCACCATGCAGCAGCCAGCTCAAATTAGATCATACTCTGTTTAATACCATCCACTGGTTCCCAACCACCCTTAGAATAGATTTCAAAGTTCCACATATGCAGTTGCCCTATCTTACTTTACTGCCTCACTTTTGTGCCACTTTTCATATTTCTTTATTTCTCTGGTCTCAATGACTCTTCATATATTTCTTTCACAGACCAAGCTTGCTTCTGCCTCAAGGTATTTGTACTTGCTCTTCTTATTTCCCAAAATTCTCATCTGTAAGATTTTCATTTGGTTGAAATCTCCTGTCACTTCCATCTCTTTAGAAATCACCTCTCCTGAACATCTAAATACCCCCCATTGCCTTATCTTTTCATGATATTTCCCATTAGTTGAAAGTCTCTTACATGTTTCTTTGTTTACTTGATTGTTGTCTGTCTTCACTGTAAGAATGTCATTTCTGTGGGTATAGAGGCCCATTATTCTGTTGTTTTCTGCACTGTATTCACAGTGCTTAAAATAGGGTTTGTCACATGGTAAATGCTCAATCAATTTTTGTTCAATAAAATAAATGGTGTAGACTGTGGCCATTCTTTTGTGGGTTTGGCCAACACTAGAAGTTGTGAATATTCTGGTGTCTGGCGCCAGAGAGAAGTGCCTGGGCAATAGCTGAGAGAGTGAGTCTTTAGTCAGCAATCTTAGCCCTTCATTCTTCTAATCAGTCTTACCTTTCACAATCCATGTTCTGATTCAGAAAGGGAAGATGACAAAGTTAGGACATGATACATATATGACTCACAAGTATATATTCATGGCTAGCAGTGTCAGGAGATCATAAAACCACCGTCACACTCTTGAGGACTGTTATCCTGTATTTGCACAAACCTGGAAACCTTCATCAGAGGGAGACTCTTGGGACTTAATCAAAGATACACATGGGATTAAGGTTTCAAGAATTTCTGCCTGTAGGACAGACTTAGATACCAAAAATACTCCAGGGTACCTACACCCTAGCTCTTGGTTTCTAATATTATTTTCCAATTAAGTGTTCCAGGGTTGCTTGAAGAAATGGCAGAGTCTAGGGCTGAGGCAGAGAACAGACAAGATGAGCTGGAGCATCTCGTAGCATGCAAAAGTAAGAAAGTGTTCAAATAACAAAAATATCTCACAATTATGGAAATATGTCAAAGGTACACAGGAGCCAGCTGAAAAGAGTTCTTAAGTGTCAGAGAACAATTTGAGCAACAAAATAAAATAGTACTGGATTATAATACAAAGTATAAAATATCCATGAATTCATACTAATATGAAGAGATAATTGAATAAATAAATGAATGGTGCAGAAGAGACAAATCTCCTTTGAATAATTCCAAATAATTTATATAGCTATTCTACTCTCAAAGAGGTAGAGCATAAGTCTCATTCCTTAACAGTGGGATACTCAGGGTGACTTCCTTTGAAAGAGTATGGTATGGAAAGGGAAAGAAAGAACAACTTTACACTGGAGAAACCTGACACTTGACCAAGTGATCAAGATTAACATCAGCCGTGGTAAATCACATTATAGTGTACATTATTTTATCACTGACATGATGTGATAAAAATGACACTTTGCCTCTGTGGACTCCCTGCCTTCCCAAAACCCTCAACTCCAGTCTGATCATGAGAAAAATATGAGACAAATAGCAATTGATAGACATTCTACAAAATGTCTACTGGTACTCATCAAAACTGTTAAGGTTACCAGAACTAAGAACTGTCTAAGAAATTGTCTCAGTTAAGAAGAGCCCAATAAGATAAAGTGACTAAAAGTATAGTGGAAACCTGGGTGGGATCTTGGAACAGAGAAAGGACACTAGACAAAAACCAAATCAATCTAAATGAAGTATGAACTTCAGTCAATTATTTATCAACATTGGTTTATTAGTTGTTATAAATATACCATACTAATGTAAATTATTAACAATAGGAGAGATTTGGTGTTGGTAATGCAGAATTTTTGCTCCTTAGTTCAGCTAAATCCTGGTTCTTGTGTCACGACCAGGAGAAATTAGGCACACAGACACATTAAATGGTAAGGAGAACAGAATTTATTGGGTGAAAAGGAAAAAGGAAAGAAAGCACTCGGCAAAGTGAGAGGGAGTCCTGCCAACGGGTTCCCACCACCTCACACGTTGAATACCAAGCCACCACACAAGAGCTGAAGAGGCCAGGCTCCTCTCCCCTGCACAAGGTACGATCCTCCCATGGCTCCACTCCATCATCCCAGTGCACAGGCAGGTCGCCAATCCACGATGGACATGTGCATACAAGACTCTGGGTGGTTCCCTCATCTGCACAAATGGATCTGATGTAAACATTTGTGGGGTGGGTCAGCGATTCTCTGGGTACTGCCTTTATCTGCCTCCTGCATCTGTCATTGGATATATGGGAACTCTCTGCGTTGTTTTTGCAACTATTCTGTTAAGATAAAACTATATTAAAATTAACAAGTTAGTTAAAAAGAAAACTTCAGGACAACCATACACACTACACTATATAGATAGACAAATGATGAGTTTGCTGAGAGTGAAGATTTAAACACACTTCAGAAACATTTATCATAAATGTTAAATAAATGTATCTGAAGTGTATCTAAATGTATTTATGTTTTAGGTATAGAATAAATGCTTAATATATAAACAAATTGATTAAAAAGGTAATATTTTATTGTAACCTTGTTTACTAATTTTAAAAATTACTTTTTACTATTTTTATACTTTTGAGAGGAGAACAAATAAAAAAGAAGTTGGGCTTATTAATTTCATATCAAACAGAGGAACAAATCCCTATGTAATATTTCTTTTTAGCTAAATTTAAAACAAAATAATAATAGCATAGTTTTTGTGATTATTTCCATCATAAATCAAAAGCTTTTTAGAGACATTATCTCATCCCTTCCAACATCATTTTTTGGATTAAGGCTGAAAAAATGTCAAGCACATCTTTTTTATATAAAGGATAGTACTTTAGTAATTCAGGCTGTGACTAACATTGTTCAGTTTAGTCATTTCTGAGCCTGAATTGACCAATTTCCTTTGGGATGTATAACTATTTTTAGCCCACGGCAGATATTTATATAAAATTCCCCAAGGAAACCATCTACTCTTGTCTCTGTTCCCAGAATCCTGATGAAAACCAAACAAAACAAAAAAATAAAAAAACTCGTGAAAATAAAATTAAAGAGCAGGAACTTATCTAATATAAAGTTTGTCATACTTAAAGGGGCTTTTTTCAAAATAGGTAAAACTTCAAAAAATGGTAATCATATATCGGTAAGATAGGGAAATCGATATTCTTCTATATTACTGGTGATAATGTTGATTAAATTTTTTGGAAGAAAACTAGAAAGTATGTATCATTCCCCCTCAAATAATCTTATATATTAAAATGTATCACAAGTAAAGAATAAAAAATATTTTCAAAGGGAAAAAAAAAAAATCTCAATGCCTGCAGATGAGATTTAACATAGCATACCTTTTGACATTTTAAAGAAAACTAAAAAAAAAAAAAAAAGCAAATCATAACATGTACAAGAGTAAAGAGCTGGATAAGAAAATAATATGCTGTTGAAGAGATTTATGTGGTCATTAAACTACTTGCAAAGAATATGAAACAATACAATGATGCCTTTATTAAAAAGTCACTATAAAAGTGTATAGTAAGAAAATTAAGCTTAATATTGATTATTCTAAATAATTGCATGTCTGATTTTGACAACTACATTTTTCTAAAGCTCAATTGATCTGTATATTGTATAAAGCAGACTTATGTATGTCATATAATAACATTCAATTTGGTGAGTATATAGAAAGTCATGTTACCCCGAATTGACCATTCTTGAAAGTATCATGAATGCTCTTCTAGGGTTGTAATGATTAACCAGAAAGAAGACATTAAATTTCTTTTCAGGCACAAGAAAAATGAGTCATGCACCACAGAGTAAAATTTGAGGAACTCAAGTAATTATTCATAGGTTGAATTGGACACACACTCACATACACATACAAAAGTCTTGAAAAAGAAAACCTAGCTTTGCTTTCAGGCATTCTATTAGCTACAGACTTGTAAAGGAGACCAGGTTAAACTTTTTAATTTTCTCTGAACGTTTATACACTCATCTCCTACCTGTCTGGTTCTGAAAGCCTATGCTCTATCATTAAGCCAACAAAATGAGATTAGTGTATAATATGATTTGGCTGTGTCCCCACCCAAATCTCAACTTGAATTGTGTCTCCCAGAATTCCTCTTGTGTTGTGGGAGGGACTCAGGGGGAGGTAAATAAATCATGGGGGCTGGTCTTTCCTGTGCTGTTCTCATGATAGTGAATAAGTCTCACGAGATCTGATGGGTTTATCACGGGTTTCTGCTTTTGCTTCTTCCTCACTTTTCTCTTGCCGCCACTGTGTAAGAAGTGCCTTTCACCTCCCGCCATGATTCTGAGGCCTCCCCAGCCAGGTGAAACTGTAAGTCTAATTAAATTTCTCTTTCTTCCCAGTCGGAGATATGTCTTTATCAGCAGCCTGAAAACAGACTAATACAGTATAATAGCCAGGATTTTCTTCCAGATGATCGTTATCTCCCAGTATTATACTTGTGAATGTGTTACCTTACCTGACAAGGGGAGTTTGCATATGGAATTAAAGCTGCTTATCAGCTGACTTTAAATTAGGGACATTATCCTGAGCTGTCAGAGGACCCCAATGTAATCACAAGTGCCTTTATAAATGGAAGTGGTTTACATACATTTTAAACATTTGTTCCTTACAGTAATTACTTAAAGGAGATAATATTGTATGCTAGATGTCTTCCATTTGTTCCTCTAGACCCACTTTCCGTCCTTCTCCCTTCTGAGGAAGGGGTGGTTAAAAAAAAAGACGGCATAAGAGTAGATGAGAGAGATATGGCAAAAGAAGAGGCAGGAGAGAAGAGGCAAGAGAAGGACTCTCCCACCCACTGCTGTCTTTAGAGATACAGGCTATGAACCAAAAAGCACAGGCAGCTCCGGAAGCTGAAGACAAACCACACTGCCCACATCCTGCAACTGCCCAGACTGAATTTTGCCAATTACCTGCATAAATCAGAAAATGGATGCTCACTAGAGTCTCCAGAAGGGAGCATGGCTCGCTGACACCTAGATTTTTGTATTGTGAGACTAATCACAGGAATTAGCCTGCGCACTTGACTCCTGAAATTGGGATATATCTATGCCTGAAGAAACTCATGACATGCAGAAACTATGAGTTAATAAATGAATGTTATTTTAAGCCATCAAGTGTATGGTAATTTGTCACAGCAGCCCTAGAAAATGAATAGACTCTCTAACTAACATTGATGTTTCAAATACCATAGGCACTGTGTATATAATCTCCCTCATACACATGTTTCCACTGATATTCAACCAAAAAAAAAAAAAAAAAGAAAAAGAAAAAGAAAAAGAAAAGGGAGGAGGAGAAAATGAAGGGTTGTGGAAAGCAGTGGCTCAAAGGAAGAAGAAGAACTAACAAGAGGAAGAATAAGAGGAGAAAGGAAGAAAAAATTACCATTTTACAAAGAAGAGAATGCAAAGCAACCCATAGACATTTAGTTGTGAGCTATTGCTTAATTACCAAATCAAGATTTTTTACTTCAGCTACTGAATTCAGGTGAAAGAAATGATCTCTGTTCTATTTATAAGATGAAAGAATTCTAAAGCACATATGCTGAACAGATTGCATTTGCACTTCATCATCTCAATACTCTTTCACTAGAATGAACAGATAAGCCCACTTCCTCCAAAACAACTGTTGTGGAATTGTACCTGTGGTCCACCTGTCTTACACTATGTGTTTAAAGGACTGGATCACAGGTTGTCTATGAAGGGAAATTCTAATATCATGTTTGCTAAGGTTTACACCAGCCAAAGTGCATTGAATTCTAATCTTAGACTCAATTAGAAGCACAATTATTACACCTCCTTTCTTCCCACAGAAATATCTTCATTACTAACACAGCTCTTGGCCAGCAGGGCAGTGGTTAAGACTAAACGTTCAACCCTCAAAATCCCAGGTTATATTGAAGCACATTTTCATGTATTAAAATGAAACAGTCTATCCTGGGATTGACTCAGAAGCAAGTTAATTCTTGTTAATGGAGTTCTTGTTGTTGTTGTTCTAGAGGAAAATCCCCTTAAAAGCTCCCCTGGTGTAGCTTTCTATTGAAGCTGGCCTGCAGACAGAAATTTCCTAGAATGAGAAGGTTTTTTGCACTGCGGAAATGTTTAAACATAGCCATTGATTCTGCTGGCCAAATACATAACAGAGATCAACGTTGCAAGAAGCAACTGTTACTGGAGCTTAATAATATCTAACACTTTCCCATACTGAGGGTTATTCATTCTAAATATTAGTCCGAAAGTATATTATGATGCTGTCCCTATCCACTCCTAACTCTCCACATTTCCTCCTCATACATGTAACTTTTTCCAGGTGTACAACAAAAGCCTCTTTCCTTCAACAAACAGCCTGCAGATAATTATGTTTTTCCTCATGTAGAGAGGAAAGAGGGCATACATACAGCACAAAATAGATCCAAATACATAGTCTCAAAGAAAAACTAGAAAAATAATATCTGTGGAAGTTTACTCGAGCACTAACCTTTCTCTCTTTTTGCTTTCTAAGAAGGATCATCCATTGTCAATGGTAACTCTGAGACTTAGGATGAAGCTTGGCTAGCTCATCCCTACCCAACCAATTGTAAGTGAATAATTTATTAACTTGAATAACAATGGTCCACTATACTAGAGTACACTCAAAACTGTTTATGACTCCGGTGAAACTACAATTTTAACATAGGCAGGTAGATAGATACAATATGCATTTGCTCTCCAGCCTGGGAGAAGTGGGGTGGAATGTTTTATATGCATGCTATATGTCTACTTGGTGTTATTCTTTATGGTTCACTCATAAATCATTTTCAGAGACACATGCGCATATGTAGACATATACACTAAATTCCTCATTCACAGGATTCATATGAAATTTTATTCTATAATAAAGCTACTTCTCTTATAGTACTATTGGCATTTTACCTCTATGTTTCTCATCCATGGATGCTATGAAAATTATATAATGAAATATACCCTACTGTTGCCTAAAGCATATGTGCAAATTAATCATTTTCATTTTTGTACATAGAGAGAATATAGAGAATTCAAGATCAATTGGAAAAAGGTACTTTCAAGTGGAGGTTCTGTTGGACCTCAACAATAACATTAACTTTTTCAATGTGTTGCCAACAATATGATCCCTTAGCCTCTTAAGTTATATGAATCATGTTGCATTATTAACATTATTTCAAAATCAATGTAATTTAATACCATATAATTTGTATATTTGTGAGTTAAGAGGTGCAGGGCATCCACTTCTCCTTTACCAGATTAAAAAAGTGGGAGAGGATTACACCAATAACTATTTGATTTGTTCAATTATGGGGTAAAAGTAAATCAGAATGAAGTGATGAAGATCAACAGTACACAGATTGGACAATTCAGTAATTCTAATGCAGAGATCTTTTATCAAAGGTTGTCTTTTATTTGTTCAGAATGTAAGCATAAATATTGTCTGCTTTGCAATGAGATGCAATGACAGCATAGAGTTGCCAAGAGGCTTGAGTTGTTCTTTCCTCATCAACATGAATGGGGTCTTGCCTTAATGTTTAGGGGAAGAGATAAGATGCAAGCAGCTGTTTTCCCCCTTGTACCCTTACAACTATAGCTATTCCAAAAGTTTTTGTTTCTCCTTTAGGCTATAAGAAGTTTAAGTCTCTACTTGATATATATTACAAATAGGAAACAGAAAACTTTATAAAAAAAAATGTAGAAGAGAGTAGTAGAGGTGAAAAAAATAAAAAATAAATAAAAATAAAAGCTTTCCTACAGTTCTTGGCTGCCCTATTAATATGCTTATTGATCACATCGAGGGTCTTCTAAGAATGGACAAATTTGAAAGTAGCTATAACAAATGTACAAGTCATTCCATCTATCAATATTTGGCTTCTGTATAATAAACCTTTCATTGACATTTGACAGATATTTATGATTTTCAAGTGAAGCACTGTTGTTTATTTTGATTTTGATTTATAATATGAAATAATCTTCCCAGAAGAATATTAAATATTGTGCTTGACACATCAGTTGAAGTTATGTCATCATCTATTACTAAAATATACCAATGTAAAATATTAGATGATTTTCTGTCAGCCTAAAATATTTCTGACAGTGAATCTTAAATAGATCATTAATGTTCATACTTCGGTTGCATGACGAAAGATTCGGTTCATGATTGAAGAGCCTTTTCAACTTTTAGAGTTGCACTGAGTTTTACAGATCATAGAATAACATAGCTGGAGGAATCTTAGTTATTCTTTAGTTTTAGAAGAGCTAAAAGTTTAAAGAGGTTAAGTGATTGTTAATAACCTACACATGAAATTTGTATTAAGTAAAATAGTCCTTTAGTTATAAAAACTAAGCAAAAATTCAATATATCAGAAAATATACAGAAAACATTTCTAGTCTTGTGCATGGTATTGCGTGTGATCCTTTCAAATGAGTTAGTCCTTTAGATATTGAAGAAGTTAGAGAAGCATGTTTTATCACAATGCCAGAATGTGGTATCATTAGATGGTTGAAACACTTTTAAACTCTATTCCTAGAACAGGTTAGTACCATTTGGATAATGAATGTTTGATTCTGTCAATAGTCAAAAGTCAGTGAAATGTTCTAATAAAGTTTTTAAAATTATTATTTTATTTATTTATTTATTTTGAGACAGAGTTTTGCTCTGTCACCTAGGCTGGAGTGTGGTAGTGCAATTTGGGCTCACTGCAGCCTCTACATCCTGACCTCAAGCAATTCTCCTGCCTCATCCTCCCGGAGTAGCTGGGATTACAGGCATGAGCCACCACACCCAGCTAATTTTTGTATTTTTAGGAGAGACAGGGTTTTACTGTGTTGGCCAGACTGGTCTCGAACTCCTGACTTCAAGCGATCCGCCCGCCTCAGCCTCCCAAAGTGCTGGGATTATAAGTGTGAGCCACAATGCCTGGCCCTAATAAAGTTTAGATAGTTGGATTTTGATAAATATTCATTCATCCAGTTTAACAAAGTGTCATACAAACAGTAAGCATATTAATATGTTTTGTTATGCTGATGAAACTGTGCAAAGGGAAAAAGCCCATACCACACAAATGAGAATTCATTTGCCTTCCAGCAATTTATGTTCACTTCCTGGCCTCCAAATTAATAGAAACTATAACAAAATGTGTTTGGAAAGAAGGTTTGATCATTATATTTCTCCTTTTCCAGACTATGCAAACTAATAAATCATAATTAACACTAGGGATATTTTAAGCAGGATCCATTTTACCATTATTTTTATAATATATAATTGCAGCTACAAATGTATGCTCCTGAATAGCTACTTAATTTTTTTTTTTTTTTCAGAAAAACACATTTGGTTAAAATTGTAAATATATATAAGACAGAGAGATTAGGGAACTTCTAACCTTTATAAACATACTCTCCTTTCTTATTCACATGGCTCATTTCTTAAATACAGTAAACATTCTATTTTCAAAACGGCACATAATTTATCCTTACCTATCCATAATGTCATTTAGTTGATCAGCAGATGCAGTTTATTATCATTTTGTCACTAACTTAAGAGTTGATGCAAATTCCTACACTGAACAAGTTGATACATTCCCACTTAGGAAAATAAGATACATGCAATTGTGATATATGTTAGGTAATAAGTTTCAGTGTTAATGAATGCCACCTTATTGGTGCTAGCTACATTTCATTCATTACAACAGATAATATAAATGGACCTTAAGCGTAATGCTTCGTACAAAAAGTTAAGAATTCAAATTAACTGAGCCTTCTGTAGTATTAAAAACCTACTTTGAACTTCCAATGAAGAAGATAAAAAGGTGTAATTTTCAACTTCAGATTGCGATTAAAAAGGTCAATTCAGCATGTATATTTGTTATCTCTAGTTCAATATGATGTATTTAAGAGACAGCCTGTGATTTTCATAAAGGTCACTGGAGTTGGAAATGCCAAATCTCATTAGTCTTATCAGTTGATATAAAAGTTACCTACCTGCCTGTATGCTTAATGCAAGATTACTCAATTTCTTCGTTAAATGATTCTTTTAAAACTCCATGCTTCTTGAAACATGTTTTGTTCTAGGAAGAGAACTTTTTTAAAACTACTGCACTGTATGTTTAATTTAAAGTTAAAAATATTTCTGTTCTGCCAGCTTAAACACTGTCTTATTTGAGCTACGTTCTCTATACATTTGACTATAACTAGAAGATTAAAAGTTTGTAGAAATAAATGTATGCAAAGAATGTAGCACGTCTCAAGTTTTTACAAGGCATTCATTTAAAAAAATTCATGAACTTAAACAGAAAGTTGAACATTTGTGCATATGGTCACACTGCAGAGAGGGTAATTGGGACCAGCTGTTACACTTTGTAGTTTCTGAAAGCCTGTGTATTGCCTTCTAGCTACACTGACTTTGTGCAGGCCTTAATAAAAGAAATTAAAGAATGTGCAAGCCTGAATGACTTCCACATCCCTCTTCAGAAGAGCGTTAATTCAGACAAGACATAGAAGGCATAGCTTTTCCATTGCCATTCATCTCTGAGCCACATGCAGATGAAATGATTTTTCATGGAAATTATTTAGTGACTTGCAAACTTTAATCATTCTGCTCGTTTCATTTAAATCTATCTTCTTATAGTAAAGTATCTTAACCACATCAGAGTCAAAAAGTTTGTAAACACACACAAACACACACAACAACAATACTTAGCATCTCACTTTTCATATCCTTGCTTAAAATATTTTCAGATGTGAGATATGACAAAATAGCATATATTACATCAGACAAAAATGTATATTTAAGGGAAGCATGATAGAATTGTGATATTCAAAATTCTTCTTTCAGAATTTCAGTGTACATCAGGATTCAGTTATAGTGAAAAAAATAAATAGTAGTTCAGGCAAGGATTTTGGGAAGATAGTGGCAGCAACTTTTAAAAATCTTACTGAATACCCACTGTGGTAGACAGAACAATGGCCCCCCCATAGATGCTCATAACCTAATCCCTAAAACCTGTGAATATGTTAAATTATGTGGCAAAGGGGATTTTGCAGATATGATTAAATTAAAGATACTGAGATGGGGGATTATCCTGGATTATCCAGTGGGCTCAATATAATCACGAGGAAAGAGAGAGACAAGAGTGTCAGAGTCAAAGTGAACAATGAAGACGCTACGCTACTGCCTTTGAAGGATGAAGAAAAAGTCCAGGAGGTAAGGAACTCTGGCAGCCTGGCAACTGGAAAAGGCAGTACTATGAGCAACACAGCTTTGCAGATACCTTGATTTTATCCCAGTAAGACTGATTCTGGACTTCTGATCTCCACATCTCTAAGACAATAAAGTGTTGTTTCAAGTGGTTAAATTGGTTGTAAATTGTTATGGCACCCACAGGAAACTAATATAACAGTAGAAAACTCAACAGTAAAATCAAAATCACTGGGCAACATTTACAACAAAATTAGGCCGCAAGATATGCCTAGGAGCACCAAAATCTTGACTGGAAGAAACAAAACCTACAAAGTACTCGCAACTATACGGGAAGCAAAAAAGGGATCAACAGGGTAGCATCCAAGGCACCCAAAAAGATAAAGACATAAACTTGGTGAAAAGTGTGCAGAGATGAAACTAGGATCCATGGGGCAGCCCTTTACAGCAGGTGAGTTCAGGGAGCTGATAGTAGAAGGACCAAAGGGGCTGGAGAAGCTCCGCCTCTATGAACCCTAAAGAGTGACCTATCAGGATTCTTTTCTAAGAAAGGGACAATGTCGTGAGCAAAATCAAAATGGAACAAGGCACAGATATCAGAAATTAGGTAAAATGTTCCATCAAAGTGTTGGAGCCATCAGAGCCAGGAAATCACAGAAAACAAGCTGTCATGTAATTTTATGTCACCACAAGAGAGCAGGAGAGAGAGAGAGAACAGAACCCCTGTGAAGTTAGAATGTTTCCTAATTCTAAACTTCCGAGAAAGTTTTACACAAAAATAGACAGGAGAAAAGTTTGAGGTCAAACCCTATACAAAATTACAGAAATTAAAAAGAGAAAAAGATATCTACAGACAATTACAGCATACTCTGAAGATGTACTCAATAAAGCAGATCAAACTATCAAAAGTTATTAAGAAAATAATGATAAAAACTAACTAGCATAGCATAAGAATAGTCGGGGTCCCTAAGAAGAAAACTAAAATGGGAGAACAGGCCAACCACAAAATGAATTAATCCACGTAAACATTACAGAACAAGAAACTTTCCCTGAAATGAAAGATTTTAATCTACATGTTGAGGAAGCACACTAGACTCCAACATCAAGACATAGTCTAGTAAAATTATTGGTCTTTCTAAAAAAGAAAGAAATATTTCAGGTATTAAAAATATAAATGTACAATTTATCATTAGGCATTTTTTTTTTTTTTTTTTTTTTTTTTTTTTTTGGGACAGAGTCTTGCTCTGTGGCCCAGACTGGAGCGCAGAGGCATTATCTTGGCTCACTGCAACCTCCACCTCCTCAACTCAAGTGACATTCCTGCCTCAGCCTCCCTAGTAGCTGGAATTACAGGCATGCACACCACACCCTGTTAATTTTTGTATTTTTTAGTAGAGATGGGGTTTCACCATGTTGGCCAGGCTGATCTCAAACTCCTGACCTCAGGAGATCCGCCCTCCTCGGCCTCCCAAAGTGCTGGGATTACAGACTTGAGCCACTGTGACCAGCCCTATCATTGGACATTTTAACAATGGTTTATGCTGAATAAAATGAGAAATTTATTAAAGAAAACCAAGAAAAGAAAGTGTGAGCAAATAATTTTATATTCAGAAAAACTGACTTTCAAGTATTAAGAACACAGAAAAACTGCTGTTTTATTAATAACACGAAAGAGTTAGAAAATGTTGTTCCTTGAGGCCTTCCTAAGTGATTGACCAAAACATATACTTTATATAACCATAACAACTAGAGAGACATCAATACATAAGGTACTGCAAAGATCTGAAATGAAAACTAAATGCGGTTCAAGAAGGAGTGAGTATAGTAGGCCCTGGTCATGCACTCTTATAAATATAGGATAATTGTTTTTAAATGATGAAAGAATAGGGAAAATAAATGCAAAAGTTATTCATATTTTTATAATTATATTAGTAATAGCATTAATATTATCATTTTGCAATTTCCATATGTACTATAGGCTTAAAACAAGCAAGCAGTTATGTGTGTCCTTGAGAACCAGGATTCTTTCTATGAAAGGAAGGATGCTTAGATGTCATTGAGAAAAGGTAAAATAAAGGCTCTCTAGTCCTGACTTTGAATTGGAATCAATATGATCTTATGAGGTATGTTATCTTTGCATATATGTGCATTTATTTCCTTGTTCAGTCCACTGAAAGGGCCTAGAAACTATGACCAAATCATTAACAGTAAGTATCTCTTGTATCCAGTTCAAAAGTCTTACATAACGTTCCCACTAAAATAAAACAGTGTTTACTGAAAAAAAAAAAAAATGGCTAATTCCAGTTATGGAGCAGGACATGTTCAATATGAGCCACATCTTATACCAGATAACAAAGAAACTATCAAAGATTTAATAGGGTTATGCCAAAGGAACTCAGGTGCCAACTTCAAGAGGTTTCCATTGACTGTGGATGGAATAATTTGAGCTTACATGTTGATAACAATTGCAAAGGACTTAAACCCATCAAACACGTGTAAAGCCATGTGTTCATAATTTTATTTTAAAACAAACCAGTCCCCTTTAGGTTCACTAAAAAAAATAAACATTCACCCTGCCTTCCCATATCAACCACAGGATTACCAGATAATTGATGCTGGAATGTGTCTCTGTATAACAACATCTCAGATAATAAATAAAAAAGAGAAGTGATAGCATTAGAATACTTTCATATTGTGACCTCCAATGAATTAATAGATACAAGTAGTAGCATTAATGGCTACTAAAATCAGAAAAAGAAAAACAGATAGCATTTTTTTTATAGATCTTTCCAAATATCGTCTATAATCATGCCAAAGGAATGAAGATCTCCAAATCCAACAGCCATTTGGCAGAAAGTAAAGAGAAAAATGAACACAGTAAACTGGACCATGAGTGTGCAATCAACAAAGCTCAGCTTCTTTAGTGGATAAATTACCAGGAAAATAAAGAGTTTGAGGTATTACTTATAAACTAAGACATATTGCTATAGTCTTATAAATGTATAAACTAATAAGATTTGCTAAATGTAACGGCTGTAAAGTTAATTCTTACTACATACCTGATGCTGTACTAAAGTTTTACTTTTCTTTGATCCTCACAATTCTTTGAGTTAAGTGCTGGGGCAGGAGAATCACTTGAGCCAGGGAGGTGGAGGTTGCAGTGAGCCGAGATACCGCCACTGCACTCCAGCCTGGGCCACAGAGCAAGACTCTGTCTCAAAAAGAAAAAAAAAAAAAGAGAATGCCTAATGATAAATTGTATATTTATATTTTTAATGCCCAAAATATTTCTTTCTTTTTTAGAAAGACCAATAATTTTGCTAGACTATGTCTTGATGTTGGAGTCTAGTGTGCTTCCTCAACATGTAGATTAAAATCTTTCATTTCAAGGCAACTTTCTTGTTCTGTAATGTTTACATGGATTAATTAATTTTTGTGGTTGGCCTGTTCTCCCATTTTAGTTTTCTTCTTAGGGACCCCAACTATTCTTATGCTGGTTAGTTTTTATTATTATTTTCTTAATAACTTTTGATACTTTGATCTGCTTTATTGAGTACATCTTCAGAGTATGCTGTAATTGTCTGTAGCGATCTTTTTCTCTTTTTAATTTCTGTAATTTTGTATAGGGTTTGACCTCAAACTTTTCTCCTGTCTATTTTTGTGTAAAACTTTCTCGGAAGTTTAGAATTGGGAAACATTCTAACTTCACAGGGCTTCTGTTCTCTCTCTCTCTCCTGCTCTCTCATGGTGACATAAAATTGCATGACAACTTATTTTCTGGGATTTCCTGGCTCTGATGCCTCCAGTTTACAGTGAAGAAAGCTTAGATACATAAAATTTATGCATTTAGTCAAGGTCAGAATGCCCACAGATCATGATTCTAAGATTTTAATTTTCACCAATTGTAATAAAAGCCTATAGTTTTAATACTATAGTATATTTAGTGCTATACATTATATATTATACAATTTTAATAATTCTTTTCTGTAATAAATTGGAAGTATGATAAATGTATATAGAAATTTAAACCACATATTACAATATAATATTATAATTAAAAATTTCTTACACTCAAAGTAAAGCACCTTGAATTTCAGTAATACGTCACAGTCAAGGACTTGAATCATGTTGTAAAAGCAACATAATACTTTGTCAGTGAGATCATTTGATTCGTAGATAAAATGAGGGATATAAAACTTCCAGAATGCCTGGGAATTCATTAGAAGGTTGTGTGCAGACAGAAGTTAGGGAGTCCCAGGCAGCACATAGCATGTGCAAAGGCACAGAGGCATAGTGTGTTCTGGAAACATATTTGTTTGGTATGATAAGAACAAAGTATGGTTCAGCAGGAGACCTGCAGTATGTACAAATGCAGTCATACTGTAGAGGGCCTTGCAGTTTATAAAGGCTGTTAATATTTATAATTTGGAATGGTATAATCACTGTTGTATTGTAGCTAATTAGCTTTGGATACTTTGTATAGGAACAGAATTCACAATCAGCTGTGTAGATACTAAGAGGATCTGTAGAGAGGCCTTAGAATTTCTGGAAACTTGAAAAATTGAGCACACTAAATGTTGAATATGTATGTTTTTGCATCTTTCCTGGGAGACATCCGATAACTTTTAGCTGATTATCAAAGCATTCCATAGAATCATCATGTTAGAAGATGTTATGAATACCACTTAGGAAATGTATTAGTGTCCCAGAGTTTCTGTAAGACCAAGTACCACAAACTGAGTGGTTTAAAAGAACAGAAATTTATTGTCTGTCATTAGTGAAGGCTAGAATCAAGGTTTCAGAAGAAACATGCTCCTTCCAAATCTTCCAGGGAAAATCCTGCCTTGACTCTTCCATCTCCTGGTAGCTCCAAGCACTCCTTGACTTGTGACAGCGTAACTCCAAATTCTGTGTGTCTTCATGTGACCTTCTTCTCTCTGTTTGCTTGTGTGTGTACCCTCTCTTTTTATAAAGACATCAGTCGTTGAACTTCGTGTACATAATAATGTGCACTAATAATACAGTGGCTTCATTTTGAGATCACTAATTAATTTCATCTGCATACCCTATTTCCAAATAAGGTCACATTCTGAGGTTTCAGGACATGACTTTTTAGGGGACACTATTCAACACCCTGCAAGAAACTAATATTTTAGTCCGGGAGAGATATGATGACAAAGAAGGAGTACACAAATGAAAGAGAGAGTATTCAGAACATCAATTTTTGTGTATGATTGGATTTAATAATTAGAGGTAGGAAAGAATTAAAGATGGATCCAAGGTCTCTACTTTGGGAGAGGGAGAGATTGCTATCTCATCAGCTGAAATAGGAAATAAAGATGTAGGTGTGAGATGTAGATCTGCATGGTGTGTTTGATTTGGACATATTAACACGAATATGCCTTTCTGCTGTCTTAGGGAGAGATGTCTCAGAAGCCATAGAAATAAACCTTAATCTCAGCCTGTGTTGAAAGAGAAGTTTTGACTGAAGAACAAAATTGAAGAGATAGGAAGGGGATTATATTCAGAAAGAGGAATACTTACATGTGAGAGTCTTTGAAAATGAAATAGCTCTGAATGTTCAGTTGTTTCACTGAAGATTTCAAGGAGGAAATCCACACAGCAGAAGAATCAAAATTCAGTGGGATGAGAAAAACATGTCAGAAAATTATGACAACCTTTCCAGAAGCGTAAGTGCAAAGAAAGGGAAAGGTAGTTAGAAGAGACTGCAGGATCAAGTCAGGGGTTTGACTTTTGAGGTAAAGAAATTTGTTTATGTTCCAAAGGAAAGAAATCACTGAAAAGGAAACGGTTAAAGAGAAATAGGAAGATAAAAATTTGTTGGGCAAGACATATGAGGATAAACAGGGATGGCATGTTTAGCACATGAAGTTTTAGCCACAGTTACACCTCCCTGATGGGCAGAGTTGGTTGTATGCAAAGTCCAGAGGCAGAGGCAGGGAAGAGAAGGTCATCCTCAATGTCATAATTTATCTGGGGAGAAGTGGGGCATATCAATTCCTGATGTTGAGGTTACTAATGGCTTAAGGAGTATGACGACAGTTTAGAAGAGCCCCTGGATTGCAAAGAACATGAACAGAAACTAGAGGATTGTTGCCGAACCCCGGATCATACTTACGGTAACCTCATCACTGAGAATTTCCCAGATTGCTGCTTTTCTTACAATACTTCTGGTGTGTGCTGAAAGACTCTTTGAGGTTATTTACCTCTGAGTTTGTAGATGACATTGCCTTCAGTGCTTGTCTATAAATACCAAAGAAAAGTCAATTCTGTTGTTCATTATTTTCTAAAAGTCTTTTGGAAATTTATTCAAGATATCATCTTCCACAAAACCTAAAGATTGTATTTATGTCCTTGCTGACATCAAGCAATTTATGAAGCTAAATAGAAAGATCAATCTTAGAAACAGGGTCATAATATTTCCCTGAAGCTATCACCCAAGTAAAGTGAAACATGTTAAAGAACTCATTGTAAAGAAACTTACCATACACTAGGTCTTGAAAATGAACTCTGAAAACTTGCCAACTACTTTTGAGATTAAAACAATTTCTGAGCAGCATTTGGTCCTAACTTTAATCTGTAATAACAGAAGAAAAGTGGAATTTAATTCATTTTACTACTTTTCAGAGTAAACTACCAGATCAAATAACTGGTTGATGATTTAGGGAACAGGCACTGGAGCCAGACACCTGGGTTTGAACTTGCCCTTTACTACCTCTATGACCTCATATAAATTGCTTTATCTTTCTGTGCTTCGGTTTCATGGTTGGTAAAATGAAGATGAGAATAGAAAGTATCTTACGCTTTGTTATAAAATTAAATGAATTAATGTTTGTAAGCATACAGCACCTAAAATAGTATTATATGAGTATTTGCTAAATATGTTTATTTTAATACACAAAGGTATCCGGCTGATGTTGGGGCTGTTAATGGCTTGAGGAGTGCTCCCCAAGAGCACTTACACTCGAGTGCTCTTAAGTGCTCTTACACTTAATACAAAGGTGTATTTAAAGGTTTAGCACACCTTTAATACAGCAGTGTATTAAAATAAAATAGCTTATTATTAGAAAAAAGGTTTAATTTGGCATATTCTACTGAACACCAATTCCATATAATCCCTACTCGGGAAGCTTTAAAGAGAACTCAGGTTTCACAGGTGCACACACTCATGCCTACAGAGGCACACACTCTATAATTTTATTAGTATTAGACAGTTGATGATAAAAAGTATTTTTTAAGACCACTAGGGTATGATTTAACCCTGTCACAAAATAGGACAGATAAGGTTAGCCAATTATTTTTTCAGAAATATATAGGTGAGCTTCTTGACATTTATGAGGAATGCATGTTTATGTTTTCTCTTCCTCTCAAAGGCAATTATCAAATAAATAATTATAATGTAAATATTGGAAAGTAGGTTAAGTGTGTACTATTCAAATTCTTCCAATTCTTTCTTAGATAGGTTATATACACTACACCTGTAATCAATAAATCAACCTTTACCTTTATTTAATCAATAAAATAACATATGCTTCTATGGTAGAATATCCTCGTTACATATAAAATTTCATGAACTGTTAAGTCACTTGTGACTTAACAATTGTGAATATTAAAATTAAATATGCCCAAATCAACTTTTTATGTATAAATTATAATTTGTATGTACATACCCTTTTTTATATATAAACATAAAGAATTATATATGTCTTCACATGTGTATACTAAAAGTCCATATGCAATCTGAAATATTCTCCAACGCTTTCATTGATTTGATGAAATTTTACATTTCTTTCCAAACTGGCATATTTCACTTAGCAACATATTTGCATGATTTTCCACTGCATTTTCAGCAGTGTAACATAGTTTGCAATTATCAAGGTACAGCTCTACAAATATACTAAGACCATTTAGGGGCTAATTTTATAAATAAGTAACTAATTAGTGAATAAGTTTGTCTTATGAGTACTTATGCTTCTTTTTGTAGCCTCACAGTTTTAGAAATTCAGATATTCAACTCTTGCTAGTTTAATCTGTCTTGGAGTTTCTGTGAGTCACGGGACCAAAAACTGACCTAAAGAGATACAATATAGTGTAGGAAAGCATACTCATTAAAGAGATATGAATAGCACAATATTTAGCATTAGTACCTAATTCTAAAGGAACCCAGGTTTTACAACTTTATATGCTGAAGCATCAATGCAATTTAATAGTATATATTATCTCATAATGCTTTGTAATTGATTTGATTATGATTCTTTCATACTTAAGAGATATTCTAAAATAAATTCTCTGAAGTCCCTAAGAAGAGATATTAATGAGATATTCCTACCATAGACTGCCAACTCATTCCCTTATCTACCTAGACTTCCTCTACCTTCTAACTTTTAGAGTATAACTCGAATTCCACACCATCCACTGCCATTCACATTAATCTATTCTCCTCTCCTGAATTTCAACAGCAATACCCTATTTCCAGCAGGATTTTTTTTTCAAGTATTTACACACTGCTCTGTGCTCTTATTTGGAAATATCGTGCACTTAAAATTTGTTTCACCAGTTCAAGTGCAAGCACATTGGCATGCTTTGTGTTTCTCTTGGCTGGGCCACAGTGCTTTCTTCATGTAGCATGAAACAACAAACACTTGGAGAATCCAAATTAATACAACTTAATCTCATCAAATGCAGCATCTATGTCTAATACTTCTTTCTATCTTTTATATGATCTAAAGTAGCTGAGAGGCCATAGTATTGCTTTCAAAAACACATACATGGTGGCTATCATCCAATTGATAGTTTTATAAAATATCTGTCAAGACATTTGACTGGTTTTACAAAATGTAGCAGAGCATAGGTAAAACAAATTACTAATTTCAAAGTCATGGTAAAATTCTCTTTACTGATCATAAGTGATATGTATTTATAAAGAAAGATATGCATTTGTAGGGAGAGATAGCTGTCATGTGGAAGAATAAACATGAAGTTACAGTCTGATTGGAGTTTTATTACTGTCCCTGTCTCTCAATAACTGCGTGATTTAACAACTTTTTAAAACATTTTTGAGCTTCATTTTTTTATGTAGGTTAATAACATTTGTTCCACAGAGTTTCGTTTTAAATAATAGATGAAAAAACAATGACAAAGTACTTTTAAGCTATATAAAGTTAGAATTTTCAGAACTATTTTGATATCAAAATGTTATGGTGACACAATTTAAATTTCTGATTAAGAAAATTAATAACTATCTCACCTGAATTATATGAAAGAATACAGAAGTATTCTATATATATACAAGATAGAAAGCTAAGAATAAGAAGTAAACAAAAACCATCTTGTATTTCTAAAATACTTTCTTTAAAACAACCTATAATTCAGCCAGAATTTACTGGTTACAAGGCATATAGTTATCTACAAATACAAAGAAGCCCTCGAGGAATGAAATACTGAATCATCTTTTTATGCTGCTACTCATACATTTTTATTAAAAATTTCAAAACCAACACTTGAAATGAAACTGAGACATTGCAAAACACCTGTTTTACAACTCTCCATTTCTGTCTAACCCAAGTCCAAGAAACGTTTGATAAATTTTGAAGATATTATATCCTGAGTTATTTCTAATTGCTCATTTACTCGTTTATGCATCCATCCAGTCAATATTGAT
The DNA here is from genome assembly GCF_047675955.1 of Chlorocebus sabaeus. Classification (NCBI taxonomy): domain Eukaryota; kingdom Metazoa; phylum Chordata; class Mammalia; order Primates; family Cercopithecidae; genus Chlorocebus; species Chlorocebus sabaeus. The sequence continues at coordinate 88,753,332 of NC_132910.1, forward strand.
GGAATCAGTATTTTTTACTGACATGCTGATAGATTGTAGGTGTATGGCTATAAACTACACACACATGTTCTCTGCCTTCATAAAGTTTATAGCTGAGTGGGGAATTCAAAATATATGTAGGTAAGCAATTTAACATACATTCCAGTTCATTCTATGCTAAGTGAAAAGGGGGATAAAATAGTGCAGGTTTTGAGATCAGCATTATAGGATCTACTTTAGAAGAGTAGTGTAAAATCTTCAACTAAGTGACTTCTAAGTTGACTCATGAAAGATAAGAAGTCAATGTTACAAAGAGCAGAGAAAAAGTCTCTGTAAAGGCTGTTGGGGAGAGAAGGTCTTGATTCACCAGAAGAACATCAGGAAGAACTTGAAGAAGCTGGTGTTGCTGGAGCTGAGAAAGCAGCAGAGGTGCAGACATGAGTGGATGGTGAATAGGAAGTCAGGACTGAAACCAAGCAAGTCCTTGGGAACCATGACAAGAATTTTCATTTTATTTGGATTACAAAAGCTATTGAAGGCTCTTAAACAGAGGGCAAATTAACAGATTCATGCCTTTGAAACAGAATTTTTTTTTAAGCTGAAAGAGAATAAAAGGAGAAGCAGGGAAATAATAAAAAGCCTACATCAGCATGCCACTGCACTCCAGCCTGGGCGACAAAGCAAGACTCCGTCTCAAAAAATAAATAAATAAATAAATAAATAAATAAATAAATAAATAAATGCATACCTCAGGAGCCTGCATTGTCCAGGTGACAGGTGATACTGGCATGGACTAATGAGCTAACAGAAAGTAACAACTTCTGTCTTTAATGTATTTTCCTTTAAAAAATGCAACTGTCAGTGGAAGAAATTGAACTGGGGGTTCACTTAAAATCCTTGATTTATTTTAGGGAAAGGGGAAAAAAGAGATTTTTATTAATTTCACTGCTACCAGCAGAAATATATTCATAGAAAATATATCTCTGGTCTGCCTAGTTCTAAAAAACCTTATCTTAGGAACATTCTATTATTCCAAGGAAGTTATGCTCTAAAGATTGTCAAATACTATTTTTTACACTTGTATTTAAGATTTTCTATGTTCCACACACAGTGATTTTTGTGTGTGTGTGTGTGTGTGTGTGTGTGTATGCATCTAATTTCCATAACAATACTATCTCCCTTTTTGAGGTAAAGAATGAGAAAAAAATAAGAAACATGTCTAAGGTCCAAGGTGATACCACTCATTAAATCGAAAACTTAAATCCGGGCGCAGTAGCTCATGCTTGTAATCCCAGCACTTTGGGAGGCCAAGGCGGGTGGATCACGAGGTCAGGAGATCGAGACCATCCTGGCGAACACGGTGAAACCCCGTCTCTACTAAAAATACAAAAAATTGGGCAGGCCTAGTGGTGGGCGCCTGAAGTCCCAGCTACTCGGGGGCTGAGGCAGGAGAATGGCATGAACCCTGGAGGCGGACCTTGCAGTGAGCCCAGATCACGCCACTGCACTCCAGCCTGGGCGACAGAACGAGACTCCGTCTCAAATAAATAGATTAATGGATTAATTAATTCAGAACTTAAACCTAGTCTTGCCTCTACCTGACTCCAGACCTCATGCTTTCTGTCCCGATTCACCAGTTGTTTTCTTCCTTCCTTTCTCCCCTTTTTTCTTCTTTCCTTCCTTCCTTCCTTTTTGTCTGTCCCAATTTACCAATTCTTTCTTTGTTTCTTTCAAAAAAAGTATTGTTTTTCTCCTATTTTATTTTTTGCATTAGTTATTTATATTATTCTATTTTAAAAAATTATTTTCTATGTTCCACAAATAATTCTTAATTTTATTCTATTATTCTGAACTCCAAGATATAGAAGGGAAGTATTAACTCTTAATTTGCCTTAGTTCATTTTCCTTTACTGTAATAGAGTACCTGAGACTGGACAATTTCTTTATCTTTTTTACTTTTACTTTTATTTTTATTCTTTGAGTCAGAGGCTCGCTCTGTTGCCCAGGCTGGAGTGCAGTGGCATGATCTTGGCTCACTGCAGCCTCCGCCTCCCAGGTTCAAGCAATTCTCCTGTCGCAGCCTTCTGAGTAGCTGGGATTACAGGCATGCACCACCATCCCTGGCTAATTGTTTTGTATTTTTAGTAGAGACGGGGTTTCACCATGTTGGCCAGGCTGGTCTCAAACTCCTGACCTCAGGTGATCTGCCCACCTCAGCCTCCCAAAGTGCTGGGATTACAGGCATGAGCCACCATGCCCGGCCGAGACTGGACAATTTATAAAGAAAGGTACTTATTTGGCTCATGATGCTGGAGTCTGAGTAGTACCAGATCAGGTGGCTGCAACTGGTTGGCTTCTGGTGAGGGCCTTGAGGTGTCATAACATGGTAGAAGATGTCACAGGTCAAGAGGGCCAAGCCTGCTACTCAGAACTCTCTCCTCTTAGAAAGTCACTATTGCCTCTCACTCCCGTGACTGCTTTTAATCCTAATCATCTCCAAAAGGTGCCACCTCTCAAATGCCATAGTCAGATTTCTCACCTTCTTTCTATCTTTACAGTGGGGTTTAGGTTTCAACATGAATTTTGGAGGAGACCTTCAAATCATAACATAATCTATCCTGAAATAATTCTAAATTGGTATGTTCATCCCAAAACTCCAAGTCTGTGCAGAAGCAGACCTGCTGTGCCCCAGTATGATGATAGAAACTTGGATGAATTTACTAGTTGTGAGTAGGACATATTGTCAAATATCTCTCTGTCTCCTTGTCAATATGCTCCTTGTCAAATATTCCTCTGCCTCCCCTACAACTATTTCATGAGCTCCATTAAAATCTCTTATTACTCTGATCTTTTTAAGATAAATGTGTTGTCAGAACTGGTTAGTATAAAAAGAAATGGGTAAAGAGTTAAGCAGTATGAAAACCATATAAAACCACGTTAATACAATGAGAAAATCAGAGAAGAGAGTGCTTATAGTACAAGCTAATTTTATGGAAAGAAACGTCTTAGAGCAGTCTAAATCATGGCTTCTTAATTTCGGCACTACTAATATTTTGGGTCGATAATTCTTTGTTGTGGAAGATGGTCCAGTGCATTGTAAAATGTTTAGAAGCACCCCAAGCACTATGTACTTAGTCAGTAGCAACACACCCATTCTCTTCCTGTTATAACAACCAATAATATTTTGGGACATTGCCTAATTTCCTGTGGGGAGGCGGGCAAAATCAACTCTGGTTGAAAACCACTGGTCTAGAGCATAGAATTCTAGTCAGAGAACACATTCCAGCTGCAAAAAAAATACATAGTATTCCTAGGATGTCCTCAAAATGCTAATACTAGCTGGTAATACAGAAATGCCCAAGAGTTTCGCAAAGCATAAGGGAAGGTGAGTAATCAAATGTAGGTTCTATGTTATCGGGGGAAAAAAAGGAGAAGAGTAAGAAGAAGGAGGAAGAGGAGGAGGAAGAAGAGGAAGAGAAGGAGGAGGAGGAAGAGGAGGAACAAAAAACTCTGGAGTTTGAGCTGCTTCAAATATGGCAGAATTGGCCAGGAATGGTGGCTTACGCCTGTGATCCAGGCACTTTGGGAGGCTGAGGTGGCAGATCGCCTGAGTTCAGAAGTTTGAGACCAGCCTGGGCAACATGGCAAAACCTCAGCTCTATAAAAAATAAAATTAAAAAATTAGCCCATCGTGGTAGTGTGTGCCTGTGATCCCAGCTACTTGGGAGGTTGAGGTCAGAGGATCACTTGAACCTGGAGGAGGAGGTTGCAGTGAGCCGAGATAGTGCCATTGCAGAGAGAACCTGTTTCAAAAAAAAAAAAAAAAAAAAAAAAAATGCAGAGTCTAGGTGGTTGCTTTCCAGGTAGATAGGCAGAAGCAGTGATGGGAATGAGAGAGAGATTCCAGACAGAAAATAAATACTCTGGAGAAAGCGTGGATTATGAAGATACTTGTTTTTTTTTTTTTTTTTTTTTTTTTGGAAAAATGAATATTGTTTGCAGAGTAGGAAAGCAGTTTCCTGACTCAATGTAAAAAGCCTTCTGTGCCTAGGAGTTTATGCCATATTCTACAGGTAATAGAAAATCATCAAAAAATTGCAAGAGGAGATTTACTTATAAAAATGGATAAATGTGTAGGTGGGTAAGAAAGTTTTAGAATTGTGTATCAGTGTCAGCAAAGCCATAGTCTGTAGGGGAAATCTAGCTCACTGCCTCATTTTGTGAATAAAGTTTTATTGGAATACAGCACACTTATTTATGCGACAATGGCAGAGTTAAGTAGTTGTAACAGAGACCGTATAGTTTGCAGAACATGAAATATTTTCTATCTGTCCCCTTATTTAAAAAGTTATCCAAGTTTTTAAATGTAAAAAGTTGCCCGTTAAATTTAAATTAAACATTTAATTTAAAAAGTTGTCCATTGCACTGTGATGTTCCTACCCACCTTCTGCCACCCCAATTCATATGTTGAAGCCCCAGTATGACTGTATTTGGCTATACGGCATAAAAGTAGAAAATTTATTTAACAGAGGGTCGAAACAATGGGTCCCTAATTCAATAGGACGGGTGTCCTGGAAGAAGAGGAAGAGACACAAGGGACCTAGTGCTCTCTCTCTTTCCTCCTTGCTCTCTTTCTCTTCCTTTTACTCTTTGTGTACGTACAGAGGAAAAATCATATGAGGACACAGCCAGAAAACAGCTATGTACAATCCAAAGAAAAGACCTTGTCAAAAAACAATTCTGCAGGCAACTTAATTTTGAACTTTCAGCCTCTGGAACTGACAAATTATACTTCTGTTGTTTAAGTCACTGAGTCTGTGGTATTTTGTCACACAGCCAGAGTAGACTAATATGACAATCCTTGGCCTAGATCACTTATTTATTCAATAACATTATGCACAGTAATTTTATAGAGCACTAGAATTACTAATATGTGAAAACCATGGCTTCTACCCTATCAAAGCTCATAGCCTAGTAGAGGGAGACAGATGTGTATTTGGCTGACAGTCTACATGTGCAGTTTTCAAACAATTTTAATGTGTAGATTCACTTCTTTTTTTTTTTTTTTTTTATATAACACAAGATGATAAAAGGAAAAAACTGTTCTCATCTGCTTGGAGATTTCGATAGTGACAGGAAACAGACAAATTCCTAGGCAGACAGGGATGGGTCCCTAGTGAAACCCCATCTTCAAGCCAATGACAGTCTAAAGGCTGAAAACCAAGCTACCAGTTCCAGTTAAAGTCCACGACCAGACTGAGAACTTCCATCCTTGTCTTACCCACTCTTTCTTGATTGCTTCCTTCTGAATGATGCCTTTTAACTAATTGAATAGTGCTTTTTCCAAGACCACCCATGGACCAATCAGCATGCATTCCCCCATTATTAGCCCACAGAAACCCCATACTCAGCCTCACAGATGGCAACTTGCTTTCAGGTCCCCTCTCGCTGATGAATAAAATTCTACTCTGCCTTACTCACTCTCTGGTGTCCACATACCTCATTCCTCTTGGTCATGAGACAAGAACTCAGAATTTGCAGAACTGTGGGGAACAAAAGAGTTGTAATTCTCCTGCTCACCAAGTTGTGGTGGCAGAAGTAAAAGACCTGTGACACTTCCTCCCACTCGCCAAACAATGGGAGTGAAGAAGCCACTACATGCAACTCTCTCCTGCTTGCCAAACAATGGGAGAGAAGTTGCTGCCGCTCACTGAACTACAGGAATGGAAAAGCCACAACACTTTTACCATTTGAGCTTCTCTTGCTTTAAAAAACAGATAAACAGAATTTTTGTGCAACTACGTTGGTATTTGATTATAATGTTTTTGAAAGCATGTTGTCAAAAATAAGATGAGTTGGAAAAAGCAAAATGGCTTGAAGATGCAAGAAAAGTGTTTACAACAACCAGAAACAGATCTCCCAGGCTAGGGAAGGGCTGGAACAATATGTCTTGTTCTAGGACCTGAGAAACCTGGGCCCTCTTCCCTGGCAGCACCTCAAGTACAGCCTTCTGTGTCTGGGCATGCATTGTCAACAGGGGTGATATCACTCCAGGGAACAAAAATTGATTCATGAGTGGTGAAAAAAATCTTAGATATTACAATAGTCCATAGTCTCTTAAAGGGCCACAATAACATATTAACAGGTAGAAAACATAGCTGTATAGAGGGACAAAAAGTTGAGAAATACTGGCCTACAGAAATGGACCAATTCTGTGTGTATAATACTAGCACAGAAGCAGCAGAGTGGTCACACCAATAGACCATGTGGACACTGAAAAAGGATTTTAGCAAGAAACTAAAATGACAGATGACTAACGGGTCTTACTATACCTTAGCAATGCATTATAGTGCTCCAGGAACTTGGCAACAATCTTGTGACAAAAAAGGCTGCAAGAATAATAGAGGCTGAATTCCCCACCAGGGGGGTTCAGATGTATATTCCCACAGAGCGAGGGGTCAAGTTGAAAATGTAGGAAATAGATTGACATCAGTTTCTTATACTGAGTTTCTAGAATGAGATTCAGACCTGCTGCTATGGAAACAATAATATGGAATACAGGGTAAGTAGACATACTTAAAGAATGAAGAAGAAGGTGCTGAGAAAATAAAGATATAATAGTCCATTCTGCCTAAGATGAGAAATAGAGGAGGGTAACCTATTATAAGAAAAAGATCAGTAGATGAGATTCCAATAAAAGAATGATGAGACCTTGACTGAAAACAATGGCCAGGGAAGTGGAGAGGACATTGCAGATGGAAGAGATATTTAGAAGGATAAATGATGGGATTAGGCTACTTATTGAATCCCAGTCGCAAGGGTCAGTGTGAAGGAGATATTGAAGATAATTCCTAGAAAGAACATACAAAGGAGAAGCAGAGATCACAGGGGAAAAAAATTGTCCATCTCCTTAGGAAAAGTGCAGATTTTTAAATGTTTGTTAGAGTAAATTCTAGTAAGGATTGTTTATCTCAGAGCAAAGCCTGTAAATTGATGGTCATTAGGCGAAGTGTGGCCTTACGAGGGCTTTGTTTGAAGTTTTGTATTGGCAACACTTTTAAGAATAACAGGATTCTTTTAAAAATAGAAAAAAAAATTGTGTTTGTGAATGTTTAAAAATCATACAATGACTCATAATAATCCAGATTTCTGAGTCTCCAGATTTACATTTCCGTCTAACTACAACAAAAACTTAGCTGAAGATGACTGCTGGAAGCTTCCTTTACATGGCATATGGTTTTCAGTTAACCATAATCATCCCCACTCCCTGGAGTATTTCCCCTCTGCTTTATTCATTGCCTGACTATCTCTACAGGACCCCAACAAACCCATCACTATAGAAATTAAACTGCCAGAGACATCATGAGAACAAAATATGTCTCCAACCCAGAGAATAAAGGATGTTGCAATATGCAAATGGAGGTTTGACTGAATTCCTTCTTTTGCATGCCACTGCATATAAGCAATGTTTCAAGAAAAGAACAAGACTAGCTGGGAAATATTCACAAAAAAATAAAAATAAATAAGCGTGAAAGAAAATATGCATGTAGAATAGAAGCAATAAATACTATTGTAGGGAGAAAACATTAAGTAGACTTTCTAATTCTGACGAAGTAGGCTTTCTAGTTCTGGAGTTAGAACCTAAATTTTAAAATAATTATTAGTAATTATTATCAGTTATGCCTATCTTTCCCCCAAGAAAATTTGCAATTACCAAATTATCATATAATTTACTTCATCAGAAGTATTGCCATTTCTGCCCACCCATTTTTGCAACATTTATACTTATTTAAAAACTATTCTTCTCTTGAGCTAATTTTCTCCAGCACTGGAAAGAAAAAAGTACTAAAAAGCAAGATCGTTTTATCATGGAAAGTTCACTCTCATGACATTATTCTCCAATTTCTAAAAATCCTAAACCATTTTGCACCCAGCTTGACCCAACAGCTGTAGCTTTTCTGCTCTCAGTCCCTAATTTGTTTGCATTTGGCTTATATTTCTAGCTCTTTGGAGTGCTGATAATTATACTTGTCTGGGAGGCTTAGAAGCTGTAAAAAATCTGGACCTTCTCACATTTCAGCACAAGCAGACAAGGCTCAGGCTCCAATTTGGAACTGCATGACTTAAATGGAGCATGTGAGCCCAGAGACATCAACAGCAGTCTGCCAGCTTGAAGACTGTTCTCCAAAGCCACTCACCATATGTTGGCTACAAATTGAAGACCAAACAGGCCAAGGTGGTACATGGGATTCAAATGGACCTCTGTTAACATATGTGTTTGGCATGGGGCAGTCAGGTGAAATGTTGATAGAACCTGATAATCTCAGTCACATTGTTAACTGGATATTCTTCCCAATCTAGAGACATCATAACAGTTTCACTAATTTAAATATCATAAAATATAGTGATTATATAGTATTTTGAGAGGAAAGTGAGAATAATAAAATCTGAAAATGAAGTCAGTGTTTAAGACATGTGGACAAGAAACAATGTTAGAAATGTTTAAATAATGGTGCATATATTCATTTGCAAAATTATTAAAGTCATAGAAAAATATTCAGATAAATCAGGAAAATATTATTATCACTTATTTATAGCTAATAATAAATTTCATGTTAGGGCTGAGCACTTAGAGAAATTTAAAATCTATTTCTTTCTAGATTTGTGATTTAAATTAAAAACCTGAAATTTTAAGTTCATGTTCAAACATTAAGAACTTTAAGTTGGTGCTATAATTTGAATGTTTGTGTCCCCCTCAAAATTCATATGTGAAAATCTAATCATCAGTGTACTGATCATCAGTGTATTAGGAAGTAGGGCCATTCAGAGATGATTTTTTTCACTTTTACATTTTATAATGGATTAGTAGCCTTATAAAAGAGACACCAGTGAACTAGCTTGCTGCTTCTACCATGTGAAGAAACATCTATGAAGCAGGAAGCAGACTTTTACTGACATCAAATCTGCTACTACTTTGATCTTGGACTTTCCAGCCTCCAGAACTATGACAAGTAAATCTTTGTTATTTATAAGGTATTTTCAATTTACAGTATTTTGTTATACCAATCTGACTGGACTAAGGCACCTGTCAACCCATTTGTTGGGATTTGGAAGTGTGTTAAAAACCACTTAAATTTGGTTTCTTCTATTTCACACTGACTTAGTCTACATTGAGTGAAACATAGCTCTAGGCAGTATGTCCACTATCAATATTAAGATTATTTCTTTTCAGTTTTTGGAGAAGAAGCAGTCATATTGTTGGCAAACTCACTTATGTTAAACAGTTGTCCTTATTTAAAAATAAATTAAAGCCATTAAAAAAATCAGTAAAGAATTTGAGACTTAAAAACAAACAAACAAACAAAGAACCAGAAATTTCTTTTGACTTGCTTGGATTTGAGATTGACTACCTAAACAAAAAGAGAACATTTCATTATTTCTCCATATTTTCCAACCTCTCTCTTAATAAAACTATGACCTTATACTTCTGAGATGGTAACTACTTCAGAACTATTATTTGCTTTCTTAAAGTTTGTTCTTTCCAAAAACTTCAACAATAACTTACCTAAGAGTTGTTCATTACGTTAAACAGTGAACACAGACATTGTTAGAGGGTTTCTCAAAGTTGTGTCATGATTCCCAAGAACAAGAGGAATTAGAGTTACATCAAGCATGAAACATGTGTTTTGAAAAGTGACTTGATTCACAGGACTAGAACTTTGCATGGGAGCTGAAAAGACACTTTGTTTAATTTTAGCAACAAATTAGACAAAGTTCCTGGTTTTAATATGTGGCTGCCTTGGAAAATAACATTTGGAGAATGTATATGAATCTGTAAAAACAAACACATACTATAGAGATCTTTTCAGCATGACTGGAACTGACAAAAATCCAGATGTTCTCTTTTTATATTGTTGGATCACCACCAAAGAGCAAAAAATAGCACTGATCTCTGCTGATCGGTATCATTTGAAGAGGAAGTACTAGTCCTATGACAGCAGGAATTACTCAACATTCTTCAACAGAGGCCCGGAGATCCTCAAAATTTAACACACTCATGTGCACATATGAGTCCCAGTTACACTTGAAGTAATAAAAGTATTTGCTTAACTGCGTAAATTATCAAGGTTGGCCATCATCTACCATCTATATGAACTCAAAGTAGCTAAATTATCAATTTTATCAAAGCTTCACCTTTTATAAAAAATGCTGAACAGGTAAGGACTTTTATTCTTCTTCTAAAAAAAATAACAAAAGCAAAAACAAAACAGACCATAACATAAGCATATTTAAAAAGCCAAATACTTGCCCATCAGTAGCTTGACAAACTATAATGTAAATTTGTAACACAAATTTGAATGTAATTTTTCATTATGTAATGTAATGTAAATGTGAACACAGTATGTAAATCTATGTAAATTTGAACACAAATTTTAACCTTGCCATTCTCCACTCTCTTTTGTTGTGGCTCCTCCAAAGGGCATATGTAATTTTGAACACAAATTTTAACCCTGCTGTTCTCCACCCTCTTTTGTTGTGTCTCCTCCAAAGGGCATAGTTGGACAAACCTACCCTTCTATGGAAGCATAATTTCCTCTCTCTTTAAAAGTAGAATTAAATAAAGTCTTAATTTAAAAAATAAAATATCCTAATAGTTGTAATAATTGAGAATCACTTTAAAACAAAAAGGGTGTTTCATACTCAATAACTGAGTGTGTGTATCTGTGTGTTTGTGTGTGTTTGTGTGTGTGTGCATGCATGTGTTGGACATACGCAATTTTCTGAAGTCTACTGAGGCAAATGCAGAGCAAGTGTGGGGTGTGTAGTGTGGGTGGAGGAGACTCAGGGGACAAGAAAAATATAAAGGGTGGGAAAAAAGAAACAATCTGCAAGCTATGGGAAATCAACTACCTTTGCCTTCACAGAGAAATAAATATGTCTATAGGAAGAAAAAGAGAAAAAAAAATTGAGAACTATTTCCAAAGTAAAAATAAACCAACTGAGGATTAAAAGAATCAATAAAGGTTAAATCAGTGAGAAGGCAAATCTTTGAGAATTAAGAACACAAGCAATCAAAACAACGAGTTCAAAGTCAGATGAAAAGTAAATCTTCATTAGGCTTGATTTTGCCTTAAAATATAAACATATGAAAAATTTTATAACAAAAAATTTAGATGTATTAACTTTATCTGTTTATTCCAAAAGATATATTAAGAGCATTTTGAAAAAAAGATATGGGCTGATTTTATAATATTTCTTTAATTTTAAGCTCATAGTTATCTACTCTATTATATATATTACATATACATAAAATTTAAAGTCATGTATAAAGAAATTAAACTATTTAGAAAATAGAATACTGCTACAATTCCAGATAAGCTAACTTGTTACCTGGCTATTTGTTGTAATAAGAAATGTAGTTGTCTCAATAAGCTAATTATTATTTACTTTCCTTAATATCATTCCACTTCTGCACTGTGTAGAACATGGTTTTGGCTAAAGTCATATGATTTAAAAAAAAACAACTTTTTAGTAGTAAATTAAGATGGCAACTCTAGGAAAGTGAGTGAAAAATTTTAAATATATCTTAAGGGTATTTTTATTTCTAGATACACCATAAATACAGTTTGAATACAAAAGAATAAATCAAACAATGCAATTTATCACAATCCATGAAGAGAATTTTTAATACATGGCAGTCTCTTTAGAGTTAATGAGTTGTCTGATTCTTAGGATGATGGCTTCCATCTGGATCAGCTCTAGGCAAGTTGATAGGCATTTAACTGGATCTCTAAAACTTGATCCTGTCAGCTAATGACAACAACAACAAAAGATAGTATGCAATTATTTCAATCAATCAATCAACAAGGATTTTTGTGCACACATCATTTTGTCATCATTGTGCTAGATATAACGAAAGTTTGCAAAAATAAAGGGTATGTAAGACATGTATCAGTCTTAAAAAGTATGTAAATTAGGCTTGAAGAGGTTAAAAACAATGCGCATGAAATAATTAGCCAAGTTAACAGCATATTCTTAAAGAGTGGTTTATAGAGATGGGTGAAGATGCTGTAGAATATTGGAGAAGTTCAGATGAATAAATGTCAGAAAGATCAGAGGCACTTTCAGTGATACAAAATTTGGAAGGATACATAGAAAGATTAAATGAGTAAAGAGGGAAGAAACTGTTTTCTCCTTAAATGAATGGAACTGCATAAAATAAACACAGGAAACAAAGGGCAGTAAGTACAAATTTGGGCAAAGAATATGAGATGGATCACCTGACCAATACAAGTGGATGTGTCAGGGAGCAAAGCAAGGTACAAACTGACAACACACAGAATGGATATAAAGAGACTTGAAAACAAAGCAGAATTTGAGTCTGGTGTCAAAAGTAACTAGGCGTCCGTGGTAATGTTTAATTGATACACAAGATATTACATATTTACAGGTTATATGCTATAATTTCTTACTTCCGTAGAATGTGTAATTATCAAGTCAGGGTATTTGGGGTGCCCATCACCTTTGGTATTTATTATTTCTATGTTGGAAACATTTCAAGTTCCCTCTTCTAGATACTTTAAAATATACAAGACATTGTTGCAAACTCTAGTCTTCTTACTCTGCTATCAAACATTAGAACTTATGCCTTCTAAATTACTGTACGTTTGTACCTATTGACTGCCTCTCTTCATCCCCTCTCCCATCCACATACCCTTCCCAGCCAATGATAGCTATTATTCTACTCTCTACCTCTATGAGATCAACGTTTTTAGCTCCCACATGTGAGTGAGAACAAAATTTGTCTTTCGGTGTCTGACTTATTTCACTTCACATGACCTCCAGTTCCATCCATGTTGCTGCAAATGACACAATTATATTATTTTTATGGCCAAATAGTATTCCACTGTGTATATAGGAGAATGCAGGTATCCCTTTGATATACTGATTTCTTTTCCTTTGGATAAATAGTAGTAGTTAGATTGCTGGATTGCATAATAGTTCTATTTTTAGTGTTTTGAAAAATTTCCATATTGTTTTTTCAAATTAGCTATACTAATTTAGATTCCCACCAACAGTGTATAAGAGTTCTCTTTTCTATTCATATTACCAGCATCTTTTGTTTGTTGTCTTTTTAATAATAGCTGTTCTAATGGGATTAAGATGGTACCCCATTGTGGTTCTGATTTGCATTTCTCTGATGACTTGTGATGCTGAACATTTTTCATATACTTATTAACCACTGGTATATCTTCTCTTAAAAAATATCTATTCATATCCTTTGCCCACTTTTTAATGAGATTATTTGTGGTTTTTTCTTCCTACTTTTGAATTGTTCTTTTTATATTCTGCATATGAATTCCCTGTTTGATGAATAGTTTTCAAATATTTTCTCCTATTCAACAGGTAATTTTACTCTTCACCCTTAATTATTTCCTTTGCTGTGCAGGAGATTTTTAGTTTAATATAGTCTTATTTCTCTATTTTTATTTTTGTTGTCTGTGTTTTTGACGTCTTAGCAATAAACTCTTTGCCTAGACTGATATCCAGAAGCATTTTCCCTGTGTTTCCTTGTAGTAATTTTATAGCTTTGGGTCTTATGTTTCAGTCTTTAATCCATCTTGGTTTGATTTTTGTATGTGTTGATATGGGTTTAGTTTCATTTTTCCGCATATGGATATTCAATTTTCCCAGTGCCATTTATTCAAGAGGGCATTTCCCCCTAGTGTGTGTTTTTGGTATATTTGTAGAAATCAGTTAGCTGTAAATATGTGGATTTATTTCTGGATTCTCTATTCTGTTATTGTGTTCCATTGTTCTGTGTATTTGTTTTTATACCTATACCATGCTGGGTTATTTGTTTGTATTTTGTTTTGTTTTTTACTATGACGTTTTAATAGATTTTAAAATAAGTTCAAGTAGTGTGATGCCTTTAGCTTTGTTCTTACTGCTCAGGACTTCTTTGGCCATGCAAGCTCTTTAGTAGTTCCATGAAAATGTAAGATTATTTTTCTATTTCTATGAAAAATGGCATTGATATTTTGATAGGAATCAGGTTGAATCTGTCTGTTGTTTTTGGCAGTATGGTCATTTCAATGCTATTAAATCATGTGATCCATGATCACAGTATGTCCTTCCATTTGTTTGTGTCCCCTTAAATTTCTTTCATCAGAGTTTTGCAGTTTTCCTTGTAGAGGAAAACTTTCACCTCTTTGGTTAAACTTATTTCCAATTTTTTTTTTTTTTTTTTTTGGAGCTATTGCAAATGGAATTGCCTTCTTGATTTCCTTCCCAGCTATTTTGTTATTGGTGTATAGAAATGGTACCAATTTTTACATGTTGATATTTTATACTGTAGCCTTACTGCATTTATTAATCATATATAAGGGTTTTTTGGCAGAGTCTTTAGGTTTTTCTACATGTATTATCATCAGCAAAGAAGTACAATTTGATTTCTTATTTTCCAAATTAGATGCCTTTTATTTCTTTCCTTTGTTTGATTGCTGTGGCTAGGACTTCCAGTATCATGTTAAATAGGAGTGATAAAAGTAAACATCTTTGTCCTGTTCCAGTTCTTAGGGGAGACTTTCATCTTTTTCCTGTTCAGTATATGGCTTTGTCACATGAAGCTTTATTACAATGAGATACGTTCTTTCTGTAAGTAGGTTGTTGTTTTTATCATGATGAGTTGTTGAACTTTATCAATTGCTTTTTCTATGTCTATTGAGATGATCATTTGATTTTTGTCATTCATTCTGTTCACATGATGTATCACATTTATTGATTTGCATATGTTGAATCGTTCTTGCGTTTATGGGATAAACTATATTTGATCATATATTTTTTAATGTACTCTTGAATTTGGTTCACTAGTATTTCATTGAAAATTTTTGCATGTATATTTATTAGAGATATTGGCCTGTAGTTTTATTTTTTGTTGTGCCCTTGTTTGGTTTTTGTATCAGGGTACTGCTTGCCTAGTACCATGAGTTAGGAAGAATTCCCTCCTCTTCAATTTTTTTAGAATAGCTTGTGAAGAATTGGTAGTAGTTCTTCTTTGGAAATATGGGGGAATTTTTTGAATTTGCCTTTACAGGGAGGGATTTTTTTCCTAAAATCTATGTATGTGTTGGTTGGGTAGGCCTCTGGCTTTGATTCTGGGTGTGTGCAGTAGTGTAGCTTCTATATGATTTCTTTGGCTATAAACAGTACTAGCAGTGTTTGTGCTTTCCTCGATTTCCTAGGGTGCAGTTGTGAGTGAAAGTGTTGTGAAGTTTTGCTGAGGACTGGAATGCCAGGTGGGCCAGGCTTTGGGCCTTAAAAGGGGTAGCTGTGGCAGATGCTGGCTCTGGTATTAGTGGGGAAAGTGTGGCTGGTTCTTGGGCATCCAGGTGGCTTTTTCACGTACTGGGAATGGCAGCAATGGGCCAGGTAGGTGGGCAGGTTCTTGAGCCCCCGGCAGCGGGTGTGGCATGGGTGATAGCAATAACAGTGCTGGGACAACCTTCTGGGATCCAAGCTTTTGTATTTGTGTTGATGTTGGCTACAATGGGCTTGGTAGGCCAGTCCCCAGACCCACAACTGGCATGGATGGGTGCCACTTGTGGTGGTAGCAGCATGTTTAGTGGGCCTGACCTCAGACCTCACAAGAAGTGCTCAGGTGCCAACAGTGGTTTATTGGGTTGGGCAATCCTCAGGGCCCTGGACTGAGTGCTCAGGTAATGGGGTGAGAGTGTCACCGAGCTAGTCAGACCTACCCTCTGGCCTCCCAGTGACGTATACCATCGGTGGTTGTGGTAGGCAGGGGCAAGGTGATCCCCAGACCATCTGAAAAATGCTCCTATGAGGGCTGCTGTGATTGCATTGTGACCCTGCTACAGTGGAGAGTCAGGTTGCTTTCAATGGGAGCAGCCATATACAGGCAGCCATGGGCGTGAGCTTCACTTCCACCTCAGTCCCACAGCAGCCCACTGTGGCAGCAGCTGCAGGTAGTTGCATTTGTCCTCAGGGCATTTGAGTATGCGGGGCTGCCCCTCTGCTGAGGGGTGCAACGTCAATGCTCATGGTTCCTGCAGTGGCTCTGGTGGCAGCAGCTGTGGGAAAGGAAAGTTACAGAAGCTCCAGGGATGTTAAGATGCAGAGGCTATTGATCTGCACGACAGGACACAGTCCTGTGGAGGCTGGGCTCTCAAAATGGCACCATGCTGCAGCCACTTGGGAGTAAGGTGTTTGTAGAAACCAGCATGAGCTCTTTCTCTGGATCGATTCCATTGCACGGTCTCCAGGCAACTCTCTATGTTACTCTTAGAGGCTGCAATTGTGAAGAAGCTCTATTATGACTAGGACTGTAGCAGTTTGTGGACAGGAATGTGGACCACTGTGGGTGTCTCACTTATTGTGTCCCAAAATTAAGGAACTTCTTCAGATTCCCAGCTGATCCCGGTCTGCAGTCAGTAGTAATTTTAATTCAGGAAGTAATATGACAAAAATTTTAATCTGACAGAAGATGCAGATGAAATGAGGAGAAAAAAGGCAATTAAGAAGGTCATGGTAATTTTAATAAAAAATATATACATTATTATTATTTACAATTTTCTAAATAAACATGTTTTTTGATATCAGTCTTGTTGTGGTATAAGAAGTCCATTGATTATTGACTTGATGTCAGAGACCATTATGTGCTTATTTGCAGGATTAGGATGACAGTGGTTCCACCGGAGCTCAGGGGATGGTGGTAAAAGCATTAGTCCAAAGAAACACTAATATGGTAGAAAATGAGAAATATGGGGCCACAGTCATATTTAGGTCACTGTTAATTTTGTTGCTACTCTTAAATGAGGCTTGTGTGAAGTTTTCTTTTGTGTGCTTTTGTTTTTGATTTTTGGTAAACTATTTTCCAACACCAAAAATGGGAAACAGTTGCAGTTTTCTCCATTGGCTCAATACATTCTTCCTAGCTTTTCCCCATTCCATGACAACACAGCAGGTCTCTTTTTATGAAGATATGGCATGCAATTATTTCAATCAATTTCATTGATTTTTTTATGTGGGCCCATATTAATGAGATATATCACTAGTTTGAAAACCTACTTGGTAGAATATTCAGATTCATTGTTTTGATTATTTCTGCCCCTTTGTTCCTTTGAATGTTCCTGCCCAGTTGTGACAGTAAGAAGTGGTCACTAAAATGAAATTCTATACAGGTTCCTTGTATTGTTATTAAGGGGTTGTATTAAAATAAATGTTTTTGAATGTGGCTGATTGTTCTTTTATAGCATGCACATTTATGACCACCTTGGGAACCAGTAGCACTGCAACATATGTTTGCAGGGTCCTAAAAGCTTTCAGAAGGCCAAAATGACAGTAATTCAATGAAAGTCCATTATCAACATTTCAGAGCTTGTCATGTTGCCTTAATGAGAAAAGAATGATTAATTTTACTTTCCTTTTTCTTCAATAGATGAAATGAGGAATCAGACATCCAACTGATCAGCTCATGTGTACTTACATGTAGTGGTGACATATAAACTTATTTATATAAAAGAATAGCAATTATTTCATTGATATGTATTATGATTGTATATTGATATAGGTTTATTACTTTAACTCAAATGTAAATGAATATTCTACTAAAAATTAATATCTAAATACATCAAGGGAGAATATAGTAATAGTATGTATTAAAATGATACAAGGGACAGAATATAAATATGGGAGTGAAGGTATCTTGTTTCTGATAGTCACTATCCTTAAATATGCATATTTTGAGAAATTATTTAACTTCCTAGAACAATGTAATTCTCAACTGTCAACTGGTGTGATTAAATAGGTCAACATGTTAAAATTATGTTACAGCAAATTAAATAATTAGGCTGAATTTAAATATTTATTAAGGAACAAATACAACTACTTATTGTATTTGACAACTGTTACGTTAGTTGTCAATCTGTGTTTTAAATAAAAACATTAAAAATATTTCTTTACTGCAGAAATTCCCAGTGAGTTTAATATATTTAAATACTTCAAACGTATTTGTTTATTGTGAATACCAAATAGGGTAGTTTTTATTTTTTAATTATTTATTATTATTATTATTGTTATTACTATTATTTTTTGAGACAAAGTCTTGCTCTATTGCCCAGGATGGAGTGCAGTGGTGTGATCTTGGCTCCTTACAACCTCCGCCTCCTGAGTTCAAGAGATTCTTCTGCCTCAGTCTCCTGACTAGCTGGGATTACAGGCTAATTTTTGTATTTTTAGTAGAGATGGAGTTTCACCATGTTGGCCAGGCTGGTCTAGAACTCCTGATCTTAGGTGATCTGCCCACTTTGGCCTCCCAAAGTGCTGGGATTATAGGCATGAGCCACTGCGCCTGGCCAGGGTGATTTTTATATGGGTTATAACATCAGTATAACTTCACAAACTTATTTGATTATTCTACAATGTGTAACCTGTTTTGGTGTACACTCTAGAAAATATCAGACTAGACCATACTCTTACATTTTACATTTAAACAATACTGTAAAATCTTTAATACTGTTTTCTGTCTGCCCAATAAAGAAGGCTTTCAAGTGATAGGCATTTCTCAAGGGGATCTGTCTAGTCTCTGAGTATTTCAAAGTATTTTTTTCCAGCAAGTTATGAGTGAAGATCAGGTTGACTAATCAAAGCTTAATGTATTTAAACAGCAACAAAAAAAGAAAATAAAATGAAACAAAAAAAAAAAATCAGAATGTTAAAGTAAGTGTATTACATCATTTATTATAATAATACCACTTAAGAACTTCCAGTAATGATTTTGAGAATATTCTTTATATTACTTTAATTTGACTTTAGTTTCTCTTTTCATTTTGTTGACAATTTGTGTCCTTATTTCTTCATATTTCTTGTTAACTTAATTTCAGTGTTCTATGATTAAAACTGACCTTATGGTTCAATATTAGTGTGTTACAGTAGGTAGCCAATCAGACATGAGCAGGGCAGGAGAAGGTCCCCAGAGCCCACAAGGAAAGTCAGGTGACCATCAGGTGATGTTCAGGAAGTTGTTATACTGCCTTTCTAAATAGTAATTGGTTGTAGCCAACACCAGAGAAACGCAGTCTCCCATTAGATAGAAAAAACCTGAAACTGGTGATCTCAGGGAGTAGGTGAGTGGGTTCACACATGTGCACTAAGAGGCTAAACAGTGTATTTTTACTGGCATATGACCTTTCAGGGGCATTCCACTCGGAAAGGGAAGAACGCCTCAGGTGAGCTTGCATACACCTCCAGTAAATACAGTGCGCATGCTCCCCTCCCAAGCATTAGCAGGCCACTGTAAATGCAAACAACCCACCCCAAGGGAAGAATCAGGGAGAAGGGATGCAAGAGGTCAAAAGCAGGTCAACTAATAAAACCCAAAGTCGAAGGCCAAACAGGGCACTTGACCTCCAAGATGCCCACTTGGTCTTCTCTTCCAAGTGTACTTTACTTTCTTTCCATTCCTGCTCTAAAACCTTTTAATAAATTTCCACTCCTGCTCTAAAACTTGCCTTCGTATCTTTTTCTGCCTTATGTCCCTCAGTCAAATTCTTTCTTCTAAGGAGGCAAGAATTGAGGTTGCTGCAGACCCGTATGGATGTGCCACCAGTAACTTGAATAACTTCCACTGCTAACAAGTGAGCATCTAATTCTACAACTTTAGATGACACACTCATAGATACCTTCCCTGTCACAACAGATTAGGTAAGGCCCTCTGCTTATATGATCTTATATCACCCTTATTGGTCATCACATACAAATACATACACACGTAAAGTTTATGTGTGTGTGTTTGTGATCACTTAGTTAATTTTGGTTATTTGATTAATTTATTCCCCTTACCCTGATCTCAGATTATAAACCATATGAGGGCAAACTTTAGTCTGCTTGACTCAATATTATTTTTGTGAGGTCTAGCACCATGCCTTACCCGTAGTAATTGCTAAACAAACAGAAGTTGAATGCTGAATTTCAAAGACACTTAGGTAGTAGACTTCAATAAATACAGATTCACTCTTGGAAAGAATTGCTCAAATGTATCATATAGATAGAAGCTATCCATCTCTTACTTATTTTAATGAATAAATTTAGTTTAAAATGTTGATCTTTATGCAAATAAAATCATTCCTTCAAAAATAATGTTTTAAAACATAATTAACCATTCTTACCTCAGATGAGAAATAAGTATATGAGAAGAGTATGGAATTAGAGAGACTAGGGACAGGAGGCAGGAGGCAGGAAAATGATAAATAATGGATATTTATCCTTAAATAAACTCTACCACCAATTTTTTGTGTCTGAATCTGGCTCTGGGTTCATAATTCTCTAACAATTATCTATTTTAAAAAACCTCAAATATATTTGCTTGTTATTTTATTTTAAAAGTAGGCAACATCATCATTACTTTTAATGACAGTATGTTTTTTAAGAGCAGCTAAGTCACTTTCTTGATGATGGTAAATCAATAGGAAACAGGAAGTCAACTAAGGTCTCAGAACACCTTCATTCAATTAGTGAGGATTCTACCCAGATTCATTATAAAACAAATGGCCAAAATATACACAGGAAAAGTGTATCCTCATCTGTGTAGAACATAGTTTGTTTTTAAAGTGTAACCATTTTCATTAAATGAAACAAAAAACATAAGATAATTATGTTCCAAACCTTACCTCAGAGCAGTGTAAATGTTGAGCAGTTAAACGTATATTGTGAATCTGAAATTACAGTCCCCACAGTGACCATAACCCAGTTGTCAGGTGAATATGTAGGAGTTTGCGATATTTTATACAATGCAATGCTGTGTGCCATAAAACAAAATAATGTTGCTTACCAGTGGCTTTCAGAGTTATTTTAGTTTGCAAGTTTAAAGTTTATACCACCATTGTCTGAAATAATTTGTTTTTAGTAATAAATTCAGTTATATTTTGTTGTATGATCATAATATTTTGCCATTAAACTGCCCAATGAGAAGGATAAGATAAACAAGTAGAATAGGTCATATGTTCCTACTAATTTTTTATTGAAATTAATGTTTTATTACTCTCTAGCTTACTGCCAAAACAAAACTCGAGTTTAATTTTCTATGGTGCACCTATAATGTGCAAGCCATTGTGCTACTTACTATAGGAAATGAAAAGAGGAATGCATCACAAATGTGGCTGTCTTAGGAACTCATGCTCTGGGAATTATAATCAAGTAGCCAAATAAGATGGTTACACATCTAAAACAAGGGAATCTTGGATAAGGGTCTTAAGAAAGCTATAAAGGAAGCCATGATCACATCTACTTAGGGGTTCAGAAAAAGCTAGATTTAGAGGGTAGGTTGATCTGAGTATATAGGGATTAGTAAAATTTCATCTAAATGCTTAACAGATATATTACCTCACTCTAGCACTGCAGCAACATGTGCATAGATCTGGAAAACAGTGTTTACCAATGGAGTGGCTCTTGTCAGGAGTGTTTGTGTATCACTTTGACTTCTATGGAATAAGATTTTAACAGGTTTCCAGAAAAAAATATGAAGCAATTTTGTGAGAGATGAATATTCAATATGGATAGAATTGCTGGTACACTATAATTTTTTTTTTTGTTTTTGTGTATATAATACACATATATATGATATATGTGAGTATTATGTTTATGTACATGTATGTTTATGTAAGATATAACATATCTATATAGTTTGTGTTATACATTTTGTACATAATGTATTTTTGTATAGGAATATATGATTGAAATTACTTTCATAGATCAAAACATATTAAAGCCTAATTTAACTTCAATATTTCTTCAAAAATCTTCTTTATAAAACAAATTGTTGTAAACAACCTCTTTCCCACAGAAACATTAAAATTAGAGGCTGATTCCAAAGACTTTGTATAAAATATCAATATAAAAAGCTAGATATTTAAAGAAAAAATGGATGTTTTTATAAAATTGAAGGTAATGAATGATGTCCTGGGTTCCAGAACATTGGTATGAGTGTATTCCTTTATAAGAAATTTCAACTTACAAGAAGAAGAGTGACTATAAAAGTCTACTGAAGGAGCATGCTCTCAAGAGAGTAAAACTGAAGCACTGTATACGGGATGGCTTATACAACAGATATTTATTCTCACTATTCTGAAGCCCTGGTAGTCCAAGATTAAGGTGCTGGCCTACTGGGGTCTTCCCAGTGAAGGCTCGCTTCCTGGCTTTCAGAGTCCTACCTTTTGGCTCACGTGACAGAGCAGATTTCTCTCTTTCTCTTCAAATAAAGCCATGACTTTCTCCATGAGGGCCCTACCCTCATAACTTCAGCTAACCCTAAACTTCCCCAAGGCTTCATCACCACATACCATCATATTGGAGGTCAGGGCTTTGTGTTAGGCCATTCTTGAGTTGCCATAAAGAAATATCTGAGACTGGGTAATTTATAAACCAAAGAGGTTTAATTGGATCATAATTCTGCAGACTTTACAGGAAGCATGGTGCTAGCATCCGCTCAGCTTCTGGGGAACCCTCAGGAAGCTTACCATCATGCCAGAAGTTGAAGGAGAAGCAGGTGTCTTACATGGAAGGAGCAGGAGCAAGAGAAAGAGTCCCGGGGGTAGTGGGAAGTGCCTCACACTTTTAAATGACTAGATCTTGTGAGCACTCACTGTCAGAAAGATGGCACCCAGTAATGAAGGATCTGCCTCTGTCATCCAGACCCCTACCACCAGGCCTCACCTCCAGCACTGGAGATTATAATTCAACATGAGATTTGGGTAGGGACAAATATCCAAACTGTATTAGGCTTCACATATAAATTTTGGAGTTCTACAACTTAGTCCATAGCAGAGGTAAAAGGTAGAAATTTTCTTCAAGTATCAGGACCTTTCCTAAAATATCTGGAGTGTTAAAAACTTAAAAAGTTCACCTTAGAAGAAAACTTGAGTAACAAAAGATAAAATTAAAGCATTTTTTTCTAGAGTCTAGAACAATAGCTATGATGACTGCTCTTAACTTTCTATTGGCCTTAATGTATCAAAATGTGACTAGGAAGTCCATTTTTAGCTGCTCTGCCCTTATATACAAAATCTGTATATTTAACATTTAAAAAATAATATCTCCAGTTGATTGCTGCAGGCAATTTAGATTAGCTTGCATCAAACTAAACCTCCAGTTGAGAATAACTATGAAAGCTAGCTTTTTTTTTTTGCTAGTGAGGGCATTGGAAAACAACAATCTCATCCAGGAAGGAAAGAACTTGAGGGATCAGTATCCCTGGGAAAAAAGAAATCAAAGAGAAGTGCGTCTAACTTTCTGCATGCAAATATCTCTCTAGGCATTGGCCAAATGCTGTATATGTGGAGGAGAAGAGCATAAAAGCAAGAAGAAACCACTTAATAAGGGGCTAAGAAGCTAAATAGAGTTGTTATTGTTGCTGTTGTACTTTTTAAATTTATTTTTTAATTATTGCATACTCCTAGACAGACAACACCTGAAATTCAGGGCTCAACAACAAAGAAGGGACTTTGCAAATATCACCAGTTCTCAGTGAGATACTTGACATGTCTATGGCTAAGGCATAATGCACTTAGAGACTTTGAAAATGTTTTCTGTGTTCTATTTCCTAAGTATGTGTATATCTAGAACATTAGAGCACCAGCAGTTCTATTCATATTACACTAAGAGTAATTTTTAAACTGTTTTCTAACAATTTAACCATTAGAACTCTGTTTACAAATGTCCCACTTCTCCATTAACACATTCAAGGAAAGCTCATACTTAACATAATTTATCACAACCACGTATATATTGCTGCTAGAATTTTCAAAATAATATGATTTGAGTATCAACAATATGTCAAAAATACTTTAAATAATTGATAAAACTTTTATTCAACAAATATTCATGGCTGCCATAGTTTTCAATGGACTTCTAGATAGATTTTATCTATATGAATTCAGCAAATATAACTTTTGCAAATATAAGTGTTTGAATCTTTAAACAAAATAGTAAGTTTCAGTTACTTTTCAAACATGTATTCTGAAAAGAGCAATTTATCAATGGTGACACAGTGGTTGTTTAGTTCTTTTAATAAAAAGTACATTTTTAAAGAATATTAGCAATTATTTCCTCGGATCATAATACTATGACCAGATTCATGGCAATATGAACTTTTATTTAGATAATATAAAATGTCCAATTGTAGTACTAGAATCCAGTAGATATGATGTGGTTTGGATTTGTGTCCTCACCCAAATTTCATGTTCAATTACAATCCCCAGTGTTGAAGGAGGGGCCTAGTGGGAGGTGATTGGATCATGGGGGTGAATTTCCCCCTTGCTGTTCTTATCATAGTGAGTGCTCTCAAGATCTGGTTGTTTAACAGTGTACAGCACCTCACTCCTCTCTCTTTTCCTCCTTCTTGGGCGATGTGAAATTGCCTGCTTTCCCTTGACATGCCTGCCTTCTGTCATGATAGTAAGTTCCTAAAGCCTCCCCAGCCATGCTTCCTATGCAGCCTGTGGAACCGTGAGCCAACTAAACCTCTCTGCTTTATAAATTACCCAGTCTGAAGTAGTTCTTTGTAACGATAAAAGAATGAAGTAATACAAGATATCAGACAATTTTTGTTCTATTATTTACCTGTATAAATGCTTATTAAATATCTATAATGCAAAACATATGCTTGGCATTATGAGGATACAAAATATATACATGATAACTCTCTTCTTCCAGCATGATTTATTGGTGTAAAATTTGTTCTCAGAATGACTCCAGAGATTTTTAAAAAATTATAATAAAACAGGACAAGAAGCTATTAAAAGATAAGTTGTTTATATTAAATCCTCACAAAATGCTTGTGAGATAGGTATTTTCCATGCCAATTTGACAAAAAAGTGTGTATCCTGAGACTTTACAGTAAGTAACAAAAACATTCACAAAGCTATTTGGTTGGAACACACCTAACCGTAACAACCTTACAACCTGATAAAGCAAATACAATAATAGCAAAAATAAGATCATGATTTTATAAGGGTGAATATTTCTATTTGGTGCCTGTTGGATTTCTGCTAATACATTCAAGATTATTCCAATCTTCACGTCCATAATCAACCACACTCAGACAACCCAGGCTACACAAATCTTAGCAAAGATCTGATCATCTTGAAAAAGCAGAAAAACAGCTAGGCTGTCTTCATGACTGTCCCCATGTATGCAGATGCATTCAACAATGTACTTGTTAATTTAAATGAGAGAACCCTTCACTTAAATTAGAGAAACCCAGGAATATTATATGTGAGATATTATTGTAATTCATAGCAACATATACATACACACACACACACATCATTGTGAAATTGAGTGAGTCTTAATGCTGGATTTGAGCTCTAAGTTCAAGTGTTTAATCAGTGATTATTTTCTTATTCTTATAATAAAATTAAAACTATGTAGAACAAAAGTTTCACTGCTTCATTGTAGCAAATCACAACGCAGAATCATAGGCTTAACCCAGTGTTGCATGAGAACGTCCCTCCTTTTCAAAATCAGATGGTCTGTGACTTTCTTTGGAGGGTAAGAGACACAGTCACCAAGAGTAAGCTGCCTAACATACATTTATTGTACCACTCATTGACATTTTTAAATGAATTAGTTCAGGAGTAATGACTCCCACTTAAAAATAATCTCTGTGCTATAGAGAAATTTTCAAAAACAAATCAGTTATATCTGTCTTTTGTATTCTTATTAGAATCTTCAAATATGTATTCAAACTGTTTAGTGGTGATTTTTTTTTCAGTTGCTTTCTCTGTCTAGAAAAATCCTCTCCTATGTGTTTCAAAATCATAAAGACAGTAGAAATAAGAAACAGAAAAATACAGAAAATGAATAAATTGGAACCAGAGTAAATTTTGGCAAGCATCTGACCAGAAAGGTCTTGACAGATAGAAAGTTTACTATATTTGACATTTAAACAAGCGGTCAATATTTAAAGAGAATTATTTTCCTTGTTTTTGAAAAATTGATTTCAAGAGAAAATAAATTGTTAAGAAGAACTCCAGCTACCTGACGTTCAAATCTATGTGCATTTCAAAGCCTTCTCAAGGAACACAGGTATCAGTTACCCTCATACAGATAAAAAGTGTAACTACAGTAGAAATGAAAAATAATTATCTTGAATTTCAGGTCCAATGTAAATGTGAAAAAGCTTTGTTCTTATCGATAATTCTCAGAAGGAAACTAATGCCAACATTGTGAATTATTGTAGAATATATCTAGGTATCAGCAAAACAAAATGAACAAAATAAAAAACATTGATCCTTTTCTCACTAATAAAATAATCATTGACATGTGTGCAGTCGATATGGTTTATTGATAAGAAGCTATTATGTATATAATATTCTCCTTAAGAGAATTTTCTTGTCTAGATTTTACAGCAAAAGGAAAAACATTTTCTACATTGTGATGCTAATGCTCAAGATGCATGGTGTTTTCTAGGTAGCACTAAAAGAATCAGTAAAGATCAACTCAGAGAATTTTTTCCCCTCAACTACCTGAGTAACTTTTTGAGCTTCTAGGATATTCCAAATGATTTAAATAATGGAGACCTAATCTCTAAGAACTTTATGCACTTTAAAAATCACATTTTTTATAGAACAGTTGCTACACCTGTGCATAATCAGGTTTTTCACTTTCCTTTTTAGAAGTTCTCTCTACCTTTCCTCAAATATACAAGTTCACCAAGTGTTTGGAATGTGAGTTTGGTAGCAGAGTTATGAAATCTTAATGGTGCTTTTCCCCTCTGTCGCTTTAAACTAACTTCATCTGTGTTATAACAGACTTGAGGGCAGTGCATTTGTCGGGTTCACAGTAAACTAAAATGTCATTCATTTACTTCAAATATCTCTATATTTTCTTTGAGCAAAAAGAAATGAAAAGACATAATTGTCCCTCAGCCACATGGTTTTAATTTTCATCTTAAAAAAAAAAACAAAAAACTGTAGTCTGTTTGCTGTACTTTTATTTCCCCCATCATTGGCTCTCTCTGATTTTCCTTTTTATATTCAATAGGGACATTTTAAAAACATTTTAAGAAGCAACAGATTTAAAATGTATTTAAAAATATATCAAGTTCATAAACCAAAATTGGAGTGAACTTTTTAAGAGTGGTCCTAAAAAAGAAAGTAACATTATCTGTAAGGAATAGCCTTTTTTTGTTCAGATACCAATTTCCCTGTATCCCTTAGTTGACCAGCTAGAAATCATTAAAGATGAATGGTACAGATAAGAAAGAACATGATCTACATATTTGTTCCAGTAATGGGAAAGACAGACAACACAAAAGGTGATTTAATGATACCTGAACGTTAATCTGTGTAAATTTTGTAAAAATATCTATGGTGAAAATACAATTAATAGAGAACTGAAGAAGAACATGATACCACTAGTTATGTCCTTTGTCACCATTTAGTAGGAGCTTTGAATGTTTATTCATTTCTTCCTTTATAAATGTCTGTTTAAAATAGACATTTATATTTTAAATGTCTTCCCCAGAAGATCTGGGGAAGGTAGGCAATGGTAGTTTACAGAAGGAAACCATGAAGAATAGATAAATGTAGTGATACAGGAAGGTTTTGAAAAATCTTTGAGAGGAATTATGAGAAGCAAGGAGTTAAAATATTTATTCCAAAAGGATTTTCTGAGCATCTGTCAAGGTATGGTGTATACCAAGTATATGAAGGGATCCAAGTAAAAGTCTCAATCCTAATTATGAAGAAGCTGCTAACCCATTTGTGGTATAAGATAACAATAGCTTCAGAAAGCCCTAATGATGTGGATAAATCTTCCCGATACAATATCGAATGAGAGAAGCCAGATACAAAGAAATGACTTAGATAGCCATGGTTTAATTAACATAAAAGCTTAAAATAGGCAAAATCAATCTTTCTTTAAGAAAGCTGGAAGAGTGGTTACCCTTGAAGGAGGTTGTTACAGAAGATGGCACAAGGAGGGTCCTGGGGTATTAGCTGTATTCTGTTTCTTGATCTGGGTATTGGGTTCAGAGTTATGTGTATTTTGAGAGAAATGATCAAGGTATATATTTATTATGTGCTAGGAGATTTTGTTCTGTATATTGCATTTTTTAAAATGTATTGAGAAAATCAAAATTAGTTTGGGATTAAGCATCTCATTTAAAGGAATTTTTTAAAAGAACATTTTGAGCAAAGTATTAAAGTGCTAAATGGTGAGGAAAGGCTGAAAGTTATTTTTGGTTGAAAAAGTAGAGAATTATTCCCTTAGAGGCAGGATATATGCACGCAACTTGAGTAATAAAAACCATAAACATTATAATAATGATAGTAACAAAAATGACTATTATTATTGTTATTTTTACTATTAGACATATCTAAGCAGTTTACCTCAATGAATTTAACCCTTACAATTATACTCTGCTATAACTATTATATTTATGTATATTTTAAAAATACAAAAATTGAGATCCAGAGTGAAGTAACGTGCCTTGGTAAAATAGGGTGGAAAAAATAACCATATACATTTAACAGAATAAACATAGATACTGTGAAATTATACAAGGTAGGATAAAAACCTGGAATGGTCAGCAGGCTATGTTCATATTTAAATAAGCATATTTTGAGATACGCTCTGATATGTCTCAGCTATATCGTGAGGCACTGAGTAACTTGTGTGGAAAACGGCTTCAAATTGTGCCTCTGAAGACTGGAGGCTGGCGTTCCTATCATCCATTGGGCGAGTTTTGTCCTGGTGAGCTAGAAAGTCTTCAGCTAGAAAAGACAAAGGAAAATGCTTAATGTGGGAAGCTTTGAGGGTGTGAGGAGCTGTGCACAGCATCCTATTAACTCAAGTGGACCTAACTGTTAGGGTGAACTTTCAAGAGTGTCTGCTACAGTACCTCCCACCAATCCAGAGAGATCTCAGCACACATATTCTGTCCAATAGTATCATCCTTTCCTGGCTTGAAAAGCCCAGGAAATTGAAAGTAACTTCAGCCTGACCTGTTTCACTCAAATACTACTTAGGTCCTGCCCCTGCTTCCAAAATTCATCCCCGCAAATCGCTCAAGTTTCAACCATTTCTTATCCTTATGAAAAACAATGAAATACAAAAACAAACAAAAGCTTTGTACACTCTCCTTTATGATATGTTATTTAAAACTCTGTTCTCAGTATTTCTTTCCCCTGCCAGGCAACAATATGAATAAATCCAGCTTGTTTATTTGACACAGATTTTCCAGGTGATATTTGTGGCAGAGTGAATGAGCCCAGGCCTTCCTCTCTCCCTCTCTCTCTCTCTCTCTCTCTCTCTGTCTCTCTCTCTCTCTGAAATATATTCCATTCTTTAAATTTGCTCTGTTTTTTTTTTTTCATTTGACCAACTGTAATTGTTGCAATTATTGTCTGTTATTGCCACTAACAATTTTATCATATGATCTCCTTATTCTTGTGTTCTTTCCAGTTGGATTCCTAATATTTTATTATTCCTGTGTACAAATTCTTCATTTTAAATAATGCTACCATTTTATAATGCATTCAGCCTAGGGATACTTACTGTTTGCTTTTCATTTTTTTCTTTACTATCTGATATAGAAAATTATTACTTTAATTTTGTTCTAGCTATCCATATGTCCTTTTGTTGTTTTGTTATGTCTAATTTTTTTCTAAAATTTAGAAACTTCTCTTTTCTTTTTTTTGCATATATGTAGTTTATTGTAGATTTTCACAGTTTTGTCAGTTTTTCATCAAATGTTTGACTATCTTTGATTTATAAAAATTGCATGAAATACTTAAATGCATTCTATCTTAAAAAATAGGTAACTATAGTGAGTTAAATGTTCAATTTTCCAGTACCACTATCCTTAATGTTTCTGAAATATTACTATTTTCATAGGCAATCACAAAATTTTAATGTTTATTGTTTTCTAACATGTTATGAAATAATAGACATACAGAGAGTTCTGCTTTTTGTTTATTTACCATAAATAAGCATATGTCTTACAGATTGTTCTCTCACTAGTTTTCTTACTTACAAAAAATACTTTGAAACTTATTCTGTGTCAATATACAGAAATCTACCTTGTTTTTTGGCTTTCTGCAATTGTACAGATGCACCATAATTTATTTAACCCCATACTGATGATGGAAACATAGTTTTTAATAATTATTTTTACCTTTCTCAATAATTAAATTTTTAATGTATATTTCCATAGAACATAAATTTTGTAGGAGAGACGTTTAGAAATTGAATTGCTAGGTCAACATATTTGAATATATGTAATTGAGTTTACTAGATACTGCTAAATTGTTCACTAAAACAGTGACTGGTATTATAAAATGTTATAACAATTTATAATATCATTAGCAATGCAGAAGCATGTTTACTTCTTATGATTAATTTGTTAATATCTGGGTGAGAAATAATTGGCATCTCAATGTTGCTTTATTCAAATATCCCTGAATAATTATGTTAGGTTATACTTTAACAAATGTAGTGGCCTATTTCATTTTTTACTCTGAGAGTAAGCTGTTTATCTTTTTTAAAAATGTTAATTGATTTGTAGGAGACTTTTCAACCTTGAATATCATAGCACATAGAGAATTATTTATGTACCCACATGAATTATCTTTTCTGAAATTTTTGCATTTTGTATTTACATAGAAAGAGTTCACACAAAACTCTCTTTCTAAATTATATTTCTTTGATTGAATATGTTTGGATATATCCTTTAATGTCTATATACATTTATGTATATTAAACCATACAGATAATTCTAAATGAATTGAAGGTAATTGTGAATCCATCTGGAATATTCTAAACAGCTTGAATAACTAATAGGACATTAATTGAATAACTTACAGTTTTCCTACTGGTTTGCAATTATACTTTTTTTTTTTTTTTGGAGACGGAGTTTTGATGTAGTGTAATGGCACGGTCTGGGCTCACTGCAACGTCTGCCTCCTGGGTTCAAGTGATTCTCCTGCCTCAGCCTCCCGAGTAGCTGGGATTACAGGCATGTGCCAGCACACCTGGCAAATTTTTTGTGTTTTTAGTAGAGACGTGGTTTCTCCATGTTGGTCAGGCTGGTCTCAAACTCCCAACCTCAGGTGATCCAGCTGCCTCGGCTTCCCAAAGTGCTGAGATTACAGGCATGAGCCACTGCACCTGGCCTGTAGTTCTACCATTAGCATTAAGTAAAATATCAGACATAGAGAAGTTGGTTTATAGGATTTTATTCTAGGTTCTTTTGTTTTTTATAATTATTTGCACTTTAAATTCCTATATATAATTTCACAAAACTATTTAATTTTTAAATTTAATTCTGAGTATATAATAGTTGTATATACTTATTAGGCATATGTATGATGCTGGCATACATTGTGTAATGATCAAATCAGGGTAACTGGAGTATCCATCACCTCCAGCTTTTATCATTTCTTTGTGTTAGAAATATTCCAGTTCTACTCTTTTAGTTATTTTAAAATATACAATAAATTATTGTTATTACAGTTATCCTATTGTGCTACTGAATACTTGATATTCATTCTATTTAACTCTATTTTGCACCCATTAGTACAAGAGTACCCATTGTACTCCTTATCCCTACCCCTCCCTATTATACTTCCCAGACCCTGGTAACCATCACTCTACTCTCTGTCTCCAAGATACATATATATATTTATATATATAACTCCCACATATAAGGGAGAACACAAAATATTTGTCTTTCTGTCTCTGGCTTATTTAACTTAAAATAATGTCCTTCAGTGTCATCCATGCTGTTGCAAAAGGCAAGGTTTCATTTTTTTACGGCTGAATAATTGTATATATGTACCACATTTTTTTATCTATTGATGAACACTTATGTTGCTTTCAAATATCTTGGCTATTGTAAATAGTGCTGCAATAAACATAAGAGTGCAGATATCTCTTTGACATTGTTTCCTTTATTTTGGTTATATACCCAGTGATGGGATTAATGGATAATATGTTAGTTCTATTTTAAGTTTTTTGAGGAATATCCATACTGTTTTCCATGGTGGTTGTACTAATGTACATTTCTACCAACAATGTAGGAGTCTGTCTCCATATCCTTGCTGGCATTCATTATTATCTGTCTTTTTGACAAAAGCCATTTCAGTTGAAATGCGATATCTCTTTGTAGTTTTGATTTCTGTTCCTATGATGATTAGTGATGTTGAGAATTTTTTAATATACCTCTTGGCTATTTGTATATCTTCTTTTGATAAATGTCTATTTAGACCTTTTATTCATTTTTAAATTATTTGCTTTTTTCCTATTTAGTTGTTTGTTTGCCTTATATATTCTAGTTATTAATCCCTTGTCAGATAAGCAATTTGCAAATATTTTCTCCCATTCTGGGGGTTGTCACCTCACTTTGATAAATGCTTCCTTTGCCGTACAGAAGCATTTCCAAATAATGTGAGCTCATGTGTCCATTTTTGCTTTGGTTGCCTGTGCTTTTGGGGGTCTTACTCAGGAAATGTTTGCCAAGATCAATGTCCTGGAGTGTTTCCCCAAAATTTTCTACTGGTAATTTTATAGTTTCAATTCTTAAATTTTTAATCAATTTTTATTTGGTTTTCATACACAGGGAGAGATAGGAGTCTAGTTTCATTCTTCTGTATATGGATATCCAGTTTTCCCAGCACCATTTACTGAAGAGATTGTTCTTTTCTTAGTGTATGTTCTTGGCAGCTTTGTTGAAAATGAGCTGATTACAAATCAATCTTGTCCAACCTGTGGCCTGTGAGCTACGTGTGGCCCAGGACAGCTTTGAAAGCAGCCCAACACAAATTCATAAACTTTCTTAAAACATTATGAGATTTCTTTTTTTAGCTAATCAGTTATCATTAATGTTAGTGTATTTCATGTGTGCGGCCCGAGACAATTCTTCCAATGTGGCCTGGGGAAGCTGAAAGATTAGACACCTCTACAATGCATGAATTTATTTCTGGGTTCTCTATTCTGTTCCATTGGCCTATCTGTCTGTGTTAAGGCCAGTAGCATACTGTTTTGGTTACTACAGTTTTGTAGTATAATTTATAATAAAGTTATGTCATGCTTCCAGTTTGGTTCCTTTTGCACAGTATGGCTTTAACTATTCTAGGACTTTGTGGTTCCATATAAATTTTAGGATTATTTTTTATATTTCTAGCAAGAATGTCACCAGTATTTTGACAGGGATTGCAATCAGTGTATAGATTGCATTGGGTAATATTGACATCTTAACAATGTTGATTCTCCCAACCCAGAATATGGAATACCTGGAATTCCAGTGGAATGTCTTTTAATTTTTTTGGTGTGTCATCTTCAACTTTTTCATCACTGTTTTATAGTTTTTATGGTAGAGATCTTTCAGATTCACTTTGGTTAAATTTATTCCTAGGTATTAATTTTATTTGTAGCCATTGTAAATGAGATTACTTTCTTGGTTCCCTTTTTAGATTGTTTACTATTGGCATATAAAAATGCTACTGATTTTTGTATGTTGATTTTGTAACTTGCAATCTTACTGAATTCGCTTATCAGTTCTAATGTTTTTTTGTGGAAACTTAAGATTTTTATAAATATGAGAATATATTGCCTGCAAACAAGCATAATTTGATTTCTTCCCTTCCAACTTGGATGCACTTTATTCTACTCTCTTGTCAAATTGCTCTGGCTAGGATTTCCAGCAGTTAGTTGAATAAAAGCAGTAAAAGTAGGCTCCTTTTTCTTGTTCCAGATCTTAGAGGAAAGGTTTTCCAATTTTTCCCATTCAGCTGTGGGTTGGTCATATTTGGCTTTTATTGTGTTGAGGTATGTTTCTTCTACACCCAGTACTTTGAGCATTTTTGTCATGAAGAGATATTGAATTTTTTCAAATACTTTTTGGCACTAATTGAAATGATCATATAGTTTTTGTCTTTCATTTTGTTGATATGATGTATCTCATTTATTGATGTATGTGTGTTGAACCCTCCTTGTGTTCCTCAAATGAATCCCACTTGATGATCATAAATGATCTTTTTAGTGTGTTAAATTTGGTTTGCTAGTATTTTATTGAGGATTTTTGCATCTAGTTTCATCAGAGATATTGTCCTGTAGTTTTCTTTTAAGTTGTGTCTTCTACTGGTTTTGGTATCAAAGTAATACTGACCTCAGAATGAGTTTGGATGTATTATCTCCTCCTGTGTTTTTGGAATAGTTTGAGTAGGATTAGTATTAGTTCTTCCTGAAATGTTTCATAGAATTCAGCAGTAAAGTTCCTAGGTTTTTCTCTGATGGGAGACATTTTGTTATTGCTTCTATCTCATTACAATCTTGGTAGGTTGTATGTGTCAAGTTTTTCCCTTTTTTCTAAGTTTTCCAACTTATTTGCAAAATGTTGATTATAATATTATCTAATAATCCTTTGAATTTCTGAGGTGTCAATTATAATGACTTTTTTCATCTCAGATTTTATTGATCTGAGTGGTCTATTTTCAACTAGCTAATGGTTTGTCCATTTTGTTTTTTTGTTTTTTTTTTTTAAAGTCAACTTTTTATTTCATTTACATTTTGAATTTTTAAGCCTCAATCACAATTATTTCTGCTCTGATCTTTATTATTACTTTTTATTCTTCTATTTTTTGGTTGGTTTGCTCTTGCTTTTCCAGTTCATTGAGATGTATTATTAGGTTGTTTATTTGACCTTTTTCTCCTTTATTGATATAGGCACTTAGTGCTATAAAATTCACTCTTATCAGTACTTTTACTGTACCCCATAGGCCCATAGGCTTGATATGTTGTGTTTCCATTTTCACTCCTTTCAGAAAATCTTTAGTTTTCTTACTCTTCTTTCTCTCTCTCCTTTTCTTTTCTTTTCTTTCTTTCTTTCTTTTTTTTTTTTTTTTTGATGGTATAGGGAACAGGGTTTCACCCCCATCATCCAAGCTGGATTGTAATGGCACTATCTCAGCTCAAAGCAACCTCTGCCTCCAAGGCTCAAGTGATTTTCCTGCCTCAGCCTCCCAAGTAGCTAGGACTACAGGCATGTGCCACACCAACTAATTTTTGTACTTCCTGTAGAGATGGAGTTTTGCCATATTGCCCAGGCTGGTCTCAAACTCCTGAGCTCAAGTGATCAACTTCAGCCTCCCGAAGTGCATATTGTTTAATTTCCATGTGTTTGTGTAGTTTCCAAAGTTTTTCTTGTTATTCACTTTTTAGTTTTGCTCCATTGTGGTTAGAAAAGAATTATTTAAGACATATTTTGTGACCTAACGTGGTCTGTAATTAAGAATGTTCCATGTCCTGAGAAGAATGTGTATTCTGCAGCCATTGGATAAAATGCTCTGTAAATATTTATGAGGTTCATTTGGTCCATATTGCAGATAAAGTCAGATTTTTTGTTGTTGATTTTCTGTCTGGATGATCTATCCAATGCAGAAAGTGAGGTGCTGAAGTTCCTCGCTATGATTATATTGCAATCTATTTCTCCTTTTAGCTGTAATCATATTTCCTTTATATATTTTAGTGCTACCGTGTTGGGTGCATATATATTTACTCAGTGAGAGGGTATAATTATTATACCCTCTTACTGAATTGATTGCTTTATCATTACTAATGACCTTGTCTCTTTTTACAGTTTTTATCTTGGAATCTATTTTATTTGATACAAGTACAGCTATGCCTGCTCTTTTTTGGTTTCTATTTTCATGAAGCATCTTTTTTGATCCTTCCACTTTTAGTATTTCTATGTTTTCACTTATAATGATGAAATAAATTTATTGTAAACAGCATGTAGGCGAGTCTTGTTTTTTAATTCATTCAGCCACTTTACATCTTCTGGTTTGAGAATTTAGTCTATTTTCATTTAAAGCCATTATTGATAGGTAAAATTTATTACTGTCATTTTGTTATTTGTTTTCTGGTTTTTTCATTGTTTCTCTTTGTCTTCCTTCCTTTGTTGCTTCCTTTCTTCTTTCGTTGCTTCCTTCCTGTCTTCCTTTTTATAGAAGTGATTTTCTGTAACAGTATGTTTTAATGTCTTCTTTTTTGTATATTGTGTATCTGTTACAGGTTTTTTTTTGTGGTTACCATGAGGCTTGCAAAAAATATATTATAACAAATTACTTCAAACAGATGATAACTTAATTCTGATTACAAAGAAAGGAAAACAAGCAAAGAAGCAAAGAGAACACTAAAAAAAAGTCCACTCTTTAATTCCATTCACCCTTCCTTTTGACATTTGATTGTTTCTATTTGTATCTTTTTATACTCTCTACATCTTAAAACGTTGTAATTATTATTTTTGATAGGTTTGTATTTTATTTATTTATTTATTTAATAACAATATAAGTGATTTACACACCACAATTACAGTGTAAGGACAGTCTGTCTTTTTTGTATACCTACTACTACCAGGGCGATTTCTACATTCAGATGATTTCTTTTTGTTAATTAGCATCATTTTCTTTCTGATTGAAGAACTCCCTTTAGCATTTCTTATAAGACGGTCTGGTGTTGAAATCCCTCAGCTTTTATTTGTCGGGGAAAGCCTATTTCTCCCTCATGTTTTAAGGATAATTTTGCTGGACATAATGTTCTAGATTGGATTTTATTTCCCCTGCACTTTTAATATGTCATCCCACTCTCTCTTCACCTGTAAAGTTTGCACTGGTAACACTACTACCAGACATATAGGAACTCTTCTATATGGCATTTGCTTATTTTCTTTTAAAGCTTTCACTGTCCATTCTTTAACCTTGACCTTTGAGAGTTTTATTATTTTATGG
Source organism: Chlorocebus sabaeus (assembly GCF_047675955.1). Lineage (NCBI taxonomy): Eukaryota > Metazoa > Chordata > Mammalia > Primates > Cercopithecidae > Chlorocebus > Chlorocebus sabaeus. The sequence continues at coordinate 88,790,117 of NC_132910.1, forward strand.
CTCGAGGAGGTTTTATCTCAGTTGAACCTGCCTGATGTTCTATAAACTTACAGGACACAAATATTCATATCTCTCTCTTGGCTTGGAAAGTTCTCTGTTATTATTTCTTTGAATAAACTTTCTACTTTAATCTCTCTCACTCTCTCTCTCCAACCACTATTAAGGCCAATAACGCTTAGATTTTCCCCTTTGAGGCTTTTTTTCTAGATCTTATAGGTGTGTGTCTTTATTTTTTTCTTCTCTGTCTGTGTATTTTCATATAGTCTGTCTTCAAGTTTGCTAATTATTTCTTATGTTTAATCAATTCTGCTTTTAGGAGACTGATGTAATTTTCAGTTTGTCAATTGAATTTTTTAGCTCCAGAATTTCTGCTTGATTTTTAAAAATTATTATTCCAGTCTTTTTATTGTGTTTCTCTGATAGAATTCTCAATTCTCTGGGTTATCTTCAAGTTCGTTGACCTTCCTATAGACAGCATTTTGAATTCTCTGTCTGAAAGGTCACATATCTCCAACACTCTAAGATTGGTCAGTGGTGCTTTTATTTAGATCATTTGGAGATGTCATGTTTCCTTTCATGTTATTAATGCTTATGGACATTTGTCAATGTCTAGGCATTGAAGAGATAGGTATTTATTTCGACCTTCAGAGTCTGGGCTTGTTTGTACTGGTCCTTGAGAAGGCTTTCCATGTATTTAGAAGGGATTGAGTGCTGTGATCTAAGCCCATGGTCACTTCATCTATATCAGCACTAGGGGGATCCCTAAGCTCAGCAATGCTGCCCCCTTTATGGACTCCTAGAGGGAGCGGCAGGCTTGAGTATGATAAGACAGAAAACCAAACACTGCATGTTACTACTCATAGGTGGGAATTGAACAATGAGAACATTTGGACACAGGGTGGGAAACGTCGCACACTGGGACCTGTCATGGGGTGAGGGGAGGAATAGCATTAGGAGAAATACCTAATGTAAATGATGAGTTAATGGGTGCAGCACACCAACATGGCACATGTATACATATGTAACAAACCTTCAGGTTGTACACATGTACCCTAGAACTTAAAGTATAATAAAAATAAATAAATCAATAATAAAAAGTTAAAAAGAAAAAGAAAGAAAGCAAATTCGTGAAGCCTTCCATGTTTTTTGGAAACCATCATCTTCAGCAAACTAACACAGGAAGAGAAAACCAAACATCGCATGTTCTCAGTCATAAGTGGGAGTTGAACAACAAGAACACATGGACACAGGGAGGGGAACATTACACACCAGGACCTGTCAGGGAGTTGGGGGAAAGGGAAGGGAGAGCATTAGGACAAATACCTAAGGCATGCCGTGTTTAAAACCTAGATGACGGGTTGATAGGTGCAGCAAACCACCATGGCACATGTACACCTATGTAACAAACCGCACGTTCAGCACATGTATCCCAGAACTTAAAGTAAAATTTTAAAAAGAAGAAAAAAAAAGAAAGAATTCCCTGAGTTACTAGGGGAATTACTAAGCAAGTCTCTCACTCTCTTCCCTCTCTCTTCCCTAATCGAAAGGAATTTCTCTTCATGTTAGGCTGCCTGGAGTTGGGGGAGGGATGATGCAAGCACTTCTGTGGCCACCACAGCTGGGAGTGTGCTGGGTCATCCCCAAGGGCAGCACAGTACTGGGTCTTGTCCAAGGCCCATGATGACTCCTACCTGGCTACTGCTGATGTTTACTCAAGGACCAGGGGCTCTTTTGTCAGTAGATGGTAAATCCAGCCAGAAATGGACCCTTCCCTTCAGGATAGCAGATTCCCTTCTGGCCCAGGGTGCCTCTAAAAATGTCATTCAGGAGCTCAGACCTGGAATTAGGGCTTCAGAAATCTGCTTATTGCTTTATTTTACGGTAGCTGAGCTGGAAACCCAGTTGCATGACAATGTTTCTGTACTCTTCCCTTCTCCAAGTGAAGAGTCTCCTCCTGAGCTGTACTGTCTGGAGTAGGGGGAGGGATGAGATAAGCACTCCTTGGTTGCCACGGCTGGTGTTGCAATGGGTCATGCACACCCAAGTCTGTTGCCTCTGAGACCAGCGCAGCTGGGACCAGGGCTTGCCCAATAACTGTAATTCTATGGCCTGACTGCCTCCCAAATTCATTCTGGGCCTCAGGCCACTTTAGTCAGTCAGTGATGAAACTGCGTTTTCTCCCACTGGGGCACGGCATTCCCTTCTGGCCCAGGGCTGGTCTAGATGCTTCCTCTGTGGCACCAGCAGAATTCTGCCCTGCTGTGTTTCACTGTGACAGAGCAGTACGGAGTTCCAAAGCAAAATTCCTCACTCATGTGGCTGTCTCCCCCAACCACACAGTTCTCTCTCTGCAGGACACTGCCAGGGGAGATGGGAGAGGGCTGGTGTAGGCATTGCGAGACTCTCTTTCCTACCCTTTTCAGTGCCTTTTTCCTTGGTATTATGTGAAAACAAGATTCTGTGATCACTCACCTGATTTTTGCTTCTTATGAAAGTGCTCTTTTGTGTGGACAGGTATTTAATTTGGTGTTCCCACAGGGAGATACTCACAGGAGGTTTCTATTTAGCCATCTTTTTATACATTTCTCTCTCTTACAATAATCTTTGAATCTTGGAAAATATGTTTCACTCATTGCTTATCTTTTGAACAAATATATGATATTTATTTTCATTTTTTCTTTCAAATATAATTAGTTTTACAAAAATTCCCATTGTTCAGAAGTACATTGAATATGTTTATTTATTTAGGTCAATTGGCATCTTTAGAATTTTTGGTCTTTTTATCCAGGGTTTTGACATGTCTCTGTCTCTTAGATCTTTTAGGGACTTCGATCAAGTGTTACTACTTTTATCTTCTCTATTTTACATAATTGTGCTGTTTTATTCTTAAGTATTTTATATATTTTTGTCGCCCGAGTTAGATGTATTTTATAATTATTTACATATTACAATTATTTTACAGTAACACACAAATGTTATTGTATTTTATAATTTCTGTATATATTACAATTATTTAACAGTAACATACAGAAATGCTATTTAATTGTCTTCAGTGTTTTTTTCCAAATTCCTTAGTAAAACAAGTTTTAAAATAGCTAACCAAGAGTGTCAGCACCACTAAAAAACATAATTTTTCATTTTCCAATTAGTTTTGATGCCTACTTAATCATAGGTATTAACAGTATTAATCCTGCATCATAAATTATTCATTTATTATTGTATCTTTACAATGTACTGTGGGATTGTGGCTCCTTCATTTTATTTTTATGTATTTAATTTCTTTTAGAGGAATATAATATTACTTTTCCAAATTTGTAAAATAAAATAAAAAAATTATGTTTCAGTTTGGAATTACATTATTTTTTAAGGACTTACATGGCAAATGTTCAAACTTTCTGTTCTATAATATGCTAAACATTTTATTTCTTTCTTTTTATTATATTTAATATTTGATAGTTTTTTCTTCATCTACAACCCATACTTTTCTGTTTGTTTATTTCAATTATTTACGGCTATATTTATTGCTGTTAATGAGGGGTTTATGATTATATATTTTGAACTAATCTTTGCAGCAAATAAAATTATTAATTTTCATGTTCATTATTTTTCTTATACTCGCCTATTACACTAAGCTTTCTTTGCAAATCTAACCATTTTACATTTAAATGCCATGTGTAATTATATATAAAATAATAGTTTCTCTATTATTTGTTTTTTCTAGTTTTTTTTTGCTTTCATACAATAGCTGTATTTTTTTAGAAAAACATAAATAATAGAGGCAATGTTGGGTATCATCTATTTTTTCATAAATTAGGCTGAAAAGTCTCCAATGTGGTGGTTATTAATGTGCTAGGGTTACAGAATTGTTTAAAAACCTTACAGGAGCTAGGATCCCTAATATTTACTATGCCATTAAAAAACTTGACTGTATTCAGAAAATTCAAATGTGTGTTGAAAACTTTCAAAGAGCATTTACCCTAATTTAGTAGACATAGTCTTTTCTCATATCTGAGATTTATGTAATACTATTTTTATTTGAACTTAGAAATATGTAACATAATGAAGCAGATTCATTGTATTATTATCAGAATATACACATATTCTGTGTAGACATTCTAGAAGAAATAACATTGAAGATATTAAAATCTAATGAAAAATGTACTGTGGGAATTCTTGAATTAGAAAGTGCTTATGCATCTGTTAATACAGCTTTTAAGTCACTGCTTCATTTGCCAATGTTAATACAGGATTCAAGTTTGATCAAATAACTTTGAAGTAATACTATTCAAAATGAATGAAAATAATTTTATTAGAATATTAATAATATCTAAAAATCTCTATTACCTCGATAGGTGCTAATTTAGTATGTAAATAAGCATAATTATATTGACAGTTCTAACAAGGGAAAAGTCAATTCAATAGGCACCTTTATGCAGAAATGCATTATGGAGGTCCTACACTAAGGGAATATACAACATAGAGATTTTTTTAATGGGAAATTTTCTGCTCAACTTCCTGAATTCTGCTGTGGATATGATATTGCATACAGTCCTGAAGCTCTGCCATGATTTATCTACATGCGAAGTCTCTAATCTTTTTTGAAATTATCATCCTAGTTTTCTTTTTAGATATTAAGCAAATATTATATTTGTACCAGCATCTTGAGAAGAAATACCTATGTCTTTTGGGTATTTATAATCTGACTCAAATACAGCTGTGAAAGCAGAATAGATGACAATTAACCGATGCTGTGTTTTCATATTTATATGATCCCTGACTTGAGAACATGTTTATTATGCCTGTCTGAGAAATGCACTTCGTTTCTGTCATCTCTCCTATCTAGCTGTGCTTTCTATCTCCAAATCAATAAACCTTAAAAGTGTGTTGTAATGGTTACAGTATGTTTCTCCAGGGAGAAATTGTTGTGTTAGGGTTTTGCTGTTTTTTGACACTATACCAATTTCATTTGACAATGAATTGAAAGTTGAACAGTGCACTGAGCCATGCTAGTAAGTTAATACTATCCTTGAAATACTGTCTTTCAACCTTGACCAGCAAGCTATTATTTGTGAAAGCTGAAGTATGTTCCTTCTCATGTGATCAGCTTGTTTTCTTCATGAGAGTGAGATTAAGAATGCATAGTTTACTATGAAGATATTAGGGTCTTGCTATTGTTACTGTCTATAAGGTTTTTGACACTGAATGTCTAAGACAGCAGAGTGAACAATAATTATTCATTAATAATACTGACCATACTTCCACCTCTCCCACAACTGCTTCAATTATCTGGCTAAAAACAGTCAGAAGACATTTTCTCAAATCTGGGCTCTTCACTATCGTCTCTGGGGAACTTCAATAAACTAAGATGAATGTTCTTCAACTGTGATGAAAAACACTGACAAAACTGCAGTTGTTGCCAAATTTAAACTGTTGTACAAATTTCATTGCCTTGGTTTTATTACCCAAAACAGTGAAGATTTTTTACTATAGCATCTCATAAGGGAAACGTTGGAATCTGTTCTCATCTTTCAAGATTATATTTCTAAAGACTTTATCTCTGTATCAGAAAGTTCAATAAAGTAATCCTGTAACTTGAGAAATTTGATGTAAATGTAATGCGTGGCTGAAATGATCTAATTGGAGGAGCTGATAAACAATTTCTTAATTCTCAAATGAAAATTTCATAACAATTATGAAAATGAGAACAATTATTATGAAAACTCAAAAATGCCAGGGACCCATCCAAAAGTAAGTAATGCCCCTGGAAATATGAAAATGGCAACTGGTGGATGTAGAATGAGAAATCTGTAAGTATTTCTTCCTTAAGAGCTTTCCTTTAGGCCTTAGATCTCTGCTGAAAGAGGCGAGAATGCAGGAAACACAGTGTGACCTGTGAGGAACGTTTACAATGCAGAATGTTTTTCATGACCAAATAATTGACGAGAATTTATCTGTCTGATAAAAAAATATAAGGTGGATATTTAAAGTTGTTATAGTGGTATTCACTAAGCACTATAGGTGATTTGAGGAAGTAATAATTTGGATTTAACTCCTACTAATTTTACATGTGTTGGGAATTTATCAGAAAATAAGCTAGGTGAAGTCCAGATTTGGTTCCTGTCTGATACATTTATATCTGCTTCAGTTTACTAGTATAAGAATATTATGGTGTAAAATACAAACCAAACAGCAAACAAACATACAAAACAATGCCACTCTTCGTATGCTTGAAGGTTTGTTGTCCTCACCTTTTTTTAACTATGTTTTGCTTAATAAAGTGAATAATTAAATAGTTTGAACATCTTTTTACTGTTTGGAGTAAATTTTTAGAAATTTAGAATCCAAAATACAGGACTTGAAATAACTATTCCAACAGGTTAAACTCTGGTAGGGGAAAGAAAAGATCAAGGGAATGTTCTTACTTATTTCAAAAGATAAGAATATATCAATATTTCCATTCTTAAACTGATCAGGAGAAATATTGGGTGCATGAATAATTGCTAGTGTGCATAAATTGTGTGTTTCCCCATAAACACATTAAGAAGAATGAAGTATGACAGGGAAATACTTGAGCAAGAAGAGTACTTCATGAACTACTTTAAGATTAGAGGAATCATTCGGAAAATTGTGAATGCCTAAATAAAGTCATGCAGAAAAATGTTACTCTTTTGAAAGAAGTGGTTCAGTCTAGCTCTGTCATTACACTGAAACCAATGAGAGTGAAAAGTAGACAACCTAAATATCTTAGAAGGAAAATCTTAGGCAAAACGGGAACACACACATACGTACATTTTTAAGTATTCAGAGAGTTCAAAGTATCCATTATTTTTATTGTGCTAAGGAAATGAAAGGTAACCAGGGACAAAAATGGTAAAAGCATTCAGATCTAGAGAGACACAGACTTTTCTAAATATCCAGATCTTTCATTTCTCAATGTACTTGAGAACTCCGTTGACTTGTATAATGTGCAATGCAGAATAGATACATATCCACCAAAAAATTCTGTATAAATATACAATCAATTTACAACAGGACTGCCATAATAAATGGAATTTCATGATAATGATGTTTAAGGGTTCCAAGTGTAGTACTGAAAAATAAATGAGTTTTTAACATTTGGAGAAGATAAGATGCTGTTTTGAGAAATTCCCTGTGTGATTCTGGTATGTATATTGATTGATGGGTATTCACATCTTTTATGGGTTGAATTGTATATTCCCTAAAAGTTCACATACTAAAGTATTAATATGATTGTATTTGGATATAGGGTCTGTAAAGAGGCAAAAGTTAAAATGAGATCATTATGGTGGGCCCTAATCCAATAGGACTGGTGTCCTTATAAGAAAACATTTGGACAGAGATATGCACAAAGCTAAGTTGATGTGAAAACACAAGAGGAAGGTGGCATTCTACAAGCCAAAAAAACACATGTTTCAGAAGAAACCAACCCAACACCTTGATAAAGGATTCTAGTTTCCATACGTGTGAAAAACATTAATTTATGTTGCTTAAGTCACCCAGTCTGTGGTACTTTGTTATGGCCAACTTAGCAAACGAATAGAGCTTCCTCAAAGAAGAAAAGATAAGCTCTTTGGGAACTTTGGGAATTTTATTTGTCTTCTATATTTTATCAGAGACTGAGGTAATAAGTTGGACAAGGGATATTTTTTCCAAAATATGAAATAATTTTCCACATTAAAGCAGTAGGCCATAAGGAAGGAAAATTATCCTGTGCTGAAATTTTGTATTTAGTGAAGGGGACAAAGCTTTCAGTGAAGATCATAGCAACCAGGAGGATTCTAAACAGCAATGTTTGCATGAACTTTTGATAATCGTTTCGGTTCACTGAAGAAAACAATGTTTGGGATAAACTGTTTCATAAACTTCTAAAGAGCACTAGCTTTACTTTGGAAGCTACCAGCACAAATACTGATTCATTACTGCCTATAACTTTGTTTATTCAAGCCGTTGCTTAGTAGAGCACCGAGGGCCTAAGCAAGGACTGTCATATGGAAGGCTCTTAATACATGTTGGTGGAATACATTTGCACAATGAACAATGCTAACTTTTCCACACACATTTTACTACTTAGATTTTCTTGAAAATATTATGTTCTGTGGAAAACATGACCAAGAAAGTTAGTTTGCAAATTGGCTATGTTGTTCTCTTTTGAGTGTTCACCAAAATAATTATGTGCTCCTGGTATTAGCTCTGTAATTCTAGGCATCCTGTTAAATGATACATTTAGAAATTTCTGGCTTTATATTTATTTAGAGGAAACTATATTTATTCGGATGACAAGTTTGTTCAAATAGACTATTATAGCAATTATATAAATAAATTATAGCATCATAAATAATGAAGAAGTAAAAATGTATGAGCAATTACGTTCATTGACAGCTGATATGAGTTGTTATAAATACTATTATGTTTTCATTTCTTTATAGCCTATGTTCTGAAAAGTCTCAAAGAAGCCTAAAAGATTAGCACTTACTAGACTGGTAACTCATGCCTAGAATTGCATTTTGTAATTTTTATTATAAATTGAAGTACCTAGGTTTATTTACTATAAATCTAGGATATTAGGCAAATATCTCAAAAATAGAATTTTGGTGTCTTAGGGGAAATGGGTAAGAGGTCTTAAGAATCTACTTGAATTGTGATTATTCCAGACTAATTCTGCTTACATTTATAAAAATCTATTGCACTATTTAAAAAAACTTATTCTTCACCATTATTTAAGATTTCTTATTAAAACACTGAAGAGTTATGCATGATTTTGTGATGATAATTAACAGAGAGAGTACTATGATCTTTCAGCTGCTCTTTTAACTTCTCTCAGTCTGAGTCCTGATCTATGAAATGGGAATAACTATAACTGACACACTTTGCTCACAAGATTTTGTAAAGGTAAAAAAATGATGTATGTATAAGGTGTTTACATAAAAACACCATAATGGTACAGGTAAAATTATTATTTAATTCAGCTGTCATAATTATTTGTAAATTTCTCAGTAGAATCAAGGTTTTCCTGGACAAAATCTAACACAAAAATCCTTTCGGTTCCATCTCATCATTTACCCAAACAGGGAATATTAATATACCATGTGCTAGAGAGCTTAAATAATTTCTTTATAACGTCATAGTAGGTAGCTCAGTAGTGAAAATTAATAGGAAAAAATGGATGAAAATCAAAAGAAAAGCCTGGCAGCACTGGGAGAGTGAATGATACAGAGGTGAAACCAGAAGCAAGCACTTCAAATGAAAATGTGTCTTTTGCCAGAATTGTTCCCCATGTAAGTTTATAATAACCCTGGAAATGACTGAATTGTATGAACCAAACTAGATAATTGGAGCAGGTGTCTGGCATTAGAAGAGATGAAAATGGTTTTCTCTTCTCTCCTATAAAGATGAAGAAGACATAATAGGAATACATATCGATTCCAAGGAGAGCACCATGCCAACTCTATTGCAGATGGAATTGTGTGAGGCATCCCAATGATTAAGAATGAAAAATAGTCAAAACTAGGATGCATGATTCACCAAAGAAAAATAACTCTTAGTTTTCTTCTTGAATGTCCATTATGTTTCACAGATGTTGAAACCAGAAAGTGGCTATGTTTCCAATGTTAATAAAAATATGTGATAAATTGAGGCTTAGTATGAATATTTTTGAATAGGCAGTACATAAAATGCATGCTGCTAATCAGAAGGATAGCTTTTCACATGATGTTTTTCCCATCAAATTATGGGTGTGAGAATCTAGAGACATTGCCCAATGTAATAAAAAACAAGAGTCAACTTATGGTCAGGTCTAAAAATTCATTATTTTAAAATCTCCTGAAGTTTTTACAGTTTGCTGGTAATTAAACACATCAAGGCACTATGCATGTATCTCCTAATGTAACAAAAGGCATTGCAATAACTATTCAAATTCCTCACTGATGTTAGAATAGCCAAAGTCAAACTTTACTATTAAGCATAAGACACAAGAAATAATGTTGGATATTATTCCCAGGATATTAATTTATTTATATTTAACAAAATAGAATATGTACATATATTTATCAAGTATTTTGTAAGGTACTGATATATTGTTTGTGTTTTTAAAATACTGTCTTTCCCCAGTTTTAGAGCCTTTGCTAGAAGTCCACCACCTTCATTTTGAGCAGATGATCAAGTCCACACCCCAAATTTATCAAACTCTCATTCTCAGGGCTGCCATGCATCTGCTATAATCACCCCAGGCCAGGTACCAGAAAATTAAAGAGAACTCATGTTTCCAAGAGACTATAAAATTATTCAAAATAGCTTATCCCCAGGGAGCATTTAAAACCTAGCTAACCCCATCCCACTTGCTGCACATAAGCTGCTCCCTACCGCTCCAGTTTGTTGTTACCCAGCCCCCAGGTGCAAGGTCCTACATGGCTATGCATGACTGTGTTCTCTTGTTTGAAGCTGTAACAAGAGCTCTGTCTTTTATTCTGTCATTTTGTTGTGCCCACTCTCAAAAGAGTCTTTAAATCTTATAAAATGGGCATTGTTGATACAAAGATGAAGAAAAATGCACATTATCTTTAAGCATCTCTTGGTCCACACTTGGTAATCAAATGTAGGAAGATAATGATGACAATGACAATAATGAATATCACTTATTAAACACTATTATAGGCCAGAAATACTACATAGGTCATCTTTATTCCTTAAAATTAACTTGGAATTTTGACACTACGATGATTCTATCTTATAGATCAATTACAAGTCCTTTGAAATTGTTCAGGAAAGAAAGAGAGATGGGAAGGGGAAAGAAAGAGAGACACAAACATAGATAAAAACATGATAAAGACATTTGGAAATGGGCTAGTGAGATTTTGAAGAAGAATCTATGCTAATGGAGTACATACTTGTATGTATTAACCAAAACACATTTCTTTTTTCCTTCTGGACAAACAGCCTAAAGTTTTCAACTGCCATGCAGTTGTGTATAGCCATACATAGATATCTGGTCAATAAGATTATGGCAAAATAGATACAAGACTTTGTACTTGGTGCATAAAAGCCTCCGACAGGCTTTATTCATTTTGCCTCTTTTGACTACTAGACGGAGATGAACTTCACAGTGACTTTGAGAGTCAAATGTTAAAGTAGGACATGAGATGGAAGAAATCTGCCTTTCTGAGTCAATTCTTGCAGGAGAGCTACTGGCCAGAAATACCTACCTTTGACTGCGGTAGGAGTGAGAAATAAATTGTATTGAATTAAGCCATTAAGACTGAGGGTTTTATTAGTTATGGCAACTAATTTATGAGCTGACATCCCTACTAAGCTAAATGATTTTCAATAGTTTGACTTCTTGATCAGAGATTGTGATTGAGCTGCAAATCAAAATGAGAAATGTTGGGAAAAAAAAAAACCAGACGTTTAGTAATGGGTAGAGTAATGGGTTTACTTTTGCACAGATGGAAATTAAAAAGTATTTGAGATATCTAACTAAAGGTGTTATAAGGCAATTGAATGTATGCCAATGAAGAAAAATTAAGACACATCTGCAAAGGGCATGTAGATTTAGTGTCAATAACATAGTCCACAGCTCAGCAAAAGACAAGTAGAATATTAGATTACCTAAAGAGAAAAATGTGAAATAAAGGCCAAGAAAAAGATCTGAGGTAACACCAAGAGGAGTGGTAGCAAACGATTAAGTTAACTTACTCTAAAAATAATCCCTACCTTGATTATATTTAAACAACAAAATAAACAAAAAAGCAGTGCAACCTCAAAGCTGCAGAGAATGAAATTGAATGGAGAATGGAAATAAAGCCTTCATATTTCTATTATAACAACATAATTCATTCCATTACATAACAGCTAACCATGTTGGGAGGAATAGTAACAACGAATATTGTGCACATTAGAATTTTAAACATCTGTGATGGGAGATTGCATTCTGATCAGAGAAATTAATACATTTAAAACTCTTGTGTGTATGTGTGTGTGTGTGGTGCCTACTTCTGGTAACTGGCTCATGTGCTATTTAAAAAATCAGGAAGGTACAATGACATTCTGTTCATATATATTCATTCATGTAACCCAAGTGGAAACTGTTCTTTTAAATATATTATCCTGGATTGATTCTCAGAGCAAATATGATTTTAATTGTATGAAAAAATAGATTTTTTAAAAGTCATCCTGATAAGAATTTCATGGCAAATTTATCACAGGGTCTTCACTTTTTCTAATATGTTATATTTTTTTAGTAGTTTTAGTTCAGAGCAAAATTCAATAGAAGGTACAGAGATTTCCCCTAAATCTCCTGCCCTCACACATGCATAGCCTTCACCATAATCAAAGTCTCCCACCAAAGTAGTACATTTATTATAATTGATTAACTCTCATTAACACAACATTAACATCAGATTCCATAGTTTATATTAAGATTCCTCTGGATGTTGTACGTTCTATGGGTTTGAATAAATGCATGATGACACACCCTCAATATCCCTTGTGCTCTTCCTCTACACCCTTCCCTTCCCTCCTCGTTTGTGGAAACCACTGATCTTTTCGATAACTCTAAGGTTTTGCCTTTTCCAGAATAACATATATTGGAATCATACAGTATGTAGCCTTTTCAGATTTGTTTCTTTCACTAAGTAATACGCATTTAAAGTTCCTCCATGTTTTTTCATGGCTTGATAGCTCTTTTTTGTTTGTTTGTTTGTTTTTTTAAGATCTAAATGATATTCCATTGTCTGTGTGTACCACGGATTATTTATCTGTTCATCTACTGAAGGACATCTTGGCTGCTTCCACCATTTTGTAATTATAGATAATAATTCTATGAATATGTATGTGCAGGTTTTTGTGTAGACATGTTTTCAGTCCCTTTAGGTAAATACCCAGGAACATGATTGCTGGATTGTATGTTAAAGCTATGTTTAGTTTTGTAAGAAACTTCCTAACTGTCTTCTAAATTGACTGTATTGTTTTACACTCCCACCAGTAGTGAATAAGACTTCCAGTTGCTCCACATTGTCACCAACATCTGGTGTCGTCAGTGTTCCAGATTCTGGCTATTTTAATAGGTGTGTAGTGGTATATCATTGTTGTTTAATTTGTATTTCCCTAATGACATATAATTTGGAGCATCTTTTCACATGCTTATTTGCCACCTGTATGTGGTGAGATGTTGGTTAAGGTCTTTGGTACTTTTTTTTTTTTTTTTTGAGACAGAGTCTCACTGTATCACCCAGGCTGGAATGCAGTGGTGCGATCTTGGCTCACTGCAACCTCCGCCTCTGGGGTTTAAGCAGTTCTCCTGTCTCAGTCTCCCTAGAAGGTTAAGTACTGTAATTTTAGTAGAGATGGGATTTCACCATATTGGCCCATTTTTAAAAATTGGATTGTTTGTTTTCCTATTGTTGAGGTTTGAAAATTCTTTGTATACTTTGTGTATTTCAAGTCCTTTATTGGATATGTCTTTTGCAAATATTTTCTGCCAGTCTGTGGCTTGTCTTGACAGTGTCTTTTTCACAGCAAAAATTTTAAATTTTAACGAGGTCCATCTTATCATTTTTTAAATGGATCGTACCTTTGGTGTTGCAACTAAAATGTCATCACCAATTTCAAGGTCATCTAGACTTTCCTCTATGTTATATTCTATGGGTTCTATATCTCTGTGTTTTGCATTTATATTTTAGTTCCAGTTTGAGTTTATTTGTTTGTAGAGGGTTGTAAGGTCTGTGTCCAGATTGACTTTTTGCATGTAGACATCCAGATGTTCCTACAGCATTTATTAAAAGACTATTTTTTCTCCATTGAATTGTGTAAACTTCTTTGTCAAAGATCAGTTGACTATATATGTATCTAGTTCTGGGCTCTATTATGTTCCATTGCCAATTATTTTCTGTTTCTATTCTTTTATCAATATCACACTGTCTGGATTACTGTAGCTTTATAGTGTGTCTTGAAATCCAGTAACATCAGTCATCTAACTTGGTTCTATTTTTTCAATTATTATTTTGTAAAAGTAGTAGTATGCCAGTAATGACCAGTAGAGACTACATGATAATACTCAAAATGGAATATGACTTCAGGAAAATAATAAATAACAAATGTTATTCTTTTTTCCCCTTTTTTATGCTCAGTGGAAAGAAAATGTTATTCCTAATTCTTAAGAAATCAAGCAGTAAACTTACAATGAAAACAATTCAATTTTTTGAACATATATAGAAACAATGCTACAATCAAAAATAAATGTTTATGATTTATTACATATGTATTATATAATCATCTATAAATTTACCAATGATGATACATTCTTATTGTCTTAATTTCATTACAAGAAAATATGTGCCTACACAGTGTCTGAAACCTACTGAGAGTTCACCAAATGTCTATTACATTAATATATGACAAAGTATAAAAGAAATATTGTGCCTTTTTACCCCAAAATACAATTCTTCTTTTCCTTAACCTTCATCTTATTGATCCCCAGAGTTCTCAGTAATCTTTAGCAAAGATTACTGCTTCCACAGGTTCTAAAGTAGAACATATCTGAGGAATAATCTTTAGCTTACTTTGACTTCAAAATGTACGTTATTAGCCAATGACAATTCAACCCACAGCACCTCTTCAACTAGGAATTAAAAAATGATGATAGAATGCTATACAGTTTTAAAATAAAATTAGCAACAGAAATGTTGATGCTTTTTTTCAAAAAGAAAGAGCAGAGTTCTTTAAGACAAATATTATTTTTCTTTTTCAAGTGTTGCACTTTAAAAAGGGGGCGAATCAGAAGTTTATTCATAAAATTCATGAGTTTTTTGTATTCTTCATTTGTAAAAATATGCCTCAAAATATAATTAATAAATGCTGACAATGGTGAGTCATAAAAATTGGGAACGTTTTATTTTTAAATACTTGGAAAACACATGGGGTTTGGCAAATAATAGCTAATTCTTTACAGTTTTCATTTTGGTAGCCAAGCATGGCACAGCGAAGACTAAAAAAAGACAAAAAAAGAGGCTGACAAGGATACATGTCCCTTGACAATGCACACATCCCTATTTCAAGTACTGCATTGTCAAAAAATGAAGCGGCAGAAAATACACATCTGAGCCTCAGTATTAGGCATTTTTCCAGGCAGAACATTTTTTTCCTAATGTTTGATTCATTTACAAGATTTAAAAATAAATGTCTACTCACAGTAGAATTTCAATAACATGTTACTTTATATCTTCAATGTAAGGAAAATAATAAAACTATATTCCTCAAAACCAAAGTACTTTTATCCCCTTGTCCTATTCAATGCCTTATCTCTGTGCATGTTCTGCTATGGCATTACCAGTACTTATAGTTAGATTTAACTGTAGCTCCATTTTACTACCACTTACACCTAGAACTGACGTTGGGCCGCTGCTTCCCTTTTCTGCTCTACTGCCACTCCCATCACTTTTGACTACTCCAAAATCACAGCCAAATAAATGAGAAAAGAACTCGATTTCACTAAATGACAAAATAAAAATATTTAGATATTTAGATAGGATCATTCTTCATTAGGTTACTTCAGTCTGCATTACATTTAGAATGGAATCATTAAAAGTCTCCCAATAGTGACAATACTACTTACTTCTATTTATTGAATTCCATCTTCTGAAAAAAAAGCAAGTTCACCCATATAAACTTTAACTGAGACCACTGTAAACCTTATAGTTAAGGTTCCCAATAGCTGAACCTTATATGCAACTTAACTTCATTTTCTAAAACTTATTTTAATAAGGTTTATTATTTAAAATATGTTTATATGATATACAAATCTAAACAATTGCAAAATTTCATTTTTTAGACTATTTCAGACTATATTCTGATCAGACAATTTTTACATTTTTTCATGGTTTTTCACCACCTTTCATACAAATTAACCTTTGTCATGGTAAAAGCCTTATTTTTCAGAGAAACATCTTTAAAAGAAACTTCAGAAAATCAATCATTATGAATTAAACTTTGTTTTCCTGATCTTCCAACAAAAATTGATTCAAAACATCACAGATATTGACAACAAGAAGTCATACAACTTGTGATGTATAAAAGATCCCAGTAAAGGGAAACATGTGAGTGAAAATATTTCTTATTCAAAAAATACCATTCCCTAGACATAAAAGGCCCTCGAATTTCTCCAAATGAATGCCAGTTCTAACGCAGTTTATGAGTACCTTCATTGCTATTACGTTCTGAAATATAATAAAATGACATGTTTTAAATGGTATCTTTCAAAACATTTACTGGACTCTCCAGGAAGCTAGATCAGCCCAAAATTGGAAGCACTCCAGGAATGTTTAGTAACCTTGGGGAGATTTATTTAAACAAATTTCATCTGAATAAGGAAATTCATCTTATTTTTAATGATGATTTGAAATAGCATTCTTTCATGTCAGTGTTTTCCTCCGTTGAACCTGTATTAGTCATCCTCTGAAGATGGATTAGGTTCTAGCAACTTCTCTGAACACCTGGGAGGAGTAAGCCATGGCTCTTTGCCACTATAACAGACACAGTTTTCTTCTGTCCACCTATTTAATGAGTTCTTATCCAGAAATCCCAATGTGATATAAGGTGTTAAATAACTGTGGACCACCCCATGTGAAATAATGTCTACAATAATTACCATGGGAGCGCAGTATGCAAGTAAAACAGAAGAAAAAATTTGTCTCGTTGAAGAAGCTGTCATCTTAAATTAATATAATGTAAAATGGCAGAGCACAGATGTTTTGGTGTCTTTTAAAATAATTAAACTTGTGAACATAACTCTGGGTCCTCGTGTTCATGTTGTGGCAGTGACTTTCACTCCACAGGAAAAGAGTGCTTGATTAGCATGTTAAGAATAAAAAGAACCTATCTTTTTTTTATTACTATGAAGCATCATTCAAGATTTGACTGTAGCTCCATTTTACTACCACTTACACCTAGAACCGACGTTGGGCCGCTGCTTCCCTTTTCTGCTGTACTGCCAGCCCCACACTTTTGACTACTCCAAAATCACAGCCAAATAAATGAGAAAAGAACTCGATTTCACTAAATGACAAAATAAAAATATTTAGATGTTTAGATAGGATCATTCTTCATTAGATTATTTCAGTCTGGATTGCATTTAGAATGGAATTATTAAAAGTCTCCCAATAGTGACAATACTACGTACTTCTATTTATTGAATTCCACCTTCTGAAAGAAAAGCAAGTTCACCCATATAAACTTTAACTGAGACCATTGTAAATGTCTCCTTTACTCTTATGTCCAGAGTGGTAACCCCATGCTGTCCCATATGTCCATATGCCCGTTGTATGTCCAGTCTTGGAGTTCCTAATTTTTCTTTCCTTGTTATTGGATTATTTCATGTAACTCTAATCTTCCAACTAGGCTTTGACTTTAGCTACTTTGTCTTTGACTTGTTTGATTCATACTTTTCCAAGATACATTAAAAATGAGAGGCACCTCCCAGCAGCCATGAAGATGCACCACCACTCAGATCTTCTGTTGAGGAGAGTATAATTAACACAGAACCCCAGATGCTATACTTTGAATCCACCATCAATTCACACAGAGGCCATGCTTCCCATAGGCAAGTCTTAGGCAAAGGCCTGAAAGTGGCAAGGATGATAAGGCAGGTCCATTTTTAGGAGTTATAGAACACTCTGACAAACAACTTTGGCCCTAGGACTTGCCATCAACTTGACCAAAACTATTTAAAATTCTTCTTCCGGAATAGGAACAGCTCCAGTCTCCAACTCCCAGCGCGAGCGACACAGAAGACCGGTGATTTCTGCATTTTCAACTGAGGTACTGGGTTCATCTCACTGGGGAGTGCCAGACGATCAGTGCTGGTCAGCTGCTGCAGCCCGACCAGCGAGAGCTGAAGCAGGGCGAGGCATTGCCTCACCTGGGAAGCGCAAGGGGGAAGGGAATCCCTTTTCCTAGCCAGGGGAACTGAGACACACAACACCTGGAAAATCGGGTAACTCCCACCCCAATACTGCGCTTTAAGCAAACAGGCACACCAGGAGATCATATCCCACACCTGGCCGGGAGGGTCCCACACCCATGGAGCCTCCCTCATTGCTAGCACAGCAGTCTGTGATCAACCGGCAAGGCAGCAGCGAGGCTGGGGGAGGGGCGCCCGCCATTGCTGAGGCTTAAGTAGGTAAACAAAGCTGCTGGGAAGCTGGAACTGGGTGGAGCTCACAGCAGCT
Source organism: Chlorocebus sabaeus (assembly GCF_047675955.1). Classification (NCBI taxonomy): domain Eukaryota; kingdom Metazoa; phylum Chordata; class Mammalia; order Primates; family Cercopithecidae; genus Chlorocebus; species Chlorocebus sabaeus. The sequence goes on from NC_132910.1 coordinate 88,808,353, forward strand.
CAAGAAAACCTGCCTGTCTCTGTAGACTCCACCTCTGGGGACAGGGCACAGTAAACAATAACAAATGCAGCAGAAAGCTCTGCAGACGCAAACGACTCTGTCTGACAGCTTTGAAGAGAGCAGTGGATCTCCCAACACGGAGGTTGAGATCTGAGAAGGGACAGACTCCCTGTTCAAGTGGGTCCCTGACCCCTGAGTAGCCTAACTGGGAGACATCCCCCACTAGGGGCAGTCTGACACCCCACACCTCACAGGGTGGAGTACACCCCTGAGAGGAAGCTTCCAAAGCAAGAATCAGACAGGTACACTCGCTGTTCAGAAATATTCTATCTTCTGCAGCCTCTGCTGCTGATACCCAGGCAAATAGGGTCTGGAGTGGACCTCAAGCAATCTCCAACAGACCCACAGCTGAGGGTCCTGACTGTTAGAAGGAAAACTATCAAACAGGAAGGACACCTACACCAAAACCCCATCAGTACATCACCATCATCAAAGACCAGAGGCAGATAAAACCACAAAGATGGGGAAAAAGCAGGGCAGAAAAGCTGGAAATTCAAAAAATAAGAGCGCATCTCCCCCGGCAAAGGAGCGCAGCTCATCGCCAGCAACGGATCAAAGCTGGACGGAGAATGACTTTGACGAGATGAGAGAAGAAGGCTTCAGTCCATCAAATTTCTCAGAGCTAAAGGAGGAATTACGTACCCAGCGCAAAGAAACTAAAAATCTTGAAAAAAAAGTGGAAGAATTGATGGCTAGAGTAATTAATGCAGAGAAGGTCATAAACGAAATGAAAGAGACGAAAACCATAACACGAAAATACGTGACAAATGCACAAGCTTCAGTAACTGACTCGATCAACTGGAAGAAAGAATGTCAGCGATTGAGGATCAAATGAATGAAATGAAGCGAGAAGAGAAACCAAAAGAAAAAAGAAGAAAAAGAAATGAACAAAGCCTGCAAGAAGTATGGGATTATGTAAAAAGACCAAATCTACGTCTGATTGGGGTGCCTGAAAGTGAGGGGGAAAATGGAACCAAGTTGGAAAACACTCTTCAGCATATCATCCAGGAGAACTTCCCCAACCTAGTAGGGCAGGCCAACATTCAAATCCAGGAAATACAGAGAACGCCACAAAGATACTCCTCGAGAAGAGCAACTCCAAGACACATAATTGCCAGATTCACCAAAGTTGAAATGAAGGAAAAAATCTTAAGGGCAGCCAGAGAGAAAGGTCGGGTTACCCACAAAGGGAAGCCCATCAGACTAACAGCAGATCTCTCGGCAGAAACTCTTCAAGCCAGAAGAGAGTGGGGGCCAATATTCAACATTCTTAAAGAAAAGAATTTTAAACCCAGAATTTTATATCCAGCCAAACTAAGTTTCATAAGTGAAGGAGAAATAAAATCCTTTACAGATAAGCAAATGCTTAGAGATTTTGTCACCACTAGGCCTGCCTTACAAGAGACCCTGAAGGAAGCACTAAACATGGAAAGGAACAACCGGTACCAGCCATTGCAAAAACATGCCAAAATGTAAAGACCATCAAGGCTAGGAAGAAACTGCATCAACTAACGAGCAAAATAACCAGTTAATATCATCATGGCAGGATCAAGTTCACACATAACAATCTTAACCTTAAATGTAAATGGACTAAATGCTCCAATTAAAAGACACAGACTGGCAAACTGGATAAAGAGTCAAGACCCATCAGTCTGCTGTATTCAGGAGACCCATCTCACACGCAGAGACATACATAGGCTCAAAATAAAGGGATGGAGGAAGATTTACCAAGCAAATGGAGAACAAAAAAAAGCGGGGGTTGCAATACTAGTCTCTGATAAAACAGACTTTAAACCATCAAAGATCAAAAGAGACAAAGAAGGCCATTACATAATGGTAAAGGGATCAATTCAACAGGAAGAGCTAACTATCCTAAATATATATGCACCCAATACAGGAGCACCCAGATTCATAAAGCAAGTCCTTAGAGACTTACAAAGAGACTTAGACTCCCATACAATAATAATGGGAGACTTCAACACTCCACTGTCAACATTAGACAGATCAACAAGACAGAAAGTTAACAAGGATATCCAGGAATTGAACTCATCTCTGCAGCAAGCAGACCTAATAGACATCTATAGAACTCTCCACCCCAAATCAACAGAATATACATTCTTCTCAGCACCACATCATACTTACTCCAAAATTGACCACGTAATTGGAAGTAAAGCACTCCTCAGCAAATGTACAAGAACAGAAATTATAACAAACTGTCTCTCAGACCACAGTGCAATCAAACTAGAACTCAGGACTAAGAAACTCAATCAAAACCGCTCAACTACATGGAAACTGAACAACCTGCTCCTGAATGACTACTGGGTACATAACGAAATGAAGGCAGAAATAAAGATGTTCTTTGAAACCAATGAGAACAAAGATACAACATACCAGAATCTCTGGGACACATTTAAAGCAGTGTGTAGAGGGAAATTTATAGCACTAAATGCCCACAAGAGAAAGCAGGAAAGATCTAAAATTGACACTCTAACATCACAATTAAAAGAACTAGAGAAGCAAGAGCAAACACATTCGAAAGCTAGCAGAAGGCAAGAAATAACTAAGATCAGAGCAGAACTGAAGGAGATAGAGACACAAAAAACCCTCCAAAAAATCAATGAATCCAGGAGTTGGTTTTTTGAAAAGATCAACAAAATTGACAGACCACTAGCAAGACTAATAAAGAAGAAAAGAGAGAAGAATCAAATCATTGCAATTAAAAATGATAAAGGGGATATCACCACCGACCCCACAGAAATACAAACTACCATCAGAGAATACTATAAACACCTCTACGCAAATAAACTGGAAAATCTAGAAGAAATGGATAATTTCCTGGATACTTACACTCTTCCAAGACTAAACCAGGAAGAAGTTGAATCCCTGAATAGACCAATAGCAGGCTCTGAAATTGAGGCAATAATTAACAGCCTACCAACCAAAAAAAGTCCAGGACCAGATGGATTCACAGCTGAATTCTACCAGAGGTACAAGGAGGAGTTGGTACCATTCCTTCTGAAACTATTCCAATCAATAGAAAAAGAGGGAATCCTCCCTAACTCATTTTATGAGGCCAACATCATCCTGATACCAAAGCCGGGCAGAGACACAACAAAAAAAGAGATTTTTAGACCAATATCCCTGATGAACATCGATGCAAAAATCCTCAATAAAATACTGCAAACCGGATTCAGCAACACATCAAAAAGCTTATCCACCATGATCAAGTGGGCTTCATCCCTGGGATGCAAGGCTGGTTCAACATTCGCAAATCAATAAACATAATCCAGCATATAAACAGAACCAAAGACAAGAACCACATCATTATCTCAATAGATGCAGAAAAGGCTTTTGACAAAATTCAACAGCCCTTCATGCTAAAAACGCTCAGTAAATTCGGTATTGATGGAACGTACCTCAAAATAATAAGAGCTATTTATGACAAACCCACAGCCAATATCATACTGAATGGGCAAAAACTGGAAAAATTCCCTTTGAAAACTGGCACAAGACAGGGATGCCCTCTCTCACCACTCCTATTCAACATAGTGTTGGAAGTTCTGGCTAGGGCAATCAGGCAAGAGAAAGAAATCAAGGGGATTCAATTAGGAAAAGAAGAAGTCAAATTGTCCCTGTTTGCAGATGACATGATTGTATATTTAGAAAACCCCATTGTCTCAGCCCAAAATCTCCTTAAGCTGATAAGCAACTTCAGCAAAGTCTCAGGATACAAAATTAATGTGCAAAAATCACAAGCATTCTTATACACCAGTAACAGACAAACAGAGAGCCAAATCAGGAATGAACTTCCATTCACAATTGCTTCAAAGAGAATAAAATACCTAGGAATCCAACTTACAAGGGATGTAAAGGACCTCTTCAAGGAGAACTACAAACCACTGCTCAGTGAAATCAAAGAGGACACAAACAAATGGAAGAACATACCATGCTCATGGATAGGAAGAATCAATATCGTGAAAATGGCCATACTGCCCAAGGTAATTTATAGATTCAATGCCATCCCCATCAAGCTACCAATGAGCTTCTTCACAGAATTGGAAAAAACTGCTTTAAAGTTCATATGGAACCAAAAAAGAGCCCGCATCTCCAAGACAATCCTAAGTCAAAAGAACAAAGCTGGAGGCATCACGCTACCTGACTTCAAACTATACTACAAGGCTACAGTAACCAAAACAGCATGGTACTGGTACCAAAACAGAGATATAGACCAATGGAACAGAACAGAGTCCTCAGAAATAATACCACACATCTACAGCCATCTGATCTTTGACAAACCTGAGAGAAACAAGAAATGGGGAAAGGATTCCCTATTTAATAAATGGTGCTGGGAAAACTGGCTAGCCATAAGTAGAAAGCTGAAACTGGATCCTTTCCTTACTCCTTATACAAAAATTAATTCAAGATGGATTAGAGACTTAAATGTTAGACCTAATACCATAAAAATCCTAGAGGAAAACCTAGGTAGTACCATTCAGGACATAGGCATGGGCAAAGACTTCATGTCTAAAACACCAAAAGCAACAGCAGCAAAAGCCAAAATTGACAGATGGGATCTAATTAAACTAAAGAGCTTCTGCACAGCAAAAGAAACTACCATCAGAGTGAACAGGCAACCTAAAGAATGGGAGAAAATTTTTGCAATCTACTCATCTGACAAAGGGCTAATATCCAGAACCTACAAAGAACTCAAACAAATTTACAAGAAAACAACAAACAACCCCATCAAAAAGTGGGTAAAGGATATGAATAGACATTTCTCAAAAGAAGACATTCATACAGCCGACAGACACATGAAAAAATGCTCATCATCACTGGCCATCAGAGAAATGCAAATCAAAACCACAATGAGATACCATCTGACACCAGTTAGAATGGCGATCATTCAAAAGTCAGGAAACAACAGGTGCTGGAGAGGATGTGGAGAAATAGGAACACTTTTACACTGTTGGTGGGATTGTATACTAGTTCAACCATTATGGAAAACAGTATGGCGATTCCTCAAGGATCTAGAACTAGATGTACCATATGACCCAGCCATCCCATTACTGGGTATATACCCAAAGGATTATAAATTATGCTGCTATAAAGACACATGCACACGTATGTTTATTGCAGCACTATTCACAATAGCAAAGACTTGGAATCAACCCAAATGTCCATCAGTGGCAGATTGGATTAAGAAAATGTGGCACATATACACCATGGAATACTATGCAGCCATAAAAAAGGATGAGTTTGTGTCCTTTGTAGGGACATGGATGCAGCTGGAAACCATCATTCTTAGCAAACTATCACAAGAACAGAAAACCAAACACCGCATGTTCTCACTCATAGGTGGGAACTGAACAATGAGATCACTTGGACTCGAGAAGGGGAACATCACACACCGGGGCCTATCATGGGGAGGGGGGAGGGGGGAGGGATTGCATTGAGAGTTATACCTGATGTAAATGACGAGTTGATGGGTGCAGCACACCAACATGGCACAAGTATACATATGTAACAATCCTGCCCGTTATGCACATGTACCCTACAACTGAAAGTCTAATAATAATAAATAAATTAAAAAAATAAAAATAAATAAATAAATAAATAAAATTCTTCTTCCGTAAGATAATCTGCTTATCTAACTTTCCTTCCTTCATACTTTTCTTCACAGCTGTCGGACCGTTACTGCCATCTGATAGCTCTCACTATCTCTTCCAGCTCCTCCTCTGGCTCTCTCCCATATTTTTCTTCACCGGTGTTTTCTCCAACAAATCCTTTCTTTTATTCAACCTCTAACCCCACCTTAGTGTCTACTTCTTAAAGGATTTAAATAAACATGTACCCCCATCATAGCCTTTTACCTTCCACTTGTTTACCAAACCTTCCCCAGCTACTCTGGCTAAAACTGGCCCAATTGTCCCATTGACATTTATGGTTTCTTTGTAATAAGCATAGAAATTGACTGCCCCAGTCCTAAAACTTCAGAAAGTTACTTTTGTCTTGTCTGAGTTCCTTTCTCAGAAAACCAACCAACAGACTTTCCAGATAGTATCAAGGAACTGAATTTACCAGATCACTGTGTTTAGACAATGAGACGTTAGACCAACCCCTCACCCTGCACGATTGCCTAACCCACCACCTACTACACCCATCTTCTTTCTCTCTCTCCAATTCCTGTCTTGCCATACATTGTTATATTTCTTCCATGCGATATGAACTAATTTTAGTTGGCTGAAGAGAAGGTTTTGAGACTGATCTCTCATCTCCTCATCTGCCCGACTAAAGCCTCTTCTCCGGCAACATTCATTGTGTCAGTTATTGGCTTTCTGGGTAGCGAGCAGCAGGACCTAGACGGAGCCCTTGGTGTTTTGGTAACATAGCTTTCTTTGTTTCATCTGTGTAACAACGAAAGAGTTACACCAGGTGATTTTATGAGCCTATTTTATGATCAGGAGCAATACTCTACTTACTCTACATTTTTGAATAGGAAAATAGTCAGTGTGACTCGATTGGTAAAGATAAATAGGTAAGATGACCAACATGTCTGGAAGATTTAAAGTAGTAAGCACTTATTGCTATCAAGTCACACTGACAAATAACAATTATCGGGCTGGGCGTGGTGGCTCACACCTGTAATCCCAGCGCTTTGGGAGGTCAAGGCGGGCAGATCACCTGAGGTCAGGAGTTTGAGACCAGCATGATAGTAAGCACTCTTTTTCCTGTGGAGTGGAAATCACTGCCACAACATGAACACGAGGACCCAGAGTTATTAAGATTAAGTGGTAGGCTATTTTAGATTATCTTTTTGCTTTACAACTTTTAAAAATCAATGTTACCGGGATATTACTCATATATTGAAAAAATGTTTAAACTTCTAAACATAATCTTGTAGCAATAACAGAAATATAAAAATTTCTGTATTTTCCCTTTCAAATTCTATTGTACAGACAAAAATATTCAAATTTCAAAATTCTAGTGTATATCCAATCTTCTACAGTTTCTTTTTTTTCAATCAATGTTATATTGTTAAAAGTTACTGTAGAGAAACTGGGAAAGGGGAATATAGAGCACAATTAGACCTACTTGGGAGATCTTAGAAATGTTATAATTCACTTTCTGTGCAATATATGAAGAGATGCAATATATGAAGAGATACTTGGTTATAAGGAAATAAAATGTATATTAACTGGGGTTTTTTCTTCATGAAAATATGAATTGCCTACATTTTTGGATAGGAAAATAGTCAGTGTGACTTGATTGGTAAAGATAAATAAGGTAAAATGATCAACATGTCTGGAAGATTTAAAGATATTTCTTGGTAGAGACTTGAATGACAGAACCATGATAGACCTCAGCAGAAAGGTAATCCTTAGAATGTGAGCTATTAGAATACAAAGGGCAATGGAGAAGTATAAATGGATAGTAGGGTGGTGAAGAATGTATCAATATACAGTTAGAGTTTTCCAAAGGGCCCAGCAATCTGATGATAAGGGGAAGGTTGGAGGACAAAAGAAGAGGCAGTGTGTGACACAAACAGGAGAAAGCTGGAAGGCAGTAACATTTCAATGAAGGCAGAGGGCAGCCCCAGCATCTGTCTGTTGCAAATGATCTCCACAGAACACCAATAGACGGTGAAAACTGTGCTTCTCTTCAGGTTCTATGACGCAATTCAGGGAATTAAATAGTTACTTTTCTTTAATTAATTTGAAGATGCAATTCTTCAAGAGTGGCTTAGCTAGTTCCAGTTTAGAGTGCTTTGTGTTTGTATACTTGGGACCCAATACCTTCTTAAGGAAAGATTTCATGCCAATAAATGTTTGTTTGTTCATTAAGAAATGAATGCTAGTCTAACTAACTAATGTCAATTTTTTCTCCTCCATTTTCAGTAGTAAAGGAACAGCAGCACTATATATACCCAGTCAAATTTTATGTCAAAAATCAGGTAGTCAGGATTTCATTTTTAAATAAATAGTTTAAAACAATTTTGAAAGTGTTAACTTAGATAACTCATAGAAAAATCATAATATTAAGTAAACACATAAAGATCCCCAGTATTTATAATAATATGGGAAGTATAAATAATTATGTTTGATATATTTATCATGTATCAGATTAGCAAAAGTGAAAAAGAATCCATCATGCAAAGTGATTAGGAGGATATGTAGAAGTCAGCCATTTAATACATTTCTGAAGTCATGAAACCTCTTTGGAGAGTATTGGGTTGGTGCAAAAGTAATTGCAGTTTTGTCTACTTTTAGTGGAAAAAAATAGCAATTATTGGGCTGGACAAGATGGCTCACACCTGTAATCCCAGCACTTTGGGAGGTCAAGGCAGGCAGATCACCTGAGGTCAGGAGTTTGAGACCAGCGTGATCAACATGGTGAAACCTCATCTCTACTAACACTACAAAAATTAGCTGGTCATGGTGGCAGGCACCTGTAATCCCAGCTACTCGGGAGGTTGAGGCAGGATTGCTTGAACCCGGGCGGTGGAGATTTCGGTGAGCTGAGATCCCACCACTGCATTCCAGCCTGGGTGACAGAGTGAGACACCATATCAAAAAAAAAAAAAATGCAATTACTTTTAGACCAACCTAATGATTTGGCAGTATCAAAATCTGAAATATGCATTACTTTAAATATAGAGCAATTCTTAACATAAAAATATACATGATTTAAATTGTCACTGATAGCAATTAAATTAAAAATTTATATTTTAGCCATAACATGGAATATAATATATCCTGTTAGAAAATCAGAAAGATAGTCAAGCACAATGTAGAAAACATCGTATGTTGTACATCAGTACACAGTATCTTTTTAATTTTACAAATGGTTATATAACTGTGTGTGTAATCCTGTTTAGTTATGATTTTTCAAAACCATATTTAGAGCATAAACTCATTTTGTTTTTACGCTAATTTCCTCCCACATAACAAAGATGCCACCAGAGATCCACAACTGGGGTAATTGGGTGAATAATTATCTTGCTTGTTTCTATTAACCTTTCTTAAGTGTATGTATAGCTCACATTTATTACAGTGTTTAATATTAAAAGTGTTTTGGTCTTTATTTAAAAGTTTGATGATATTTTTGTGACCAGATATATGCCATAGGAACTTAACTTTGTTTATATCAATTAGCCTACAGTAAAATTGGTTTCATCATACATTGTTTCACTTCAGATTGCAGTACTTAAGAACCTATCAATGACGTTAAGTGAGAACTTACTATACTTTTAGAGTTATAATATAAATCTTATATACTTTTATAGTGGTAGAATTATACTTTTTACTTCATGCTTATATTTGGAATTCTGGACCCGTTCTGTGAGCTAATTCTCTTATTTCTGTTTTAATAATTTTTGGCTCTGTCATTGAGCAGATAATGCAACTGAATTTTTAAAACATAAAAATACTGAATCACACAATCACTCTTGGCTACTATCATCTATATATTAATATAGTATGTGTGTGTGCGTGTACACATGTATGTATACATAATTCAAATATTTTAACTATTTGGTTTTATAATAGACAGATGGCTTCCTTTGGACACAAAAATATTCTAAAATTTCTGCTGCATGCTTCAATGCTTTTTAAGTAATTCCTTGTCATGAGGAAATAAAAGTTTACTACCATTCTCTTTAGAGCTCTGCCAGCCAGCCTGCCTATGCGCATAGATTTAGAGTCAAGAGATCTATTGAATTAGCCATTCCTAAGGGTCAATTTTCAATCTTTGCGTCCCTTCTAATGATTAAGATGATTTCATTAATACCTAAAGGTTTCTCATTTACACAGGGGTACCTCAGAAAACCTGGAGGGTCCTGTTGACAATCACGCAATCTGAAGGCTGAGATAAATGATCCATTGTGTGTCACTGAAGACTTCTAATGCAGGAACTGACAGGCTGTAGGAATTACTGAGCTATTAGATCATCTCAGAGAAAGTGTGATACTCAATGTATGTCTCCTTTTTTCCTCTACAAAAGTGATGATTCATACATAATCAAAGAAATGTCATTTCAACAGTATGGCTGGAATTTTGAAAATCTCTAGCAGCTTGTGTTTTTTTCAGAAGACTAATACATTTTACTTTTTTTTCTTTTCCTTCAGTGGAAGGGGTATATTGACTGTTCCTTTGCTCAGCATTCTTGAACAGAACAGCTCTCTACTTCCCATACTAGATGGAGGTGTGGCAACATACTGAAGTCATTGGCAAAGAAGGAAGACTAATATTGTAAATCATTCCAAAGTGGAGGCACCTCGAGGGAATCTCTGGGGAATTAGCCAAGACTGTGTTGTAGAAGGAAAGGGAACCAGAATATTTACAAGCTGCTCTTAATCAGAAGATGAAAAGAAAAGCAGATATATACGGATGAAAGGAAATGTCAGAAAGTCTGATTTATATTATGAGCAAAACGAATGGCATTGTGTCTTTCTAATAATAATGAAACCTAGACAAAAAGTGGATACGTTTGAAAATCCCCATGTTGAAACTGGAAATACTGTTGCAGTATACCTCAGTAATTAATGGAAAATGAAGATAGACTTAATTTCTCTCACAAAAGATAAAACAATTTATCGATGGCATTGACAAGGGAAGTGGCTTGCTAGGTGTACTGTGATGAAGAAAATATTCTTGCTTTATTTTATTTTCGAAGTGGTTTCTAATTTAAAGAATAGTATTTTTTTTTATCATTTGCCAATAAGGTAGGCTTAAACTATTGTCTACACTGTATCAGGAGAAATGATAACATACACTGGGGTTTAGTACAGTTAATGTGGCCATAAGTACCTTGAGAAGATAATTAACATTAAAGTAGGAGAAAAGAAACTGGTAAGGGTAATTGCCAAAACCCTCATTAGCAAGAATACTAAATATTCAATATAATGAAGAAATAATAAACACAATGCTGGTTCCTATGGAATGGTATATATTTAATTCTATGATGGGAGGACTATTTTGACTGGCAACGTTATAAAATCCTGTTTCCCACTGTGTCCCTTAGCAGTTGGGAATTTTCATCAAGTCCCCGCAGAAGATAATGCTTGGGTTCAATTTTGACACAGATCATTTGGAAGTGTTAGCTTATTTTTAATTTTGATGATTTTCCTTACTTAATAAGCACACTACATAAGAACAAACCTGATTATTCTGCTTTTGAGGGCACTATTTTCATTTATTAACCACCTATGCAATGAAGAATTGAAGATCTATCTATACTAGGGTGACCAACTGTCCCAATTCACGTAGGACTGAGAGGGTTCCCAGGACATGTGACTTTCAGTGCTAAAACTGGAAAAGACCTGGGAAAACTAACAAATTGTTCAGCCTAATCGATAGCCATGGGTCAGAATAGCAAGGTAACAATTAGTATAAACAACTCTATAAGGTAAATGTAGCAGACAAACTAGCTACTTCAATATGAAAAAAGTTTGCTTTATGACCAAATTGTCAAAGAAAGTCTGGTAAGAACTAAGGAACAATGAAAAATTAATCTCTTGTGCCTAGAGAAGAATTGGGAACTTGGACTAAATGCTATTATTGGCAAGAGTTTTGCTTCGCTCTTCACAGTGTGATTCTCATCCAACTCTTTCAAAAGGGTAACCATATTTAATACAATAACTGGAAGTAAAGTGGGTCATAATTATAATCATAATGAGGACACATCTTCTAATGTTCCTCTTGAATGTGTTTAATACAGCCATAAGTTATTTGAAAGAGAGATAAATTCTGTCCTCTACATCTTATGGTACTCTGTGCAGTGTTGTGCAAACTCTTCATCAGACAATCATCATTAAGTCCCCTTTTGTTGAAGACTTGTTTTGTGTCAGTCACTGTGCTAAGCACTTCAACTCTATTACATCATTTAATTCTCATGACACTCTTTTGAGGGATATGGTGGTGCCCTGAAGCCAGCTTGACCCCACTTAAGAGAACTGATTGGATATGTCTCTTCCCATCTCCTTTTTTAGAGATGCCATGTTTTTGGCTTGAAATGGGTCATGGTCCAAGAAGTTACACTATAGAAATTGGAAAAATACTGAAAAATAGGGGATTTCTTGTTTGTTTTGATTAGTTGGATTATTAGCACTACTGGAGACAGGTATCATTACCTTCATTTTCAGACGAGCTATATGAGATTCAAAAAAGCTAAGGAATGTGCCCAAATTCAGTCAGCTAATAAATAATACAGCTGTCTGCATGATTCTAATGTCCACATGTTTTATAACCAGGGTACCTTGCTTATCTCATGAAACCACTAAAATTTATTTTTTTTCTGCAATGTTGTAAAAGTGCTGTCTGTCCTATATGACGGAGAAATCACATCACCATTTATGTCCCTTCAAGCCGGTTTTGATCGGATCAAACCGGATCAGACCGGATCGAACCAGTTTTGACCAGATCAAACCGGATCAAACCAGATCAGTCCGGAGCAAACTGGTTTTGACCGGATCAAACCGGAACAGACCGGTTCAAACCGGATCAGACCGGCTGAAACCAGTTTTGACCGGATCAGACTGGATCAAACCGGATCAGACTGGATAAAAGCGGATCAAACCAGATAAAAGCGGATCAAACCGGATAAGAGCTGATCAGACCGGATCAAATCGGATCAGAGCGGATCACACCGGATCAAACTGGATCAGACTGGTTCAAACCGGTTTTGACCAGATCAAACAGGATCAGACTGGATCAGACCGGATCAAACCGGATCAGACTGGTTCAAACCGGATCAGACTGGTTCAAACCAGTTTTGACCAGATCAAACCGGATCACACTGGTTCAGACCGGATCAAACCGGATCAGACTGGTTCAAACCGGTTTTGACCAGATCAAACAGGATCAGACTGGATCAGACCGGATCAAACCGGATCAGACTGGTTCAAACCGGATCAGACTGGTTCAAACCAGTTTTGACCGGATCAAACCGGATCACACTGGTTCAGACCGGATCAAACCGGATCAGACTGGTTCAAACCGGTTTTGACCAGATCAAACAGGATCAGACTGAATCAGACCGGATCAAACCGGATCAGACTGGTTCAAACCGGATCAGACTGGTTCAAACCAGTTTTGACCAGATCAAACCGGATCACACTGGTTCAGACCGGATCAAACCGGATCACACCGGATCAGACCGCTTCAAACCGGTTTTGACTGGATCAGACCGGATCAAACCAGATCAGACTGGTTCAAACCGGCTTCGACCGGATCAGACAGGATCATCAGACTGGTTCAAACCGGCTTCGACTGGATCAGACAGGATCAAACCGGATCAGACTGGTTCAAGCCGGTTGTGACCGGATCAGACCGGATCAAACCGGATCAGACCGGTTCAAACCGGATCAAACCGGATCAGACCAGATCGAACCAGTTTTGACAGGACCAAACCGCATCAAACCGGATCAGACCAGATCGAACCGGTTTTGACCGGATCAGACCAGATCAAACCGGATCAGACCGGTTGAAACCGGTTTTGACCGGATCGAACCAGTTTTGACCGGATCAAACTGGATCAGACCGGGCAAAAGCGGATCAAACCGGATCAGACCGGTTCAAACCAGATCAGACCAGTTCAAACCGGATCGAACCGGTTTTGACCGGATCAAACCGGATCGAACCGGTTTTGACTGGATCGAACCGGATCAGACCAGATGAAGCTGGATCAGACCGGTTCAAACCGGTTTTGACCGGCTGAAACAGGATCAGACTGGATCAAACCGCATCAGACCGGTTCGAGCCAGTTGTGAACGGAACAGTCCGGATCAAACCGGATCAAACCGGATCAGACTGGATCAGACCGGATCGAACAGGATCAGACCGGATTGGACCGGATCAGAGCGGATCAGACCGGATCAAACCGGATCAGACCAGATCGAACCGGTTGTGACCGGATCAAACCTGTTGTGACCGGATCAAACCGGATCAGACCAGATCAAACCTGTTGTGACCGGACCGGACCAGACCGGATCAAACCGGATCGAACAGGATCAGACCGGATTGGACCGGATCAAAGCGGATCAGACCAGATCAAACCGGATCAGATCAGATCGAACCGGTTGTGACCGGATCAAACCTGTTGTGACCGGATCAAACCGGATCAGACCAGATCAAACCTGTTGTGACTGGATCAAACCGGATCAGACCAGATCAAACCGGATCAGACCAGATCAAACCAGATCAGATCAAACCGGATCAGACCAGATCAAACCAGATCAAACCTGTTGTGACCAGATCAAACTGGATCAGACCGGTTGAAACCGGTTTTGACCGGATCAAACCGGATCAGACAGGGCAAAAGCGGATCAAACCGGATCAAAGCGGATCAGATCGGATCAAACTGGATCAGACCAGATCGAACCGGTTGTGACCGGATCAAACCGGATCAGACCAGATCAAACCTGTTGTGACCGGATCAAACCGGATCAGACCAGATCAAACCGGATCAGACGGGTTGAAACCGGTTTTGACCAGATCGAACCGGTTTTGACCGGATCAAACCGGATCAGACAGGGAAAAAGCAGATCAAACCGGATCAGACCGGTTCAGACCGATCAGACCGGTTCAGACCGGATCAGACCGGTTTCAAACCGGTTTTGACCGGCTGAAACCGGATCAGACTGGATCAAACAGCATCAGACCGGTTCAAGCTGATTGTGACTGGAGCAGACCAGATCAAACCAGATCAGACTGGATCAAACCGGATCGAACAAGATCAGAATGGATTGGACCGGATCAAACCGGATCAGACCGGTTCAGACCGGATCAGACTGGTTCAAACCGGTTTGGACCGGATCGAACCGGATCAGACCGGTTCAAACCGGTTTTGACCGGCTGAAACCAGATCAGACTGGATCAAACCGCATCAGACCAGTTCAAGCCGGTTGTGAACGGAACAGTCCAGATCAAACCAGATCAAACCGGATCAGACCGGATCAGACCGGATCAAACTGGTTTTGACGGGATCAAACCGCATCAAACCGGATCAGACCGGAATGAACAGGTTTTGACTGGCTCAAACCGGATCAGACCAGATCAAACCGGATCAGACCGGTTGAAACCGGTTTTGACCAGATCGAACCGGTTTTGACCGGATCAAACTGGATCAGACAGGGCAAAAGCAGATCAAACCGGATCAGACCGGATCAGACCGGTTCAAACCGGTTTTGACTGGATCAGACTGCATCAAACCGGTTTTGACCAGATCGAACCGGATCAGACCGGATGAAGCCGGATCAGACCGGTTCAAACCTGTTTTGACCGGCTGAAACCGGATCAGAGTGGATCAAACCGCATCAGACCGGTTCAAGCTGGTTGTGACCGGAACAGACCGGATCAAACCGGATCAAAGTGGTTGTGACCGGATCGGACCAGATCAATCTGGATCAGACCGCATCAAACTGGATCAGACTGGATCAGACCGGATCAAACTGGATCAGACTGGTTCAAGCCGGTTGTGACCGGATCAGACCGGATCAGACCGGATCACACCGGATCAAACTGGATCAGACTGTATCAATCCGGATCAGACCGAATGAAAGCGGATCAGACTGGTTCAAACCGGTTTTGACCGAATCAGACCGGTTCAAACCGGTTCTGACTGGATCAAACCAGTTTTGACTGGATCAAACCGGATCAGACTGGATGAAACCGGATCAGACCGGTTAAAACCGGTTTTGACCGGCTCAGACCGGATCAAACCGGATGAGACCAGATAAAAGCAGATCAAACCGGATCAGACCGGTTCAGACCGTATCAGACTGGATCGAGCCGGTTCAAGCAGGTTGTGACCGGATCAAACTGGATCAAACCGGATCAGACCGGATGAAACCGCATCAGACCGGTTCAAACCGGATCAAACCGGATCAGACCAGATCAAACTGGATCAAACTGCTTCAAACCGGTTTTGACCAGATCAAACCGGATCAGACCGGATCGAACCGGTTTTGACCGGATCAGTCCGGAGCAAACCGGTTTTGACCGGATCAAACTGGATCAGTCCGGAGCAAACCGGTTTTGACCGGATCAAACCGGAACAGACCAGTTCAAACCGGATCAGATCGGCTGAAACCGGTTTTGACCGGATCAGACCGGATCAAACCGGATCAGACCGGATAAAAGCGGATCAAACCGGATCAGAGCTGATCAGACCGGATCAAACCGGATCAGAGCGGATCAGACCGGATCAGACCGGATCAAACTGGATCAGACCGGTTTTGACCGGACCAGACCGGATCAGACCGGATAAAAGCGGATCTGACCAGATCAAACAGGATGAAACTGGATCAGACCGGATTGGACCGGTTCAGACTGGATCAGACCGGATCAAACCGGATCAGACCGGTTCAAACCAGTTTTGATTGGACCAGACCGGATCAAAACGGATCAGACCAGATAAAAGCGGATCAAACCGGACGAAACCGGATCAGACCGGTTCAAACCGGTTTTGACCGAATCAGACCTGTTCAAACCGGTTTTGACCAGATCAAACTGGTTTTGATCGGATCAAACCAGATCAGACAGGATAAAGCGGATCAAACCGGTTCAGACCGTTTCAGACCAGATCAGACCGGTTAAAACCGGTTTTGACCGGATCAGACCGGATCAAACCGGATCAGACCGGATCAAACCGGATCAAACCTGATCAGACCGGTTCAAACCGGTTCTGACCGGATCGAACTGGTTTTGACCGGATCAAACCAGATCAGACCGGATGCAACTGGATCAGACCGGTTAAAACCGGTTTTGACCAGCTCAGACCGGATCAAACCGGATCAGACCGGATAAAAGCGGATCAAACCGGATCAGACCGGTTCAGACCGTATCAGACTGGATCGAGCCGGGCCAGACCGGATCAAACCGGATGAGACCGGATAAAAGCGGAACAGACCGGATCAGACCGGTTGTATATTCTACTACTTTGTACCAAAATAAATTTAAATTAGCTTAAAAGGTTAAAAAAAAAAAGCCAAAAGTTAAAATGATAGGTTCTGAAGTAAGTGTATTTTACTTTTATTTATTTGTAAAGTTTCTCCTCAATAATAAATAATTTAGAAGTGCATTTATACACTAATATATTTATTATGCTGAATTCACTATGCATTAAATTAAGAATATAACAAATATGGGCCAGGCTCAGTGGCTCACGCCTGTAATCCCAGCACTCTGGAAGGCCGAGGCTGGTGGATCACGAGGTCAGGAGATCAAGACCATCCTGGCTAACACGGTGAAACCCTGTCTCTCCTAAAAATACAAAAAAATTAGCCAGGCTTGGTGGCGGGCGCCTGTGGTCCCAGCTACTCTGGAGGCTGAGGCAGGAGAATGGTGTGAACCTGGGAGGAAGCGCTTGCAGGGAGCCGAGATCTGGCCACTGTTGCCAGAAGAAGCGATGCTTCCTAGTCTATATAAGAGATACTTGATTTTCTACCCAATTTGTTTATATCCTTTTTTTTGTAATGGAATCATACTCTTATTTCCTCATTACAATTTCTTTGGTCTCTTTTTTATAAAATATATTTCTCTGCTGAGCATTCTTATTCTTTTATTCATACAAGAATATTTTTCTTCAAATCACGAGATATTTTAAAGTCTTTCTGTGCTAATTAAAAACTGTTATATGTTGACATTGATTACCACTAAATATCTTTTTTAAAGAATGAGTCTTGCTTTTCTGCTTTTTAAAAATTTTTGAATAATTCTGTTTTGTCTTCTAGATATTGTGAATATTACTTTGTGAAGATTATGGATTCTGTCATATTTCCCTGGACAGGATTGATTTTTGTTGTTTTAGTCATCAATTAGCTAGGTTGGTATTAAATTGCAAACTATCCTTTGATGGCAGTTCAAATCTCAGTTCGGTGCTTTATTCCTGGCTTGGATGTTTAAAAATGTTCACACAAAATGCATGGTTTAGAAGCCAGCCAGGGATTGGAGAATACATTATCCATAGAACTTAGGACTCCCTAGGTGTAACTCCCAATTTTTCTGGGAGTTTTCCCTTACTTTCCAGCAGTTGTGATTGTCCAAAATGAGAAAGACTGCAGACTTTTATTAGAGATTTAGTCAGCACATATGGCAGAGTCTAAAAACCCTCAAGCTAGCAACTGCAAAATTGAGCAATTGCTCCTTTATCCAAAGGTTGACTTCTCTGCCTAAGTTTTTTCACCTTCCTGTGCCTTCAATAGTTTTTCTTTGTTTCACTTCACTTTTTTGCTTATGTAGGGATACATTTCTATCATTTTAACTTTGTATTTAACTTTGTATTACTTGTATCACTTCTATGGCATATTAACATTATTCTTGAGTTACAAGTAACATAAATACAACTCAGCTTATCTTAAAACAGGGAAATGAATGGCTTACAATACTGAAATATTCCAGGAATAACCTCAAGAACAGCTGGATTATGATGTTCAAACAATATCACCAGGAATTTGTCCTTCTTACATATATTATAACCTGGTTCTGATTCTTCATGGGCTTTGTTCTGAAGGACTCTCCTATATGGTTCTCAAAGTTCCAGGCTTATGTGCTACAACATTAAGGACATCAGCAGAATGAGGCTTGCACCAGATGGTTCCAAGAAGTTTTAGAACCAACTTTTATTTTTTGGTTGATTGATTGACCCATTCCTAAACTAATCCTTATGACTGTAATCAATCAAAGGTAGATCTACTGTTTGATCTCCGGAACTGAGTGGTGAGTTCAGCCCCATGTAAGCCACATAGACTGGGGTTGTCTCTAAAGAAAAACTAAAGTAGCCATACTAAATGAAAGAGAGGTTGGTAGAGTCAAGCAGAATCTCTCTGATGACACAGACAAGGAGAGAAAAGCATGTCAGGTTGAAAGAGGTAGAATGACCAATAACAGATGGTGACAAAAGCAAGCCCTTGTTCATTGTCAGCTTTCTCCTTAGTCCTCTTAAGAGCTGAGCCCAGGGCCTCCTCTTGAGTGCATTTCCATTCTCTGACTCTTTTCATTAGTATTCTCATCTGTCTTCTCTTACCAACAGGGTCAGGAATTTAGTTCTGTTTCATTTTATCAGCATAATCAAATAATTTTCCTTATGCATGCCAAAACAGCTAGGGACATATATCCAACAAAAACTTCCCTTGTAAAAGATTCTGAAGATGTGCAACACTCTTGTCACCAACAATGAAAATATACCAAGAAAATAAAACAAAAGCAATAAAAGTATACTAAGAACACAAAACAAAATCTCCAAGGCAAAAAAAATCATGAATACAAACATTTTGTACACAGGAGTACATAATTTCCAAAAATAATTCTTTAAGTTTACAATATGATTTTTGTTCCTCATATAATTCATACAGATATGTAAACAGAATATATAATTTTACTAGTTTGTGGTAAAAATAAATTAACATATATTTTCATGTGTGCATTATAATGGCTCTCAGACCTCAAATCCTAGTCACCAGGGAGTCCATTATTTCACTTAGGTTAAACTTGCCTTGATATTGTGCATTCAGAAAGTATCTGCAATATTTGTTTCCTTTAACATTCAGTGAGCTCACTTCTAATACTATTATTGATTATTTTCTCTCTACTAATAATCTCTAAATAAAGAAAGCCTTTAATTGTTTTTACTAGTCTTTGAAAGTGTTATTTTTCTTCTTTTATGTAGATAAAGCCACTTCACAGCTGCAGGTTGATGTCCAGTAGACTGTTCAGTCCCTCATTTTCTAATTTACCACTCATCTATATAATAGTCCATCATATACAAAGGCCTGTTGAAAGAAGTAAAAATGCTGGCTTTGTTCTTCCTACTATAGGAAATTGTCTATTAAAGAGAAGATTCCCTTGAAATTTTACGTTAGAGAAAATAGACATTTATTTTCTGCTTCCAGATGCCTCCTTTGTAAATAGAGGCAGAATTCTAAAGGAGGATTTGGGAATTACGGTCTGTTGTCTCATCCATACATCTTCTAATAGATGTGGTTTCTACTTCTCCCATAAACAAGACCATCACCCTATACGAACCACTGGCGCCATACTTCACAATGTCAACTGGCCTTTATTATTTTCTCAAATCATTGAGAAAAAATAAAAGCCCTAAGTTATGATTGGGGAAGACATATTAAGCCAAAGTGTAAACTCCGTTTCAAAAGATAGGCTACTTTAATCATTTAAATAAATGAATAAACTATAGAGAATTTTATTCTACTTGTCCATTTATCACTATATGAGAATTAGCAAAACTCTACCTAATGGTGTATGTTGGGTGTGTGTGAGTGTGTGTGTGCGTGCGTGTGTGTACTTATTCATATAATCATATAGATAGATTTATATAATATGTATCATATTACTTTGTACTTAGTGAGAGCATTTACAAAGTCTTACATCAGCAATTTATTCATCTATCTTGGCAGTACTGTTAATTGCACCATTATACTAATTGTTTATGTATAACCCAGCCTTCAAACAAGCTTCATTTAAAATTGGCAGTGCTAACTTACACCTGCAAAAAGGTGAGTATTTTTCTCCTTACTTGAGAATATAGGAGGCTGTTTCTCATCACATAACATGTGCCTAAGGAATAATATTTTTGTTCTCTGTGATTATTATGCAAAGCCAGAAGGCACACTTTTGTATTAGAAGAAATTTGCTGAAGAATGTTAGGGAAAATGATGACTCTTACAAAGTAACTACATGCTGGACAGGATGTTTATTTAAAACATTTGTTTGAATATATATGAGGCACAGTAAATAAGATTACAGAATGATCTTGCTTTTAAATTAATCATTTCATTACTTTCATAGCATTCACCAACATGAATATACAATATCCTTATCTTTATTAAAATATTTTATTAATGGAGACTGTATGTTCTTACTTTGCATAAAATGAATAGAAAACATTATTTATGATAATTGCATTCATACAGCTTGTTTAAATGGCATACATTAAGTAATTTAGATATGTGGGGTAATCTAATTCTAGCACACAAAGTGTAATGGCTAATGTATTAACTAGCATCAATCCCTACTGATCAAAGATGAAGCAGTATTCAATCATTTGGTAGCCTTGAATTTATACCATCACTTTCAATGTGACAGTTTTCCTTCCTATCCCAACACCAAGGTCATGTTAAAGCTCCTCACCAGAACATAAGCTCTGTGAGGGCAGGGACCCATCTCACCTGTTCATGTTTATATCCAGAATACGTTATGAACGTTACCTGGTTTAATGCATATCAGTTTAATAAATAAGTGAGTTTAAAAATTCATTTTTTCTTAGAATTGCAAGTGTGAACATGTGTATGAATAAAAGAGAAGGAGATACTGTGTATAGGCTGAGACTCCACTTCTTTTAACATTATAAGCCATTGTGACCTCAGATGTTCTGAGAAATCTGGGTTTCTTATAATAATTTTTGATACATAAGCAGAATATGTATGAGGAAAAAAAGAATTTTTGACGTGATAATTTCGAATGATAAATTCTGATGCCTGTTCATTGAATAGCTATGTCTTCCCAGAGTTCTCATCAACAGAGTGTTTACTGAACATCTGTTGTGTGCCTGCAGGGATTCTGGGAGGAACTGTGAATGTAAGGGGGGAAAGCTTGCATGGTATCTCATTTTTGTATAGTATGATAAATAAAGATTGTCTTAAACTTATGCTTCAGCATGTGGAATATAATAAGGTTTCTCTTCAAATAATCTGATCAATCTTTTATTCTTTAATTCATAGTATCCCCCCTCCATTTTTCTCCCTTTTTCTCCTTTTTTCCTTCTTGCCTAAAAAAATGTTATAACAAGCAAGTAGTAACATTTAAAGTCATTTCCTAAGGAGTTAAAAAAAAGTTTGTGAGAATTATCACCATTAGATTTGGGTTTTTCCACTCCATTAGTTAATTTTCTTTTTCAGGCCACTAAATAATTAACAGAATAATAAGTGATATAGAAGAGATGTTGGCATCTTGATCTCATCTCCACCCTTTGTCTTATCAATGCTATCCTCTACTGTTTAGTATTACAGTGGAGGTAAACCTAGCTACAAAGTACTCCCTTTCTGTTCATAAAACTCAATCAGTGCAATAAAGGAAATGAATACTCTTGGGAAGAAACCAAGATATACTTACTGTTCATTCTGATTATGCCTTTAAGATATAGAAATTGCTAAAAAAATAAAACCACCACCAACAACAACATAGATGCGTTTTTGCCATCAAGTTGTCTAGATAAGAAAGGGTTCAGACTCAGTAGAGCTTCTGACTATGTTGACCTGAATGGAGAAAATAGATGCACAGATCATAAATTAATGCCTGGAAACAGCCTGTGAACTTTTGCCAGCAACAGCTAATTTGCAACAATGGGGTTTCGTGAAAATGACAGTTTCGGTCGGCATGGGGAGGTGAGTAGAGCCATTTGAGAGGATGGAGAGGATGGTGCCTGCCAATAGATGTTGGCAGGGGATTGCCAACCTGCTGAGTACCAGGACTCATCAGCATATTCCATGTTATGAGCACAGACATTCTCTTTAAAAACATAAGCCATGAGAGGGCAATGTGGCTGCAGACTGCAGAGAATGCAGGTGGATTACACATCTACTTAGAATTGTGGAAACTGGGTAATGGGAATATAAAGAAGCCAGATACAAAGAGAAAAAGGTAAAAGGGCAGAAGTAAATTTACAAGAAATACCAGTATAAGATTTTATTTTGTATTTTCTTTTAGTTTTATTTTATTTTAAGTTATGGGATACATGTGCAGAACATGTAGGACTGTTACATAGGTAAACGTGTGCCATGGTGGGTTGCTACAACACTTAGGTATTAAGTCTCACATGCATTAGCTATTTATCCTGATGCTCTTTCTTCCCTCCTGCTCTGACAGGCCCCAGTGTGTGTTGTTCCCCTTCCTCTGTCTGTGTGTTCTCATGATTCAGCTCCCACTTACAAGTAAGGACATGCGGCATTTGGTTTTCTGTCCCTGTATTAGTTTGCTGAGGATAATGGCTTCCAGCTCCATCCATGTCCCTACAAGGATATGATCTCATTCCTTTTTATGGCTGCATAGTATTCCATGGTGTATATGTACTATATTTTCTTTATCCAGTCTATCTTTGATGGGCATTTGGGTCGATTCTACGTCTTTGCTATTATGAATAGTACTGCAACGAACACACATGTACATGTATTTTTATAATAGAATGATGTCTATTCCTTTGGGCATATACCTAGTAATGGGATTGCTGTGTCAAATGCTAAGCATTTTAAATAATATTTTTTTAAATTAGTAAAGTAATGTATTCAGTGCAAAAAAAGAAAACAATAAATACAGTCCCATACTACATAACAACATTTTGGTTAGCAACAAACTCAATATACTATAGTGGTCCCATAAAATTATAATGGACCTAAAAAATTCCTACAGCCAAATGATGTAGTGCGATGCCTTATTCATGTGGTGATGCTGGTATAAACAAACCTACTGAACTGCCAGTCACATAAAATGTTAAAAATTTAAAGATAACAAAATGTTTATAGGAAAAGAATACTATATAAAGTAAAAAGTTTCAGTAAGCTAAGGTTAATTTATTATTGAAGAAAGAAAAATGTTTTTCATAAATTTAGTGTAACTTAAGTGTACAAAATTTATAAAGTCTACAATGGTGTACAGTAATGTCCTAGGCTTTCACATTCAATCACTACTCACTCATTTAATCATTCAGAGAGTCTTCCAATGCTTTCTCCATTAATGGTAAATGCCCTATACAGGAGTACCATGTTTAACCTTTTATATCCTATTTTTATGAACCTCTTCTACCTTTAGATACCCAAGTACTTATGATTGTGTTATAGTTGCCTATCATTTTGCTGTAATTGCCTATAGTATAATTGCCTACCTGTGCAGGTTTGTGGCCAAGGAGCAAGAGGCTATCCATGTAGCCTAGATATATAGTAGTCCATATCACCTAGTTTTGTGTAAGTACATGCTATGACATCTGGGCAACGATGAAATAGCCTAAGGATGCATTACTTAAAACATATTCCCGTCATTAACTGATGTATGACTGTAATGTTAGAAAATAAAGAAAACCATGAATACAATAAAAATAACTCTAATCACCCCTGAGTAGTACTGTTAAAACTTCATTATGAATTTTTTTCTGGCATTTTTAGCTAAAGAATGTAAAATAATGTTAAAAAAAAAAAGAAGTAACAAGATTTATGTTGGTCTAATCTATTGTAATGAAAATAATATTAATTTTTCTTACAAGCAACTAATTTATAAATTACACAAATTGCAACAAACTACCAAAAATGTTATGAATGCCTCCTATTAACCTATGCTTTTACCTATATAATAGCAAATAGATTATTGAGAATAGTTACCAATGTGTATATATTGATAGAAAATAATGAGGCTATAAACTATTTCTATCCTAATCATATTACATTAAACTCCTCTGCTTCAAAATATAATACTTGTGAAGAGGTGTTATATGTCACAAGAAAACCTTTCAGTTGTTCATTAAATAGTCTGACTGAATCTTATGCTTGTCATACTTCTTGTTCAGTATTAGAATATAAGTAGTAATACATAATAAGTTATAATGGAATAAAATGTTAGCGCAGTAAGTGATGAATTTTCCCACTTTGGGCTTTGTGGAATTTCTCCACCTGTGTCAATCTTATCTCTCAGCCTAGGAATTACAGTAATAAATTTCTCCAAAAATTTTACTTGTAGAGCTAGTGACACCCACCTGCCTTCCAGTCCTTCCTTTCCCAAACCAAGAATAGGAATGGTACTGTATCTAAGCAGGGATGAAGAAAGGTTAGTGAAAAAGTAAGGGAAGCTAGACTCTGGGGGTTTGCAGAGATAGAATAAAGCTGTGCAGGGGTAACTGCACGGGATGCTGAAAGTGGATGGAAGTGGGAGGTGATCTCTCCACATCCTCTAGGACTCAGAATGTTTTGGAGAAAACAAAACAAATTCTCCAGTTTTTCCAATAAAGTGTCAGACCTTAGTTGAAAGAAAGAAGCAGTTAAGAAGTTTAAGGATAAGATGAGAGCGAACTACAGAAACAGCAAGGATTTTGAAGCCTGGGAACCCCTATAGATATCAGATTGAAAACGTGTCCTCTACATCTTCAGAGGAGCAGACTCTATGGATTCTCATAAGAGAGGATGACCTCATATCTACCCACCCTGCACCTCAACTGATTTCCTAATGGTGTGTAGACTCCTTTGAACTTACTCAAATTAACTAGAGTAGGTTTTTCTGTAATGCAATAGAATATGGCTTAAGATCATTTTAAAACCCAGTTACAAAAAAGAAAACTTTGCTCTTTTAAGTATTCAAACTCAAAAAATATGTACAGCTTTTTCTAGTATATTTTCGTTTGCTAGTTACATTTTCAATTAACCTCACAATAACTCCATATTTTAGGTATTATTGGCTTCCACTTTTCATTCATTCACCATAAAAATGCATTAGGTGATATTAGAAGCTCAAATCTGTACTAGCTTCTAGACACCCCTTGTTGTAACAGACACCTCTTGTGCCTCACCTAATATTTGCTGGACCCAAATTAACTTCACCCATATTTATGGCTACCAAGTTCAAGATGGTGCAACCTGACAAACACTTAAACCTCAGTGATTACGGATACCTCTCATTTATGCATGTTTAATCTGAAAATGTGGGGAAGTCATCTTTATGCCATGAGGTGACTCTTGACTAAAGGTGCCTGTAAGCTAATGAATAGATATTCCACATTTTGCTCCCTTAAATAGACAATTCAGAAGTATGTGGTTTGTTGTTTCTTAAAATCTCTTGGCATGACTGAGCCTCAATTATTCACAGCAGTTAGCAACTCAACAAAGAATCTCAGCATGGGCTTTCTCATCTTCTCTGTGCCCCTGGTCATTATTTCCCAAACCAACTATCTATGCATAAGTATGAGAATGTCTGTATCCTGGGTGTACAGCACTATGGTACTAATTTAACAGAACAGGTAGAACTCATTGTCTTAGTTCATGCAGGCTGCTATAATAAAATCCATATACTGAGTGACTTATATCCAACAGAAATTCATTTCTCATAGTTCTGCAGTTTGGAAAGTCTAAGATCAAGGTACTGGCAGTGTCGGTGTATGGTGAGGGCCAATTTTTTCCACTGTAACTTCACATGGTAGAAAGGATGGGTGTCACTTTTGTGCCTCTTTTTTAAGGGCAGTGATCCCAATCATGAGGGCTTCATCCACATGCCATTATGACCTCCCAAAGGCACCACATCTTAATGCCATCATCTTGGGGATTAGAATTTTAGCATATGAATTTTTAGGGAATATAAACATTCGGACCATAGCACTCATGGAAACTAATGATTCATGTGGGAAAAACACTTGATAGAAAAGATACTATATTGAAGTTGCTTTTTTAAGACTAGATAACTAATGAGAAGTGCAGCTAGCATTGAAATCAGTACTACACATTTTCAAAGTATGTTATTTCTGCTGTAAAATGGAAACCAACAATTTATAGTGTTATAGTTTATGTTGTAGTGTTAAGAACCATAGAGACTATTTAAACTTAAGTATTTCCCTTATTAAATGCAGTATTGGTTTTTTAAAAATAGGCAATGATATGAAAAGAATGAGAGAAATGAGACATTATATGAAATGATTCAGATTGAGACGTTTAGTAGCAGATTCAAAGAAAAGACATTCAAGCCAAGAACCACAAGAAGAAAGTGTGGGAAAGTAAAAGCAAAAATAATAAGTTTTGTTTTATTAGCAGAGAAGATGAAGTGAATGAGAAAGACACAAAATAATTCATGTAAACCACTTGGCTTCTCAAATCTGAATAACGTAATTTATTTCCATTCAAAAATCCAAAATGAAAACATCAGAAAAAAATGAAATTACAAAAATAACTTGTCTGAAGATTTCTACTACAACTTCAGAATCATGGCTGTCTATTGTATTTTTTCTGTTACACAGTTGCAGACATTTTATTAGAGTCCCTACAGAAATTATATTTTTCAAAAACAATGTAGCTGGTCTTTAGTTATATGTGTTTGAATTTCAACCTCATTAACCTTGTACAGTGATATTCTTAAACGTGGGCTCTATTTATAATGCCCTTTTCTTACAGTCAAGTGTTCATTTTAAGCAGCATTATCATAATTGGAGAAAAATATTAAATTAGTTGTTAATATCTTGTTGCAGGAAATTTAAAATGCCTTACACAGAGTTTTAGAGTTTTCTCAAATGCCCTGTGGTCATAATGGAAAACCTAATGAATATGATCAGGCAGTAGCTGGATGGGCTCAAGTGTTCCTACCCGGTTTCAACCCCAGGAGTTGTCCTTGAGTATGTTGCCTTGGCTCCCTGGTAAGATATCATTCTTAGATATGTATTTTATTAAAACAATTAAGAAACAGAAAATTAAAATGATAGTACCAATGAAGAGAAATGTAGGCTATTTGAATTTAAAATAATTGACACAAAAGTATAAACCTAAATGTGCTTGAAATTTTAAATCTTTAGCTTGAATCAAAAGTAACCAGACTTAAGGAGGCTGAATATAGGTTCAGTGCTGAAAGAATAAGCACAATCAAATAAAAAAAAAGATATTCTAGAAACATATGGTTGACCATTCTATCTAGAAGAGAAGTAGGAAGTAGGATGTTTCATTGTTTTAAGCACTGGGATTTTAGCAAATTTCTTTAACAATTATTTGTCGAGCAGCTGCTTTGTGCCAAGCACTTTCTGATAAATAGGACTATACCAGTGAACAAAATGCCCCTTGGATCATACATTTCAGTAGAGAATAGGAAGCAACACTAAAAAACAAAATAAATAAGTAAATTATACATTAGGTTGACTCATAATTTCCTATGGCTGTTGTAACAATTTATCAAAAATTTGGTGGCTTAAAGGAATAAAGATTTCTTCTCTTATAGTTTGGAAGGCCAGACATCAGACACAAGACTGTAGGGAACAATCTGCCTCCTTGTCTTTTCTAGTTTATAGAGGCCAGCTGCATTCCTTAACTGGTAACACCCTCCTCACATCATTCCAACCAGTTTCTTTCATCATCACATCTTCTCCTTTTCTTTATTAAAATATCTTTTTGCCTCCCTGTTATAAGTCCACATGTGATTACACTTGGGGCCCTGCATACATGGATAAACCAGAATAATTTCCCCATCTCAAGACCCTTTATTTAATTACATCTACAAAGTACCTTTTGCCATATAAAGTAACACTCACAGATTTAAAGAAGTAGGGCCTGGTTGTAGTCAGAGGCCATTATTCAGTCTATTATCGAGTGATTAATGCAATAGAAAAAAAAAACGTCATGTAGGATGAGAGGCTGAGAAAATCCTTGAGGTGCTACTTTTTAATAGTCATCAGTGTAAAGCCCATTGAGTGTGTGATGGTCGACAAACAATTAAGGCAGATACGAAGCTATGTGAATATCCAAGCCAGAGCACTATAAGCAGAGGCAACAGCCATTTAGAAAAGATGTGTTGATGTGGCTAAAGTTCAATCAGGCAATGGAAAAAAAGTGGAGGTTAAGTCAGAGAGTAACTGGAATAGTTATGTGAGACCTTGCAAGGAATTAGGCTATTACTTAAGTGAATGGGGGGCTATTTCAGGTTTCGGGGCAGAGAAATGACATGATATAACTTACAGCAGGATCACTCTGGCTGTTGTGTTGGGAGTGTCCTAAAAAGGGTAAAAGGGAGAAGAGGAAGACTGGTTAGATATTGCAGAAATCTGAGAAAGAAATTATAGCTGGAACAACAGGAGCAGCAGTGAAGTGGGAGAAATACTCAGACTCCAAATTTGTTTTGAAGGTAAGGTCAACGTGATTTGTTGGCAGATTTACATGTAGTATAAGAGAGAAACTGAGCAGTAAATATGACTCCAGAATTTGAACTAAGCCTTAGAAAAGACTATTGAAGGGCGAACTTAAGAATAAAGTCAGGAATTCACTTTTGAATGTGTTAGTTTGAAATTTCTAGTAGGCAACCAAGTAGAAATGTAGTCACTACATGATCAGGCTGCAGGGAAAGCAGTATTCTCAGAGGAGAATCATGCTTTCAGGGGTTTCAGAGAAGCAGAGGAGTACATAATAAGGAATTAGGGCAATAATGGTCCATACATTTCAGAGGACATAGTGGATGGGTTTCACAATTTGAGGCGGGACTGAAGAAGAGGAGAAAGTTGAGAATATGCTGATCCTTAGACAGTATAAAGTCCAGGAGGTTAGGTGTTACCTGGAGGTGACTTTTGAACTCTTATGGGGAAGAAGCCGACTTAAAGGATGCGTTGATGGGGTTTAGATAGGATAATTGTTCTTAAATACTTTTAGGAGTAAAGAGGGCACTTGTCATAATTCCTGAGACAACAAGCTTAAATGGAGACTGTCTCAAGCAAGTTGAAACCCATGTTCTTCCTAGGTTGAGGATATCTGGGAATGTCAGCTGTTATTATGAATGCATTGGACCCTGGTGATGGGTAAATGGTCTTAGGAGGAGTGGTCATGGTCCCAGAACGCAAGACACACTTCTTGAAAGTATTTTTTACTTTTAATTATTATGGATTCATAATAGTTGTATATCAAGACACATTCCTGTCTCTTGGAGGGTGGGGCAGATTTGTTAGAAGGTTCCTATTTGATCTGTGCCACTTAAACTGAGGAAGGCTGGGGAAGTCTGGTTTTAATCCCCAGTGCATGGTGATAGGTGTTGATCTCTGTCTAATAGGTTCTTGGAGAAAAAATGACTCCCTCTTGAAAATAAGTAATGAAGTTGAGAACATTGAGGGAATCAGATTATAGTCTGCTGAACTTGAGTCCTCTCTGAATCCCCATAAATATAAGGTGGAAGGCCTGAGGGAAATATGGTCTTAGCTCTAGAGTGCAGGCTCATGAGGAATGAATTTTCTCTGGGAATATTTATCTATCATTAGACTCTTGCATATTATTACATGCTGTTTTATGATCTACTTTATCCTAATCTGTTATTCAAAGTATACACTAACTTCTTAATTTCAATGACTACATATCTTATTTCTAGACATTCCACTAGGTACTTTTCCAAATCTTTTTACATTTTCATAATGAGTTTTATTTTCATTATAGCTTATATTTCTTTTTCATATCTTTTTTTTCTTTATTAGTTTTTGGGCACTGTCGGGTTATTCTATTATTCAAGTTGTTGGGGTGACTGAGTGCCAATCCTTCTATCTATTTTGTCTCCCACTGACTTTCTTGAGAGTATATTGATCCCATTGTTTTCTTAATTTTTAATTTTGGCTCATTAGCAGCTGATTTTAGTGCAAACGTGTGTTTGGGAGCTAAGGAAGCATATTGGACCTGAGAAAAATTAGTTGTTTCATGTCGTTTTCCTGTGAGATTCACAGGTGACCTGAGATGAGGCAATGTCCTTGAGCAACATTTTACATTTGTTTCTACAGGGCATCTCAGAAGACCTTGGGCTTGGTCCTGTTTCCCTACTGGTGCTACTTTTTAGGCTTAAGATTCCCTCAAGATATTCTAAGTTCTGAGTCCACCATACCTTGTAGTTCAGGCTTGTTTTCAGTGGCTTATATCTTCAGCCTAGAATGGAGAAGAAACACTTCCCTGGCACTATCCTGAACCTGTAAGAAGTGCTTCGGTAGTTCTTTATTCTGTAGTCCCTGCATGGTATTACTTGCAGTGTTCTGGATCAATGTGAGGATTTCAATTCCATTGCTCACCCTTCCAGACCATGGACAAGCCTACAGTCCTTGTGTAGGCATCAAAGTTCTAAGCTCTATATACAAATGTCAACATCTGAGCCACACTTCCTATGGGTTCCTACACTGCCTATTCTACCCACAGTTTCCCTCTTCATTTCAAGCAATTGGTACTTCTTTTATTTTATAAACACAGTTACAAATTTACTATTTTATATTTGTAGGTGTGCACAAACACACATACAAACACACATTCTTATTTTTTTTCTTTTAACTGAGAAAGTGAAAAGTAGCTCGATTTGCCAACTTGGTGAAACTAGAATTTCTCCCCACTTCTTTGTTCATTTTTAATTGTATTTCCCTTTTTGAATGTAGGTGGCAGAGAATGATTTGTTTAAACATATTAAACATAATGAAAGCCTGCCTTTTATTACTTAATGATTGTTTTTACCTACTTTGTGTTTCTTTGATTTCATTAATATTGTTTCAATGATTTCTAACCCCTTAAAGAGTGTTCTTGTATGCAAGTGTTTTCAAGATAATATTTTTGAACAAAGTAAATATTTCTTCTATGGGAAATACCAACATAATAGTCTCATTATTTGATAATTATATGAACACTCAATAAATCTCTATATGAAACATAATTAGAACACTTTTTTCCACAAATTCTCAGGAAACATACTTTTTAAGCAATTAGATTATATTAGATTTCTTGGAAAATGAACCATTATTTAAAACTACTCAGAATATTTTTTTCAAAGAGTAAAATTAAGAAAACTCTTGTGGGGAAAATGATTGTATTATTAAGTATAATAACAAAATACTTAGTCTCTGTTTCTTAATTATATCAATTCAATTTCTTAATGATATTAATATTAGTAGCTTGTATCAAAATAGATACAATGAAAAACAATGTTAAATCTTATTGAAAGTAAATGGCCATGATACAAAGCCCTCCTTAAAAAGAGAATTATCTGTGTAATAGTCAGCATGAAAATAATATGCTTTGGGTATTTTTTAAAATTCCCGTTAATAATAGATTTGTTAAAGTTGCATTTGATTTTGAAAAGTAGAATACATTTAAATTTTTAACTCACTAATTTGAGTGTATTATAAAAATATTTGACATAGATTTTTATATTTTGAGTCCTCTAACAAATTGTACAAACCTAAACCAATATAAGTTTTTTTAAAAAACATTATTTGACTACTAAGACCACAGTCAGAAATCAGTGTGATAACGTAGAAGAGAAGAGAACATTGTAAGTCAGAATACATGAGGGAAGTCGCATGGGGAGAGGAAAAATATCACAGTACCTTAAAAACTTATTTGAATATGGCATACAATTTAAAAAGAACACTACAATTTCAAAAAAAAAAAAAAAAAACCCCACATGTGACGATGGAAATGTACAATCAACCAACAAGGCACTCGAATTTGGTAATACTATGGTATACGTATATCTCTTTATGAAGACTATGGAGATTATAAACTATAACCATCAACACCATCATTTTCTCACTATTGTATTCATTAGCATTGTCATTAATAAAGGAGCAGGAATTTGGAGTAGAAAGAGCACTGCACACACTCATTTCCCAAAATCCCACTTCAGGTTCTGGTTCTACTCACTTATTAACTAGGTGGTATTGGATTAAGCCCATATAACCTTAGCATTCTTTGCTTTCTAAAAATGAGTGATAATAATGCCTGCCTTGCTAAATTCACAATGTTATAAGAATTTTTTAAATGCATTTTATTATAAAAATGCACTTTGAAAACATGATACGTTTTTATTTAAAAAAAAAAAAAAAAAAAAAAACAGTAAGAATAGAATTTCCTTAGTATGCCCAAACTGATTTTTATGCTGGAACAACTGCAGAGGATAAAATTTCTTCCTTTCACAATGGATCTAAAATGTAACCCCACTTTTTACTAGTTTAAACACAATCTTGATTCTTTTTGACTATAAATATAAAGCAGGCTCATTTGGCATATGCATTATTTCATCACTATATATAAAGGCATCCTTTGGACAAAGCTATATTATTTGCTTCATTTGTAGCAGCAAACTTTTTATAACTATGCATATTTGGCTGATTTGTCTCCCAGCTGGAGTATTCATTATGCACGTTTTTCAGAAAATATTCATGAGTGGCATAATTTCTCAGTCTTTGCATAAATAATAATCGAATGCTGGTGGTTTGTCTATGATGTGCAATATTTATGTATATGTACTCATTGAATAAATAAATGACTAATAATTATAAGAAATATAGAAGGATTGTTTCCACTTACTTCCAGTCTTCGTTACTTTAGTTGGATTATTCTTGCTTCCATACCTGTCTCCCATTAAAAGGAACTCTCTAGAGGTATGCTGTCCAATGTATGTGGCTATTAATTAGATTTAGATAACACTAAAAATTTAATTCTTCAATTACATTAATCACATTTTAATTACTCAATAGCCACATAGGCTACCATACTGGGCAGTGTAAATATAGAATATTTGCAGTAATAGAAAGATCCATTGAACAGCATTGCTCTAAAGTGTCTGTTTTTGTCCAAAGATTTTTTTTACAGGCATAAATTTTGAACTTGACCCAGTGGATTTTACTTTTACAAAGTTTACACCCTTTAACTTATTCTAGGCATCCTTTTAAGCCTCTATAATGAAGTGAATATCTTTCTCTAGGTGAATATTAGCTACCCAAGGATTTTTTGATTCTTCAATTGTTCTTCTGATCCATAATTCATTCATTCACCATTCCATTATTTACCAAATACTTACCTCTGGATTCAGGGTACTGGGTAGAAGTAAATTCCTGGGGAATTTCAAGACAATTAAGATAGAAAAAGATACCACCTTAGATCAATCTAAAACTATATAAGATAAATTATAAATTTGTAAGTTCTGATCAGTCAAGTTTCAGATCCATTAAGATTATAAAGCTGCACTGCTTCGATTCACTGTGGTCACATTTATGGTATCTACATCTTGTGGGGCTTTTTTCATGATAAAGTTTAAATTAGTTTGTTCCTGATTTTTTATAGTTTTCTTTGCTTGGAAAATATACTTTCAACTGAGGGTCATTAAATTTCAATTTACTAATATATATATAGGAATTACTGCCAAAATCAATGATATGTTTACCCCCTGGAAGAACCAGAGAGCACATATTGTGATGCTTTGAGTAAAGAATAATTTTCAGCACAATTTAAGAGGACTGCAATATAAAAGCAAATGTACTTTCAACCACAGATGTATACTAAAACTAAATTCTGCAAAGCCATACAAATAGAATACAAATAAAAGCTGTAGTCTAGCCAGTTATTTGGCACAATGAAATCAAAACAAAGATTTTTTAACTCGTGTTTCTTCTTTTTTTCTTTTTCTTAATTTTCATGAAGATAGCCTGTTCCATCCTGAAATAAAATGAGAGTAACTGGAAAGCTACCACTTTACTAATTTCATATATTTGCCGTACAGAGGAGGTTGTGGTTATGAATTTAGTAAACAACAAATTTCAGTTGTAATGATTTTACCAAAAGAGAAAACCGGGTATACTGATAGATTAACAACAAATATCAGTAAATTTGGACCAGAAAAAAAGAAAAGAAGAGTTTACTCTTTGAATCAATCAGAAGGAAGTTTAAAGTGATATTTAATGTTAGAACAGAGGTCCTGCCGTTTCAGAAAATAAATTGCAAATTGTAATGAAAAGAACTAAGTCTGTCTCTCTCTGTCCCTCCCTGTCTCTCCCTCTTGCTCCCTCTCTTCCTCTCTCTCTCTCTCTCTCTCTCTCTCCCCCCCTGCTCATTCCCTCTTTCTCTCTTCCAAGTTACTTTCTCAGAATCACAGAAGAACGCTTAGAATGGGTAAATTGTCCCAGAACAATTTGAATATTCCCAAATGGCCATAACTAGAGTTACCATTAGATAAAATAGAGTTGTGAGCACTAAGTGAAAATGTTATCCATAGAGATGGTATGTTCCAACCAATAATGGTTTAGAACTACTGTGTTATCTGAAACACAAAGTTCAAGAATTTGGAAGTATGAGGAAATGCCTGTGAGTTTTATAAATTTATTCTTGTCTTAATGTTTTTATTTCTTATTGTCTGACATTTATACTTGGTTTTAACTGTATAAAATAATCATGGAATAAAGATGCAAGTTTATGCACAGGGAAATATACTCTTGGGTTTCAATGTAATAGAGATTTCTAGGGGTACTTCTAAAAAGGGATATTTATATGAATCGTAATCTTGGAGCTTTAAGGCAGATCATATATCACTGAAGGATAAAAACTACATTAGAAAAAGTCACACACTGTTTCTCAACAGACAT
Organism: Chlorocebus sabaeus; assembly: GCF_047675955.1. Taxonomy (NCBI): domain Eukaryota; kingdom Metazoa; phylum Chordata; class Mammalia; order Primates; family Cercopithecidae; genus Chlorocebus; species Chlorocebus sabaeus. The sequence continues at coordinate 88,843,504 of NC_132910.1, forward strand.
GCCATTGGCATTTAGGGCATAACAGTTCTTTATTTTGCAAGACTCTCACATACATTGCAGGATATTTGACATTCCTGCTACTAAATAGCAGCAGTGTTCCATAGTCATTCAATGACAAAAAAAAGTCCCTCTCAACACATACACCATATTTCCATATGTTCCCTGGAGTAGGAAGGTGGGTTGGTTTCACCTCCACTAAAAACAACTAGGAAGAATTATAGAAGGGGAGAAAGCCCTATCTACCTGAAAGTATTAAGAGAGGTGTGAGAGAGAAAATACAAAGGTGTTGGTTTATAGGTGATAAACAAGAAGTAGATAACTATTTTACATCAGTGTTGTTTGTTTGTTTGTTTGTTTGTTTTGAAAAGAAGTCTCGCTTTGTCACCCAGGCTGGAGAGCAGTGAAAAGATCTCCACTCACGGCAATCTCTGCTTTCTGGGTTCAAGCAGTTCTCATGCCTCAGCCTCCCGAGTGGCTGGGGTTACAGGCATCTGCCACCACGTCCGGCTAATGTTTTATATTTTTAATTGAGACGGGGTTTGGTGAATCCCACTTGGTCAGGATTGTCTTGAACTCCTGACCTCAAGTGATCCACCCGCTTGAGCCTCCCAAAGTGCTGGGATTACAGGCGTGAGCCACGATACCCAGCTTCGATCAGTATTCTGAAAGCCATTTTTCCTCTATGATTTCTTCACTCATCTGATGTTCCAGCGATTGCTTCTTGTATTATTTATTTATGTATTTAGTGACTTGGTTAGATATTTAGTCACAAAAGCACACTTCTTGCAAGGAAAATAAAGGAGAAGCTAAACACGTAGGAGTTTATATGCAGTAAAAGTTAAAGTCCTCTCACTTTACTACCTCGTTCTTTCTACCCTGAAGCAACATTTTCTTTACTTGATTTTAAATAACCTTTATAAGAATGTATGGGTTTATATTTTAAGCTTCAGTTCTCTCTGCAAGGATAAATCTCTGTACATGGAAGTACAAAAGGTGTTACTGGTACCATCATTAGATTAGATAGTACTGAGAAAAGGAAGATTTCAAGGACGTAATGATCTCATTTGTTATGATGCTTCCTTCTCCTGGGGCTTTCTGATCTCAAACATAACCTCTCCAGTTTGGGAAAATTGTGATGTGCAGACACAGTCCAAACCAACAAGCATTTTTGTTAGTTCTCTAGATTTGTGGCAGGCATATGCAAGGGGTAAGGTAGTGAGTGACAGCTCTCAAAATGCTCAGTTTCAGGTAAATGGACCAACCTTAATAAAACATGACAACCGCTACACCTATATGATTGCTGCGGCTACCCCCATTCCTAATCAAGTCTACTCCGGCCCAAGTGTCAACCTCTCAGTGCTCTATGACTCAACAGGGTAATCTGATTCAAATCACGAAAGCTCTAAGTATCTCATAGATCAAAAGTTCAGTATCAGTGATTTCATTATCGAGGAAAACATGATCCAGAGTAATGATGACATGCACATTCTCTCAGTAAGCTTATTCATGATGGATGTTTTTGAAAAAGGGTTAAAGGGCATCCAGGCAACACATGTACATTTGGCAATGGATTTCAGAATACTGTGTATTTGATTTCTGTGTGTGTGTTTGCATTTTTATTTGTGTACTCATTTATTTTCTATAAAGATGCTGGGTCTTGGTGAGATAAGGAGAAAATACAGTGCAGAATTACTGGGAGTGAAAGTGAAATAAAACATGATCCATCAAAGGTGAGAATTTGGACACAGGTTTCTTTAATCACACTGCAAGAGCGTTTCATTCTTGTATGGACTCAGCTCTGGTCTCAGTTTATCTAATTAATTTTTTCCTCTCTAGCATCTTTAACTTAAAATATGATAATTTTCATGTAAATACATTTTATTATGCATTTTCTGAAACTCCATAAGTTTAGATTGTATCATACTGCTATACATCTGATATCCTCACTTCATTACAGATAGTCTGTATAAGATAGTATACTGTTGATATATAAAAAATAATTTAAGTCATTTATGCTATTATTATTAACTCACTAATCACATGAATGATTAAGTCTCATATAGATTAATGGACTCCTTTTTCTTCCAAACAGTAGCCTTCTCCTTAAAACACTGAGTAACATACTGTGCACAATAGTGTACTTTTCATTATGATAAAATACTTCCTACTAAAAAGGCCCTCTAGTAGAAAATCTGACAACATGACTTGTCTTGCTTCATCTTCATTTTTCAAAATGTTATCAGGAAAAATGGGTAAGTGAATATTTTCATTGAAACACATAATATTTAGCAAAATCTCAAAGCTCTATATGGTCCGCTGTTTTATATAGCTTCGGCATCCTATTCAACTAAACCACAAATTGGATATATGGAAGTTATTTCTTACATCCTTACGCATTTATTTTCTTCTTGTTAATGGAATGTCTCGTCTCAGAAGCTCTATAGGGAAAATAGAGTATTTTTTTTTCAAATGGGATTAAACAATTATATAACTCATTGTTTTGGGAATATAGGAACAGAAGCTTCTCCTGATAGGACTTAGTGCTTATTAAATACAAGTTGATAATGATGATTAATATAGGCTGCATTGGGGACTAAGCTCTATCATTGCCACATTGTTCGCCTATGCACACTGTGGGAAAAGGTTATACACTATGGATATGCCAGAAATGTGAGCAAATGTTGATTTACATGGCACACAAAAAGTATGATGATTTGAAAAATTTCCACTAGTGATCATCACTCAGTGTGGATATACTGTCAGTATGCTAATATTTTGGCCCCGAGATGAAAACTTTATAGTTAAGTGGTAGAGGCAAAATATCAGAACTTATATCTGAGTGATAAGTTGTTAATGGTTAGTGATACATATTTCAAGGATTATAAATCTATATTTTTATTGCAGTCATATGCTAAAGTCGTATGGAGAAATGCATTATGATTCAGCTTTAAAAAAATCACGTAATCCAAGTGTCAGTTTGGAGATAGTAAGTCTAATAGGCTCCTCGCCCCATTATTTGAGCAAATAACCTTGCTCTTATTTTAATGATGTTATTTGAATAATAAAACAGTAACTTGCTCAGTTATTTCCATTTATATCTCCAGCTCATTTGCATTTATATACTCTGCCTCCCTCTAATTACAATTGCAGGACATCTTGTCGTTCCTACCAGACTTTAGCCTTTCCTGCTCTGGATTCCATCCACTCCTACTTCTAATGGATTTTGCCCATTGATTAACACCTACCTCCTTTTTTCAAGGGTTATTTAATTTACTTTTTAATATTTTCTTTATTTATGCACTTGTAAATTTCAGTAGCTTTTGGGGCACAAGTGTTTTTTTTTTTTGTTACATGGATAAATTATATAGTGGTGAAGTCTGAGATTTTAGTGCACCCATCCCTTGAGTAGTGTACATTGTACCTAATGTGTAGTTTTTTATCCCTGGCCGTGGTCCTTGCTTCCCCCTCTGAGTTTCTAAAATCCGTTATATCTATCTATATGATTTTGCATGCCCATAACTTAGCTCCCACTTCCAAGTGAGAGCATATGATTTTTACTTTCCCACTCCTATGTTACTTTACTTAGAATAATGTCCTACAGCTCCATCTACATTGCTGCAAAACACATTATGTCATTCCTTTTAATGACTGAGTAGTATTCCATGGTGTATATAGACCACAGTTTCTTTATCCACTTACTCCCTGGGCACTTAGGTTGGTTCCACAGATTTGCAATTGTAAATTGTGTTGCTATAAACATGCCTGTGCAAGTGAGTGTCTTTTTCATATACTGACTTATTTTCCTTTGGGTAGGTACCTAGTAGTGGGATTGCTGGATCAAATGGTGGATCTACTTTTAACTCTTTAAGAAATCCCCATGCTGTTTTCTATAGAGGTTGTACTAATTTCCATTCCCAGCTGCAGTGTGTAAGTGTTCCCTATTCCTTACATCAATGTCAACATCTATTTTTTTAACTTTTTAATAATAACCATTCTTTCAGGAATAAGGTGGTATATCATTGTGGTTTTAATTTGCCTTTCTGATGATTAGTGATGGTGAGCATTTTTTCATGTTTGTTGACCATGTGTGTATCTTTTTTTGAAAAATATCTGCTCACGTCCATTCCCCACTTTTTAATGGGATTATTTGTGTGTGTGTGTGTGGCAATTTGTTTTTGTTCCTTTTATATCTGGACACTAGTCTTTTGTCAGATGAGTAGTCTGCAAATATTTTTTCCCATTCTGCGGGTTGCCTGTCTATTGATAATTTATTTTGCTATGCAGAAGCTCTTTAATTTAATTTGGTCCCATTTATTTATTTTTATTTTTGTCACATTTGCTTTTGGGGTTTTACTCATGAACTCTTTGCCTAGACTGGTATCTAGAAAAGTTTTCCAACATTGTTTTCTAGAAATTTTATGGTTTCAGGTCTTATATTTAAGTCCTTGATCCATCTTGAGTCGATTTTTACATATGGTGAGAAACAGGGATCCAGTTTTATTCTTCTACATGTGACTTGCCAGTTTTCCCAGCATCATTTATTAAACAGGGTGTTTTTGTTAACTTTGTTGAAGATCAACTGGCTCTATGGACTTGACTTTATTTCTGGGTCCTCTACTCTGTTCCATTGGTCTATATGCCTAGTTTTATATCAGTACCATGCTGTTTTGGAAACTATAGCCTTGTAGTATATCTTAAAGTCTGGTAAAGTGATGTCTCCAGGTTTATTTCTCTTGTTTATGATTTCTTTGGCTGCTCAGGCTCTTTTCTGTTTCCTAATAAATTTTAGAATTTTTTTTTTAATTTTCTAAAAACTGGTGTTGGTATTTTATGGGAATTTCATCAAATCTGTAAATTGCTTTGGGCAGCATGGTCATTTTCACTATATTCGTTCTTCAAGTCTATGAGCTGGGATGTGTTTCCAATGGTCTGTGTCATCTATTATCTCATTCAGCAGTATTTTGTAGTTCTTCTTGTAGAGATCTTTCAGTTCCTCGGTTAGGTATGTTCCTAGGTTTTTTTGGTTTTGGTTTTGGTTTTGGTTTTGCAGTTGCTGTAAAAGGGATTGAGTTCTTGATTTGATTCTTAGCTTGGTTATTGTTGGTATATAGCTGTGCTATTGATTTGTGTACATTGATTTTGTAACCTAAGACTTTATTGAATTCATTTGTCAAATCTGAGTGTCCTTGGGGGAGTCCTTAGGATTTTTTAGGTATACAATCATATATCATCTGCAAACAGCAATAGTTTGAATTCCTCTTTTCCTACAATATCAGTTTATCCATCCCTTCTTTAACAGTGTAATAGAGTCATGTATTAAATCTCCAATTAAAAAGTAAATGAAATTCTAAATTCTCACTTTTTATTCCATCTATTGCTGAACTTCTCTGGTCCCTTTCCCAGTTAAACCACTTGAAAGAATAATCTACAATCACATCTTCACTTCTTCATCACTTTCGTTTTTTTTTCCTAAGATCTTTCCAAAATGACTCCAAATTCCATCCCTTGAGGAAGCTGCTACTATCACAAGAGATTTGCTAAATGTAATAATTAGCAAAACTTGTCTCTTTACTTTCTTGATCCTTCAACACCATTCAGTACAGTTGACACGTGTTGAAACACTATTTTTTCTTGACTTCGGTTCTACCACTTTCCTGTTTTGTTTTTCTTTCGTCTCTTCCATTTTTTATTTTCTTCCATAAACTTCTTTGCTATTTTCTTCCATTTGACATGTAAGTGCCCTAGGGTGCAGTTCTAAGATCCTGTCTCTTCAAGCAAATTATTTTTCTTGATAATGAATTTCATGTAGAGCAATTTTTGTTTGTTTGTTTTTGTTTGTTTGTTTGTTTGAGATGGAGTCTCATTCTGTTTCCCGGGCTGGAGCACAGTGGCATGATCTCAGTTCACTGCAACCTCTGCCTTCTGGGTTCAAGCAATTCTCCTGCCTCAGTATCCTGAGTAGCTGGGATTACAGTTGCATGCCACCAGGCCCAGCTAATTTTTGCATTTTTAGTAAAGACGAGGTTTCACCATGTTGGTCAGGCTGGTCTCCAACTCCTGACCTCATGATCTGCCTACCTCAGCCTCCCAAAGTGCTGGGATTACAGGCGTGAGCCACTGCGCCCAGCTAGAGCAATGGTTTTAAATAATATCTACATGCTTCCAAATCTATCTCTCTATAACTGAAGTCCACAGACTAATAAACAGCTGCCTATCTATCCTTTTCCTTGAGGGACAAATGTCCATTATAGATTTAACAGGACCAAACGAAATACTTGATATTATTCCAAAACCTGTTCCTTATCCTGTCTTCTTTATCTCAGTAGATTCAAACACTACCTACCCAATTGTTCAAGTTAACACCAAAATGTCATTCTCCACTCCTCTCTTCTCCTCACTGCGACATCCAGCCCACTAGCAAATCCTGTGACATTCCTTCCAAAATGTATCCTGAAAATATAACTTCCCTTCACTCAATTCTCTCCCTTGCAAATAGAGTGTTCTACTAAAAATGGAAACCACATCATTATCTCCTTACTACGCTTTAGCTTAAGTACTTTACTTCAGTAACTTCTAATCACATACAATCTCTACATTATGCTTTAAATCTTTGCATCTTACTTATGATAAACTCCTAATTCTGGTTTTAGAGTCTTCCTAATCTGGTACCTGTGTTTCACCTTGCACAATTTCTTTCTCTATCTCCTTCACTCTCTGCTGTGAACACATTTATCCTCCTTCTGTTTCTTACTGATATATTAGCACATTGTAGAAGCATTCTCCTTTGCATAGAATGTTGTTCTCTCTTCCTGGAATATTCTTCCTCTTCAGCTTAAAATGTCTGCATTCTTGTCATTCAAGCCCAGAACTGCCTTTTTGGTTACACAGGCCATCTATAGAAACCACATTCAGTTCTTAGTTCAAATTTAATCCTTGGAGACAGATCTTCTAATCACTTAATTTAAAACAAAACCAAAACAACCATCAACATAATCAGAGTAATTTAATGACATTAGGGGAGGGAGAAAAAGTAGATGAATGTGTTCAACTTCTACTTGTTAATATATGTTTTTTAAAAACCCATTTATAAACCCATTATAAAATTATTGATATATTTTCCCACCTCTTCCTGAGAATAACCTCTACAGGATCATGGAAGTTGACAATAGTGTGATCCACTTTATCAGTCTGTTTTCATCACTCAATGCCAGACATATAGCAAACACATAAAGGCTTATTTGTTGAATAATAAAAAGTGAATGAATTAAGCTGAAAGAGAATGTAATTTGAAATAAAAGAATTAGAGTTCAAGTCCTAAGTCTTTTGGATACTATAATTTTAAGCAAATATTATTATTAGGTGAAACTTAATCTTATACATTAAACATGAGATCACTCACAAGTTTTGTGTTCCAAAAAAAAAAAAAAAATACGACAGAAACTTTTACTATATAAATGAATTAGGAGGAAAATCAAATGGGACTCGGGATGCTTTTTAATTAAATAAAAGTTTAATAACTAAACCTGACTCATTTAAATATAATTCCTGAGACCAGCACAGCCTGAGTTGAGAGAACAAAAATACAGCAACAGAAACTCCCATGGCATTCTGTTTGGATAACAGCAGCCATCTAATACACAAGTATGACAAGAGACACTACATAGCTCCACTTATTAGAGCAAAAATACCAAGAAAGGTGGGTAAGACTTTCATGTATAGATGGCAACTTGAGCACAGCCCACCAAAATGATAGTCAGTTTTTTTTTGTTGTGTTTTGTTTCACTCAGAAAACCACAGGACACATAGAGTATGAAAGATTAGATGGGCCGTAGAGGTTTAAAAAATGGAAAGCAAAGGACACTTCCAAGATGGCTGAATAGGAACAGCTCCGGTCTGCAGCTACCAGCGAGATCAACACAGAAGATGGGTGATTTCTGATTTCCAACTGAGATTCCTGGTTCATCTCATTGGGACTCATTGGAAACTGGGTGCAGCCCACGGAGGGTGAGAAGATAGGGCGGGGTGTCACCTCACCTGGGAAGTGGAAGGGGTTGGGGGATTTCCCTTTCCTAGCCAAGGGAAGCCATGAGTGACTGTACCTGGATAAGCAGTACACTCTGCCCAAACACTGCACTTTTCCCATGGTCTTCACAAGTGGAAGACCAGGAGATCCCCTCCCATGCCTGGCTTGGCAGGTGCCACACACATGGAGCCTTGCTCGCTGCTAGCGCGCCACTCTGAGAACAACCTAGGACACAGGAGCTTGGCAGGGGGAGGGGAGTCCACCATTGCTGAGGCTTGAGTAGGTGGTTCTATGCTCACAATGTAAATAAAGTGGCAGGGAAGCTCAAACTGCAGCTCAGCTAGGCCAACTGCCTCTCTAGATTTCACCTCTGAGGGCAGGGCATATCTGAACAAAAGGCAGCAGACAGCTTCTCCAGACTTAAACTTCCCTGCCTGACAGCTCTGAAGAGAGCAATGGTTCTTCCAACACAACGTTCGAGCTCTGATAATGGACAGACTGCCTCCTCAAATGGGCTCCTTACCCTCTTGTAGCCTGACTGGGAGAAAACTCCCAGTAGGGGCCAACAGACACCTTATAAAAGCAGGTGCCCCTCCGGAACAAAGCTTTCAGAGGAAGGATCAGGCAGCAATATTTACTGTTCTGCAACCTCCTCTGGTGATACCCAGGAAAACAGGGTCTGGAATGGGCCTCCAGCAAACTCCAACAGACCTGTAGCTGTGGGGCCTGTCTGTTAGAAGGAAAACTAACAAAAAGAAAGGAATAGCATCAACATCAACAAAAAGGACATCCACACCAAAACGCCATCCATAGGTCACCAACATCAAAGAACAAAGGTAGATAAAACCACAAAGATGGAGAGAAACGACAGCAGAAAGGCTGAAAATTCCAAAAACCAGATCACCTCTTCTCATCTAAAGGAACAAAACTCCTCTCCAACAAGGGAACAAAACTAGATGAAGAATGAGTTTGACAAGTTGACAGAAGTAGGCTTCAGAAGGTCAGTAATAACAAACTTCTCTAAGTTAAAGGAGCATGTTCTAACCGATCACAAGGAACCTAAAAACCTTGAAAAAAGGTTAGACGAATGGCTAACTCGAATAACAGTGTAGAGAAGAACTTAAATGACATGAAGGAGCTGAAAACCACAGAACAAAACATCAAGAAGAATACACAAACTTCAATAGTTGATTCGATCAAGCAGAAGAAAGGATATCAGTGATTGAAGCTTGAACTAATGAAATAAAGTGAGAAGACAAGATTAGAGAAAAAAGAGTGAAAAGAGACGAACAAAGCCTCCAAGAAATATGGGACTATATGAAAAAACCAAATCTAGGTTTGATTGGTGTGCCTGAAAGTGACAGGGAGAATGGAACCAAGTTGGAAAACCCTCTTCAGGATATCATCCAGGAGAACTTCCTCAACCTAACAAGGCAGGCCAACATTCAAATTCAGGAGATACAGAGAATGCCACAAAGATACTCCTCGAGAAGAGCAACCGCAAGACACATAATTGTCAGATTCACCAAGGTTGAAATGAAGGAAAAAACGTTAAAGGCAGCCAGAGAGAAAGGTTGGGCTACCTGCAAAGGGAAGCCCATCAGACTAACAGTGGATCTCTCGGCAGAAACCCTAAAATCCAGAAGAGAGTGGGGGCCAATATTCAACATTCTTAAAGTAAAGACTTTTCGACCCAGAATTTCATATCCAGCTAAATTACATAAGTAAAGGAGAAATAAAATGCTTTCCAGACAAGCAAATGCTGAGAGATTTTGTAACCACCAGGCCTGCCTTACAAGAGCTCCTAATGGAAGCACTAAACATGGATAGGAACAACTGGTACCAGCTACTGCAAAAACATGCCAAATTGTAAAGATCATAGATGCCATGAAGAAACTATATCAATTAATGGGTGAAACAACCAGCTAATGTCATAATGACAGGATCAAATTCACACATAAAAATATTAACCTTAAATCTAAGTGGGCTAAATGCCCCAATTAAAAGACACAGACTGGCAAATTGGATAAAGAAAGAGTCAAGACCCATCAGGTGCTGTAATCAGGAGACCCATTTCACTTGCAAAGACATGCATAGACTTAAAATAAAGGGATGGAGGAAGATCTACCAAGCCAAAAAAAAAAAAAAAAGAAGGTCTTGCAATCCTGGTCTCTGATAAAATAGACTTTAAACCAACAAAGATCAAAAAAGACATAGAAGGCTATTACATAGTGGTAAAGGGATCAATTCAACAAGAACAGTTAATTATCCTAAATATATGTATGCACCCAATACAGCAGCACCCAAATTCATAAAGCAGGCTCTTAGAGACCTACAAAGAGACTTAGACTCCCACACAATAATAAAGGGAGACTTTAACACTCCACTGTAAATATTAGATCAACGAGACAGAAAATTAACAAGGATATCTGCAACTTGAACTCAGCTCTGGACCAAGTTGGCCTAATAGACATCTATAGAACCCTCCACCCCAAATCAACAGAATATACATTCTTCTTCGCACCACATCACACTTATTCTAAAATTGACCACATAATTGGAAGTCAAACACTTCTGAGCAAATGTAAAAGAACAGAAATCATGACAAACTGTCTCTCAGACCACAGAGCAATCCAATTAGAACTCAGGATTGAGAATCTCACTCAAAAACAAAAAACTACATGGAAACTGAGCAACCTGCTCCTGAATGACTACTGGGTACGTAACGAAATGAAGGAAGAAGCAAAGATGTTATTTGAAACCAATGAGAACAAAGGCACAACACATCAGAACCTCTGAGAAACATTTAAAGCAGTGTGTAGAGAGAAATGTATAGCACTAAATGCCCACAAGAGAAAGCAGAAGAAATCTAAAATTGGCACCATAACATCACAATGAAAAGAACTAGAGAAGCAAGAGCAAACAAATTCAAAAACTAGCAGAGGGCAAGAAATAATTACTATCAAAGCAGAACTGAAGGAGATAGAGACCCAAAAAATCCTTCAAAAAATCAGTGAATCCAGGAACTGGTTTTTTGAAAAGATCAGCAAAATAGATAGACCACTAGCAATACTAATAAAGAAGAAAAGAGAGAAGAATCATATAGATGCAATAAAAAATGATAAAGGGGATATCACCACCGATCCCACAGAAATACAAACTACCATCAGAGAATACTATAAACACCTCTACGCAAATAAACTAGAAAATCTAGAAGAAACGGATACGTTCATGGACACATACATCCTCCCAAGGCTAAACCAGGAAGCAATTGAGTCCCTGAATAGACCACAAACAGATTCTGAAATTGAGGCAATAATTAATAGCTTATCAACCAAAAAAAGTTCAGGATCAGACGGTTTCATAGCCGAATTCTACCAGAGGTACAAAGAGGAGCTGGTACCATTCCTTCTGAAACTATTCTGATCAATAGAAAAAGAGGGAATCCTCCCTAACTCATTTTATGAGGCCACCATCATCCTGATACCAAAGCCTGGCAGAGACAGAACAAAAAAAGAGATATTTAGGCCACTGTCCCTGATGAACATCCATGAGAAAATCCTCAATAAAATACTGGCAAACTGAATCCAGCAGCACATCAAAAAGCTTATTCACCATGATCAAGTCAGCTACATCCCTGGGATGCAAGGTTGGTTCAACATATGTGAATCAATAAACATAATCCATCACATAAACAGAACCAACTACAAAAACCACATGATTGTTTCAATAGATGCAGAAAAGGCCTTCAACAAAATTGAACAGCCTTTCATGCTAAAAATTTTCAGTAAACTAGATATTGATGGAATGTATCTCAACATAATAAGAGCTATTTATGATAAACACACAGCCAATATCATACTGAATGGGCAAAAACTGGAAGCATTCCCTTTGAAAACTGGCACAAGATAAGGATGCCCTCTCTCATCACTCCTATTCAACATAGTATTGGAAGTTCTGGCAAGAGCAATCAGGCAAGAGAAAGCAATAAAGGGTATTCATATAGGAAGAGAGGAAGTCAAATTTTCTCTATTTGCAGATGACATGATTGTATACTTAGACAACCCCACTGTCTCAATCCCAAATCTCCTTAAGCTGATAAGTAACTTCAGCAAAACCTCAGCATACAAAATCAATGTACAAAAATCACAAGCATTCCTATTCACCAATAACAGACAAACAGAGAGCCAAATCATGAGTGAACTACCATTCACAGTTACTACTGGGTGAATAAAATACCTAGGAATCCTACTTACAAGGGATGTGAAGGATCTCTTCAAGGATAAGTACAAACCACTGCTCAAGGAAATAAGAGAGGGCATGAACAAATAGAAAAGCACTCCATGCTCATGGATAGGAAGGATCAATATCGTGAAAAATAACCTTACTGCCCAAAATAATTTATACGTTCAATACTATCCTCATCAAGCTACCACTGACCTTCTTCACATAATTGGAAAAAACTACTTTAAACTTCATATGAAACCAAAAAAGAGCCCACACAGCCAAGAAAATTCTGGGCAAGAAGAACAAAGCTGGAGGCATCACACTACCTGACTTCAAATTTTACTACAAGGTGACAATAATCAAAACAGCATGGTACTGATACTAAAACACATACATAGACCAATGGAACAGAACAGGGGCCTCAGAAATAACACCACACATCTACAACCATCAGATCTTTTACAAACCTGACACAATCAAGCAATGGAGAAAAGATTTGCTATGTAATGAACGGTGTTGGGAAAACTGGCTAGCCATATGCAGAAAACTGAAACTGGACACCTTCCTTACACCTTACAGAAAAATCAACTCGAGATGGATCAAAGACTTAAACATAAGACCTAGGACCATAAAAATCCTAGAAGAAAATGTAGGCAATACCATTCAGGACATAGGCATGGCAAAGACTTCATGTCTAAAACCCCAAAAGCAATGGCAACAAAAGTCAAAATTGACAAATCGGGTCCAATTAAACTAAAGAGCTTCTGCACAGCAAAAAAAGCTACCATCAGAGTGAACAGAATGGGAGGAATTTTTTGCAATCTACCCATCTGACAAATGGCTAATTTCCTGAATCTACAAAGAAATTAAACAAATATACAAAAGAAAAGAAAAAACAACCCCATCAAAAAATGGGCAAAGGATATGAACAGACACATCTCAAAAGAAGACATTTATGCAGCCAACAGACATATGAAAAATGCTCATCATCACTGGTCATTAGAGAAATGCAAATCAAAACCACAATGAAATACCATCTCACACCAGTTACAATGGCGATCATTACAAAGTCAGGAAACAGAAGATGCTAGAGAAGTTGTGGAAAATTAGGTGCACTTTTATACTGTTGGTGGTAGTGTAAATTAGTTCAACCATTGTGGAAGCCAGTGTGGTGATTCTTCAAGGATCTAGAACTACAAATACCATATTTGACCCAGTCATCCCATTACTGGGCATGTACTCAGAGGATTATAAAGACACATGCACACGTATGTTTACTACAGCACTATTCACAATAGCAAAGCCTTAGAACCAACCCAAATGTCCATCAGTGATAGACTGAATTAAGAAAATATGGCACATATACACCATGGAATACTATGCGGCCATAAAAAAGGATGAGTTTGTGTTCTTTGTAGGGACATGGATGAAGCTGGAAATCATCATTCTCAGCAAATTATCACAAGATCAGAAAACCAAACACCACATGTTCTCACTCATAAGAGAGCGTTGAACAATGAAAACACCTGGATACAGGGAGGGGAATATCACACACCGGGGCCTGTGGGGGGTCGGGGGTTAGGGGACGGATAACATTAGGAGAAATACCTAAGGCAGGTGGTGGTTTGACAGGTGCAGCAAACCACCATGGCACATGTACATCTATGTAACAGAACTGCAGGTTCTGCACATGTATCCTAGAACTTAAAGTATAATAAAAAAAAGAAAGAAAGAAAGAAAGAAAAAGAAATGCTGACTTCAGAGAAACAGACTTGGGGAAACAAAACAAAACCAAACAAGCAAATCAATTAGGATACTTTCTGCTGTAAGAAACAGGAACCTCTGCTTGAACTGACTTAAATAAAAAAGGAAATTTCACCCCTCCACCCACAAAAAAAAAAAAAAAAAAAAAAAAAAAATGGAAAGCAAATATAGTTAAGACCTTAAGGGACATGAAAAAGTTAAATTATAACTTTAAGAAAAAGTTATAATTTATATATAACTTTTATATAACTTGGGGAAAACCAAGCACTAATCAGGTTAACAATTCGGATTCCCTAAATGATTCAAATATTAATAGCACCAATACCTCAGAAAATGGTTACGGAGAGAAGAGGAAGGTACAATGAAGGGGACAAAGTTAGTGTAAGAATAAACTAGGTTGTTTCCAGATTCCATTCAAGTAGCACCTGCCCTACCATTCTAGAAGAAGACTGACCAGCTGTTAAAGGATCTCTGGATTCGAGGAAGTATTACACTACAAACAGGTGGATTTAGTGACTGTAAGCACAGTAGTGCCTGAGATAGCAGCCCATGCCAAGGGCTCTTTCATATGTTTATCATATCTCTAGGGCTCGTATCTCTAGAACCCCAGAGACCAGAACTTTACTCTCTGGGGAATCTGACCAGCCCAGGATAAAAGATTTGAAGATTCTGACTGGACAAATCCTATCTGAATTTCCCAGGCACATCATTCTGCAGTTAAGCTTGCAGTTGATAAGATCTAGTGAGGCATTAATACATTCCAATCTACTTTTTAATTTCCCAGACTAAGGTAAGGGTAATTTTGTAAAGATTGTCAGAGGTATGAAAGATGGAATACAAAACAAACAAAAGTCATTGGAATATGGAAGAAAAGACTATGCTGAAAGGTTAAACTTAACAAGAAAAACAATATACTCAGTTAAGAGAAGATATTGAATCCAAAAGGAAAAAGAAACAGGGTATTATTTTTTAAAAGTGGGGGAAGTTTTTGAAAATTTAAACTATAAGGAAAGAAATGGAAGGAAAGGAGAAAATTAATACAAAGTTTGTGAGATAAATTAGAGAAACTCTCACAGTAAGAACAAGAAAAAAATAGAGCATTATGCTCAGGTTATTGGCTTGATGTTTTAATAGAGATAAAAGTAAGAATGGCTTAAATGAGTTAGGTTTCTGTCAGTCTCTCTCTGTCACATACACACACACACACACACACACACACACACACACGTCCAAACTGATCAACAATACAGTAGGGCATCTGTTATCTATTATGAACAAAATTACCTGAGGCCCATATTCCTTACACTTTATTGCTACTCCATCCCCTAGAAGTTTCCCTTGGTTGGTCACCACCACATACATATTCCAACTATCTTCAAAGGGCAAAAATGGAAGAATGCGGCTTCCTTTTAAGGACAGTGTTGTGCATAAAGGGAGATTTTACATACCTTTTGCTCACATTTCCATTAGCCAGAACTTAGTCCCATGGCAATACTTAATGATAAAGAGGGCTGAAAAGTTTAGAAAGTAGCTGGATGTTCATGAACGAAGCTAAAAACCAGGAGATTCCATAAATTCAAGGAGGAAGGGAAGATCGTATAATGGACATCAATATTCTCTGTCAGAAAGAGAGAAAAGAAAAAATTCAATTAGGTGGCTATACCAAGAGTTCTAACAACCGGACCATAGAAATTCCCTGAAAGAGTAGGAAAAAAAAAAAAAAACAGAATGGAGAAAATCATTGTTAAATATTTTAAAGAAAATGTATCCATCTGTCAGGAAACTAAATGAAAATAGACCCACATTAATGCACTTTATAATGAAACACTGGAACCTTAATCACAGGGAAAATAATCCGTGAAATTTCAAATGATTAGAGAACAGGACATATACAAATGATTGGGAAGCAGAATGTCTTCGAAATTGTCAGAGGCAGGTTGGAAGCTGGAAAAGAAAGCAGCGATGCATTGACAAATTCTAAATGAAAGCACAATTGCCAAATTAGAATTATTTTATTCACTCAATCTAAAAATCAGAAGCACGTCTGTAATATATTCATCTACCACGGGCCTTTGTTGAGAAGGATACTACAGAATATGCTCTTTCAAAATAGTAATTAAACCTAAGAGAGAGTAAGACAGAGGAAAATAGAATCAAGAGATCAACAAATAGAAATGAGAGGAATTCCCAGAGTGGTGGTGAGGGTAAATACCAGGGTAACAACTCAGTGCAGACTTAGAGGCAAATCAGTCCAGATTGAAGAAGGTTAATAGGTTTAGCAAAGACTTCTTAAGCAAGTTGCAATGGAAGCATCTTTCCATGTATCTGCACATCTTAGGTGAAAATTTATGCAATTGTTGTAGAGTTTTTACTTAAATTAATAAGTACTAAGAAAAGCAAACATACCAAAAATAAATGAAGTAAGGGGTGCTAGGAAGGATGCTTATAATTGGATGGTGTAGAAAAGAAAAACTCTGTATTCTCATCAGATGAGAGGATCAATAATAAAGTTTAAGACAGAACATTATCAAGGAGTAACAATATTTTTAAGTAGCAATTTAAACATATAACCATGAGACATAAATTAATTACCAAAATAATCACCTGAAATAAAAGTGGCCACCTTATGGGAAGGATAAAACAGTGGAAGGGGCAGAGAGCATTGGCTCTATAGAACAGTTTTTATTATTTAGTGGTTACAAAGTGTGGTGAAGTATAAAGAGCACTCTGCTACCAAGTTTAATAAACGGAATATTATCATTAACTTTAAATGCCCAGCCTTCCCCAACTTAGAATGTATTCCCCTGCCCACGCTCTTTTCTTAGGCTTCAGAAGTATCATGGATCCCGAATGGTGTTTCTGAAGAATGTATGTATATGTGTGTGTGTGTGTGTGTGTGTATGTGTGTGTGTGTGTATGTGTATGTGTGTGTGTGTGTGTGTCCACTCTGTATCGCTATAATTTATTTTGAAAAGATGTTTATGTTGCTCACGGTTCTGCAGACTGTACCAGAAGCATGGCACCAGCATCTGCTTCTGGTGAGGGCCTCAGGAAGTTTCAATCATGCCAGAAGGTAAAGAGAGAACAGGTGCATCACATGGCAAGGACAGGAGCAAGAGAAAGAAAAGGGAGGTCCCAGACTCTTTTTAACAAACAGCTCTCATGGTAACTCATTACCATGGGAAGGGCCCCAAGCTGTCCATGAGGGATTCACCCTCATAACCCACACATCTCCCACTAGGCCCACTTCCAACACTGGGAATCACATTTCAGCATGAGATTTGGAGGGGACAAACATCCAAACCATATCAGTGTGTGTGACTGTGTATTTACATATCCGTGAACAATATGTTATTTAATTTTGCATGGGTTTTATCTACTTATACATAAATTAAATTATGAAGATTAAGAAAGGAAAGGCAATTAAAAGAAAAATGAAAGGAGAGAAAAGAAAAGAAAAGAGGCAGGAAGAGAGAGAACAAAAGAGGATATCTGATATGTTCGAATGTATCACAGAGAGATCTATACTTATAAAGAAGGATTGGGGAATAATTTGATTACAGAAAACAAAGAAAAAAATGGAGCAATTATTAACTTTAGGAAAATCAATAGGCTTATAGGAAACATAATCATAACATTTGACACAGCTTAGGCATGGAGTATATTATGATAATATTTGTGAAATCATAATAGGGAAGACATTGATCAAACTGAAAATTATCACACAGCTGGGAATTGGAGAGGGGGTACAGGTATTGTGGGTGGGCCAAGGGCACGTATGAAAGGATAAATCCTCATCTGCCATAGAGAAAGGAAGTATGTGTGACATAAAGAATCAAAAAGTAACTGTCTGAAAGTAAATTCCAAACAAAACAGCTAAGAAAGTTTAAAATGGTTGCATCAGGAGGTAAGAGTAAGTAGGGTTAAGTAGGAATTTTTGTAAGAAAGGGGAAAAGGGTATTGCTGCTTTTTAAAAATTCTGTAGGATTATCTGAATTTTAAAAGTATGTACTTTTATAACTTTTATAATTTTAGTTTCTCTTTAATATATAATACTAAATTTAAAAAGAAAATTACAGCATGTGTGTATGTGTATACACATATATCACAATCTATGGATTTTTAAAAATATTTTAATTGACCAAATCGTTGTATATTTCATATTAAACTTCTAATAACTGAATAATTAAGATGAAGCTTTAGAGTTGTTTAATGAAGACTTTGGGCTGTTTTCAGAATACATAATTTAGAGTGAGCTACATGCTTTCCAACTTGCTCGAGAAGAACGGAATCTGACCAGGTAAGATGAATGGCTGTGACTCTTGTAGTCTCAAGTACTACAGAGTGTGCCAGTCAGGTGCAGTGGCTCATGCCTGTAATCCCAGCACTTTGAGGGGCCGAGGCAGGCAGAAGTCCTGAGGTCAGGAGTTCGAAACCAGCCTGGCCAACCTGGTGAAACCCTGTCTCTACTAAAAATACAAAAATTAGCTAGGTGTGTTGGTGTGCTGCAGTAATCCCAGCTACTTGGGAGGCTGAATCAGGAGAATTTCTTGAACTCAGGAGATGGAGGTTGCAATGAGCTGAGATTGCACTACTATACTCCAGCCTGTGTAACACGGTGAGACTTCACCTCAAAAAAAAAAAAAAAAAAGAAAAGAAAAGAAAAAAAAAAAAGTGTGCCATCTCCTGGGTAATAGAAAGAGTTTTCATGGAGGTGAGCTCCATTTAGACGGCTCAGAAATCCCACGAGACACTTCTTACCCTTAGCCCACCACAGTAGGATCCTTACTTTATTCTCTCTTTAGTCTCTTTTCCACACACACACAAACATACAATATACATATGTAACAAACCTGCACGTTATGCACATGTACCCTAGAACTTAAAGTATAATAATAATAAAAAAGAAAAAAAAGAAAAGTCACTCAGCTGTGACTTGAAATTATCCACACTCAAATCACTGAGACCCACTCAGCCTGAGTTTGTCTTTGCCTCTCAAAGAAAGAACAGAAAAAAAAAAAAAAAGGAGGAGTGAGTAGGATATATGCCAATGAAACAAATGCAAAGGCTCCCAAATAATCTCCCTACATGCTTGTTTCCCTGCTCTCCTATGTCTAATTGGAAGCTGTGAATATCCACCACCCCACTGTTTCTCAGAAGTCTCATTAGAAGCCAACGTGGTTCTGAATTAGAATAAGTGCAACATCTGCCAATGATGTCTGTGTTTTGCAGGTGCCACTGCCAAGTGCCAGTGCTATACAATATTTGCTCACCACTGCCCACGTGGGACCAAACCCACACTTAATAAGACAGAGTCTGCATTGTCATGACATATGTGCTATAATATTCCCTGCATTTAAGCCCCAGAAGCATGGTTATTTAGCTAACGTAGACTTCTGCTATAATCATAGCAGTTTTTCTTCCAGCAGTAAAAGTCTCACCAACTACAGTTCGGCATTTTCTGCTTTCCAATTACTTGCTGATGCTATGCCAAGTACAGAATAATATTTTCATATATCATTAAACAAATGCAGTTGTGCTCCCCAAACAGGTTTCAGTTTGGGCTAAACTATATCCATTAAAGCTTTCATAAATGGAACACCCTTCAGCTTGTAGTTTCTTTTTACTCATAAATATTTAAACTGCACAGATAATACCTCAACTTCCCAGCAAGTGCTGCATTAGCTGGGCAATCATTAAAGCATAAAACTTTGTAGCAAGAGAAAGCTAGGAAGAGAGAAATAAGTTGTACTACTAGCAAAAAAGCATACCAGATTCATATTTCCTTATTTCTAAGAAATAGTCTATTTATCTTTTACATGTATAATACACATACATATGTAATTTTCTGAGAGATTTGTACATCAATGATAAAGTTTACAAGATTCTACAGATTTATATTGAAAGAAAAATAATCTTATTTCCAAAGACTTGATTTTTTTTAAGTGGAAAAAATTAAACCTGAGACTAGGGGTGTGAACGTAGTGATTGTCAGACTGAAGTGAAAGGGTAAGTCTAATGCTATATTTTCATCAAAGAAAGTTTGAGGTGATTCAAGGACTGTTTTACACAGTGGGTAAACTTTTATTGTTGACTTAGGGAACGTTTGGTTGGTAAGAACCAAAACCCATCCCAGCTGACATAAGTGAAGGGAGGTTTATGTTAAGAATGCAAAGATAGCCTGCAGAATCTAGCTGAAGAAGTCATGGACCAGTAACTTCTTTTTTCTTTCCTCTGGGCAAGAACCTTAAGGTGGCTGGACTCTACTTACTCTCTCTGTCTCCCTCTCTTTGCTCTTTTCCATTCTCTCTAGAAGACCTTCTATAAGGTGCTTAGTTATAGTTTCCTCATAGTTTCAGTATCCCAAAGGTTTAGAGTCAGCATTGGGACCAATTCCCACCACAACTTTATATAATCCTGTAATTTGTGGGACATCATCAGAAAAATACATCGTGTAACTCAATTCAAATTCTTCAGAGGAAGAATTTCTTAGTCTTAGTCAGACTGGGTCAGGTGCACAATCCAGTCCAGTTGGTTGAAACAAACACGGAATTCTAGGTTTACTTTCATCAGAGGCTGAAACAATTTAAAGGAGGAGAAAGATATTCAACATGTGTCTACTAAATAGTCCTCAAGAAAACCTAAATGGAGGTTGAGATTTTCAATGCAAAATGGGATTTCTTCCAAAACAATTATGTATTTCACATTGAAATTTATATTGCATTCACATATTATCATATATGTTCTTTATGATATCCTAATGACGTATTGAAGGAAGATGATACCAACCCCATTTTAAAAAGTAGAATAGTAAAGATCAGAAGGGTGGAAAAGGATGGCTTTTAGGTGAGTAATTTGGACACAACCTCTTGGGGGCACTTCCAATTGTACCATACTTTTTAAACAGTTTAGGAACCTTAACCCAGGCTCTTAAAATTTAAAAAGAGCTGTATTGATATGGGTATTGACAAAGGAAGTAGCCCCAGCTATTTATCCCCTCATTCTTCCCTACTAGTCTACCCAAATAATTATTTCAAGAATTAGCTGTTTGTCTATTGATTTGAATGTGGCTTAAGGTTAGCATGACCATATAATTATACATTAAACTAGTAATATTGTAAAATAAAAGAGACACTATTAGTTACTTTTAATCAGGATAACAGACATAAACCTGGATTGTCTTGTATCAACCAGGCTGCATGACTCCTCCTGGAATAGAATTCAAATTATGGATCCAGTCTTTCACATCCTGGGACAACTGAAACACTGTGGTAAATTTGGATTTCAGGGTTTGAAACAGGATGAGCATTATTACAGTAGGAAATACCTTGATATGTGTCTAGGCCCAGAATTTTTAGTGCTTTCCACTTACGTCTTGTACGCTAAAGACAAGCATGTTTCTTTGTACCAACAGTAATGAGAAACAAGAGCTCATTATCTTAGAGATACTTGATAATAAGAGTTCCCTAGCAAATGTAAAAGCCCTTTATTAGAAACATGTTTTACAAATATTTTCTCCCATACTGTGGCTTGCTTTTTGCAATTTATTAATAGTGGCTTTCGAAGAGAAGAGTTTGAAATTTTTATCGGTTCAAAGTATCAGTTTTTATTTTATATTCCATTTTTTTGTTTTATCTAATAAATCTTTGCTTAAAACAAGCCCATAAAGATTTTTCTCTTATATTTTATTCTAAAAGGTTTATAGTTTTAGATTTTACAGATATGTTCATGATCCACTTTAATTTTTGTATATGCCATGAGACAAGAGCTGTTGATCAGTTCTATTATTTATTAATTTGAATGTAGATATCCACCTGCTCCACTCTAATTGATTGAAAAAATACTTATGCTGGTTATCCATTCATCACTTGATGGATATTAGGGTTGTTTTACCTATTATGAATAATGTTGTTGTAAACATTTGTGAACAACTTTTTTGTGGAGATCTGGGTTTTTAATTACCTTGTATTATACTTAAGTGTGGAATTGCTAGGTCACATGGCAACTCTGTTTAACTTCTTGAGAAACTGTTGTGTGTGGTTTTGTTTATTTATTTATTTTGATCAAACTGCTGCACCATTTATATTCCCACCAGTCCATAAGGGTTTCATTTCTCTACATCCCTGCCAACACTTGTTATTGTCTGTCTTTTTGACAATAGTAATCCTAGTGAGTATGAAACAGTAGGCATCTCATTGTTGTGGTTGTTGTTTGTATTTCCCTAGTGACTAATTATATTGAATACATTGTCATGTGCTTATTAGCCACTTGCATATATGCTTTGGAGAAATGCCTATTCAAACCTTTTGACCATTTTTAGTTGGGGTATTTGTCTTTTTATTATCAAGTTGTAAAATTTCTGTATATATTTTGGATTCTAAACCCTTAACAGATAGACGACTTGCAAATATTTCCTCCCTTAGTGTGAGATTTCCTTCACTTTTTAATAGTGTCTTTTGGTGCACTAAAGTTTCTAATTTTGATGAAGTCCAACTTACGCATTTTTTTTTTTTTTTGGTTGTTTGTGGTTTAGTTTTTATATCTAAGAAACTATAGCCTAATCCAAGGTCACAAAAACTGGATAATCTCAATTGCTGCAGTTTCAAGTTTACTGGCTTTTCCAGTAAATGTTTTATTTCAATTATTATGCTTTTCAGCTTCAGAATATCTATTTGATACCATTTTAAAATTTCTATTCCTTTATTGACATTCTTTTTTTTGGTGACACATCATTCTAATACTTTCCTTTAGTTTTTAGACATGTTCAGTTCTTTAAAAAAATCAAAGAGTTAGGTCTTTGTCTAATAAATACAACATCTGTATTTTCCAGGGACAGTTGGTTGGTTTTTTATGTATGGATCATGAATTATTGTTTCTTCACATGTCTTCCAACATGTTGTTGAAAACTTGACATTTGAAGTAATATAGTGTGGAAACTTTGGAAATCAGACATTTTACCCTCATCATGGATATCATGTTTGTTGTTTGTTGTTATTGTTTGGTTAGTGACTTCTTTGAACTGATTCTGTGAGATCTGAATTCTTCATTATATTTGACCAGTGAAATATCTGTTTAATTTTCTTAGTGGTCAGCTAGTGACTGGACAGAGATTTCATTAAATACCTGGAACCAATAGCCTCTCAATCTTTGCTAAGGGACTCCTTATGTGTTCTGAAGCATGCCTTCAACATTTGTCCGGATAGTTTAAAGCACTGCCTTAACTTTCATTTCTTTCTTGCACAGAGTCTCAAGACTAACCAGAGGTGAGAACTTAACGCCTTCTCAGGTCTTTCTTGAGCATGCAGACCTCACTTGGTATGTGCATGTGTCTTTGTACATTCTCAGGAATATACCATAATCTTTCAATGTTCCTTGCAGACATCTCATTCCATAGCTTTTCCCTTTGAGTTTTTTGGTTAGCCTATCATTTGCATCAACTGCTATCTATCTCCTTAATATTCAACAACTGTCTCTGATTGTTTTTGACAAAGGATTTTGGGAAAAGGCTATTTGGACAAAACTAAGTTAATGGTTCTACTCTACATAGATGATTATATTTTCTGCATGTACAAACGGTTTTATTACCTTTTCGATCTTTATATCTTATTGCATTGGGTACAACTTCAACTACAGTGTCAAATAGAAGTGATTAGAAAAGTATTCCTTACTTCTTTCCTGATCTTAGGGAGAAGAAATTCAATTTTGCATCATTACATTTGATGTTATCTGTGGAATTTTTAAAGATATCTTTTATTTAATTGAAGTTCCCTTCAATATCTATTGTGGGATCTGGCCAGAAGTCTGCAATGCAACAGGGCTCCCTCTTTGTTCCTAGGAGGATCGGCAGGTAGAGAAATAATAGACACACACAAGGTAGTGAAAGCTGGGTCCAGAGGGGTCACTGCCTTCTGGTCCTGTGGTGCCAACAATGCACTGGATATGCCAGCATTTATTATTAAGTTTAGTGAGGGCAGGGGTAGGTTAGTGAGGGATTTAGGGTCATTTGATTATGAGGTGAGATGGTCACATGGGGATGAAGTAATTCTTTAGCATAACATCTGTATGCAGAAGTAGAGTATGCAGAGGTAAGAATTTACAATATAGTGTGTGCATCAGTAATTTCTAACAGAACCCTAAAACAGAAACACAGTCTTTCCAAAACCTGTGATTAGCAAGATATTAATCAGCAGTAACAGTTGCAGCAAAAACTGGTTACAAACAATCCATAGTAACAGGACGTGAAGCTAGACAACCGGTTAGACCAGAAATTATCAGAAGGGAGTATGCATTAAACCTAAAGAAGCCTAGAAGAGCCACGGCAAGATGCGGGCATTTATAGCCCTATCTTATCCATATGGACAGGCAGCTCCCATGCATCCATTTATAGGCTCTCCACAAGGGTTGCATTCCATTCCCAGAGTTATGAACATCTGCTTTTCTGGGACAGGAATCTTGGTGATGTGAAACCTCTCTGACTACACGTCCTTCATAGGCTCTCTGCAGGGGGAAGCGCATCATGTGCTGTTGGCTCATTCTGGCAGTCCAACCTGGCATTGTCTTTACACAATCCTGCATCCAATTTTGTATTTACAATAATCAGGAGCATTTCATCTTTTATTCCATAGCAATAGTTTTAGGGGGTCTCCCTACATCTCCCCCTTTTCTCTGATTTAAATGAACCATAGCAATCAGCTTGGCACTGATTATGATTGGATTGAAGAATATTTTTTCCAATTTTACACATGAACAATAAACCAATAGCACAAATTAAACACAGAACAAAATTAACGATAGTGGATCCTCCCAAAGATTTTACCCATTGAGTGGAGTTGAGATAAGATAACCCCTCAGAGACACCGTCTAAAACTTCAGCACTGGGTAAAGAAGTTAAGTGTACTTGAGAGGTCTCAAAAATCTGTTCTTTTAGCCTGCTTATGTCTATACTTAAATTATCTTCACTTCCTTGTAAATGGCATTTTACTGATTCCCAATTGTGAAAAGACTCATTGAAATGGAGTTATACAAAAATCAGAAGTATTCCAATCACACTGTGTTTGTAATCTATGTTCTAAACTCATAATTCTATCTCCCATCCATGTAACAGTTTGTCTTAGATCATTAATTTCATTGGTCAATTTTTGATCAATACCTGACTGAGAATTCCACATCTGAGTAGAATTTTTTTGCCATTTATCCACAAAATGAACAGTTTGAATAGATTGATGTAATGCTTCAGCAGTAGCAGCAGTCGCAGTAGCAGCAGTCACAGTAACAGCAATCAAGCCCATAATTACTGCAATTAATGTAAAAATAAATCATTTACTTCTTTTAAGAATTTTTTGTAAAATATTGTTAATAACATGGATAGAAGGGGAAGATTCCCAAGGCCTATGTAAGGCTACAGGGAGCCAAGTACCTTCTCTGGCTCTGACTATTAAAATACTATGATATTGATTAAAGAATGAGTCAATACAAGTATACAAGTAACAATTGACACAGGTAATTGTGTTGGATTTTGAACTAATATGCATCTTTCCTACTAATAACATATATGGTAGTTTAACACAACTTTTAAGTGATATAGTTTTGTTGGATTCCATATACATAGTATATATATTTTGGGATGACACTCTTTTTTGTGAATGTGGGGTGGGGGGAATAGGTTGTATGAGAGGTGGTGGGGGGACATAGCAATCGGGGGGTATAAGTCCTCATAATCTTTACCTCCCCATCTTTGAATTGACCTTTTGACAACTGCCACAGTGATATTTTTGGCTGTGTGGAAATCAATCCGTTGTCTTAGTTTTCGAGGCGACAAGGTGGATTTACTTATAACACTTTCTCCAGCCCACACTCTCATACCAGTCATAGCTACGGTTAATCTCCATAATTCTGAATGTTCAGGTCCTAAGTGGGGAACAACGAGCCTTGGCTTTGGAGGGGCAACCCCGGCGCCCAACGTTATTGTGGGAATGACCCAACACAACATTTTGCTGAGAAATTTTTATGAAAGTGTTGAATTTTGTCAAATGCTTTTTTGTATCTATTGAATAAATCATGATTTTCATATTTTGGAATCTATTTAGAAATATGTTAAATTACATTGATTGATTTTCAAATGTTAAACTATCCTTCCATTCTTGAGCTAAACTTTATACAGATGTAGGCTATATATAAATTAAGACTTTTCGTGTCCATGTTTGTGAAGTATATTTCTTTGTATTTTTGGGGTTTTTTACTTTATTTTTTTATGAGATCTTTTTGTCTTTTATTTCGGTATCAGAGTAGAGAAGGTCTTATAAGTTGGAAGGTGTTTTTGTTTTTTTATTTTTTTGAGAACTTGTATAGGATTTCTATTCTTTTTTAAATATTAGAATTGAACAGTGATGTAATCTGAGCCTGGAGCCTATTATTTAAGGGAAGGTTTTTAACTATGAATTTGATGTCTCTAATAGAGATAGAGCTATTTTGGGTACCTACTTTTCTTTAACTCAGCTTTTGTACTTAGTCACTTTAAAGACTGTGTCTATTTTATTTAGATTGTTGAAATTCTGATCATGAAGTTCCTTAAATTATGGAGTACTACAAAGGGATTTTTTTTTCTTCTGTGGATTATCCATTCTTTTGTCAAGAGCAATGATGTGATCTCACAGACTTCCTTGCAAATGACCTCTGGGACTTCCAGGGTTTACCAAACCATGATCTGAGTGCTAATAATACAATCTTTTCTAGTAATTGTCATCACTATTTACTAATTTGCTTAGACAAGAAACATTGGAGAAACCCTACCTTCATTTGATTCCCCTCAAAACCCACATCTAATTCATCAGTAATAAGTCATTGAAATACAGGTATAAAAGCATTCAGTTGGCTTAGTTGGACTTCAGTTCAAAGTGAGTTAGTTGTAATATGCTTACCATATTCTCACCTCTGATCACTACTATTTTTCCACCTATTATAAGTATGTTCACAGTTTTAAAAGGTTTTTCTTATCTCGTCTATTCATTATCTTTTTTCCTATATTTTTTCAGAAAATAATGATCATCTCTAGGAAGGCTATTGTGTGCCAACACCACCACCTGCTCTGTTAGCTTTTTCTCCCTCAACTAGTTCTCATACTTCCTTCCCACTTGAAACATTCAAGAGAGAGAATCACGGATCTTCAAGGGCCGTTGTAACAATTTCCCTATACCCACCTCATTGCTTCCAAACTTACTGCCAATTTTCCTGTTTCTCTAGTTTAGTTCAAACTACTAGATCCATACCCTCGCTGGATTCTACCTCAAATTCCATAGCTAGAGTTTGTGGTTTTTGCTCTTCCTAGCATTTCATAACAGGTTTTTCCTAAATGAATTTTCACTCCAAATTCTTCAGTTCTGAGTTTCTTTGAAAAGGATACTTTATCTTTGGTTTCAGCCTCTGAAAATCTAGCCTCTAGCATGGACAAGCAGGTGTTTGCCAAATTATACCTCCATAACTGAGGGTGGGTTCAGACATCTTCATCTTCGGTCCGTTTAACTTTACTTTGTTTAATTTCTCATTAACATATGTGCTAAAAATAACATTTTTATTCTGTCATCCTTCTGTACTTTCTTTGCCCTTCATTTTTCTCTTAGTATAAACTGATAAAATACCACTTATGAAAGTAATAAAGTTGGATATTTTGGAAAAGAGCTTAGCGTTCTCTGCTACAATGTAATGTGTATAGATAGCCAACAGATTTTAAATACTATCCAAGGTCTGCTAGCAACATATGGTTTTGTTTAGATACAGTGTTCATATGGAAGTAGAATTTTGCACATCTTTTACAAATCCATCCCCAAATTTCAAATATCATTTTATTAATTGTATACTGAAACTAAATAACATATTTACTACAACTCTAGGGATCCATTAAATTGAAAGGATCTCATCGTAACATTACTACAAATGACTCAAAGTCAAAAGGTTATTTTTAAAAAATAACATTTATAATGTTCTTCCCTAATGTGGAAGTAGTTGGAAAATTTAGACATTCAGTGTAGAAATAAAAAATAACAATCTGCAAAATATTATACATTTTAGCTAATAAGGCCTTTTTCAGATTATATTATGCATCCAATATGGCTATGAGAGAATCAAGAGTCAGACTGGTATATATCAGTCTTAGGCAGCATTGCAGGGGAAAAAATTGTCATATTTATTGGTTCTACAACAACAGGGCTGGGAGTTTTGATTCTGTGAGGATTCTAATATTTCACTTGTTGATATTAATAAAGCTATTCTGGTAATATATATGATTATCTTATTACAAAAATTAATCATACTTTATTTATTTGACATACTGGACTAGATAATGAGAATTCCTTTATTTCTCTCCGTTAACTGCCACCCAGATTCTATTTATTTCTCTCTCAACCACTCAGTTT
This sequence comes from Chlorocebus sabaeus, assembly GCF_047675955.1. Lineage (NCBI taxonomy): Eukaryota > Metazoa > Chordata > Mammalia > Primates > Cercopithecidae > Chlorocebus > Chlorocebus sabaeus. The sequence goes on from NC_132910.1 coordinate 88,871,926, forward strand.
TTTAATGCCTTATTTTCTAGAGTCTAGTGTTGTATGAAATGAGAGTAATAATATTTGTTAGCTAGAGGGTTATAAAGACTAACATGAACATTCATTATGCACTTTGAAATTATACGAGTGATTTTTTTTTACATTGTAAGCATTGGTATTTCTCAAATAAAAATTATATTATCTCCATGAGTGGTATTATTTTCAGATTCCTGTGTATAAGAGCATATATGTGATTCTGATTTAAATCCATGTACTTCATAGTTTTAGTTAATGTATATTTCTAAAACTTATACACGGCATCAAAAGGAAGTAGTTCTTGCTGGGTGCAGTGGCTCACACCTGTAATCCCAGTACTTTGGGAGGCCGAGGCAGGTGGATCACTGAACATCAGGAGTTTGAAACTAACCGGGCTAACACAGCAAAACCCCATTTCTACTAAAAATACAAAAATCAGCCAGACATGGTAGCGCACACCTGTAGTACTAGCTACTGGAGAGGCTGAGGTGGCAGAATCGTTTGAACTCAGGAGGTGGAGGTTGCAGTGAGCCGAGATCGTGCCACTGCACTCCAGCCTGGGTGACACAATGGGACTCCATCTTAAAAAAAAAAAAAAAAAAAAAAAGGAAAGGAAGTCGTTATAAGGACCCGGCTCCTTTGGGAAAAATAAGAGCCTCACTGAGAGACAACATGTGATCTGGTATGACTTGTGTTTAAAACTATAACATCAGTCTATGTTCTTTTGCCCTTTACAATTTTCTTAGTCTATTTGGGCTACTGTGGCAAATTATTACAGATGGGGTGGCTTAAACAACAAATTATTTCTCACACTTCTGAAAGCTGAAAGTCTGAGATGGGGGTGCCTACATTGTGATGTTCTTGGTGAAGGCTTTCCGCCTGGTTGTGCTGTTATGTAGCCTTTCCTGGGTTCGTGGAGAGAAAGATCTCCTCTTCCTTTTTTAAAATCAGAGCACTAATCCCTTCATGGCTGCTCTACCCTCCTGAGCTTATCTAACCCTAATTGCCTTCCAAAGATTCCACCTCCAAATACCATCACGTTACGGATTATGGTCCCAATATATCAGTTTTGGAGGGACACAAATATTCAGTCCATAACAACAGTAAATACAGTATCTGCCTTAGTCTATACTGTGCTGCTAAAACAGAATACCTGTGACTGAGTAATTTATAATTTATAATTTATAAATTTATAATTTAAACCGTAGGAAAAATTTATTTCCTATGGTTTTGAAGACTGGGAATTCCAAGACTGAGGGGCCCACATTTGGTGAGGGCCTTCCTGCTGTGTCATCACATGGATGGCAGAAGATGGAAAGGAAAAAGAAGATGAGAGGGAGACAGAAAGGGGGGCTTAATTCTCTTGTATAATAAACCCACTCTCACATAAAATAACCCATTCTCTTATTAAGCACATTAATTCATTCGTGAAGGCAGGGTCCTCATAACCTAATCAACTCTCAAAGGTACCACCTCTCAACACTGTTTCCCTGGGGATTAAGTTTCCAGCATATGAGCTCAAGGGAACATGTACCAACCATAGCAGCATCCAAATTATTATAATAAAATTCACATCCTTAGGCTGACAACCCCCAATAACTGCTATGTGTTTCCTCATATTAAAAATGATTAATTTATGATAGTATCAGAATACCTCATTTAACTCAAATTCAAGATAAAATTAAGTTTTGTTATATTAATCTCCCAGATTAGTTTTTGCCTCCTCTGAACTGTCTGTAAAGAACCGATTAAGATAATCAAAATAATGTTTAGTGGGAATATTACATTTAAATGAACAATAGTTGGATTTCATCTGTAAACTTCTCTTTTCAAAATGGTCCTCCATTAAAAACATATCTAGACCATAATGTAGATAGCCCTATAACAATTTTACATAATTCAAAGCTACTCTTGTGATTATTTAATCCATTATTGATAGTACCAACAAAAACTAGCCAAATACTGAGTCCCCCACCTCCAACCACCTCAGGGCTCCAGGTAATTTCTTCCCAAAACACAGATGAGAGGTCATGATTTTACAGTCTCTGCTATTTCTCTGAACTTTTTAATAATAACATTTAATATTTCTTGGGCCCTTGCTATGTATGCTAAGCCCTTTCCACATATTATTGGTAATAGACTTAGTAGCCATAATCCAGGAAGAGATGTCCTTATTATCCCTTATTTATAGATATGATTTAGAGGAATAAAGTCAATTGCCTGAGAGCAAACACATGAATCTCTAACATTGGCCTTAACAGCTACAGCCCAGAGCATATTAATATGGAGCTTATGTATGATGAGAGTTTAATAAGAATTTCAATATTAACTAAGATTCATTTATTTTCAAAGACTTAGAATACTCAGATTTATGGGTTTATGCAATTACATATAATTTTGTGGTATATTAAGTAATCCAAGTAGACTAACATAATGTAAGTTGTATAGAGAGTAAAGAATGAATAAATGAGAGAATGCATGGATAGTGAAATCATATTCAGCAGCAGTTCCTATTTTTCTGAGTGAAGATAAGTTAGAGGATTCAAAATACAGTAAGGCTTAAAGAAAAATGCTGAGACAAAAAGCTCTTTAAAATTTAAAGAAATATAGCTCTTTGCTATAAAAACTAATCAATCACTAAATATTTCACCAGCAAGCTTGTAATATTTAGACATCAGCATTTGATTAATCAAGTTTGTAATTTTTATTAATATAACTTACGTGAAAAGAAAATTCTTCCCTGTACAATTAAGGTTGTTATTCCTTTAAGCTTTATACTGAAATTCATGAAAGTAAAAGAGAAAACCTAATATGGATAACTGAGTTTTTAAATATGTATATGATTATATGTCATTATAGATGGAAAATATACAGTGAAAATAATTTGTTCAAACGTTCTCTTTCAAATGTAAATATGATTTCCTGAATAACAGTAGTTTAGTTCATGAGTAAATAAAGCACTATATAGGCTTTTTGTTTGTCTGTGTAGGAAAATCTCTCATGTTTTTCTAAATATAATTTTTAAAAACTTTATAGCAACTCACAGACTTCTCTAGGAAAATTGATTATTTAAATATTGGAGAAATAATACCTGATTTTCTTTGGGTAAAATAATTGATTAAAAAATTAAATTCACTACATTACACCTAGGAGTATGGCTAAATACTGGTGTAATTTATACCCCATTTAAGTGTAAGAAGATAAATGAAGTTCAGTGAAATGTCTTTGGTTAACTGCCTTTGCCTCAGTTAAAGTGAACTTTTTGTAAAAGTGTGAAATAAAGCCAGAAACAAGCACATGGTTTAAGGGCATGGGTGGGTAGCATCAGAGCAATCTGTCAGCCCACAAAGATGTCTATTTCCTCCGTGGCATGGCTTTGGTGGAGGTGCGCGGTGGCACTGAAGTGGTGTTAGTTCCAAGTCAAACCCGTGTGTGCAGGCACTGATTGTCTGACTTTTCCAGACTGTTAACAGTCACTTTTTATATTGCTTATAAAAATGGTAATTTAACATATTTATTTAGTCAGTCATTCTCAAGGTTGACTGACAAAGGTTGTAGAAAATTTATTTACCTTAAATCTATATTTCCTAACTCAGGATGTGGTCAGAATTTTAAAGATGCTATAGAGCTTGCAAACAGGCATCTTATTATTCCTTGGGGCCTACTTGTGGGAAATATGTCTAAATCCTAAGATGAAATTGCACATTTATAAATCACTAAGCAGGATTGTGGGAGCTTGCAATTTTTTCTTTTTGGAAAGAGTTAGTTAGGTTTACTTGCAAGACAAGAAGGTGAGTATATCCTCATTATCCCAGGGTAATCAAAGTGTGGTGGCTTAGAGCTCCAACTCTGATCCAAATGTATAACTCTGCTGATGACTGACTGTGTGAACTTGGGGATGCCTCTTCAACTCTCAGTGCCTCAGTTTCCTCACCTGCAGTACCAATTTAAATAATGTTTATCTGAAAGGGCTTGTCGCGAAGATATATCTTTCACACATATAAAATGTTTTGACTGGAACCTAACATATATTAAACATTATATAAGTTTAAGTTGTTGTTAAGCAAACTGGCATCTCTCCTCATTTTTTAATGCCTTCTGACAAGGACAGACAGAAAAGAAGTGAATATTCTACCATGGGAGCTGTATGTATAAGAATGCAGTCTTCAGGATAATACTATGAGGAATTGCAATACTTACCTCTGCTTTACAGGTGAAGAGCCTGCCTGGGTTTGAATCATAGTTTGCCATTTAAAAGCAGTACCATCTTGAGAAAGTTACTTTACCGCTTTGTAACTCAGTTTCCTCATTGGTAAAGTAAGAATAATACCTACTTCTCGAGATCATTGCAAAAATTAAATGGACTGACACCTATAAGGAGGGTGGGATATTATCTGACAGATGCAGAGTAAATATTCTATAAATATCAGATGTTTTTATTCAGACAAAGAGAATGAAAGAGATGATTTGGATGGCACTAAGTGGGGAGGAGGAGAAGGAAAGAATTAGTAATAGGATAAAATAATTAATCAACAATAAGCAGAAAGGCACAGGATTTTACATAATGGCAGAAAAAAGGATGAGATTAAGTGACAGTGGTCAGGAGCTTAAATTATAAAAATCTTAATTATTAATAGTCCTAATATTGACTGGCAAACTTGTAAGATTTTATTTTTTTCTGGAACAAATCTCTAGATTTAAACTCTTAATAAAGCTTAGGTTATTCTCTTAACTTTTCCAAAATTAGTATTTAACCATGGTTTATATTTTTGTCACCACATATTCACACAGTTACAGATATTTCTAAGATGTCGTAATTCCTTTGATATCTTAGAGATCTCTAATACTTGAAAGAACAGAAAAGATTTGAGGTACATGGTAAGACTGAGGTATGTAAGAAAATGAAACAGATTAGTCTGCTGTTTACCAGTATAAGCCACAGAACAATAATGTTCTCTTGGTGCTGTTACTGAGATATGAAAAGGCTACGCAAACATAGCTCAAATATGAAATAAAGTCCTACCTAGCTCCATCGCACACACACATACCCTCGCACAAATGAATGCCTTCATACTTAGAGATTAATCAAATCAAGTAATCAAATCAACCATATTGCATGTTTTAGTTTTAGAAATACACTGAAATTTTGAAAGGTGGGGAAAAAAGTGAATGAGAATTAGTCGACATGACAATTTACAGCAAATTAAGGAGAGAAATGACATTGACAGTTGACCACGGGTAAAGCGTCTCCTGAAATATTTTACTACGGCCCCCAAACCACCACCGGGTATTTATGGAAGCAATATCTCTTTCAGAATTATTTTAAAGTTAATTATAATCATATAATCAGGTAATTAACTACTTTCATTTATACTATTGCTACTCAAAGTATGGTTGTTAGATCAGTATTATTGACATCACATAGAAGCTTGTTAAAAAATCTGGAATCTCAGGCTCCACCCTAGACTTACTGAATCGGAATCTACAGTCTGATTAAATCCACAGGTGATTTTTATGCACACTTGAGTATGAGGGCACTAATAGAGGACAGTGTTTCTCAATATGTGCTTCACATTAAATCTATCTAAAACATATATAAAAATAGTAATGTCGGTGTTTACCCACAGAGATTTCATTTAATTGGTTTTTGTTTTGTTTTGTTTTGTTTTGTTTTGTTTGAGACAGAGTCTTGCTCTGTCACCCAGGCTGAAATGCAGTGGCAAGATCTCAGGTCACTGCAGCTTCCACATCCCGGGTTTAAGTGATTCTCGTGCCTCAGCCTCCCATGTAGTTGGGATTACAGACGTGCACCATCTTTTCTTGTGTGTTTTTAATAGAGATGGGATCTCGCCAAGTTGGCCAGGCTGATCTTGATCTCCTAGCCTCATGTGATCTGCATACCTCTGCCTCCCAAAGTGTGGGGATTACAGGTGTAAGCCCTCGCGCCAGGCCTGTTTAATTAATCTTGAATGGAACACAGCAACACTTTTTAGTTTCTCAGGTGATTCTCTTGTTCACTGAAATCCCCCACTGAAATCCAGATCAGGAACACCGAGCAACACTTAGTGCCTAAATATGAATACACAGGTTTCAAGATGAGTTCCTTGAGTCAATGATCAAAGTAGATAAAGACAGAGTTTGGAAATATTTAAGCATTTTAAGGACAGAGAACATGTAATTACTTTGATCCTAAATTTAAAAAAAAAGAGAGATACTATAAGATTCAAAGGAAATGAATATCAGAAAGCTAAAACAGTTGGTCAAACACAAAACAAAAAATATTCAGGAACCAAAATATGGGACATACATTATCTGATTAATTTTCAGTCTCAACAAAGCATTTTAATTGGTTTATTGTGAATGCATATTTGCTTGTCTTCTAGTTCCTGCATGTGCAATGATCAGTTCTAGTTGTAATAATCTTGGAATTCATAGATATGGACATAGAAGTAATTGTATCAATTTGCAGCAGAGACAGGCAGGACAGAAACACCAAGCAAACTTGCTTCATGTCTTCCCTCATTTTATTAACCGGCTGTAACATGGATGTTTTGCCTCCTGAGGTTGTTAAAGGGCACTCATGATGTTCATCACTGTATTACTAGACATTATATATACAGTTAAATAATGTATCAATGGTGAAAATGAATGTTTTAGATAAATATTGCCCATTTGGCTACATAGATGTAATTTTATAAATTTCAGAAAGCTTAGGTAATGACTTACAGATGTGTGCAAGGAGAGAAATGGTTTCAGTATTACTCGTATCATCGATACCTTCACTGAAACCTTTTCTAAATTTGCACTTAGTCACATATTTCCAAAGTGATAATTAAAAGTAAATAAAAATGAACAGTTACATAATCCAATGCAAGCTAAAGTATCTGCATGGTTTACCAATGAATTCCTAGTAAAGTAACAGGTGATTAACACTTCATAGGCCTTTCTTCAAAAAATCAAATTTCCTTTTTCTGTTTTGTTCTTATGCCAATGAAAATTTACAGTGAAGCTCAGTGGGCTGGACACGGTGGCTCAAGCCTGTAATCCCAGCACTTTGGGAGGCCCAGGCAGGCGGATCACCTGAGGTCAGGAGTTCGAGACTAGCCTGACCAACATGGAGAGACCCTCGTCTCTACCAAAAATAGAAAAATTAGCCGGATATGGTGGCACATGCTTGTAATCTCAGCTACTCGGGAGGGTGAGGCAGGAGATTCACCTGAACCCGGGAGGCAGAGGTTGCGGTGAGCCGAAATCGCACCATTGCACTTCAGCCTGGGCAACAAGAGCAGAACTCCGACTTGAAAACAACAATGAAAAGCAATGGAGCTCAGTGTATTTATGGGGATGATGTATATAAAGAAGGAAAGACTAGGAGTGGTGAGAAGTTTTCTTTTGTAAATGAAAGCCTGTGATATTTACAAAATCTATTAAAAAAAAAAATGTTTGGATGCTGCTCAATTTGTTTTTGCCTAAGATAGAATGTGATGGACCTTTCAAATAATTTCCATTTGAGGTCAAAACTATTGATACAGGTCAATATTGTGTCTGATAGAGCCTCAGGGACAAGTCTGGTGAGGTTAGGATTACAACACATCTAAATATTAAAGAAAATCTTGAAATATTAAAGATTTCTTAGGTAATTCATTCTGAATGAGTTACTGAAAAATATCTTTTTTTGTTGTTGTTCTGGAAGCTGGTTTAATACTTACTGGTAAGTTAAAATTATTTTAACAATCACAATATTAGCAGAAATAAGAATGTTTGTAAATTACTTCTGCAGTGTTTGAAATCCTTAGTAAAATTCCTAAAATTCCTTAGTAAAATTTCCACAAGCAATTATAGTTAGACTTCCCTTTGGAAATTTATTCCTCTGTGATCATTTTACAGCATAGTAAAATGCTGTAATTTTTAGGTCCTACTTAATCATAAATGTCTAATTTGGGAAAGTATGTGTGCTTGTAAAAAGGTAAGATATAATTTCTCATTTTTTAATTCTTCTCCACAATCAAACCCATAGTCACTCTGCCTCATTTGGGATGAAAATAAAACCTCTTCACCCTGCTTTCCCATTCTCTCCTTCCTTCCTCTCATACTTTAAAGCTTTCAGTGAAATTTACTTTAAAATTCACTATGCTTTTAGAGCTTTTCCTCTAGCATGTTTATACCAAGATATTTCTTCTTTTTTGTTTAAACTCACAACATCAGCTTTTTTTTCTCCTCTGATGGCAAGCCACAAATGAAATTAGGATGGGGAGGTTATCCTTTAGAATAAGATTGGAATTTCATAGTCTGTTCATTTGGTCATACAACTAACACCTCTGAGGCTTTTTGGTTACCTTCAGAAGAATAATTTGGAACTTGAATATAAATGTTCTGACCACCTAAGTAAACACTGTAATTGCCGTGGGTCGTATAACACTCTGCTTTTCTAATGAAACACGTTTTAATTTTTTTAGAACCTGGATGGCTAGTCGCCCTCACTTGTTCAATACACTTTTGAACTTGAGTAACTCTGTAGATGTAAGAGTAGATTCAATAGAAAACAAACAAAATAAAAGCAAAACAATAACAAGATTGATAATAGAGAAATATAAACAAAGTCCTAGAAAAAGATAAAAAGAATATAAGCAATATCATAAGTAAAGATGACTTAGTTAAAACCAACTAACCAAGCAACAAATAAAGAGGATTTCATGCAAGTTAATAGAAAGGGAAAATAGAGGAAAAATTGAGCTGATGAGGAAAGGGAAAATAGAGCAAAAATTGAGCTGATGAGGTAAGGATATTGAATTATGCGAATGGGAAGGTAATTATTAGATAAATAGCAAAAGGAAATCTATAATTTATGCTATTCCAAAATGAGATATTGGAATTTATCTCAGTGTGGTTTTTGTCTTAAATCTGATTCCGTATTCATCAAAAGCTATATCCCTTCATTTAAATGTTAAATCAATTATTTTAAATCTTTTTGATACAAGTGGTTGTCAATTATTTACAAATCTTTCAAAAGGTATTCTCCTTGAGCAAATCATTTCTCATGGGAAAATTCTAATAATATACTAACCACTATGCTGTATTGTTCAAAAGCATCATGTCATTGTTCTAAAGGAAACAGCCGCCTTTTTTTCATATTTTTAATTTGGACATTTTTGAGGTCTTAAAACAAGGTTCCAAAATTTTTCATACTCATTCTATTCAAGAGCAGAGATAAACTGCTAAGCCCTGTGCAAATTGCAGATTTCTGAGCAAAATGAAAGGTTGTTACTGCTTTAAGTCACAAAGTTTTAGGATGGCTCACAATAGATAATTGACACAGATTTTGTTACCTGAAAGATAAGTGATTCCATAACAAAAATTAATATGTATTATTAGTTTGGGGCTGGGCAGCAGGTGAAAACCAGAAGGGCCTTGAAGAGAGTATTAGTGAAAAAGCCCAAAAAGCTTTGAGAAAGCTGTTACTGAGGGTTTCAAGGGAAGTGAGAGAAATGTTATTGGGACCAGGAGGAAAGAGGACTCTTATGCAGTGGTGGAAATGTTGGCAATATGTCTCCTGTAAATGTGAAAAACAGGAAATGAATTTAATGATCTAGGAGAATACTGAAAATCCCACATAACTGCTTCTTGCCAGCTATGATAAAATGCAAGAGGAGAGCGGGTACAAGGTGAGAGAATTCAATATTAAGTCTAAAGGAGCCGGAAGTTACTACAGTTAAAAAAAAAAAAAAAAAAAAAAAAAAAAAAAAAAAAAAAACACTCTTTCTTCTTCCAAATCTTTCCACACGACGAAAAATTCTTAAAATAATTAATATTCTAATGCCTAAAATCTAATTCTGGGTGAGATTATAAGATTCCTTGTTGATATCTAAGAAAGAACTGAGGTGGTCCCTTTCAGTCAAACAGGAAGGACTGTAAGAATCAAGAAGGCATGTCTTACAAATCTCCTTAATTAAACAGTGGGGTTTTTGAAAGTCTTAAGGCAAGTTATGTCACAGAAGCTTCACAGGGAACCTATATAGAGAAGGACTTACCTTTACGATGTATAGTTGTGACTTTTGTGTAAAAGAGAACCGTAAGTATATTCGTGGAAAACCCACACAATTTTTAAGATAATTATTTTGGTCGAATTAGCTCCAGCTTAGACTAAAATGCAAAAAAAAAAAAAAAAAAAAAAAAAAAAAAAAAAAAAAAAAAAAAAAGACTTTGGGATACTTAAGCTTTTTTTGGGCAGGAAACTGGCTGTTAAGGATACAGAGTGCAGATCCACGAGCCGTGAGCATGGAAACAAGAACCACAGAGAATAATGCCCAGAGAGCAGAAGTGAGGCCTGATTAGCAAAGGCCTAAGTGATCAAAATGGACCCAGTGGATTTCACAATGGACATGTACCAGTGACTGCTGTGTACTTCCTGTTATTCCCTTTTAATGAGAGTGTTTATGGAAATTATCTTATGTCTGTTCCCTGTTCTGTTCTAACTCATAGTCTCTCTGCCTCGTTTGGGATGAGAATAGAACCCTTTCCACCCTGCTCTCCCATTCTCTCCTTCCTTCCTCTTATACTTTAAAGCTTTCAGTGAAATTTACTTTAAAATTCACTGTTTTTATAGCTTTTCCCTTGGCATGTTTAAACCAAGGTATTTCTTCTTTTTTATTTAAACTCACGACACCAGCTTATTTTCCTCCTTCATGTGTGTTGGGGAGAAGATAACTTTTTTCTTTAGTTCCCAGATCTGTAGATTAGAAGAACCATACTCAAGGGGCTGTCCCGTAGGAGCCAAGTTCCAGGAGCTTCACCTGCACATGGACCTGATTTAGGTGATGAAACCCTGGACTTTGAACCTGAGACAAATTTCATAATGAGATAGGATGTTTTAGGATTTTGAGAAAGGGTAAATGTATTTTACAGGTGAAGAGAACGTGAATAACTTGTGGCAAGAGGTCATACTGCAGCAGTTTAAAAATATGAGCCCCGAATGCTTCACCATTCCTCCCATTGAAGAGTAGGGTTTATGTTCTTCCCTGTAAATCCAGGTTCTGTGACAGGTTGACCAGCAGTATATGGCTAAAATGATTCTGTGCCATTTTCTGGGGCCATGGCTTAAAAAGTGGGGACTTCCACTTCCTGTGTCTTGTGGTATTGCTTCTGGGACCAAACCACTACAGTATGAGTAGAGAAGACAGAGGCACCTCATGGAGAGACCTGTGAAAGAGAAAAACCAAGCCCTCAGCCATTAACACCATTTTGGAAGCCTTGTGAGACAGTCACCTAGCAAGTAAATCCTCCAGTCTGTTGTATGTAACTAAACTTTGCTGCAATCGATAACTGATACATATTTACTGTTGCACACCAAAATGACCCCTCACAAATTATTTGCCTTTCAAAGAGTTTTCTCAGCTGTAACATAGAGATAATCATGGTTTCTACCTGATAGAATGAGAGTAAGGATCAAATGAGGGTGAGATTTGAAATCTCTAGCAAAGTGTTTAGGACATATTAAGCTTTCAATAAGTGCTATCTATAACGATTTTCAATGTAATTTAATTTTTGTTATTTTTTAAATAAATATGAGGAACTATCCTTATTTTGATTTCTCAAAATATTAGGTTCTGTTTTAAAGGAAAGCTTGAAGTCACTTGGAGAGACTCTGGGCTCCTGTAACCACATAACTCCAATACCTGTGTATTTTCAAGTAAAAATGAAAATAAATTTGAGTCCTTAAGTTGTTTTTATACATTTTTGCCATGTGAGATTTAGCCACATGCATTTTACTTTTTATATTTTCATATATAATTTCTGGGTTTTTCTGTTTGGAAATATTAGATCTTATTTTTCCCACTGCTTCTATTCTCTCATTCTCTTTCATTCCTACTCAGGCATCTGTGTTAGGCAGATAACTCTCCATATGTACCAAGTACAAATTGTTCTTCATCAGTAGGTGCCACTTCACAAATTTAGAAAGAGAGGCATACAGTCATTACAAAGGCTATTAAATAAAATAAAGTATCTTGTTCAGAAACAAATAGATATTAACAGCTTCCTGTAACTAGACAACTTAAATAGTACATGGGATATATATTTTATCCTTCCATGGCATCCTTGCTCTAATTCAATCACTCCTGTCAAATATACAGTTAAAAACAAATTAGATGACAGGCATTACAATTAGCATGCACGTACACCACACACAAACACACCAGTTATAAAAGATCCTAATCAAACCACGTATTTTTAGATTTGGACTTCTTAGAAACATGGGCAGTCTGAGTATATCAACAAAGTGTCTTGCTTGGAAACAGCACATGTAGGTTTGAATGAGAAGTTAGCAAATGACATCTTTATCCAGTAACTTGATTTGTAATTATTACAGAGTTTTTACATATTATAAAACCTGGAAAGTTATTTTTAAAATATTGTGGAGAGGAAAATCTTTATTTTTTTCCTTTAGGCACCAGAGAGCATGCAACATTTGATGAAATATATGGAAATCACACACAATATATGATTTTTCCCTGAATCAAATTGATGAAATGTGAAGATTTTTATAAAAGATTCAGAAACCAAAAATTACTTTACTTTTGTTAACATAATTTTTTTTTCATCTCTATGGCCGCACAACCATTTCAAAGGAAAGTCTCAACTCAGATTTACCTTTGCCAAATGAAGAGCAACAAAGTCTGTGTCAGCGTAGCCCAGGCTCAACTGGGTCTGCCCTTTTCATCAAGAGCATCATCTGCTTGCTGTGTTAGTCTGCTGGTCATGCTCCCATGAACATGGGGAATGGGAGGGGCTAGAATTCATCAAGTATTGTCCAGGAATCTTTCTGTATTGATGCCTAATACGTGCTGAAACTACAGTAAATACCTCGAAGGTAAAAAGGTCCTACTTTTGATTTCCTTGACTTTTTTTTGTACAATTAAGAGAAAAATACATTAATAAGGTACTTGGGATCTTTCTCTGGAATTCAAGTTACCTTTGCTTGTATGCTCTGCTAAGTTAAAATGTGAGTGGATTAAAATAGCTTGTGACATCATGCTAACTAATAGGAATAAGGTAAGTTCTTAACAAGCAATAAGAATGAGTTTAGTAGCCCTGACCAGGGTTCACAAATAGGTTAGCATCACTATATTTAAACTGGTAATGAAAATTTTGTTCAGAGTTAAATGAGCTCTGTTCAAGGATCACTGTGAGATAACTATGCAAGAAAAATATTATTTTATCTGTATGCCTTACAATTTCTAACCCCTAAGATAGAAGCTTCATCCATTCCTTGAGATACTTTAAAGATATATGGCAATGATTTTTACTCATTTGGTAGCCCTCACAACACTCATAACACCCCTGAAAAAAATTGTTTCATGAGAGGGAAAAAGTGAAATGCTCATAACTTATGAATGTACATTAAGATAAGACAAAAAATATAAAATCAAGATTAGAATATAAGTTACTGATATGTTAGCCTAATACATCAGCCACCTCATCAGCCTTGTTTCTATATTATTATAGAGGTTCTACCAATTACAAAACAGTTATCCACCACTATTATTAACTCAGTCTGTAGAATTTCTTTTCCTCTAGAAACAATATATCCAACAATAATAAATACAGCAGCAATATGGCTGGTATTAACTATTAGAATTTCATTTATTATAGGATGATTATAAAAATAAATACGGAAACTTTGTCAGCTATAATGAGATCTTACTGATATTTAATATAACCTTACCTTTTATATAGTATACAAGATGGCCTTTTATATGAATAATTCATATATCCAACAAAGATTATACAATTTAAGGTTTATAGCACTACCTATATGCCAGACATTGTGCTTAATGCTTCACGAAGAAATTGCTAGTTCCTAACTACAATGACTTCTACCTTCATTCTCATTTTGCAGATGTAGAAATTAATTATAGCTTAGAAGGATTAATTATATTCTATTAGGTCGCAGAGCTAGTAGTAGAAAATCATTATTCACACCAGTGCTCATTTTACTATCAAGTAGAAGCTCTTACTATTATACTTTGCTAGAGTGTGAAATCCTGGAGAACTAACTTGTATATTTATATATTCCTTGCTTATAACATAATGCATAATTTTTATGCTCAAAAGTGCTCTAATGTTTATTATTTATATATGGAGGAAAAACTATATCATGGTATGTTATTATCTTTTATAAATAGATAATAAATTGGATGCTATTATGCCATCTTCCCAACTCTACATTCAGTGATGTCATTTTGGTAGCCTGAATTCAGCCAGGTTGGAACACTTTATATCACAGAAATTAGAAATCAGCAAATGCTACATATCAAGGCTTGTTTTGTTGATTCCCTAGACTTAAGACAATAATGAAGAAAATGTTAATAATCCAGATTAAATATTATAGTGTGTTGTGTCTATAGACATTCTATGGTAAATTGCACAAAAAATTGAATAAGTAGCCTTCCGGCATTCTAATACTGTCTCATTTAGCAAAGGAATCACTCATGATATTAACCAATGAGTGAAAGTCTAACATTCATTTTCATTGTTTTACTTTTTGTCTTAATGTAAAGGAAAAATAAAACAACATCATGTTGGAAGTACACTTGGAAACCTGGTTGTTAAATACTTGTAAATACTACTGGATGGTGGGTCAAAAAGGTAATTAAGAAGAACCTCAGTAGCTGGAAGAACACATTAAAACAGAACTTTCTAGTCATCCTTACCTGAACAACTATGGGAGAAATAAACTCCTAGACTATTTGGATCACAGTTTTTTGGAATATCTTTTTTGCATATATTCAGCCTATACCTAAAAATAATATCAGCAGGTAGAGAGAGCCAGGTTGAATTGATGGATCTAAGGGCTAAGTGTACAAACTCTTCCTTCTTCCAGAGCTTATATCATTAGAGCCGACCCTGGTCTGTCCTCAGTATCTTCTGAGGAATCTCTCCTTTCTTAGATGCCCAGTACCATTTTCTATATCTTAATAGCTGGTAGTGTTCTTCTAAAATGTCAGTCCCATCTAGGACTCACATTTCAGGTTTAACACCTATGCTCCAGAGTTTTCCTGACCCTCTTGTCTAGAAAATGTTGTTGGATATGTCATTCCTTCAAAGTCATGCTTGTTAGATGTCTAATTTTATGTAAATTTCACCTAAGTTGTTCATTAAAAATTTACAGGCCCAGAGAATATTGTCCATTATTTTAACCTGTAGTAGTGAAGAATATCATGGCTAAATTAGAGAGAAAATGTTGTTAGTATAATCAACTATAAATTGTTCTACAAATTCCCTCATGTATGGACTGAATTGTGCCCAGTCCTCTGCCTTCACCTTGATCTTAGACTTTTAGTCTCCAAAACTGTGAGAAAATAAATTTTGTTGCTTAAGTCACTCAATCTGTGGTACTTTGTTGTAACTGTCCTCTAAAACTAATACACTTCAATAATATTTGCTTTATGGTTATTTTTAAAAATCTGTTCCTATCACATCCCTATTCATTTGTGCATTTATCTCCCCTTTCGTTTATTTAACGTTGATTTAATAACCACTTTAAAGCATATGGAGATAAAGATGGATGTGTGTGGGGGTGTGTACATAAACGCACTTAAAGAAACTCGGTTCAATGGGAGAGACATTTCATCATAAGTATAATCATTGTTCTATAATATAATCATTGAATAATTGTTCTATAATATAATCATTGAAGAGACTTATGAATTTTCTTTTAGTTTTCCTTTAAGCAAAAACCTAGAAGTACTGAGTTCAAAACTCTAATGCACCACAGCTGTGAAAAATATAATATTAATGATAAAAGTAACTATATTTATTCTGTAATTATTCTGTATATCACATGCTAAGTGTGTTCACTTTCATCATCTAATTTAATTCTCACAACATACTTATGTTATAGGAATTTTTTTTATAGATAATGAATTGCAGCTTATAAAAATTATTCAAAATCACATATTTCTCTCCATGTTATATTTCTACGTTTAAGCCTAGTGAATCAGTTTTCTCTTTAAAGTTATCTCAGGATAGACTGACTTAGTTTTGTGTTTTTTTATATAGTGGACTTTTTTGTCTTTTTTTTTTTTTTTTTTTTAGCAGTCTTTGAGTCTACTATATCTAATACATGTATAACTACTCCTGTTCTCTTTCAGCTTCCATTCGCATGGAGTATCTTTTTCTATCCATTCACTTTCAGTCTATGCAAGTTCTTAAGATAAAGTGACCCTCTTGTAGGCAACATGTAGATGTGCCTTTTTTTATTCATTCAGCCTCTGTATGCCTTTTAATTGGAAAATTCAGTCCATTTTCATTCAAGGTGGTAGAGTTATTTTCTCTAGTAGTACCTCTTGAATTTTTGCTTTTTATTTTAAATGCATCTATTATAAGTTTTTACTTTAGATTACCATGAGACTTACAAAAAAAATCTTAATGTTATAAAAGGCTATTTTAAACAAAAACAATTAACAAAGAAAAAAATCTGCATTTCTTTTTTTTAAGACAGGAGTCTTGCTCTGTTGCCCAGGCTGGAGTATAGTGGCACAATCTCAGCTCACTGCAACCTCCACCTCCCGGGTTCAAGCGATACTCCTGCCTCAGCCTCCCAAGTAGCTGGGATTACAGGCGCCGCCACCACATCCAGTTAATTTTTGTATTTTTAGTGGAGACAGGGTTTCAACATGTTGGCCAGGCTGGTCTCAAACTCCTGACTTCAGGTGATTCACCCACCTTGGCCTCCCAAAGTGCAAAAAATCTGCATTCATTTTTACTCCATTCTCCCTCGTTTTGAATTTTGGAGGTCAAAATTTATATATTTTTATGTTATCTATTTTTAATAAGTTATAGTTATTATTTTTAAGTTTTGTCTTATCTTCATATGTGTATATATAGTATATGAGTAAAATATATATACTATAGATATACACCATAAATAAACTCTATATATAGTTTACATGCCATGATTGTAATATTTAAAAATTCTTAATTTATCTGTATACTGACTTTTACCAGTGATCTTAATACTTTCAGCTGCTTTTGTGTTATAGGTTAGCATCCATTTGTTTCAGGTTGAAGAACTCCCTTTAGAATTTCTTGTAAGACAGGTTGGGTGGTGATGAATTCCACTAGCTTTGTTTGTCTGGGAAAGTCTTTACTTCTCCTTCACATTTGAGGACTAGCTTTGCTGGGTACAGTATTCTTGATTAGGAGGTTTTGTTTGTTTGTTTTGCTTGCTTGTTTGTTTTTTTAGCACTTTGAAAATATCATCTTACTTCCTCCTGTCCTGTAAGGTATCTGCTGAAAGGTCTGCTTCCAAGCATATTCAAACTTCCTTTTATGTTATTTGATTATTTTCTTTTGCTAGTATTAGGATCTACTCATTGTCTGTGACTTTTCAGAGTTTGATTGTTTTATGCTTTGCAGTAGGGTTATTTGGGTTGAATCTGATTGGTGATCTTTGACCTATCTCCACATTTGGAAAATTTCCTACTTGTTATACTTGTTATTTATTTGAATAATCTTTCTACCCCTTTGTCATCCTCATTTACTCTTGAACACCAATGACTAGTACATTTTCTGTTTAGATATTTTCCCATAGATAGCTTAAGATTTAATTCATTTTTATTATTTTTTCTTTTTCCTCTTCTATGTTTTCAATTAGACTATCTTTGCACTCATGGATTCTTTCTTCTGCTTGATCAATTCTGCTGTTGATGCTCTCTGTTCCATTTTTCAGTTTGTTAATTGTACCTTTCAGCTATTTGATATCTATTTGATTTTTTAATAATTTCAATTACTTTCTTAAATTTTTAAAGTTCTGAATTATTTCTGTGTTTTCTTGGAGTTTACTGAATTTCCTTTAAATGGCTATTTTGAATTCCTAGTCTGAGTGTTCATATATTTCCACCTCTTTATGGTCAGTCATTGGTATCCTGTTTTGTCCATTTGATGATGTCATAGCTTCCTGATTACTCTTGATGCTTACGGATATATATATCAATGTCTATGGATTTAAAAATTTAAAAAGTATTCATGCCAGTCTTTGCTATAGGCTTTGTTTATGTCTGTCTTTTTATTATATTCTGTCTAGACATCCTGTGCTGATCGACTAGAGTTTCTTAGCTTGAGATTACTGCCTTTTCTTCAGCACTAGATGGAGCCCTAAACCCAGGTTTGCTGCAAGTCTACTTCGGGCTCTGAGGTTGACATAGCATTTAACTTGGATAGGCCTGGAGGAGACCCAAGACCGTTACCTGAGCTATGTGGAAACACCAGCCAGGAAATCATGCCCAGACGACCCATGGACCATTCTTCCTGAAACATAGCATTGCTCAACAGCCTCTCTGATTTTGTGTCTCCTCTGGTGAGAATGGAGAGCAGCCATACTCACATTCTGGCTACTGCTAGCCCCATCCGCATTCTTTGTCTCTATCTGGTCTCAAGTGCTTTAGTCCTGCAGGCACTCACGATGCTTCCTGTAGGTCAAGGCAAAGAGAGTTTCCTGTGAAGAGACCCAGGATGGTGAGGAAGCTGAGTGTATTTTAGTTTTTAATACATAGCTATCTTAACTAAACATTTGTATAAAAGTAATTTATTTTCATCAGAAATAATTTTGTTTTTACCCTAACATGTTTTTCTTTACATTTATGTAATATAAATTCCTATCCTTTGAATTGATGGTGATACAAATGAAATGGGCTTTTTGAAAACTAGTGAATGCATGGTTACCTGTTAAGTCCTGAGGCATAGAGGAAAAAGCACAGTGAAAACTGAAAAATATGTAAGTCATCATGAAGGTGATGATTTAGAAACTAAAAAATATTAGTTTGCTAGAACTGTGCCAAAACAGAGTGGTTTTTAAAAACAAAAATTAGGCTGGGCGCGGTGGCTCACGCCTGTAATCCCAGCACTTTGGGAAGCTGAGGCGGGCAGATCACGAGGTCAGGAGATCGAGGCCATCCTGGCTAACACTGTGAAAGCCCGTCTCTACTAAAAATACAAAAAAAAAAAAAAAAAAAAAAAAAAAAACACTAAACACTAGCCGGGTGAGGTGGCAGGTGCCTCTAGTCCCAGCTACTCAGGAGGCTGAGGCAGGAGAACGGCGTGAACCTGGGAGGCAGGGCTTGCAGTGAGCCGAGATCGCGCCACTGCACTCCAGCCTGGGCTACAGAGCGAGACTCCGTCTCATAACATAACATAACATAACATAATATAACATAACATAACATAACATAACATAACATAACATAACGTAAAATTTAATGCCTTACAGTTCTAAAGACTAATACCTAAAATTGAGTTATCAGCAGGGCCACAATTGCTCTGTGACTGAAAAGAATACTTCCTTACCTCTAGCTTGTGGTTTATCAGCAATCTTGAGAGTTTATCAGCTTGTAGATAGATGTATCCCTCCAATCACATGGCTATTTTTTCTCTGTGTCTTCGTATTATCTTTTCCCTGTGCATTTCTGTCTCTGGGTTCAAATTTTCTCTTTGTATAAGGACATTAGTCATATTGGATTAAAACCCACCTTAGTGACCTCATCTTAACTGGGTTAAATCTGCAATGACACTGTTTCCAAATATGGACACATTCTCAGGTTCTGGGGTTTAGGACTTCAGCATATCATTTGAAAGGAATACAATTCAATCAATTAGAGTGGTAAATATGACTTCCCATGCTTTATTGTGCCAGGCTCTTAATATTCTGTTTTCCCTCAGCAAAATCATGAAGTAAAGGAAACTGATTCTTGTACGGTACCAAATCTTTTTATTGTGTTCATTTTTGTTGATGAGTCTGATCCCTTCTCTCTCCTTCTCATTAGGAACCCTGAGCTCAGTGCCCATGTGTGTACTCTTCCCTCTTACTCTCATCGTAATCAAACTGCTTATTGGTCTTATAGTCACCCTTCCTCATAAATTATAGCTTCAGGGAGTATGTACATGTGAGCTGAAACGGATCCTTAAAACAAAGAAACAGAGTGTAGAGAGCATAGCAGAAAGCATACCCTTTTATAGAGGCTTTTCCAAAATAGTTTATTCCTAATTTTCTTCAATGTTCATGCTAATAGCTATGATTCATTTTTAGACTCAGACTCAGAATAAATATAGCATTCTAATTATTTTTAAGGAAATACATTTTCTCTAAAAATAAAATGAGTGTGTTACTTTTATCTGTTTGAAGTAATTAAAATGAGAATTTTGATGTTTTCATTTATAAAATTATATTGCAGGCACAAAATCAGAAATATTGAGTTAAAAGAAGAACAGACAAATCATGCCAACTTTCAGTTACATTATAGCAGATTCCTTTTGGCAACTTGTATACATGTATACAACAGATAGACCTAACTGAGTTTTTAAAGAACAATTTCAATATATTCCTAAAGCCATTTTCAAGAATTTCTCTGATTGAGGGAAAATAAAAATAAGAGAAGTTAATTAAAATGATTGAATTCTGTCAGTTTTAGCAAGGTAAGCTATATGCCATCAAAGACAGGGTGGATGCAATATAAAGAAAATAAGTCAAATATGAAGGTATTAAATTATTTAACAATAATTTACATAGTTTTGAATTAATAAGACTAGGCAAGCTTAGTGAATAAAGAAATGTGCATATATTTACTTAAAAACAACACATTAAAAATATGCTTTTAGCGAGTCTGACTTTTTTAAGGGTACATGACACAGTTGATACCAATCTAAAGCAATGGCATTCTGATTTCTTACTATTTTGCATTACTCAATATCAGGTGTATAAATAATTATCATGTGTAAATATAGGTTGGTTGTTCAAAATAACTTTTCACAGTGTTTCATCTATTCTGTATCCTACTAAAATTTAAACCCTATCTTCAGAGGGACAGTAGTATCTTAAACCAAATCAATTAATAGTCTATATCAATCAGACAAAACTATTTTTTCTTAAAATAAATCCTAAAAATAGCTTAATTTTAAGTTAATTCCTGATATTTGCATTATTTATTTCATTTAGAAATATATTGCACATATATTTGAAGTTAAAATATTCAAGTTTTGTCTTTCCGAAAACTTGACTATCATCTTATCATGGACACTCAGAATGTAAAAATTAAGACATGTAGCTATTCTTCTGTTCTCATTAGGGAACAAACATCACTCAGGGAGCAGGTGTCCTCTCCGTTCTCTCTGCCAGCTTTCTGCCCGCTGCCAAGCCTGCCGTTCTATTTGGATATGTTAGCTGTGCACCAGAGGTTGATAGTCTCCTGAGTACTTGGCTTGAGTACTTCCTTATATGACCCTCAGAAATAAATGTTAAAGATAAGGGGTACCTACCACAACAGTGTCTGGGAAAATGGCAAAATGTCTGAATAATCACTGCAGCAGGAAGGCAATGATACTGCCTTCTTCTGATTCAAGGAGGAAGAAAAATTATTTCAGATAAATTCATGACAGGAACCTTCCTATGGCTTTACAATGCTGTAATATTAGGTGAAAAAAAAGATTAAATACACACACTATCAATGGGACAAGAAAAACATTTTGAAATTGTTTAACCATGCTGTGTGTATGTATAATGTTAAAACATAGATGTGGAGTAGTTTAACTTTTTTGGAAACTTTTCTCAGACTAACAATAATATTTCAATAGAATAATTATTGAAACTAAATCTGATCCATGAGGATGAGTAATATTTACATAGGTAGGAAAAGAAGACTCATAGAGAGAGGAGTCACAGGATCAAATGAATGGAAGAGGAAATGGGCATAAGAATTTTCAGAGGGCTATGAGTAAGGAGACCAATTTGGACAAGTTAATGAAGACTAGGGGCAATAGTAGGTAGCAGTGAACCTACTAATATTTAATGGAAATGTAAGTGCTAGAGAATATTAAAAACTGAAGATATGGAGAAAGGACCACATAAAACTTTATCCAGCTAGTAAAAGGATAAAAGTGATATTGAGGAAATGTAGGCGTACAGCAATATATATATATTTTTTAAAGTTGAAAGTAATAAAACCCACTTAATATTGTACTCATTGTTGGTGCAATAACAACACTAATAATAATATTATCTTATTTCATTGAATTATAGAAACATCAACTGAAAGATGCACCATTGTATATCAATTATTTTACAATCAGGAGGAAATGAACTCTGTCACATAGTCTATGACATACCATTGACTATAAAACACAGTCTGATTTTTGAGATATGAAAGTGTGAAAAAAATGTATCATTTAAAAAATGAAATTCAGTCATGTCTACTGCTCGGTGAGTGATTTTACTTGTTAGGAATTGTGCTAAGTATTTTATATGTATTAATTAATTATCAAAATATTTCTATAAACTATTATTTATATGACTAGATACTATTATAGTCAATTTCGACAAATTGAGATAACCAAGGCTTAGAGCAGTTAAACAATTCCCCTTGACTATACAGCTAGACAAGGAGCCAAGATTTTTATTCAAATCATATGTGATTTAAATATGGTAAGTAGAAAATGATAAGTGACTGAATAATTATTAAAGGGCTAAAGAAGCAAACATTAACAATTTTATTATCAATATAAGAAAACCCTAGGAATAATTGAATCTAATTGGCAAAAGAAAAAAACCAGAAATTTATGCATTTCCAAGTTTTCAAGTATAAGAAACTAAAACTAAAGACATTATGTTGGCAGTAATGGGCATATTCAGAAGGGTAACTGCTTTCAGAGAATATAGTATTTCCTTAGGAAACATTGAATTTCAAATCATGTCAGGGTGACAAACTCGTATTGCTGTTTAGCAGTTGCACATATGGGACCGAAGCAAAGGTGAGAAGCCGGGGAGTCATGTGCGAAGTGGTACTTGAAACCATGAGGAGAAATGGGCCATATCATGTGAATACTTAAGGAGAAGAGCAGGAGACATAGGACCAATGTTCAAGTATCAACCACAGTTACGAATCAGGAGGAAATGTGCCAGCTGCAGAGAAAGAGAAACCAGCAGGGAAGAGCTGAAGAACAAGAATCATAAAGAGGCTTATCAATCAAAGATTCTAAAGAATTTGAGAGATGTAATAAAACATGAATTGAGAAAAGGTTATTGAATTTGGGTAGGCAGGTGGTGATATTAAGAGAATAATTTCACCAGCCGGGTGGTTTTCAAAGCCAGATTTTCAGAGGATTAAAACGGAAATGAGTAGAAGCTGTGGCACAGGTGTAGGTCACACAAGTTAGGAACTGGCCATAAAGGAAGAAGGGAAATTAATACATTAAACTGGGAAAAGGAGACATTTTAAATGTCAGCAAAGGAAGCATGAGTAACACCAAAGAATTGAATGCAGAGCACGATTTGAAAATATGAAGTTCAAGAGGTTCAATACAGAGGCAGTTCACCTACTCACTGCACAATATTTTATTGAGTAACTACTGTGTCATTGCTATATGGTTCCTGCTTTCAAGTTAAAATCTACTAAGAAAAAGCCAGGTGCAGTGGCACACACCTATAGTCACAGCTGCTTAGCAAGCTAAGGAGTGGGGGAGATTGCTTGAAGCCAGGAGTTTGAGACAGTAGTGCACCATGATCCAGCCAGTGAATAGCCACTGCACCCCAGCCTGTGCAACACAGTGAGACTCTGTAAAAAAAACAAAACTAAACTAAGATGTTAAAAGGCAACTAAACTATAGCAAAATAATAGGTGTGTTAAAGATATGTGTAGCAGGCAAAGTAAACAGAAACAAAAGGGCCTCTTAGTTCAGACTGGGGACAAGATTTGCCATGAAAGTGAGGCCCAAATGGAATTTTGAAACCTAAATACGTGGAGGGTGGTTGAAAAAATGAGAAACACTTATGAGGAAGCTAAGCTTTTTTAGAACCAAAAAGTAGTTCAGTATGGCTGATATCTTGAGTAAAAGGAGAATAATGATGAGAGATGCAGTTGATGAGGTTAGCAAGGGCTATGCCACGGTGGTTTACATTTAGCTGACATTTAGTTACAGGCTATTTAATAATCAGTTCACATACACACATGAAAACCTTTGCAGAAAATTTACTCTGAATAGAAATATAATCTTCACCTGACTTAATGGAAAATTTTAGTAGATTTCTCACAAAAGCATGCTTAATATTTTGATTAAATAAATGTTACATTAGTTGTATAAAATCTACATTTGAAAACAGAAGATGTAAATTTATCTTGAGATGTCACCATTACCTAGGGAAAGTTACCTAGGGAAAGACTTTATCTTTCATAGAAAAGTAATGCATGCTACCTAGATTGACGTCATGATCGTAATATGAAGGTGCTTTGTAAACTTTACAGTCAATTCATGCTGGTTGTGCTGTTAGTTAAAATTATAGTGATTGGGGTGGGCCTTAATAACTAGATTAAAGAGTTAAGATTAAAATTTATGGAGAATAGAAAGATACTTTTGTTTCTCAATTTGAAAGTAATGTATGAGGTAGAATATACATTTATTATAGAACTAAAGGAATTAAATCAAGGAGTAAAATTTGAAGGTCACCATAGAAATAAAGTAGGGAAAATAGGAGGATCTAGATTGATGAGGAATCATGAACTTCCCAGGCAGAATGACAACTAATGCGTTAGAAAAGCATTCATAAGAATTGGTAATTGATTTGGCAGGGAATAGGAGCAAAAATATAGCCCTATGATTGTGCAGAGGAACAAATAAAACACTTCTCTAAAATACGAATAAAAGATAGTAAAGATGTCCCATTGCTAACAAAACCAGAGTTAAATTATCATTAAATATACATATGAATTAATCCAGATATATATTATACATATTTAATATTTAAATATGTACTATATGTGTTTAATTAATATGTGTATTTATTATACCAATTGATATTGGTAGATTTCTAAGATCAGTGTCCAACTGGACACTTGTGATCTGAGATGATTTAAAAGGAACTACTTTTTTCTACATTGTTTCAAATTGTCTTAGTATCCTCAGAGAAGTTTTGTGTAGGCAATTGTCAAGGTGTGCAATAGAATAGATAGGTATGATTTAATATCTATTCACTGTATGATTGAATGATACATATCTAGATAGATTGATATATAGATAGATACAGATAAAAATAGATAATAGCTTTGTTCTGTCAGTGTCACTCAAACTGTAGTGATGGCTTGGAGTACTGCTGGTGAGAGTTCTATCCAGGCTTAGCAGTGTTATAATCTGATATTTTTGTCTGCTATGGAAATGGTACCACATACATGTAGACCCAATACATATCATCTTGATATACATATATATATGGCTTAGGGGTACACTGTATATGTGCCCATGTTCTTTATAGCAATTGTTATAGTCTCTAATTGCATGCTTCTTTGTGTGTCTAAATTTTGATTATATGCTCTTTAAGGATAAGGCCTGTGTCTTTTCATCTAATACAATCATTGCTTTTCAAAATGCCTTTCATACAGCAGAAATTTAGCAAATGTAGAAATAAATCAATTAATTACTGTGCATTTCAGAATCTGTCTTATAAATTTTGGGGTTTTGGGGAAATAATTATCTGCTCCATAAATTAGCAGAGAACATCTTTCATTATTTTGGCATCACCAATCATTCATTGCAAAATGCTGTGCAAATTCTTGGCACTCAATAAGTATTTTCTCAATTGAATTGAAGAAAATGTAACATTATAAAAAAGAGAGGCAACAGAATATGTAGACAGACATTTACCAATCATCCAAATTACAAGATGGGCTTGAAATTTCTTTCTTTCTTTCTTTCTTTTTTTTTTTTTTTAAGACGGAGTTTCACTCTTGTTGCCCAGGCTGGAGTGCAATGGCATGATCTCAGCTCACTGCAATCTCTGCCTCCCAGGTTCAACTGCTTCTCCTGCCTCAGCCTCCCGAGTTGCTGGGATTACAGATGCCTGTCACTACGCCAGGCTAATTTTTGTATTTTTAGTAGAGATGGGGCTTCACCTTATTGGCCAGGCTGGTCTCGAACTCCTGACCTCAAGTGATCTGCCCGCCTCGGCCTCCCAAAGTGCTGGCATTACAGGCGTGAGCTACCGTGCCTGGCTGGAATTTCTTAATAGTGGCATATTTTATTTTATTTTATTTTATTTATTTATTTATTTATTTACTTTTTGAGATGGAGTCTCGCTCTGTCGCCCAGGCCGGAGTGCAGTGGCGCAATCTCGGCTCACTGCAAGCTCCGCCTCCCGGGTTCACGCCATTCTCCTACCTCAGCCTCCCCAGTAGCTGGGACTACAGGCGCCCGCCACTGCGCCCGGCTAATTTTTTTTCTATTTTTTAGTAGAGACGGGGTTTCACCATGGTCTCGATCTCCTGACCTTGTGATCCGCCCGCCTCGGCCTCCCAAAGTGCTGGGATTACAGGCGTGAGCCACCGCGCCCGGCCAATAGTGGCATATTTTAGAGGCTGAATATTGAAAGGCCACATACTAGCATTAAAATAATACAATTAAATCCAAAGATCAACTTCACCTAGGGAATATCCTGGGATCTTGGTTGCTATGGGTGGTGCTGTTAACTCTAAAGGTAGATGAAGGGAAGGGGGGGGGGAGGGGAGGGAGGGGAGGGGAAGGGAAATTCAAGCTAAAAAGCTTTTACTGCTCCCATAGTGTAATAAACAAAATCAATTTCTTAAAATTGTATTTTTATAATTGTCTGCCATAGACTGTTACTGACACTGAATGTTCTTATGGTGCTTTAAGTTATATTGCCCATATGACCTGAAAATTAGGCAGTAGTTTAGTTGAATAACTCAACAGACAATTCTTTCTTTTGTTTCTTTAAAAAGTCAGAATAGTGGCTCATGCCTGTAATTCCAGCACTTTGGGAGGCTGAGGCGAGTGGATCAACAGGTCAGGAGATCGAGACCATCCTGGCTAACACGGTGAAACCCCATCTCTACTGAAAATACAAAAAATTAGCCAGGCGTGGTTGCGGGCGCCTGTAGTCGCAGCTACTCTGGAGGCTGAGGTAGGAGAATGGTGTGAACCTGGGAGGCAGAGCTTGCAGTGAGCCGAGATCATGCCACTGAACTCCAATCTGGGCGACAGAGCGAGACTCCGTCTCAAAAAAAAAAAAAAAAAAAAAAAAAGTCAGAATAGCCAAACCCTATCAATGGGGAAATTTGGTTCCCATGTGACACATTTTCTTTCTACTCATCAGTGAGGTGAGCTGCACCTACTAAAAAAGACAAAATTCCCTCCAAAGTCAATGGGACCCTTTCCCATTGGAAATTAAAGCAAACCAAATATTTGCTTGAGTAAATTTTAAGAAACACTGGTCTTTTAATTTCATTCCATAGGAAATAAATGGAAAATGGTCTTTCTAGGATGTGGTACTTAATAATGACCTCCAGTGGCCCTGCCAAATCCCCAGCAAATTGCACAGCTGGCAGAGATGTGCAAAGTAGGAGGCAGTGACAGAATAGGGGAAAAAAGTCACCACTTTTAGTACCTACTACAGTTACTGGAATAGGAGCTTAACTCAAATCAGAATACGAATACATGCAGACAACAGGTACGTCGCTATGCCACAAATCCCATCATGAAATAAACTACATTAATTTTACTTCAATCAGGCCAGTCTTGTAAACATCATAGTTTTTTTTTTTTGTTTGTTTTGTTTTGTTTTGTTTTTAATCACAGAATTCCAATACCTTACCCTTCTAGCTCCTAGGTGTATCAATGACTCAGAAAGATTTAAAGCACCTGTTACTGGTTTAGTGCCATCCTTAACAATAAGCTGTTTCTCTCCATCCTTTCTGTGTTTTAGTGATTGTAAAACTCCCATTCTATTATTGAAGAGTGCCTTGAAGAAATGACACTATTCTACACTTCATCACTTCCTTGGCTTCCTTCAGTTTTCTAAGATAATAGCAGTATCATAGCATCTTGCTTGGACACCAACTGATTTTGGTAGATTTCTAAGATCAGTGTCCTACTGGACACTTTGATCCGTGATGATTTTTTTAAAAATACTTTTTTTTCTACATTGATTCAAATTGTCTTAGCACCTTCAGAAAAGTTTTATGTAGGCAATTGTCAAGGTGTGCAATAGAAGACATTGTTGAGGTTGATGTTTATCTATAGTTTCCATTGCTTTATGTAGAATTGAGTTAGCATACAAGGTAGAAGCACATAAATGACATTATATTGTCAAAAGGTTAACTTTCACAATTTTCACTTTTCTATTACACCATTTTTATTTTTGAATAGAGTGTAAACAGCTGATTATCTTACTATGATTCTTATGAGGTTCTGTCAGTAAATCAAGATGAAACTGATTTACATACTTAAGGCAAGGGATATCCAATATTAAGCCTATATAAATAAATATATATATGTATTTTTATATATATATATATATACACGTTGTATCATGATAATTTAAAAAGCTACCTACATAACTTATTTTTATGGAAAAGGTTTACTACTCTGATACCCTTCATACAGTGTTTCCATTAGAGAACTTCCTTCCTTGAGAATACATACTAATTAGTATAATAGATACAGTGTATATACCTAGATACCACGAAAACATGAACCTCACTAACTGATTTGTAAGACCCCTAATATACTTAGAGCACATAGAGCATTTGAAAACTTTAGACCCTTGCTAGTGGAAGTGTGAACTAAATATCAGCAACAGAGGCTCCACATGGGAACTTAGAAAGGTAGAATCTTTGGTCCCATCCTGAATCTACTGAGGATGAATATTTGCATTTTAGCAAGATTTCCCAGATGAATCTTATTTCATAGATTCACGTTTGAGAAACACTGCTTTAGACATTTTATATCAAAGCCTGTTCCACCAGAGGAAATCAGGCATATTCCTTCTTCCTTTAAAATACATGTTTTTGGCAAGACAAAATATTGGTCTCCAAGTAGGGAGGCTTCCTGATGCCTTGTCATATTGCTTGGAATCAATAGCTTTCTCTGGACCCCAGTCATCATCTTGTGGAAACCATTTATTAGTATTCTCATTTCATGAATCTCTAGTTTTAGCAGTTTCTCTAAATACACCACTATTTGTTTTTTTCTTCTTTAAGATCTTATTTTGGCACTACCCTCCTAAGACCTTTAGCAGAAAACAGCAGTATGATAGCTCTGAAACAACCTATGTAAAATCAGCTGGTGAAAATGTTTCTCTTTCTCTCTCTTCTTCAGGTGTCTTTCATTCTGGCTGATCAGTACTCAACTGAATATAGCATGGGGAACTCGCTGCAAATCTCGGCGTTCTCTTTCTCCTCCCTTGTACTGTCTTGTAAATGCCCGTTGCCTTATTCTTCCTGAACTATCAGCTCTGTTCCCTCCTGGCAGAGTCTGGCAGGCTGCCACCAGTATTCTCCTCCCTGAGTCTGGAGGCACTCTCCAGGCAGTAAACTAGGTTGATTGGAAGACTCCTCCCAAAACCCCCAAAACACCATGTTGTTCTCCTCTTTCAAAGAGTATTGGGGTTTTGCTGTTTGATGTTCAGTATCTTGAAAATCATTGCCAATTTGATTGTTCTGTGTTTCCTATTTTAAGGAGGAGGTAAATGTGGTCCATATTATTTCATTTTGACTCAAAGTGGAAGTCTCAATTTTGCCTTGATTTGAAGATAGCAAGCACCAACCTAATATATTTGCACAGAAAAATCACTTACACCAGCTTTGTAAAACTTCAACTTTTAAGTGAAATCAAGAAGTATTAGAGAATTTTGAGCAAAGAAATGACATGAAAACATGTTGATTTTAAAAGGAAACAATTAAGGAATAAGTCAACTTATCTCTGCAGCCTCTGCATAGAATGTACTCAGTAATGGGTTTTGATAATAGTAATAATGTAATACAGTTAATTACTTGCCTTAGCACCTGGCTACAGGTTACCATTATTTAACACTGATAATATGTCACATTCCATGCTAGGTTCTTGATTCTTGCTTCCCACTCATTCTTACAAAAATTAGGTAAACATATTACTCTCATTTTGCAGAAGAGACGAAACGAGGCTTACAAAGTTTAAGCATCTTCACATATTTGGTAATCAAATTCAATCGCAAGCCCATCTGGTTCCTGTACCTGTGCCCTGT
Organism: Chlorocebus sabaeus; assembly: GCF_047675955.1. Lineage (NCBI taxonomy): Eukaryota > Metazoa > Chordata > Mammalia > Primates > Cercopithecidae > Chlorocebus > Chlorocebus sabaeus. The sequence continues at coordinate 88,901,981 of NC_132910.1, forward strand.
GACATTACTCCTACTGTGTACATCGCAGGTACTGTATAGCAAGTACCTTGAGAAAATGTCACTTTCTTTGCAGCTTCTCGCTGTGACTGAAGTATGCTCATTCCCCAAATCACTAAAACATCTGGCTCAATGCAACTCTCACTCCTGACATTCATGTTGATGATTTTCAAATGTATGAAGATGTTCCCAATATTTTTCTAATTTATTAATTTCTGCTTTTGAAGTGTATGTATTCATGTCATGCTACTACTCAAAATTCTACAATGGCTCCTGATTTCAGTTAAAAATCAGCTAAGGTTTTTACAATGATTCTCCAGAGAAACAAATCAAAAGTTCTTCAGGGAAACAGAACCAAGGGTTCTCCAGAGAAACAGAATGAGTAGGCTATAGATATTGATGTAAACATTAATTTACATTATCATGGGATTGGCTCAGATGATTATGAAGGCTGAGAAGTTCCATCATCATGAAGGCTGAGAAGCTCCATCATTTGCCATCTACAAGCTGAAGAACCATTAAAAACAGTGGTGTGATTCAGTCTGTGTCTAAAGGCCTGAGAGCCCGGGGAGCCAGTGGTGTAACTACCAGTCCTAGCCTGAAGTCTCAAGAACCAAAATCCAAAAGCAGGAGAAGATGGATGTCCTAGTCTATGAAAAGAGAGATGGAAGGCTGCGTATGGTGGCTCATGCTTGTAGTTTCAGCCCTTTGGGAGGCCAAGGTGGGGGGATCACTTGAAGTCAGCAGTTTGTCAGCAGTTTGAGACCAGCCTAGCCAACATGGAAAAACCGTGTCTCTACTAAAAATACAAAAATTAGCCAAGTGTGGTGGCAGGTGTCTGTAATCCCAGCTACTTGGGAGGCTGAGGCATGAGAATCACTTGAATCTGGGAGTCAGATGTTGCAGTGAGCTGAGATCGCATCACTGCTTTCCAACCTAGGCAACAGAATGAGAAAGAAAGAAAGTGACATAATGTTCAAAATCATTAATGTTCAAAATCCCCAAAATTACAATCACAGGATACTGGCATCATGTTGGATGGAGCTATTGCCTTGTTATTATCTTTATATGGAAATTAAGTATGGTTTAAAGAGGTGCATATGGGTGGCAAATTGACAAAGGATGGACATCTGGACTAAAGTAGATTAACATTTAAGTCAGTGGACTCGGAGAGACCAGACCCACACTCAATCTGGGTGGGCACCATCTAATGAGCTGCCAGTGCACCTAGGATAAAGTAGGCAGAAGAACGTGAAAGGACTAGATTTGCTGAGTGTTCTGGACTTCATCTTTCTCCTGTGCTGGATGTGATCTTGTGAGTCAATTCTCCTTAATAAACTCCCTTTCATATATACATATATCCTATTACTTCTGTCCCTCTAGAGAACCCTGACTAATACATTATGTTTTATTTATTTTTCTAGAATTATATTGTTTGGATTTTGATCTTTCAAGATTTTCATTTTTGGGATTTTGACATTTGCAATTGTGCCTTTGGGATTTGTGATTGATTCCCCCATCTAGCTCGCTCCATCGGCGTTATCTCTGCTTTTCATTATCCTTGAGCTATATTACAACACTGTAAGTTGTAGAAAGTTAATAATAATGGAAAAGCTTTCTGTCCTTAAAAATACACATTTTTATTCAGTAAATGCAATTGATTATTACCTGTGACTAGACAAATTTTATGTATCTATTTATAAAATTCATTTTAGCATTTCATTACAACACAAAAAGTGTGGCTATTTAAACGCTCCTCTCAATCAGTAATAACATCTTATTAGTTCCCTCATTAATTAAGTTAAATAAAAGTTTGACTTGTATTTATATTTCTTAGAGAACCATGATTTTACATTTTAAAAAACATATTGGAGAGAGGGACCAAGATGGCTGACTGGAGACATCAGACACTCACTCCAGAAAGAAGAACCAAAATGATAAATAAACAATTATACTCCAATAAAATATCTCAGAGAGAACACTAGAATCTGGCAGAGAACTCACAGGAAACATCTGAGGCACAGAAGGTGAAGGAAGCAAATGGCCAGCCCAGATGAGATCAGCTAGGAGCCTAGAGGGACTCAGAGTTGTGGAGAAAATCTAAGTGGAATAGCTTCAATAGTCCACATTTCTGACCCAGACTGCTGTATTCCAAATTGTGGGAGAGCTTCTCTACCCACATGAACCCTGACACCAGGGTGGGTGATGATGTGAAGACTCCACAGGGCATTGCAATAGACAGGGAACTCAGGTTGGGTCACTCAATTCCCTGATAAGACTGAATGGCTGCAGGAGGGCACCACTTTGGAAACACAGCTGTCACAGGATTGCACTTGGCCCTGGAAACATTAGCTCCCATATTTCCACATCCCCAAAGCACCCCCTGATATTCCCCAGCATCTACTAAGCAAACGGCAGCAACACAGCACTGGCTGGAGCCAGAGGTGTTGCAAGACCCCCAGTACTTTAGCAGACAGGGTGGTGCAGCAAACCAAAAGGCAGTCCTTAGGATAAAGGAAACCAAAGTTCATGCTTTCCAGAGCATAAGAGCTCTCTGTCTGTGGCTATGAGAAGTGGCTTTGCCCCTAGTAGTGAAACAAACTCTGTGTTTGGCTTTGCAAGCAAAGAGTGAATTCCTCTCCCACCAGCAGACAGGCATCTGTGGCTCAAGCTCTTGCATAAAGAGTAGGACCGTTCCTACCCCTCTGCACGTTCACTCCTGCTGCTGCAAAAGTGAAGGGCTACCAGTCTGTGGTGATGAGTGCCATCTGCAACCCCACTGGCAGCATAGTCCCCTTATCTGAACTTGTACATAAAAGTGGGCACCCTCTCCTCCTCTATGTGGCATTATAGCATTCCTGCCACATTCTCTGTGGCAGAAGAGCCTGAGAGCAGCTTATCTGGGGCTGCAGGCTCTACCAACACTACCCTGTACCATTTTGGACCTAGAAGGTGGTCCCACCACAACTACTGCCATTGACCACACCATGTCAGCTGGCCATGGACCTGAGAACCCTCTCAACCACTCAGCCCACCACTACCACTACTGGCATCTAAGCAAGGCTCCTGGAGACCCAAGAATTGGTCCACTGGTAACTGCCAACACAGGTACCAGTGTATACCACCCGGGAACGAAAAAACAGGCACATCAGCCCGCTGCTGCCACCACTGGACATGAAGACTGGCCCATCTAGCTTCTTAGTCCCCTGTACAACTTCACTATAGCCTTCACAAATAACTACCACCTCACTCCCTAATTACTAACCCTGTTTGCAGCCAAAGAAGCCATACAGAGATTACATTACTGTGCACTCCCAAAATGAAAGACAAAGATGACTACTCTCACCACTCATATTCAACATAGTACTTTAAGTCCTAGCCGGTGCAACTAGGCAAGTGTAAGAAAGGACATCTGTGTTGGAAACAAGAAAGTGAAAACACCCCTGTTTGCAGAAGATATAATCTTACATATGAAAAAACCTGAAGATTCCACCACAAACCTTGTAGAAATAATAAAGAAATTCAGTAAATTTGCACAATATAAAATCAACATGCAAAAATTAGTAGCATTTATATACTCCAACAATGAACTAGCTGAAAAATAATCAGAAAATCAATTCCATTTATAATAGCTGCAATAACTAAAATAAAATACATAGGATTAAATTTAACCAAGGAGGTGAAAGATATATACAAGGAAAACTGTGGAACATTGATGAAAGAAATTGAAGAAAACCCAAAAAATTAAAAGGTATCCTGGGTTCATGGACAAAAAGAATTTATATTTTGTAAATGACCATACTATCCAAAGAAATCTAGAAATTCAATGCAGACTCTACCAAAATATCAATGACATGCATCACAAAAATATTTTTAAAATCCTAAAATATGTATAAAACCACGAAAGACCCCAAATACTGAAAGCAATCCTGAGCAAAGTGAACAAAACTGAGGTCATTACACTAACAGATTTTGAAATATGCTACAAAGGTATAGTAACCAAAACAACATGGTACTGGCATGAAAATGGACACATAGACCAATGGAACAGAATAGAGCTATCAGAAACAAATCCATTTATTTACAGTCAGCTCATTTTCAACAAAAGCACAAAGAACATCTATTGAGGAAAGAATAGACTTCAATAAATGATGCTGGAAAAACTAAATAAGGATTTGCAGAAGAATGAAACTAGACCCCTATCTCTCATCATATTAAAAATTCAACTCAAAATCCTTGCAACTTAAATGTAAAACCTGAAACTGTAAAACTACTAGAAGAAAATATAAGGGAAATACGTCAGAACATTGTTCTAGGAAAAGATTCTATGAATGAGACCTCAAAAGCACAGGCAACAAAAGCCAAAATTGACAAAATGGAATTGTATCAATCTAAAAATCTCTGCACAGCAAAGGAAACAATCAATGGAGTGAAAGGACAACCTAAGGAATGGAAGAAAATATTTGCAAACTATTCATCTGACAAGAGAGTAATATCCAAAACATACAAGGAATAAAAATAACCTAACAGAAAAAAAAAAAAACTTAACAAATATCAAATTTTAAAATGTATAACTGATCTGAATAAACACTTCTCAAAAAAATATGCAATAAGCCTGTGAGTATGAAAAAAATCCTCAACGTCATGAACCATGAAGGAAATGTAAATCAAAACCGCAATCAGATATTCCCTCGCCCCAGATAAACTGACCATAATCAAAAAATCAAAAATAACCTGCCAGTGAAGGTGAAGAAAAAGGAACTCTTATACGTTGTTGTAGGGAATGTAATCTAGTGCCACCATCATGGAGAACAGTATTGAGGTTCCTCAAAAAACTAAAAATTAATTACCATATGACTCAGCAATTTCACTATAGAGTACACACTCAAAGAAAGGAAATCAGTATATCAAAAAGTATTGACATCCTCACGTTGATTGCAGCCTTCTTCTCAAAAGACAAGATATTCAATCAACTTATGTGTTCATCAGTAGATGACTGGATAAAGAAAATGTTGTATGTATGCACAATGGAATACTATTCAGTTATAAAGAGAATAAAATTATTTGAGGCAACATGGATGAGCCTGGAGGACATTAAGTGAAATAGCCCTGGAAAAGAAAAATAAATATTGCATATTTTCACTTATATGTGGAAACTAAAAAGTTGATATCATAGAATATAATAGTAGAATAGTGGTTACTAGAACCTGGAAAGGGTAAGGAAGTGGAGAAATGGGGAGGGATTTGTTAAAGGAGGAAAAATTACAACTAGATAGGTGAAATAAGTTATATTGTTCTATAGCATTGTAGTGTGATTATAGTCAACAGCGATTTATTATATATTTTCAAATAGCTAGAGGAGAGACTTTTAAATGTTCTCAACACAAACAAAAGATAAATGTTTGAGGTGATGAATATGCTAATTATCTTTATTTGATCATTATCCATTATGTGTTTGGAAAACTCACTACTCCACAACTATGCCCAATTATTATGTGTCAACTTTAAAAAATAAAATTAAAATAAGAGATTAACTTTGAGGCTCTAAAACTGAAGTGTTGAAAATTTAGTCAATTTCCTGGCATGGCATCACAACCCAAGAAGAATATGAATCAAGGAATAATGCTGATGTGTCGCATGAAAATAGAACAAAGCCATGCCACAATAGGCAGATTCTACTCCAAATCCCCTGCAAATTCAGCTGAAATAAGGAATAGATTCTAAATCTCCCAGAAATTGCTCTGATAGTATTATAGAGACATAAACACACCTGTTTTCAGAGGCCTGAGCAGGAGTCTTTAGCCGTTGAGGACAACAAATGCCTTGGTACCATAAGGGAAAGAGGATATTTGGTTGTACATGAAGGCATGTGGCCTTACGAGAAATTACAATGACCATTTTCAAAGGTGAGTGTTTTCCATGCTGTCATTGTCTCCTACAAAGTCAGATGAACCCCCCAACTCAGAGTTCGGTTAGATGTTAAAACTGATGACAACATGCATATCATAAGTATGAAAAAGTTTATTACTTCATAATTGGGGTCTTTCGGGGAGAGTATGGCAGTTCTCTCACTGTCTAAAATGGCAAGGGAAGGAGACTGGTGTGAATTTTTATTGTGATTAGAGGTGGGGCCAAGGTGAAGGCTCATATGCAACAAGAGGCTTTAAGGTTTGAATCCCCCACCTGTGCCAAAGAAGGGAGCATCCAAGCTTTATTATCAGCCTATCCAGATGTGGGGAACAGGGGGAAAAGGAAGCATGCCTTAATGGCTGTCAGTAATAAGATACCAAGAAATGGAAGCAGACTCCTCATTACATATACTAATACCCACAATACTATTATCATCATTCAAATAATCCATATGTTAAAATTACAAGCAGATATAAGAAAAAACACACAAAATATATAATAATTCTATCCCTCAAAGACAATTACAACTAATAACTTATTCTTATGTACTATTGATACATATAGTTCTTTAACAGCATATGATGTAGTATCTGCATGATTCTGAATCAGCATATGATTCTGTATCACATGATTCTGTATGCAAAAAAACTGCATTGCGTATTGGATTAATTTTAGAACCATTGAAGTATTATTGATATTTGTGTCCTACCTCTAGAAAGTCTTGTTGAGGCCAGGTGCAGTGGCTCATGCCTGTAATCCCAGCACTTTGGGAGGCCAAGGTGGGTGGTTCACCTGAGGTCAGGAGTTGGAGACCAGCCTGACCAACATGGTGAAACCCTGTCTCTATTAAAAATACAAAAATTAGCCAGGTGTGGTGGTGCATGCCTGTAATCCTAGCTAGTTGGGAGGCTGAGGCAGGAGAATCACTGGAACCTGGGAGGCGGTGGTTGCAGTGAGCCGAGATCGCGCCAATGCACTCCAGCCTGGGCAACAAGAGCGAAACTCCATCTCAAAAAAAAAAAAAAAAAAAAAAAACTTATTGTATTGGTCTGGATTGTGATCTAAGCAATGAGAGTTTTATAATCTCCCCAGTTGACTGTAACATATAGCGAAGTTTAAAAATCCCTGTTTTAGATGGTGTATGTATAGGTGGGAGGTGTAATAAATGTGGGGCCAAACTCTTAATACAGTTAATTTGATAAGTAGTGCTCATTCTGTCTGAATAGAACATCTTTCCATGCCCATAAATGCACATCTCCTTCATAATTGTGATGCCTCTCAATTACTTTACTACATGGACATACACTACAATTTCTATCCTAGTAGGCCACTGTTTTGAGATACATACACAATATTCAATTTATTATACTCGTAAAAATCCTTATGAATATCTTTATATATCCCTTCTTGTAAATTTGTCTGATTCCTGGTGAAAATTTTCTAGAAATATAATTGCTAGCTTACAGAGTATGTATGTGTTTAAGGCTCTTGTTCCATTATCCAGCCAGCAGCAAATCAGATTGTCCATTTTCCTATAACTTCCCCATTCTGGATATTGTTTATTTTTCTCAAATGTTTGCCTGAAGGTAGAAACAAATACATAATTTACCAATTTTATGAAGCTTTTACATTATGTCTTTTTCTTTGATATCATGCTAAGAGAGGTATTTTCTGCCCATAGTTTATATAAATAGTTTGCCATGCTTTGAAAGTTTTGTTTTCCTTGTATTTTATACTTAATATATTCATATTTTAGAGCAGGTATTAAAAACAAATCGATAACGTTATTTCTCTCTAATGGCAAATCAGTTTTCCAAAATCAGTTACTCAATTGTCCTCAATTTACCAGACTCAGAGAACTCATCTCCAAAGTGAGGAAATAATGGCACCTAACTCACATAATTTCAGAGTGGACTAAAGAGTTAATGTATATTAAGCATTTACAATAGTACATGGCACACAATCAATATTCAGCATACTATTGCTATTATTCTTATGATCATAATGATTATAATCATATTTGTTATATAACTTCAGTCTCTCTCTTGATTTTGTGTTCTACGGCACCGGACACCTTGTTTAACCTTGTCTCAGTTTCTCATTGTTTCAATGGGTATATTTTGACATGCATATCTTTAATAATTAGAAATTGCTTATTTTGTCAAAATTATTCTGACATCTCACTTGTTTATTATATTAGAGAAATGTAAACTCGTATTTTCAAATTCAAAAGAAAAAGTCATTCCGATTTTATTTGTGATTGGGTTAAATACATGAGTTAATTAGCCCAAGATGCAAAGTGTTTACAATTGTTTATTCTTTCTACTTACTGTCATGGTGTGAATTTACCTATTGTCAAGTCTCTTTTTACGTCCTCTGTAAATTCATGGAGTTTTCTTCAGAGAGGTCTTGCATATTCTTGTTCAGTTTATTGCTAGAAATTTTACATTTTTATTGGGTTGTCAAAGGGTTAATTTTTATCATTTTCTAACTGCTTGTATTTAGTATACATGGGAGATAGTTTTGTATACTTATTTGTAAATGACTTACTTCATTGAACTCCTTGTGTTGTTATAATTCAAGGACATTATAACTCGAGGCTTCTAATTTTATCAAGAATGCTGTGTGTTGCAGCTAAATCCCCACTGAAAATTAGAATGGGATTGAGAGAGAATGACTAGGTGGAGAAATAAACATTTCTCCTGTTTCACTTTTAGGATTAAAATGTGTGTCATCACTTTTATTTGTAGCATGCACACTGCAACTTTCACAGAGTCATATATTGAAGTTACTAATTATGAAAGCTTTTAGGTGACAGTCTAGGGGCTCAGTGACTAGCAAACTATATTAAATATAGCCTCAACTCACAAAATTAATCACAGTCATCCTTTTCCCATAGTAGCTATAGATAAATTAATCCCTAAACTTTATTCTTACCAGTATATCTAAGAAGTAAGGAAGTTGTTCCAATGTGTGGTTCAATGGATGCTTAAGGGATCCAAGTTATTTTTAGGGAATCTGTAATATCAAACTTAATATTTTTTAAAAAAATTAAGATCTTATTTGATATTAGCAATGATAGTAAAAACTAATAGTGGGTAAAACTGGTAGTGCCTTAGCATGAATCAAGGCAGTGGTACCAAATCATCATTTTATTCTTTAGCATCATGCACTTGCAGATAAAAAAAGAAAAAAGAGAATACTTTAACCTAAGAATGCTCCAATGGAGTACTAAAATTACTAATGTTGCTAAATCTCAATCCTTGAGTATGTATCTATTCTGTTTGACAAAATGAAAAACATACATAAAGTACTCTGTAGATTAACATGTTGGTTAATCCAAGGAAAAGCATTAGTGTGATTATCTGATTAATAAGATGAACTAGCCACTTTTTTCATAAAGCACCATTTTATTTGAAAGAATAACTCCCAATCTAATGGTTAAGACTTTGGTATTTGGCAGATACTTTCTGGAAATTGAACTCAGCGAGACTGTCACTTCAAGGAAAATAAGTAACAATATTTGTTACCAGGGATGAAATCTGAGGCTTTAATTGAAAATTTAAATCCTAGAAAGCTTAAAGCTACCACTATGACCTTGATAATTTCAGTATTTAAAGGCTCTCTAATGAAATTGGTGATAATAACAAATGTGATTTTTCTTTGCAAATGCATAAAGAAAGATATCTACATTTGGAATATCTACATAGCATAAGGAATCAATTTTCCAAATGGCAAATTCATAATATTATAACATTATATATGGACAAAAGATCCATCTGAAATGTATAGCCAATGAATGGATTTTAATGTAACAGCGTACTAAAATTCACTGATATTGTTTCAGATGTCACAATGCAGCTAATCTTTATGAAACTGCTGCTTGTCAAAGACAAGTAGCCACAAATATCTGAAAAGTCTATTAAAATATTTCTCTGTGTTTCTTTTCTTTCTTTTTTTTCTTTTTTTTTTTCTTTTTTTTTTTTTTTTGAGACAGAGTCTCGCTCTGTCACCCAGGCTGGAGTGCAGTGGCTTGATCTCGGCTCACTGCAAGCTCCGCCTCCCGGGTTCACACCATTCTCTTGCCTCAGCCTTCTGAGTAGCTGGGACTACAGGCGCCCGCCACCACACCTGGCTAATTTTTTTATATTTTTACTAGAGACAGAGTTTCACCGTGTTAGCTGGGATGGTCTCGATCTCCCGACCTCGTGATCCGCCCGTCTCGGCCTCCCAAAGTGCTGGGATTACAGGCGTGAGCCACCGCGCCCGGCCTTCCTCTGTTTTTCAGTGGCATATTACCTGTGTTAGACTAGATTTCCTTTTATATACCTCAATCAAAGCAACCTAGTCCAATACATTGAATGCACAAACAGCTCTGGGAATCCAGCTTTCTTTGCTCAAGTTAGCCTTTAAAGAAATTTGCAAAAACATAAAACAATGACATTTCACTTACTAAAAGTAAATTTTTGTTGGGGAAAGTAGAGTTGCTTTCATAAAAATATAATTTTTATATTAAGGTAAAATGGGTTTATTATCATTTTAAAGTTTATTAATATTTTAACCTTCTAAATTTCTTGCTGTGGGACTCATATCTCAAGAAACATTATTTTAAATAGAGTATTCTTATAAGCACCACCAATGATTAGAAGTATTAAAAATGCAAATAGATCCTAAGGCTCCCTATATTACACAGGCTTCCTATATTACTCAGGCTCTCTTTATGAATATTTGTAACACTGTACTCAAGACAAATACAGTTTCTTCCAGTCCTAATGGAAATCAGGTGACTCTCAATAGGATGATGAATCAAAATTCATCAGAAAACTCATTTCAGATACACTACAACAGTCTTCAGATTAATGCAATCTTAATTTCTGAATGGGCATTAAGATTCCTATAAAAAGTTGAATCAAAGTTATGTTTTATGCCAAGTCTGCCATTATGTTAGATAGTTCTTAATTTTTCTTATACTAGTTCTTCTCAAATTTTTCATCTCAAACCAACTTATACTCTTAAAAGCTATTAGGAACTTCAAGCCACAAAGAACTTATGTTAAGTTATAGTTACTGATATTTAACAAATTACAAATAATTGAGACAATTTAAAATATTGGTTTTCCAAGTATACAATCATGCCATCTGCAAACAGGGACAATTTGACTTCCTCTTTTCCTAATTGAATACCCTATATTTCTTTCTCTTGCCTGATTGCCCTTGCCAGAACTTCCAATGTTGTGTTGAATAGGAGTGGTGAGAGAGGGCATCCCTGTCTTTTGCCAGTTTTCAAAGGGAATGCTTCTAGTTTTTGCCCATTCAGTATAATATTGGCTGTGGGTTTGTCATAAATAGCTCTTAATATTTGGAGATACATCCCATCAATACCTAGTTTATTGAGAATTTTTAGCATGAAGGGCTATTGAATTTTGTTGAAGGCCTTTTCTGCATCTATTGAGATAATCATATGGTTTTTTTCTTTGGTTCTCTTTATATGATGGATTACATTTATTGATATGCATATGTTGAACCTGCCTTGAATCCCAGGGATGAAGCCAACTTGATCGTGGTGGATAAGCTTTTTGATATGCTGCTGGATTCAGTTTGCCAGAATTTTATTGAGGATTTTTGCATCAATGTTCATTAGGGATATTAGTCTAAAATTCTTTTTTCTGTTGTGTCTCTGCCAGGCTTTGGTATCAAGAGGATGTTGGCCTCATAAAATGAATTAGGGAGGATTCCCTCTTTTTCTATTGATCACAATAGCTTAAGAAGGAATGGTACCAGCTCCTCTTTGTACCTCTGGTGGAATTTGGCTCTGAATCTGTCTGATCCTGGACTTTTTTTGGTTGGTAGGATATTAATTATTGCCTCAATTTCAGAACCTATTATTGGTCAGTTCATTGATTCAACTTCTTCCTGGTTTAGTCTTGGGAGGGTGTATGTGTCCAGGAATTTATCCACTTCTTCTAGGTTTTCTAGTTTATTTGCACAGACGTGTTTATGGTATTCTCTGATGATAGTTTGTATTTCTGTGGGATCAGTGGTGATATCGCCTTTATCATTTTTTATTGCATCTATTTGATTCTTCTCTCTTTTCTTCTTTATTAGTCTTGCTAGTGGTCTGTCAATTTTGTTGATCTTTTCAAAAAACCAACTCCTGGATTCATTGATTTTTTGAAGGGTTTTTTTTTGTCTCTGTCTCCTTCAGTTCTGCTCTGATCTTAATTATTTCTTGCCTTCTGCTAGCTTTCAAATGTGTTTGCTCTTGCTTCTCTAGTTCTTTTAATTGCGATGTTAGGGTGTCAATTTTTAGATCTTTTGTGCTTTCTCTTGTGGGCATTTAGTGCTATAAATTTCTGTCTACACACTGCTTTAAATGTGTCCCAGAGGTTCTGATATGTTGTGTCTTCGTTCTCATTGGTTTCAAAGAACATCTTTATTTCTGCCTTCATTTCGTTATGTACCCAGTAGTTATTCAGAAGCAGGTTGTTCATTTTCCATGTAGTTGAGCAGTTTTGAGTGAGTTCCTTAATCCTGAGTTCTAGTTTGATTGCACTGTGGTCTGAGAGACAGTTTGTTATAATTTCTCTTCTTTTACATTTGCTGAAGAGTGCTTTACTTCCAACTATGTGATCAACTTTGGAATAAGTGTGATCGGGTACTGAGATGAATGTGTATTCTGTTGATTTGGGGTGGAGAGTTTTGTAGATGTCTATTAGATCAGCTTGGTGCAGAGCAGAGTTCAATTCCTGGATATCCTTTTTAACTTTCTGTCTCATTGATCTGTCTAATGTTGAGAATGAGGTGTTAAATTCTCCCATTATTATTGTGTGGGAGTCTAAGTCTGTTTGTAGGTCTCTAAGGACTTGCTTTATGAATCTGGATGCTCCTGTATTGGATTCATATATGTTTAGGATAGTTAGCTCTTCTTGTTGAATTGATCCCTTTACCATTGTGTAATGGCCTTGTCCCTTTTGATCTTTGTTGGTTCAAAGTCTGTTTTATCAAAGACTAGGATTGCAGTCCCTGCTTTTTATTGTTTTCCATTTGCTTGGTACATCTTCCTCCATCCCTTTATTTTGAGTGTATATGTGTCTCTTCACGTGATATGGGTCTCCTGAATACAGCACGCTGAGGAGTCTTGACTCTTTATCCAATTTGCCAGTCTGTGTCTTTTAATTGGAGCATTTAGCCCATTTACATTTAAGGTTAATATTGTTATATGTGAATTTGCTCCTGTCATTATGACGTTAGCTGGTTATTTTGCTCATTAGTTGATGCAGTTTCTCCCTAGCATCGATGGTCTTTACATTTTGGCATGTTTTTGCAATGGCTGGTACTGGTTGTTCCTTTCCATGTTTAGTGCTTCCTTCAGGAGCTCTTGTAGGGCAGGCCTGGTGGTGACAAAATCTCTCAGCATTAGTTTGTCTGTAAAGGATTTTATTTCTCCTTCACTTATGAAGCTTAGTTTGGCTGCGTATGAAGTTCTGGGTTGAAAATTCTTTTCTTTAAGAATGGTGAATATTGGCCCCACTCTTCTGGCTTGTAGAGTTTCTGCAGAGAGATCCGCTGTGAGTCTGATGGGCTTCCCTTTGTGGGTAAGCCAATCTTTCTCTCTGGTTGCCCTTAACATTTTTTTCTTCATTTCAACTTTAGTGAATTTGACAATTACGTGTCTTGGAGTTCCTCTTCTTGAGGGCTATCTTTGTGGTGTTCTCTGTATTTCCTGAATTTGAATGTTGGCCTGCCTCGCTAGGTTGGAGAAATTCTCCTGGATAATATTCTGAAGAGTGTTTCCCAACTTGGTTCCATTCTCCCCGTCACTTTCAGGTACACCAATCAGACATAGATTTGATCTTTTCACATAGTTCCATGATTCTTGGAGGCTTTGTTCATTTCTTTTTACTCTTTTTTCTCTAAACTTCTCTTCTCACTTCATTTCATTCATTTGTTCTTCAATCACTGATACCCTTTCTTCCATTTGATTAAATCATCTACTGAAGCTTATGAATGTGTCACATAGTTATCATGCCATGGTTTTCAGCTCCATCAGGTTATTTAAGGACTTCTCTACACTGTTTATTCTGGTTAGCCATTTGTCTAATCTTATTTCAGGGATTTTAGCTTCTTTGTGACGGGTTCAAACATCCTCCTTTAATTCAGAGAAGTCTGTTATTACCAATTGTCTGAAGCCTTCTTCTTTCAACTCGTCAAAGTCATTCTCCATCCAGCTTTGTTCCATTGCTGGCGAGGAGCTATGTTCCTTTGGAGGAGAAGAGGCGCTCTGATTTTTAGAATTTTCAGCTTTTCTGCTCTGGTTTCTCCCCATCTTTGTGGCTTTATCTACCTTTGGTCTTTGATGATGGTGATGTACAAATGGGGTTTTGGTGTGGATGTCCTTTCTGTTTGTTAGTTTTCCTTCTAACAGTCAGGACCCTCAGCTGCAGGTCTGTTGGAGTTTGCTAGAGGTCCACTCCAGGCCCTGTTTGCCTGGGTATCACCAGCAGAGGTTGGAGAACAGCAAATATTACAGAATGGCAAATGTTGCTGTCTGATCCTTCCTCTGGAAACTTCGTCTCAGAGGGGCACCCAGCTGTATGAGGTGTCAGTTGGCCCCTACTTGGACGTGTCTCCCAGTTAGGCTATTCTTGGGTCCAGGACCCACTTGAGGAGGCAGTCTGTTCATTCTCAGATCTCAAACTCCATGCTGGGAGAAGCACTACTCTCTTCAAAGCTGTCAGACAGGGATATTTAAGTCTGCAGAAGTTTCTGCTGCCTTTTGTTCAGCTACACCCTGCCCCCAGAGGTTGAGTCTACAGAGGCAGGCAGGCCTCCTTGAGCTGCAGTGGGTTCCACCCAGTTCGAGCTTCCTGGCCACTTTGTTTACCTACTCAAGCCTCAGCAATGGTGGACGCCCCTCCCCCTGCCTCGCTGACACCTTGCAGTTCGATCTCAGACTGTTGTGCTACTAGTGAGTGAGGCTCTGGGGGTGTGGGACCCTCCCAGCCAGGTGCAGGGTATAATCTCCTGGTGTGCCATTTGCTAAGGCTGTTGGAAAAGCACAGTATTAGGGTGGGAGTGTCCCTTCTTTCCAGGTACCATCTATCATGGCTTCCTTTTGCTAGGAAAGGGAATTCCCTGACCCCTTGTGCTTCCTGGGTGAGGTGATGCCCCACCCTGCTACATTGGCTGCATCATCTAACAAGCCCCAGTGAGATGAACCTGGTACCTCAATTGGAAATGCAGAAATCACCCATCTTCTGTGTTGCTCACTCCGGGAGCTGCAGACTGGAGTTGTTCCTGCTCGGCCATCTTGCAACCTCTCTTTCTTCATGTCTTGAATCTACTTTGCATTTCTTTTTCTAGTTTCTTAAAGTAGAAGTTTAGATAATTAATTAGTGGCTTTTCTTTCTTACTATAAGCCTTTAGTTTCATAAATGACCCTCTATGCACTACTTTAATTCCAGCCTACAACTTTTGGTATGTTATATTGTATTTTCACTTAATAAAACATATTTTCTAGCCTTCCTTATGATGTTCTATTTGACCCAGGGGATACATAGAAGTATGTTGTTTAATTTCTAAACATTTAGGGATTTTCAATATATCTTTCTACTATTGATGTTTAGTTTAATTCCAGTATGGTCAAAGTACGTAATTTGCACCTCACTTCTTCTAAATGTGTTATAGTTTGTTTTACAGTTCAAAATATGATCTGGTTAACATGTAGCTTATGTACAAGTGGAAAGATTGTCTCTTCTACTGTTGCTGAGTAGAGTGTTCCATAAATGTCAGTTGAATTTTCTAACAAATATAATGATTTTTTGCCTACTTATTTAATCAACTACTAAGAAGAGTTTACATTTCCAAATATAATTATGGACTTACCTGTTTCTTCTCTCTGCTCTTTTTTTATATTTTTTTTGCCTTATATATTTCAAAGCTATGCTCTTAGGTGCATTACCTTTTAGAATTATTGTGTCTCCTTAATGAATTGACCCCTTTATCATAATATACTGTCCTCTTTTTTCTGCTAATATTCTTTGTTGTGAAGTCTACTTTTTCTGATACTGATATAGACACTAGCTTTTTTTTAATGAATGTTTACATGGGATTTTTTTAAAATGATTTTTTCCAATTGAATTTAAAATAACCTACTTGTAGATAGTATCTACTTGGATCTCTGTCTTTTATTTGTGTTTAGACCATTTATATTTAATGTGGTTATTGATACGGCTTTATTAAAATGTCCATCTTAGTAACTGTTTTCTGTTTTACATTTTCTTTGTTTCTTTTTCCCATCTTTCTTTCTTCTTTTGGATTGATGAATTATTATTTTATTTTTTCTACTAATGACTTGTTATTTATACATTTTATTAAAAACAGGTCTTTCCCTAGGGTTTACAATATATATATTTAATAAATTGAAGGTAGACTGGTAAACTGTCACACAGCAATAGAAACTTAATATTTCACATTGTACTGTAAAGATATTACACAATACGTTCCCAATTCCTTTTCTACTCACAATTTTGTTGTTGTATTCATTGCAATAATTTTGTTTTAGACAGTAATAATCCACAGCAATTAAAATTAGAAACTGAGTTTTATAAAAATTATACTGTAAGTTCTGGGGTACATGTGCAGAATGTGCAGGCTTGTTATATAGGTATATGTGTGCCATGGTGGTTTGCTATCGTGGGAACCCACCCTCAATATTTCAACATAGGTTCTTTCTATTTTCCGTAGTGTTGGCTGGTCTGAAACATAAAGAGAAAGGGCACAAAGAGGGGAATTTTACAGCTGGGCCACCAAAGGTGACATTACATATTGGTAGGACTGTGATGCCCACCTGAGCCGCAAAACCAGAAAGTTCTATTAAGAATTTCAAAAGGGGAGGGGGTGAAAGAAGAGGGAGTAGATCACAAGATCTACAAGATCCCATGCTTCAAAGGGCAAAAAGGAGAACAAAGATCATATGCTTCAGAGGAAACAGGACTACTAATAAGGGACTGTGCTCAGCTGTGCATGTATTGTCTTGATAAACATCTTAACAAAACAGAGTTCAAGAGCAGAGAACCAGTCTGACCTCAGATTTACCAGGGTGCAATCTTTTTCCCCACCCTAATAAGCCTGAGGGTACTGTAAGAGACCAGGGCATATTTCAGTCCTTATCTCAATCGCATAAGACAGACACTCCCGGAGCAGCCATTTATAGACCTCCCCCCAGGAATGCAATTCTTTTCCTAGGGTCTTAATATTAATATTGCTTGCTAGGAAAAGAATTTAGCGATATCTTTGCTACTTGCATATCCATTTACAGGCTCTCTGCAAGAAGAAAAATATGGTTTTTTGCCCAACCCTGCAGGCAGTCAGATCTTACGGTTATCTTCCCTTGTTCCCTAAAATCACTGTTATTCTGTTCTTTTTCAAGGTGCACTGATTTCATATAGTTCAAACACATGTGTTTTACAATAAGTTTGTACAGTTAACACAATTATTACAGGGTCCTGAGGTGACATACATTCTCAGCTAATGAAGATAACAGGATTAAGAAATTAAAGTAAGACAGGCATAAGAAATTATAAGAGTATTATTTGGGAAGTGATAAAAATTCATGAAATCTTCACAATTTATGTTCATCTGCAGTGGCTCCAGCCAGTCCCTGCATTCAGGGTCCCTGACTTCCTGCAACAGTTTGCTGCACCCATCAACCCATCATCTACATTAGGTATTTCTCCTAATGCTATCCCTCCCCTAGTTCTCCAACCCCCTGACAGGCCCCAGTATGTGATGTTCCCCTCCCTGTGTCCATGTGTACTCACTGTTCAACTCCAACTTATAGGTGAGAACATACGGTGTTTGGTTTTCTGTTCTTGTGTTAAGAAACTGAGTTTTACATTTATATTAAGCTATGACCTGTCCAATGCCCCTCATTTATTTGAGTTGATCTATCATCCTTCTAGCAGTGAATATTGGTCCCCAATATCTGTATTAGTTTTCTATTACTGTGTGACAGGTAGTCAGAAATTTGTGACTTAAAACAACACTTTTTTTTTTTTTTTGTGGTGGGGGAACTAGTTACAGGTGATTATTTTACAATTTTTTGAATGTACTAAATGCCATTAAATTATATAATTTAAAATAGCTAATTTTATGTTACAAGAATACCTCAAAAAATACCATCTATTGGAGCTATTGGGGCTATAACTGAGTTTTTTATTTCCTTAGGAGCTGATTAGAGTCTGTTAGGCTGGAGAGTATAAAAATAAATATGAAAACAAAACAAAAGCCACTCATTTGTTATCTCATAGCTCCTGTGATTAGAAGTCCAGATACAGTATGACTCATTTCCCTACTCAGAATCATCAAGCCACAATTAAGTTGTTGGCCTAGACTGCGATTTTATCTGAGACTCTGTGTTCCATTTCATACTCATTTGGTTTGGTAAAGGAATGCAATTTTTTTATGATTGTAAGACCAAGGTTCTCACTTTCTTGTTGTCTGTCAACTGGGGACCATTCTCAGAGCCTAAAGACACCTGTCATTCATTTCCTGCACTAACATGAAAACTTAAATGGCAGTTTCCCCCTTCAAGGCCGATGTGAAAATGCCTCTTATTTCAGGATATTGGGGCCTTCTTGGGATTCTGCATACCACTCTGTGTTTACCCACAGTGCACTAAAGCTTTCACTTTTCTCTAATGCTATCTTGCGCTTGAGGCTGGGATTTACTTGGTAGAGGTTTCCTTTCAGTGTCTGTTCCATCTATAGCTTCAAGTCTTTCCCTTCATTCATCCTTCAGAGTATGTCTCTCTTAATTTTCTACACCTTCTTCCAGCAGTGAATTGCTATTATTTATAGCTCAAAACTTATTAACCTGCTGGCAGAGGGGAGGGAAGTGATTCTCTATTGTTGGGGCTCAGCCTCTAACTTAGATAAGCACTGTGTCCCTGAGTTCTGGATTTGGTGCCTTTTCAGTGCTCTTGTCCATACCTCTAATTACATAGGCCATAAATGTATTCCCGGCCTTCCTCTAAGAATAGAATATTTTTTCTTTTCTTTTTCCCCACCTGGAATGGGTCTTTACTCTTGCCCTAAAAGTGGTATGATTGGCCTCCCTAACCCTACTAGGTTAAAGCTTTGGTTTCATAGGGAAGATAGGACCTAGATGCTGCTGTATGTCTTTCCCAGGCAAACCTCAGAAAGGAGTTTTTCTAAGGGTTTTTGTTTCGCTTTTCATCATGAGCTCACAGTGAGGCCTATGGGGAAGAATCTGTGAATCTCTGCAAATTCCCTTTGTGTGTGTGGCTTCTGATACTTCTATATGCTCACATTCTCCTATACTCAACATTGAACAATTTATTAAGATTTTTGACTGAATTCTTACCTGCCTGCCTGGTGTTTTTGGTCTACTGTAAGCAAACAAGAGCTAGCATCGTGTTTCTCCTTGGAGGTGTCTGCCTTTCCTTAGATATTGGCTTTGTTGGTTGCCCTACAACCACAGGTCTCTGATCAGTTCAAGAAAAGTTGTGATTTTGTAGATTTTCTAGATCATACTATGTTACATTCAGGATAGAAAAACTTCTCTTCTTTGCCTTTCACACCCTAAAGGAAGCCCTATTAACTTCTTGTTTTCATTATTGTTGTGAATCTTCCCTTGAACATTATAATCCCTATAAGGAGAGTGTGAATATCTTTTTTATTAGTAAGTCTGATCTTTATTTGACATAATATTTGTTGAGTAAACCAATGAAGAAATGAACAAATAAAACAAGTAAATGAATGAGCTACATAGAGTTGTGTAGAGTTACATAGTAGGAAGTTAATAGAAAAGTGCAGCAAATATGAGAGCTTGTAGTAATTCAGTGGAATAGTCATGTCAGACATAGAACTATGCCATTTAGAAGATTCATGTATGAAAACGATTAAAATGAAACTAACCAGCTCCTAAAAAAATGGAGCTTGAAAGATCAAGAGAAAGACCAGGCAACTGCTTGTCAAACAGCCTGGTAAAGAGAATTGAATCCTCCTTATGGGACTCAATACCGTGTGAGGAAGGTGAAAGAGAAAATTCATACCCTAGATGAAGGAAGGTGGTGGGATGGTTTGCTATTTATATGTTTTCATTAATTGTAGATTATACCTTTGCTAGATGAACAGCATAGTGTTTGCTGCGGCAAGCTAACCAGATACAGTTTCAAGTCCAAGTTACCCAGTCCCTAGCTACCAGCATTATTGGCTGCTGACACCTCATAACTGTGCAAAAGGAAGTTGCCTTTCTCAAGATTTTGCTTCACACTCCCCAACAGCAGCACCAATGAACAACACAAAGGTAAGACCCACATGCATTTCAGCTTCAGAGCTCTCTCTGAGATTGTTTGAAGTCTCTGTTGCCTACCAGTTAAACTTCTGACTAATGCTGCTTCCCTCACTTGCACAGGTGTTTCTTAGAGCATTCGCCAGTACACCTCACACATACATAGTTCTAAGGTAGTTCCTTAGAGAAGTAAATCTGCAGTAAATAAAAGAAATTATTTCCAAATTCTGATAATTTGTAAATTTAGGTTTACTGATATATTATTTGTCATTAACTTTTCTGCTCATTGGTTCCAGAAGAAATCGTGGTGTGATAGACTGAACAATGACTCCCTCTTCCACAGCAATGTCCATGTCTCAGTCCTCAAAACCTGGGAATATGTTACTTTTACATGGTCAAAGAAATTTTGCAGATGTAATTAATTTGAGGATTTTGTGATGGAGAGATTATCCTGAATTATCCAGGTTGGCCTGGATAATCATAAGGGTCCTTTTAAAAGCGGGACAGGATTAGAATCAGACAGAAGATGAAGTGACGACAGAAGCAAAGGAACAGAAAGAAAGATTAGAACATGCTACACTACTGCTTTAAGGATGAAGGAAGGAGGCATAAGCTGAGGAATGCTGGCATTCTCTAGAATCTAGAAAATGCAAGGAAATGGATTCCCTTCTAAGGCCTCCAGAAGGAATGCAGCCCTGCCAATCTTTTTTAGACTTTAACCTCCGTATATATGAGATAAAACTGTGCTTTCCTGTAAGCCACTCAGTTTGTGGTAACTTGTTACAACTTCAATATGAAATGAACATACACAGTAATCATAAGTTTGTTCAAAAGATGACCAAGTGCTTAAAGAGATGTAACCCAAAGCATAAGATTATGAATGTCATTTCACTTCTATATTTTCTCAATGTTTATAATCTAGTTATGTTATTTTATAATAGAAAATGAATTTATAATTAAAAGCATTATCATTTATGTCTGCTTCATCTATTACTCTTTAAATGCTGTGGGCAATTCAATTATTTTTAGCACAAATACACATATAAAATTTAACAGGGTCAACATGGATGCTGGTTACTTATCCATCACTGTGCTACCTCTACTACCATTTGATAGTTTGACTCATTTCATCCCTTTGGTACTTGAGCAGTTGGCTTCATATTCTGGCTAGTGACAGTATAAAATTGCCTTCTTTGACTTTGTTCTTAACTTTGTATTCAAACTTGATTTCAAATTCCCTAACCCCAAAGAAAGGAGACAAGAGTGCCCTATGTAAACCACAGCCTTTTCAACAGAAATGCTCACATAAAATTTAGTATCAACATTGTGTGTATGAATTTTTCTCTCCAAAATGCATAATTTTATTCTTTCTGAAATTTAGTTTATTTACCTAAATAATATGCTGAAAATCAATTACTACAATACTGGCAAATTTGCACTAAATGAAAACTTAGAAATTATAAATACGTGTGATAAGATAGTCACATAAGAAACTAACTTTCAAAAAATGCTTTGTACAAATGATATGTCAAGAATTTTTCAAGGAACCATGATTACAACGAGGTCATTTTACATTATTTTCTATACATTTAGATAATTAATCTATGTTCTTATAATGTTAAATTTCTTAGTAATCCAAAATTGTTCTGCTGAAATATTATAATGATCATACCCACAAATGTGATGTATTCTCCCTTTTAAGACTTATCTTTCTAATTTAGAGGCCATATGTCCATTTATTATTTAATAAATCTCATCATATTCTAGCAATATTTCTAGATTAAACTTTCTAGAATTGATCATCCCATGATTCAGATTTAGGATCAACAATTATTATCTTAGTGATGATTAATATTAGGCTTTCTTACATGCATTAGCTTAAAAAGTACATTATTGTAGTAGACATTTTGTAAACGTTCATCATTTGACATGTGTCTGATCTATGAACAGCTGGTAGAAAAAGAGATAAAAAAGAAAAAAAAGAAAAAAGTTCTGTGGATATTAAATTAAAATAATTATCAATGTTCAGATTTTTAGATTACATTACTTGAGTTTTTAAATACAGGGACGAGGTCTCTGGTGTATCCTGACGTAACAGTTCATTAAAACAACATGAAGCTTCTAGAATACGTATACAGAGAGAGAGGAAGGAATAAGTTTATCTTTTACCTTTTCCCCCTTTGACTTCCCCCCTTTATAAGCCTGTGTGCAGTTTCCAAACTCCTGATAGAGTTCATCTTAGAACAATGAGATGATTTCATTAACACGGTGCTTTGATAAACTGAGCTTATCAGCTATAAACATACAAAAATGTGGTGATAGGCTCATACTAGAAGGCCTTTGGTTCTAGGGAAATATAATCTACATTATATTACACTGGAGAAATAGAATCTACATTATTTGTGAAACCTTCCTACGAGCCCTGAGTGAGCATCTGGTTTTAACTGAAATAGAAACAATTTCTCTCAGAATTGCTAGTGTTCCCTCCTCTAGACAGGTTCTCAGTGAGAGAATCTCAAAGCACCTTTATGTAATTATTTGCCTGTAAGAGCCACTCTGACTCATTCCTCATTTTAAACTGTTTCCATCTACTTCTTTTTGTCTCTCTAAGCTTCTATTGGGTATTTTGTCCATTTTTCTAACATATTTTCTTACCACTACTATTGCTTTGCCCATCACTTTTTTCCTCCTTTTGTTTTTCCTTTCCTTTTTTTTTTTTTTTTTTTTTTTGGTTTAGAAATAAAGTTTAAGAGCTAATGGAACTATTCAACTGAATTCAGCAATTGTGAACTCTTTAAAATGAAATAAATATTTCTTTGGGGTTAACATTGTTAATGAAAGAATTCTCCCTTTACTGAGGGAACATCCAGACAAGCTTAACATTTCCAGGGCTCAGTCACCTACAAAAAATAAAACTATGAAGACATTCTAAGGATATGCTGGACCTTCAAATTTAACTTACACTGCAGCAAGCTTTTATGGCCTATTCTAAAAACTTAGTACTAGCTCTCTTGTTTAATGAGCAGCTTAATTTAAAGCTTAAAATTATTAAGTATTCCAAAGGAGTCATAAATAATGCAGCTTATAATATTCTTATCAAGCACATAAAGATACATTTGTCTTCCATTAACAACATACTTTTAAAGTAGCTTGACCTCTTCAGATGTATAAGAGCACTCAATTAGGGCAATTTGTCACAGGTCTTTTACACGTTAATAAGATGTAATTAATTGTCTGTTTTGTCTAATTAACTTTTCAGACACTGGCAGCTCTTGTTCTTTTAATACAAAGCAAGAGTGCCTTATTTGCAATTCTAATATTTGATGCAGAATTCTGACTATAAACTCAAGTCTACCATCCTAAAAAAAAGTTATATGGCAATTAAGAATTCAGGAAAGAAATATTATATATTTTTAGGATGTTAATGTTTTTATGTGCTATTCCAAACCACAAGAGTGAAAGAAATTCAGATTGGAAAATAAATGAGAAAACATACATAATCCTCCCCAAGATATATTAATATGTAAGATTTTATGTAAATAATTTTATATTTGCTCATTCATTCATTTAGCTGTTCTCTCATCTTCTATTAATTCCTTCGTTCTTGTAGTGCCAAGTCTCTTGAAGATAGTCTGTTAGTAGCTAAAGATTTGAGGATAACTAAGTAAAAACACTGTCCTTAACAAAATGTATGTTTCCTGGCCATGAAATTAACAGTGAAATTGACTAAATCTTAGAGTAGAAGCATACGCTCTACATATAATATTTTTTCTCCTAGTGAAGTGTAGACCAGAGTGACATATTTGTGGCACATTTGTTCAACATATGACAATATACTAACTCTATTCTTCATCTTATTACACTGTAAAATGAACATATTTTAATTACAAGTATTTGAAAAATATAAATATTTTATTGTATGGCATTATTAAATATTATTTTAAAATGTGACTTAAATAGAATATTTCTGGCCGGGCACCATGACTCACATCTGTAATCCCACCACTTTGGGAGGCCTAGGTGGGGGGATCACTTGAGGTGAGGAGGTCGTGACCAGCCTGGCCAAATGGTGAAACCCCGTCTCTACTAAAAATACCAAAATGAGCCAGGTGTGGTGGCGCATGATTGTAATCCCAGCTACTTGGGAGACTGAGGCAGGAGGATTGCTTGAACCTGGGAAGTGGAGGTTGCAGTGAGCTGAGATTGTGCCACTGCACTCCAGCCTGGGTGACAGAACAAGACTACATCTCAAAAAAAAATAAAAGTAATAAAATATAATAAAATTATGTATTTCATTATATTTTAAGTTTTAAATATAAAATTATATAAATGTATATATTACTAACAGGCACCATAATTTATTTAGCATTAACTCAGACTAATTACCTGTGGGTCTTTTTACAAATGCTGAGTTTATAATTTTGGTAGAATCTCTGCAGAAGATTGTGATGAACCGTCAAGGCTGATAAATGTTTTCCCATTCTAATACATTTAGTTATTCCCAAATTCCAAGTTGTATAACAAATAATGCAATATTTTGGATCCTTCATTGCTGTTTTCTTAGGGCACCCAACATATTTTCTTAGGGCACCCAACAGATTCAAAATTCCTGGACCAAAGGCCAAATCTAAAAGTGTTGTAAAGTTTCTGATGCATGTAGTCAAATTGCTTTCTAGAAAATACTCAGAAATCTGATATTTTATATGAAAACAACTGTCTTCCCTAGGATGAATTAATTATTTTTAAGGTTTACATTTGATTTTTTAAATGGCATCTCTATATTTTGGGGATTTTTGTTGTTATTGTTGTTGTTTTCTTTTTTGAGACAGAATCTCACTCTTTTGCCCAGGCTGGAGTGCAGTGTTACAATCTTGGCTCACTGCAACCTCCGCCTCCAGGGTTCAAACAATTATCCTCCCTCAGCCTTCCTAGTAGCTGGGATTACAGGCGTCCACCACCACGCCCAGCTAATTTTTGTATTTTTCGTAGAAACAGGGTTTCTCCATGTTGACCAGGCTAGTCTTCAACTCCTGACCTCAAGTGATCCACCCGCCTCGGACTCCCAAAGTGCTGGGGTTCGGGTATGAGCCACTGCACTGGCCTTATATTTTGTATTTTTAATGATGTTTCTCCTATATGTATTTAATAATTGTGTACATAATAATATAAAATATGTATCATATTAGTTGCAAAGTTTTTTCTTCCTTTTTCACTTTTATTATAATATAATGAAATACTAGTTAGAAGAACATGCTCTGGAGTCAGACCAGCTGGGTTTTAATCCTAACTCTGCCCTTATTGGCTATGTTACCCTCTGTAAATATCTTGAACTCTGTTTCTTAGTTTCTTTATCCATAACAGGGGGACAATAACAGCACCTATTTCACCAAGTAATCATAAATATTAAATATGTTAATAAATGTAAAACTTTTAGAAAATCTCCCATTTCTTGTTCGTTGCCTTCCTGCAGGAACTGTAATGTTAGATTAGATTACCATTCTCTGTTCTTCAAAGTCCAAATCAACTCTTTCATTGAAATCAATTTCAATCTTCTCCCACTGCATTATTGGTAAGCCTTTTAGGTTTATGACTCAAATAATCGATCAAATTTTCCATAAATTTCAGATATGGCCTTTGTCACTAGGATATTTTGTATTTTTAAGGTTTTTTACTTTTTAACATCAGTTTATTTTCTTTGCATTTTTGTCTTCATCCCAATTTTTCTTTTCTATTATGGGTGCCAGATCTTGTTTCTCAGAGACCATTTCTTCTTTGATATATTTGATAACACCAAACATATAGTATAATACTTTCATATTTTAATTTTAGAAATTACTTGTACAGATATGCTTAGTGTCTGCTTTTCTCCTAATTGTTTTTCTTGGAGGAGGTTATGCTTTAAAAAATATTTTTATCTTACTCATATTTGAATAGAAAAGTATCTGTCTAGGCCTGCTGTTTTGCCAGTAAGCAGGGTAGACAGTGTACTTTTGGTCCCTCTAATAGCTCATATGGACTCTAGCAAAGCGTTACTCCCACCCCAAAATTGACCTATGCCAATTGGAAATATCCTGCATCTTCTCATTTAATGCTGGTACAATTCACTGTGATTGAAATTTATTTCAACATATTTACAGACCATGAGGGCTAAGAAACATTGCTTGATGAAATACATAAAGAATTACATTATTAAAAATCTTGCCAGACATATTGATTGTAATGATTATCATAAAACGTGTATTATTATCAAAGTAAACTAATCACATCCAATTCATCAATGTTATAGTCAGTGACAACTAGAATTAGAAAATATTAAGAGTATAATGAAACATTACCATCCCGTTCAAGTTCAGAATTTTGTACATATATGTACATATATAAGCCCAGAAACCCAAAGATGTGAAGAAATGGCTAGAATGAGGCAGAAACTGGAGTTTGACTCAGATTCCTATATTGCAGTGATTTTTCCATGATGCTCCATTAGCCCTTTAGTTTCAAGAATCAGGATAATTGTCCAGGAAAACACAAAATTTTCACTATTTTAAAAGGTAGGTATCACTGGAAAAGAACAGGCAAGTGACAACTAACAGAGAATAAAGACAAACACAGTATGAGACATTCTTCCAATAACCTCTGAGTGGATGTCATTGCTTTAGGAAGTGATGATGGCCCAGACAGCCATGGGAAGATGATTATTTAAGAGGCTGACACCTGAAAATGGAGATTTATAATTTAACTCTTACCTGGGATAAGGTAAAATTGAAAAAGCATGAAGAAATTGCACTATTTTTTTGTTGGAAAGATTCATATATCATATCCATTACTTTACGAGTTACCAAAGCCCAATGTCTCAATGGTAAAATAGCGGAACACTTTCTTGGTCATTCAGTTATTTTGATTAAAAATGAAAAAAATCTACATAACGAAAATCTGAAATTCCGTTTGCAACTTCATCTGGACAAAAGATCATTTCTTTTTCTTCTTTACCTTTAAAAACATACGACTAAAAGCATCAATTTTCAAGAGAATATCTATTCATTGCTACTGTATTAGTCATCTACTAGTTATATTTTTATAAATAAATGTGAAATGTAGTGTTTCGTCAACTGCTAGAAAAAAATGGCTGTTTCAATTTGGTTATGGACACACTCCTGCCACCTGGTGTCATATTATCTAAATTACAGAATCAGGTCTGGAAATGCAAACACATTTTAAAAATTCAATTATTTAAAGAAAAATGTTTCTATGAATCCTGTGTATATTAAAAGTAATTTTGAAGCAAAATGTAAACATTATCACAAAACCAAGCTGTGATGAATAAAATGATTTAGAAATACAGAAAACTATTCAATATTATCATTATTAAAAATAAACTTTGAATTCACTTTTTGGTTTGTATCTTCATAATGAAAGGCTAAATCAAACTTAAAAACAAACCTTCATCTTATGCTATGAGTAGAGGTATCCTCTGTATTGCTATTATTTAATGCATACAAAAACTGATGTTGTCATTCATTTAAATAAGAATGATAACTAGAAGCTTTAGTAAAAGAAACTTTTGGAAATACTATTAACTACTTTGGTTTTATCTCTTTATCTAATTTCACATGCAAGACAAACAGTGAAGGACAACAGTTATAAAACATAACTTTATAAATTGATAATGCATTAATGTATTTTTGCAAATCCTTGTCAGCTCAATTATATCCTTGGCATTCAGAAATAATCACTCATACTCTCTAGCAATTCTTCACGACAGCTAGTCACCTTATCCGATTTTATGTCCATGACTGCTTTTAGAAGATCTAATATCTCCTAGTCAGAACATTAGAACCAAACTTCTCACATTGTATCATAGAAATTAGATTTTTCACTTTCTCTTCAGTGACATTTTCCAAATTATGTACTTCCTCACTGATTATTATGAATAAATTTGAAAACACTAAAATAAATAAATGTAAACTGGCCTTGGCATTATATTATTAACATGGTAAAGTATATTGAGAAGGTAAGAGCATATATCACTTCTCAAGCTCTATGGATCACTCTGGTCTCCACCTTAGAACACAAAACTAGTCCTCTCAGGTGCACTAACTGGAAATATACTAAAAGATGTACTTTCTTATGATGTGTAATGATTACTTTTATAGCTCTGTTTTGGAGTTTATTTTTATGTCAGAACAGATTATTGATTGAAATAATGAAATATATCTTCTACACTATCTCTTTTGGCCCTGTTATGAAGTCATGGCTAGGAAAATTATAAATTCGATTAAAATATATTGGAATATTTTCAGCCAGGTGTTCTTTTGTTTCTGTACAATGAAGTTACTTCTTTATGTGATGTAATATTGCTGAGTGATTGAGACAGAGTTGAAGTCTGACTGCTGAAGTTCAAATGGCAGCTCTACTATTCCAAGCCTTACGGACTTGGAAAAATTGGATAACCTCTCTAAGCCTCAATTTCCTCAATATTAAGTAAGAATATCAACCATACCCAGGTTTATTTGGGGATCCATTGAGTTAATGCATTTACTGGTGTTTGGCACACGGTAAGTGCTCCATAAAATATGTTTATTGTTTATAATAAAACTATGAAAAAACCACATAATCATTTAAAAAGATTATGTAGCATTTTAGATATTCAGGTAATTATTAATTACCTGAATTAATTTCAGCTATCACCTCTTGCTTTTACAACTAATCATTTCAAAGTCTTATGCCCTGAAGTTAAACATGTTAGTATTAGTATATTTTTAATTAAACCATTTTGGGAAAAAGTTGTTTGAAAATAAAGATTTGTTTTAGTGCTTAGTTTGCATTCTCAGAATTCAACTGAAACTTGGATGTTTGGTAAAATCATATTTTACAAATATCTTGATAGCTAGTTGAAAGTTATTATGAGATAATACTAAGCAACATAAATGTAATTTCCTTATATGTTCATTAAATTGTTCAAACTAGTAACATTCTTAAAAACAAAGTCTTTTTGTCCTTGTGGTTGTGGATTTTTATATATAAACTATAATGTGTATATATATATGTGTGTATGTGTACATACATATACAGTACATATATAGATACACACACACATATATATATATAAATTTCTATTTAAGGGAGAAAAATTATTCATGGCAAAACAGTAGAGTTTCATGAGGAAGGTATTATTTTAAGTATAGATGTTATACTTTTATATAAAATTCTGTGGAAATAAAACCTAGCTAAGGTAAGGATTCTTTGTCTGATTCTAGAACACCCAAAACGATGTTATATAAATCTTCCCTTGCTATACTGTATATAGACTGACAGGGACAGAATGAAAACCAAAGCAAATATGAGGTAAGAATGATTTTTTATTACTTTAGGTATTTCTAGATGTCAGATAAAAATGAGAACATTGCTAAAAATTTTACAGAATGACAGCTCTGCCTTATGGAGAAAATTCTATAGTTTGATGTATGAGGCAGAAAATGTGAAAAATATTATGAAGTACTACCCTGACATAATGATGGAAAGCTGCTGAAAGTGTGCTAACACCAAGAAATATAATAGAGTAAAGTTAAACAAGGAAGAGTGCCATTTTTTTGAATCTTTTCTACCTCAGAAACATGAAGTTTAGCTTTCAAAAATGCAAACCACTACCTTTTATTTTTTACTGACTTCCACATGTACCACTTTACTACCTTACTTGGAAGCTAAGTTCCCAATACCTTTGTATATTTTGCAAATGCAAAATAAATATTGAAAGTTATTTAATAATGGTAATATTCTCCTCTACTATAAATGATTAGACTATAACCTGCTAAATTACTCATTTAATATTTATCCACTCGAATGCTATGTCTGCATATACTCTTCTTCTATGTGGTATCAGACATTTGATGCCTTAAGCCACATGTACCCACAACCCCTTTGTTCTGTTCACAGTAGTAAAATTTGCCTTTGATAAATTCTGTAATTCAAGGTGCTCTGCCCTCTACCCTCTAAGAAGTTGACACTTAACCCAGATTAAGCCAAGTGGACTCTCTCACCCTGAGATTTTCCTCTTAGGACAAATTATATCAGTGGAGGTGCTTGAAGAAATTAGCTCCTACTATCTGGAAATCTTGATATTCCCTGATTCCTGAAACTTTCTAAGTTTGATGAATCAATACCCCTTTGACTCTACAAAACCCTTTATCCTTCAAGTGAATTCTGGTTTTTGGTAATTTCAATTTGTTAAATTAGCTAAAGTGATTTATGAGGCTTACTATAAATATATATATATATGTGGATATATATTTTTATATGTGGCACATTTAATGATTGAGTTATGTAATATAGTATAAAACCTCATGACAGAAGCATATAGTTGAATGTGGCAGGATATTCTTAATTCCTTTATTTTTATAAGGAATACTGACATGAAATTTTATTTTTACATAAGCTCTCTGTTTTACTAATTTTCCCCCATATTTCTTATGTCAAGAAAACACTCCATGGGTTAGTACAAAAGAAAATTAAATAACATATTATGTATTATTGTATGTATGCTGACACAATCACTTCTACATCGATTCTATTAATACATTAAAGAAGGAATCCTTCTCTGCAAATGCCACTTATACAATTATTTATATTTATATAAGACACAATTTTTTCAGTGGAATGCAGACTAGAAGGTGCGTTGCAGAATAACTCACATTTATATTATTTGCAAAGTTTTATGCATTATTTAAATGTAATATATTACAATCACCAGTGAGAATCACAGCTAAAAACATATCAATGTGCTCGAGTTTATTTCCCATTGGATATCTCTGTATAAATATTGAGAAATGTTGAATTAAAAATTAAAGACTCGTTGCAATTTTTTACTCTTTCATTTAATTTGCTTTTTATAATAGTAATTTTCCTATAACATTTTTATGAATATTAAATGAGACAGCTCATGAATATCTCAACATAAAGATGGGTTCATAACAAGCTCAATAAATGCCTGTTGTGATATTGAAGATAATAATAAAATGATGATGATAATGATAGTGCATATCAACATAAAAATGAGTCTTGTCTAAACCATTATTTTCATTTAGGTTTCCTTGATTAGGTTTTGCTAGTTTTCTATACAGTCAAGTCTATGTGTGGAATTTTACTTATTGAATATTCTAAGAAAATCTCTAAAAATATCCTGAGTAGTTGTCAATATTTCAACTTTAAACACATAACAACTGTTCCCACTATTTGGGTGGTGTAAGAATCTTTTTTTAATTTTTTTAAACTTTTTAAAGAACAATTCTATGTATTGGGAACATAAAGATAAATAAGGCACCGTTCCCATTCTTTAGCAGTAAAATGAATCTAAATTCTGAGCTGATTTTTTGTTTGTTTGTTTGTTTTTGGCATACAGAGAGTGAAGAAGAACTTTCATTTGGAGTTAGGAGATAGGAAGGCAGAAAAAGACCTTTCTCCTGTGGTAAAAACAAGTTAAATCTGGGAAAATACAAATAATATTTTTTATTTTTTATTTATTTATTTATTTTGAGACAGAGTCGTGCTCTGTCTCCCAGGCTGGATGGAGTGCAGTGGTGCAACCTTGACTCACTGCAAACTTCGCCTCCCGGGTTCAAGTGATTCTGCTGCCTTAGCCTCCCGAGTAGTTGGGATTACAGACATGAGCCACCACGTCCAGCTAATTTTTGTATTTTTTTAGTAAAGACGGGGTTTCACTGTGTTGGCCAGGCTGTTCTCGAACTCCTGACTTCAATCAATCCACCAAATTTGGCCTCCCAATATGCTGGGATTACAGGCATAAGCTACCGCACCCGGCCAATCATACTTTTTTTTTAAAAAAAAAAAAAAAAAAAAAAAAAAAAAACAACATGGCCAGTGAAAAGTGGTGAATAAGAGATTTCTTGTGAACTGAAGTCTAGAGAAAAACAAGCTCAGAAAGCAACTATAACCGTCCAGACCTGGAGATGGGCCTCTAGCGTGGGAATGCTGGGGGGTTTGTCATAGAAATATTTTATGGGAGTGAGAGAAAATCAACCAGACTCCTTGGAATACAGTGTGGGTAGGCAGAACAAATAAGAATTTGAAACGGTTATAAATACAAGGATGGACCATTAGGGAAAGTAGTTCCCTTCCCTCAGTTTTTGCCAAGAAAGCATCAGCAAACCTCAACAGAGAGAAATCACATACCACACATAGTGCTATTCTTGTGTTTTCAGTCCCTACCTGAAGTGAAAGTATATTAAACTGCAACCATCCCCTTCCCAGCTAAAAAGGCAGCAGCTTGGGAGGTTGAGGTTGTCCGTTCACAAGTGAACTCATTCTAATTAAAGCTGTGACCCAGCACCAACTCAAACTGATTTTAGAAAATTTCTGAATAATCAGCCTTGCACTCTAACAACTTGTCAGAGAAAAGAGTTTAAATAAACAAAAATATAAATAAATTTTAAAATATTTTATACATCAGTTTTTATACAATGTGCCGTCTACAATTAAAAAAAAGTCCAGAAACACGAAGAAGCAGAAAATAAGAATAATAGAGAAAATAATTTTTTTTTAATTTTTTTCCATAGGTTATTGCATTTAGTTACATGCGTAAATTATTTAGTGGTGATTTGTGAGATTTTGGTGCACCCATCACCTGAGCAGTATACATTGCACCCAATTTGTAGTCTTTCATCACTCACTGCCTTCCCACCATTTTCCTGAGTCCCCGAAGTCCGTTGTGTCACTCTTGTGTCTTTGCGTCCTCATAGCTTAGCTCACACTTAGGAGTGAGAACATACGATGCTTGGCTTTCCATTCCTGAGTCATTTCATTTAGAATAACAGCCTCCAATCTCATTCAGGTTGCTGCGAATGCCATTAATTGATTCCTTTTTATGGCTAAGTACTATTCCATGGTATTTATATAACATTGTAGGAGAAAACAGTGTTAATAAAAACAGATCTATTGATGAACAAGTGTTTGCAATGAGTCAACAAAAAAAATTAAAAGTAACTATGATTAAGTTAAATCATTTACAGGAAAAGATGAAGACGTTGGATATCTCAAGAAGTAAATTTAAACTAAAATACGATTCATTGGATATGCTAGCAAATGAAGTCAGAAAAAAGAGGAGAGTGGGAGACAGAAAAAAGAAGACTGATACAGAGAAATATTCAGGCATACAAAATTAGAAGAAAAAAGGGTCAATTATTTTTCCAAATTTCATAAACAATTTTAGCTCTATTGATCCAGAAAGTTTAATAAACCCAGCTGAATAAAGTAAAAATTGATAATGAGGTATAGTATAGTTAAATTACTTAAAGCCATGGATAATACCAAAAAAATAAACTATAGGTAAAAAAATACTTTTAGGGACAGTGCAACAATGGTAACAATTACGG
The DNA here is from genome assembly GCF_047675955.1 of Chlorocebus sabaeus. Lineage (NCBI taxonomy): Eukaryota > Metazoa > Chordata > Mammalia > Primates > Cercopithecidae > Chlorocebus > Chlorocebus sabaeus. Next base: position 88,935,585 of record NC_132910.1, read on the forward strand.
CTTACTTCTCATCAGATAAAATGAGAGCCAGGAGACAAAGAGAGAACATCTTTAATGTGCTAAGACAGAAAACAGAAACAAAAATTTTCGATCTACAATTATATATTCAGCATAAGTATCCTTTGAGAATTAAAGCAAAGATATTTTCAATAAAAAAAAATATACTACAAGATCCATACTACAAAATACACAAAAGTAGTTCTTCAGGCTGAAGAAAAATTATACCACAGATAAACTTAGATCTATAGAGAAGAATACAAAGTACTAGATACAGCAAATATGTGGTTAAATATAAAAGTTTTTGTTTTTTTTAAAAAAGGTTTACGTTGTTTAAACTATATTATTAAAACAAAAAATATGTATAGTGGGGCTGATAACATATGTAGAATTAAAATATATTACAATATATGATATGAATACTAAAATTGTTTCATCAAACCAAAAGAAGGAAGAAAAGGAAGAACCAAAAAACAAGTAAACAAACAATGGAAGAAATAAAAATTTAAAAAATGGCAAGATTTTAGCCTTAAATTCAGCCATATTAATTATTATATTAAATGTTGATGGGCTTAAATACTTCCATTCAAAGGCAAAAGTTTTATATCTGGATTAAAAAAACTATATGCTCTTCACAAAGTCACCAACATTAAATATTATGATATAGATATGTTGAAAGCAAAATAATGGAAAAGATATACCACACAAACACTAATCACAAGAAAGTTTGCATTGTTATATTAATATCAAACAAAGTAGATGTCAAGATAAGAAAAATTTACCAGACAAAAATGTTTGATGTTTTATAATATTTTTAAAATGGTCAATTCAAAAAAAGTGTAAGTATCTGATAACAGAGATTCAACATATATGAAGGAAAAATTGATATAACTAAAGCAGGAAGTTTAAACAATACATATCTATGCCTACATATTTCAACTTCTTTTTTTTTTTTTTTTGTTATGGAGTCTCGCTCTGTTGCCCAGGCTGGAGTGCAGTGGCCTGATCTCGGCTCACTGTAACCTCCGCCTCCTGGGTTCAAGTGATTGTGCTGCCTCAGCCTCCCAGATAGCTGGGACTACAGGCACACACCACCACACCTGGCTAATTTTTTGTATTTTTAGTAGGGACGGGGTTTCACCGTGTTAGGCAGGATGGTCTCCATCCCTTGACCTCGTGATCCGCCCACCTCGGCATCCCAAACTGCTGGGATTACAGGCATAACTTAACTTCCTTTTATAAGTGATCAAAAAAAAAACAGACCAAAAAGTTAGTAAGCATAAATAAGATTTGAACAATATCAAATACTTACTTGACACTTCTAGGACACCACATCCAACAACTATATAATATGCATTATTTTCAAGAACACATGGAACAGTCACTAATTCAGGCCAAATGCTGGACCATGAAATGAATCTCATTAAGTTTAAGATTATTTAAGTCACACAGGGCGTGTTCTATGGTTACAATAGAATTAAATTAAAATTTAATAATAGAAAATCTCAAATACATAAAAATTAAACATCATACTTCTAAATAATCCACTGCCTTAATAAAGAAAACACAAGACAAGAAAACATCATAAAGCTGAATGATAGTGAAAATCTAACTTATGTAAATGTGTGGAATGCATAAAAACAGAGCTTCAGGGTAATTTATATGTAAATACTTAAGTTAGATAAAATATTGCTTTAATGTTAATTTGTAAGTTTCCAATTCAAGAAGCTAGAAAAAGATCAAACTAAATCTAAAATAAGTAGAACCAATTAAAATAAGAGCAAAATAATTTTTTAAGAAATTAAAAATAGAGAAATAATGAAGTATAAACAGAGGAACACCAGTTCTTTCAAAAGATAATAAAATGAATAAATTCTTAGCAATATTGATCAACAAAAGCAACAAAACCCAATTACCAATAACACGATATCAGGATATGTGGGTCACACATACAAAAAGATTATTCCATAATTTATCGTAATGGCTAAGGACTTTAACTTACCATAGAAAACATCTGTGTTCGGTCCTGTTTACTCTGTAAATGGCTCCTAGTTCTAGGTTAGCCTTATTTATAACTATTGCCAAAGGGAAACTAATTCATAAATTGTGATATTGAATATAAATAATATATAAGAAGAGTGCCTATAATCTCCTAATAAAAACATGGCATATGTTTTAATAATAATATTCAACGTTTTAGATATCTTAGAAAACTTTCCAAGCAAACTTGCCATAACTGAAGTGGGTTAAAACAGTAAGTCCATTCTTTGGTTACATTTCAAAATGCCTACAAACAGCAAATTAAATAATGTTGAGTAATATTCTGCAAAACCAAATTTCAACCCCACTTCCATGTCTTTATTAAATTGCTTTATATCCCACTTTGCTTAGGTTACTGCTGTTGTTCAGAATCCCCTCCTGAAGACAGGGAACACTTTAGCTGGCATACCAATGTGAATAATAAAAAAAATCCTTGACATATACATCTGTGCAAACATTCTCCCCAGCTACCTGAATTCAATGACATCAATCATAAGGGGCCTCACTGAGTAAACATACATTTAGATTTTAAGATATGTATAAGTATATGGTATACCTCACTGGTGCCATTGACTATAATTGTAAAATATAATTAAATTTATTCATTGAGTGTTTTGTATCAGGAGAGTCACTAAAAATATCTTTGAACATCTGCTGTGAACCTTGTTTTGATGTGCATACAAAAATACAGAATATTTAAGATATAATACATTATGTTCTCTTGAAGAATATAAAACACAATAAGATGTGGATATGATGGATTTCTGCCAAGAATTTGTACATATCTTCAGAAAATTTCACACATATAATTCCCTGGTGTTAATACTATTGTTCATTTTGTTCTTAGTGGGGCTGAATTTTTAGTCTCAGTCCTCAGTGACATTTTGTTGTACAAATGGTTCTTCTATTTAGGATATGTGCATCCTTTGTCTAATATGATTTCGGACCAACTCTTTGTATTTTCTTAGGTCAATACTAGTTTACCATGCATTTTCCTTTCACACTGGATCTGGGGCAGATAATACGAATGTGAATGTACAAATATGCAAAAATAAACTACATTCTCACAGAAAAATAATTACCAAAAACAGATTTAGTGTGAAATTGTGCATGACTCTTTTTAATTAGCACAGCTTTTACAACTCAAGCATGTATAGAAGCATCAGCATTATCTGTAATACATTTCAGTTGTATATTGCCATTATTTTTCCAAACATTATAAACTATAAGAATTCATCTACTCTCTTCAGTGGGCATTTTTCAAGTTCCTGCTTTATAGGAGTTGAACATATATGAACAAAGAAGAGAGGGAAGGGGGTCCTGTGCTTTTCTTATACTGTCCCTTCAAATTTATTTCATTTAGAAGCATTCAGAATGAGCTATTAAAATACTGATAATCACCCTCATGCACATCTATTGTCTTCATTTTTTTATAATACTACCCGTGCTCACCACGCTGAAGTGCATTGACTTTCCTCATGTTTCTTGAATATTTCTGCATTTTTCTGCTCAGAGTCTTTGAATTGATTGCTTCCTGCACTTGGAATGCTTTCCCCGCTAGATCCACATGCTTGCTGTTATTCCCTTTTTACAGCTTCGATTAAACTCCCCTTCTCATTGGATTTTACCCTGATCTCCCTATTTATCATGGCAGTTTCTCCCATCCAGCTGACTTTCTAAATCTAATTTAAGAGTTTTTATTATAAAGAGATGTGGATTTTGTTTCATGCTTTTATTAGAAGTATTGAGGTGACCATACAATTTTTATCCTTCATTATGTTAATGTGGTGTATTATATTTATTGATTTGTGTATCTTGAACCATCTTGCATCCCAACGATAAATCCTATTTGATCATGCTGTATGATACTTATAATGTGCTGTTGAATTTGGTTTGGTAGTATTTCGTGAAGAATTTTTGTATCTGTGTTCATCAGGGATATTGGCCTATAATTTCCTTTTCTGGAAGTGTCTTTGGTCTGCCTTTAATATCAAAGTATTGCTAGCCTTGTAAAATGAGATCGAAAGTATTCTCTCCTCTCTAATTTTTAAAAAGAGTTTGAGAAGGATTGGCCATCAGGTCCCAGGCATTTTCTTGTTTCTGCTGGAAGATTTTATTCACTATCTTATTCACTACTGCTCTGCTTTAATTTCCTATATTTTTATGAATCAGACTTGGTAGGTTGTATGTTTCTAAGAATTTATCCATTTATTCTTGTTATTTAATTTTTTGACTTATAACTGTTCCAAGTAGTTTCTTATCATCTTTTGTATTACTGTAACAGTTACAATATCTCCTCTT